>NW_022162783.1:0-665174 GCF_008728515.1 Papio anubis | reverse complement strand
GCGCTGGGAGTTGAAGACTGGAGCTGCTCCTATTCGGCCATCTTGCTCCGCCCCCCTCCTTCTTTCTGATTTTTATCTGGGGATATTTCCTTTGCCTATATACTCTTCAAGGTGATCCAAAATATCAGTTCTCAGATTCAACAAAAACTGGACTAGCATAGAACTCCAAGAAATACAGCTGTAACTCACTGAGTTGAATCCACACATCACAAAGTAGTCTCTCAGAAAGATTCTTTCTACTTTTTATCTGAAGATATTTCCTTTGTCACTGTAAACTTCTTTGGGCAAAGAAATATCCCACTGCAGATTTGAAGAAAACTGTTAGCATACTGATCAATGAACAGAAAAGTGTAACTCTGTGAGTCGCATTCGCACGTCACAATGCAGTTTCCCATAACGCTTCTTTTTAGTTTTTATCTGAAGATATTTTCTTTTTCACTGTAGCCCTCAAGGCGCTCCTAAATAACACTTTTCAGATTCCAAGAGAAGAGTGTTAGCAAACAGTTACATGAACAGAAAGGTGGAACTCTGTGAGATGAACTCAGAGATCAGAAAGACATTTCTCAGAAAACTGCTTTCTCGTTTTTATCTGGGGATATTTCCTTTGGCTGTATACTCTTCAAAGCAATCCGAAATATAGGTTCTCAGATTCAACAAAAAAAGGACTAGCAACGACCTCCATGACATACAGCTGTAACTCAGGGATTTGAATTCACACATCACAAAGCAGTCTCTCAGAAAGATTCTTTCTACTTTTTATCTGAAGATATTTCCTTTGTTAATGTAAACATCTTTGGGCAAAGTAATATCCCATTGCAGATTTCAAGAAAACTGTGTTAGCATACTGATCAATGAAAAGAAATGTGTAACTCTGTGAGTTGCATTCACACGTCACAATGCAGTTTCTCAGAACGCTTCTTTGCAGTTTTTATCTGAAGATATTTCCTTTTTCACTGGAGCCCTCAATGCGCTCCCAAATATCACTTAGCAGATTCCACGAGAAGGGTGTTAGCAAACAGCTCCATGAAAAGAAAGGTGGAACTCTGTGAGATGAAATCAGAGATAAGAAATACATTTCTCAGAAAACTTGTTTCTCGTTTTTATCTGGGGATATTTCCTTTGGCTGTATACACTTCAAAGCGATCCGAAATATCAGTTCTTAGATACCACAAAAACAGGACTAGTACAGCTCCAAGAAATACAGCTGTAACTCAGTGAGTTGACTTCACACATCACAAAGCAGTTTCTCAGAGTGCTTCTTTCTACTTTTTGTTTGAGTATATTTCCTTTGTCACCGCAAGCTTTTTTGCGCAAAAATTCCCATTGCAGATTTGAAGGAAAGAGAGTTACTAAACTGATCAATGAAAAGAAATGTGTACCTCTGTGAGTTGCATTCACACGTCACAAAGCAGTTTCTCAGAACGCTTCTTTCCAGGTTTTATCTGTGGGTATTTCCTTTTTCACCATAGCCCTAATGTGCTCCCAAATATCAGTTTGCAGTTTCCATGAGAAGAGTGTTAGCAAATGGCTTCATGAACAGAAAGGTGGAATTCTGTGAGATGAACTCAGAGATCATAAAGAAGTCTCTCAGAAATCTTTCTCGTTTTTATCTGGGGATATTTCCATTGGCTGTATACTCCTCAAAGCGATCCAAAATATCAGTTCTCAGATTCAACAAAAACTGGACTAGCAAACAGCTCCATGAAATACAGCTGTAACTCAGTGAGTTGAGTTCACACATCACAAAGCGGTTTCTCAGAAAACCTCATTCTATTTTTTATCTGAAGATACTTCCTTTGTCACCGTAAGCTTCATTGAGGAAAGAAATATCCCACTGCAGATTTGAAGAAAACTGTGTTAGCAAACTGATCAATGAACAGAAAAGTGTAACTCTATGAGTTGCATTGACACGTCACAATGCAGTTTCTCAGAATGCCTCCTTTCAGTTTTTATCTGAGGATATTTTCTTTTTCACTGTGTCCCTCAATGTGCTCCCAAATATCACTTTGCAGATTCCATGAGAAGGGTGTTAGCAAACAACTACATGAACAGAAAGGTGGAACTCTGTGAGATGAACTCAGAGATCCAAAATAAATTTCTCAGAAAACTTCTTTCTCGTTTTTATGTGGGAATATTTCCTTTGGCTGTATACTCTTCAAAATGATCCGAAATATCAGTTCTCAGATTCCACAAAAAAAGGACTAGCAAACAGCTCCACAACACACAGCTGTAACTCAGTGAGTTGAATTCACACATCACAAAGCAGTTTCTCAGAAAGCTTCTTTCCACTTTTTATCTGAAAATATTTAGTTTGTCACCACAAGCTTGATTGGGCAAATAGATATCCTATTGCAGATTTCAAGAAAACAGTGTTAGGAAACTGATCAATGAACAGAAAAGTGTAACTCTGTGAGTTGCATTCACAGGTCACAATGCAGTATCTCACAACGCTTCTTTTAAATTTTTATCTGAAGATATTTCCTTTTTCACAGTAGCCCTCAATGCACTCCCAAATATCACTTAGCTCATTCCAGGAGAAGAGTGTTAGCAAACAGCTACATGAACAGAAAGTTGGAACTCTGTGAGATGAATGCACAGGTCACATAGAAATTTCTCAGAACACTTGTTTTCTGTTTTTGTCTGAAGTTATTTCCTTTTTCACTCTATCCCTCAATGTGCTGTCAAATATCACTTTGCAGATTACATGAGAAGAGTGTTAGCAAACAATTACATGAACAGAAAGGTGGAACTCTGTGAGATGAACTCAGAGATTAGAAAGAAGTTTCTCAGAATTCTTCTTTCTCATTTTTATTTGGGGATATTTCCTTTGGCTGTATACTCCTCAAAGCGATCCGAAATATTGGTTCTCAGATTCAACAAAAACTGGACTAGCACACAGCTCCATGAAATACAGCTGTAACTCAGTGAGTTGAATTCACACATTACAAAGCAGTTTCTCAGAAAGCTTCATTCTACTTTTTATCTGAAGATATTTTCTGTGTCATCATAAGCTTCAATGTGCAAACAAATATCCCACTGCAGATTTGAAGGAAACTGTGTTAGCAAACTGATCAATGAGGAGAAAAGTGTAACACTATGAGTTGCATTCACACATCACAATTCAGTTTCTCAGAACGCTTCTTTTCAGTTTTTATCTGAAGATATTTCCTTCTTCACTGTAGCCCTCAATGCGCTCCCAAATATCACTTAGCAGATTCCACGAGAACAATGTTAGCAAACGGCTTCATGAACACAAACGTGGAACTCTGTGACATGAATTCACAGATCAGAAAGAAGTTTCTGAGAAAACTTCTTTCTCGGTTTTATCTGATTATATTTCCTTTTCCACTATTGCCCTCAACGCGTTCCCAATTATCACATTGGAGATTCCACGAGTAGAGTGTTAGCAAACAGCTTCAGGAACAGAAAGGTGGTACTCTGTGAGATGAATTCACAGATCAGAAAGAAATTTCTCAGAAAACTTCTTTCTCGTTTTTATATGAGGATATTTCACTTGGCCGTATAGCATTCAAAGCAATAGAAAATATCAGGTCCTAGATTCCACAAAAACAGGACTAGCAAACAGCACCATGGAATACAGCTGTAACTCAGTGAGCTGAATTCACACATCACAAAGCAGTTTCTCAAAAAGCTTCTTTCTACTATTTGTTTGAGGATATTTCCTTTGTCACCGTAAGCTTCGTTGCCCTAAGAAATATCCCTTTCCAGATATGAAGAAAACAGAGTTAGCAAACTGATCAATGAAAACAAACGTGTATCTCTGTTAGTTGCATTCACACATCACAAAGCAGTTTCTCAGAACGCTTCTTTCCAGGTTTTATCTGTGGATATTTCCTTTTCACCATAGCCCTAATATGCTCCCAAATATCACTTTGCAGTTTCCACGAGAACATCGTTAGCTAACGGCTTCATGAACACAAAGGTGGAACTCTGTGAGATGAATTCCCAGATCACAAAGAAGTTTCTCAGAAAATTTCTTTCTCGATTTTATCTGATTATATTTCCTTTCCCACCATTGCCCTCAATGCACTCCCAGTTATCACTTTGCAGATTCCACGAAAAGAGTGTTAGCAAACAGCTTCAGGAACAGAAAGGTGGAACTCTGTCAGATGAATTCACAGATCAGAAAGTAATTTTTCAGAAAACTTCTTTCTCGTTTTTATCTGAGGATATTTCCCTTTTCCGTATCATCCTCAAAGTGATCCGAATTATCAGTTCTGAGATTCCACAAAAACAGGGGTAGCAACTAGCTTCACAAAATAAAGGTGTAACTCAGTGAGTTGAATTCACACATCTCAAAGGAGTTTCTCAGAAATCTTCTTTCTACTTTTTATCTGAGGATATTTCCTTTGTCACCGTAAGTTTCAAAGGGCTAAGAAATATCCCATTGCAGATTTCAAGAAAACAGAGTTAGCAAACTGATCAATGAAAAGAAAAGTGTGACTCTGTGAGTTTCATTCACATGTCACAAAGCAGTTTCTCAGAACATTTCTTTCCAGTTTTTATCTGAGGATATTTTCTTTTTCACCATAGCCCTCAATGTGCTCCCAAATATCACTTAGCAGATTCCACGAGAAGAGTGTTAGCAAACAGCTACATGAACAGAAATGTGGACCTCTGTGAGATGAATACACAGATCACAAACAAGTTTCTCAGAAAGCTTCTTTCTCGTTTTTATCTGAGAATATTTTCTTTTCCACCATAATCCTTAATTTGCTCCCGAATATCAGTTTGTAGATTCCACCAGAACAGGGTTAACAAACAACTTCATGAAGAGAAAGGTGCAACTCTGTGAGATGAATTCACAGATCACAAAGAAGTTTTTCAGAAAGCTTCTTTCTCATTTTTATCTGATTATATTTCCTTTTCCAGCATAGCCCTCAATGCGTTCTCAAATATCACTCCAAGGATTCCACGAGAACAGTATTAGCAAACAGCTTCATGAACAGAAAGCTGGAACTCTGTGAGATGAACTCACAGAAGAAAAACATATTTCTCAGAAAACTTCTTTCTCGTTTTTATCTGAGGATATTTCCATTTTCTGTATTGTTTTCAAAGCGATCCGAATTATCAGTGTTCAGATTCCAGAAAAACAGGGCTAGCAAATGGCTCCATGAAATACAGGTGTAACTCAGTGAGTTGCAATCACACGTAACAAAACAGTTTCTCAGAAACGTACTTTCTACTTTTTATCTGAGGATATTTCCTTTGTCACCATAAGCTTCACTGTGCTAAGAAAAATCCCGTTGCAGATTTCATGGAAACAGAGTTAGCAAACTGATTAATGAAAAGAAATGTGTAACTCTTTGAGTTGTATTCACACGTCACAAAGAAGCTTCTCAGATCGTTTCTTACCAGTTTTTATCTGAGGATATTTCCTTTTTCACCAGAGCCCTCAATGCACTCCCAAATATCACTTTGCAGTTTCCACGAGAACAGTGTTAGCAAACGGCTTCATGAACAGAAAGGTGAAAACCTGTGACATGAATTCACAGATCACAAAGAAGTTTCTCAGAAAGATTCTTTCTCATTTTTATCTGATTATATTTCCTTTTCCACCATAGCCCTCAATGCGCTCCCAAATATCACTTTGCAGATTCCACCAAAACAGTATTAGCAAACAGCTTCTTGAACAGAAAGGTGGAACTCTGTGAGATGAATTCACAGAACAGAAAGAAATTTCTGAGAGATCTTCCTTCTCCTTTTTATCTTAGTATATTTCTTTTGGCCGTATACTCTTCAAAGCAATCCTAAATATCAGTTCTCAGATTCCACAAAAACAGGGCTAGCAAACGGCTCCACAAAATACAGGTGTAACTAATTGAGATGAATTTACACATCACAAAGCAGTCTCTCAGAAAGCTTCTTTCTACTTTTTATCTGAGGATATTTCCTTTGTCACTGTAAGCTTCATTGTGGTAGGAAATATACCATTGCAGATTTCAAGAAAGCAGAGTTAGCAAACTGATCAATGAAAAGAAAAGTGTAACTCTGTGAGTTGCATTCACACGTTCCAAAGCAGTCTCTCCGAATGCTTCTTTCTAGTTTTTATATGAGGATATTTCCTTTTCCACCATAGCTCTCAATGCGATCCCAAATATCACTTTGCAGTTTCCATGAGAACTGTGTTAGTAAACGGCTTCATGAACAGAAAGGTGGAATTCTGTGAGATGAATTCACAGATCACAAATAAGTTTCTCAGAAAGCTTCTTTCTCGTTTTTTTCTGATTATATTTAATTTTCCACCATAGCCCTCAATACGCTCCCAAATATCACTTTGAAGATTCCACGAGAACAGTATTAGCAAACAGCTTCATGAACAGGAAGGTGGAACTCTGTGAGATGAATTCCCAGATCGCAAAGAAGTTTCTCAGAAAGATTCTTTCTCGTTTTTATCTGATTATATTTCCTTTTTCACCATAACCCCCAGTGCCCTCCCAAATATCGGTTTGCAGATTCCAGGAGAACAGTGCTAGAAAACGGGTTCATAAACAGAAAGGTGGAACTCTGTCAGATGAATTCAGAGATCACAAAGAAGTTTCTCAGAACGCTTCTTTCTTATTTTTATCTGATTATATTTCCTTTTCCACCATAACTCTCAGTGCATTCCCAAATATCTCTTTGCAGATGCCACGAAAACAATATTAGCAAGCAGCTTCATGAAGAGAAAGGTGGAACTCTGTGAAATGAATTCACAGAACAGAAATAAATTTCTCAGAAAACTTCCTTCTCGTTTATATCTGACGATATTCTCTTAGGCCGTATCATCTTCAAATCTATCTGAAATGTCAGTTCTCAGATTTCTCAAAAACAGGGCTAGCAAACGGCTCCACAAAATACAGCTGTAACTCAGTGACTTGAATTCACTCATCACAAAGCAGTTTTTCAGAAAGCTTCTTTCTACTTTCTATCTGAGGATATTTCCTTTTTCACCATAAGTTTCTTTGTGTTGAGAAATATCCCATTGCAGATTTCAAGATAACAGAGTGAGCAAACTGATCAATGAAAAGAAAAGTGCAACTCTGTGAGTTGCATTCACACATCACAAAGCAGTTTCTCAGAATGCTTCTTTCCAGATTTTATGTGAGGATATTTCCTTTTTCACTGTAGCCCTCAATGCGCCCCCAAATATAACTTTTCGGTTTCCATGAGAACTGTGTTAGCAAACGGCTTCATGAACAGAAAGGTGCAACTCCGTGAGATGAATTCACAGATCACATACAAGTTTCTCAGAAAGCTTCTTTCTCGTTTTTATCTGATTATATTCAATTTTCCACCATAGCCCTCAGAGCGCTCCCAAATATCACTTTGAAATTCCACAAGAACAATATTAGCAACAGTTTCATGAACAGAAAGGTGGAACTCTGTGAGATGAATTCACAGGTCACAAAGAAGTTTCTCAGAAAGATTCTTTCTCGTTTTTATCTGATTATATTTCCTTTTCCACAGTAGCCTCCAGTGCTCTCCCAAGTATCAGTTTGCAGATTCCAGGAGAACAGTGCTAGCAAAGGGCCTCAATTAAAGAAAGGTGGAAGACTGTGAGATGAATTCACAGATCACAAAGAAGTTTCTCAGAAAGCTTCTTTCTCGTTTTTATCATTTTATATTTGCTTTTCCACCATAGCTCTCAATGTGCTCTGAAATATTTCTTTGCAGATGCCACGAAAACAATATTAGCAAACAGCTTCATGAACAGAACGGGGCAACTCTGTGACATGAATTCACAGAACAGAAATAAGTTTCTCAGAAAATTTCCTTCTCGTTTTTATCTGAGGATATTCCCTTTGGCCGTAATGTCTTCAAAGTGATCTGGAATATCAGTTCTCAGATTCCACAGTAACAGGGCTAGCAAATGGCTCCATGAAATACAGGTGTAACTCAGTGAATTGAATTCACACATCACAAAGCAGTTTCTCAGAAAGCTTTTTTCTACTTTTTTTCAGAGAATATTTCCTTTGTCACTGTAAGTTTCTTTGCGCTAAAAAACATCCCATTGCAGATTTCAAGAAAACCGAGTTAGCAAACTGATTAATGAAAAGGAAATTGTAACTCTGTGAGTTGCATTCACCCATCAAAAAGCAGTTTCTCAGAATGCTTCTTTCCAGTTTTTATCTGAGGATATTTCGTTTTTCACCATAGCCCTCAACGCGCTGCAAAATATCACTTTGCAGTTTCCACAGAACAGTGTTGGCAAACGGCTACATGAACAGAAAGCTGGAACTATGTGAGATGAATTCACAGATCACAAAGAAGTTTCTCAGAAAGATTCTTTCTCATTTTTATCTGATTCTATTTCCTTTTCCACCACAGCCCTCAATGCGCTCACAAATATGACTTTTCAGATTCCACGAGAACAGTATTAGCAAACAGCTTCATGAACAGAAACATGGAACTCTGTGAGATGAATCACAGAACAGAAAGAAATTTCTGAGAGAGCTTCCTTCTCCTTTTAATCTTAGGATATTTCCTTTGGCCTTATAGTCTTCTAAGCGAACCGAAATATCAGTTCTCAGATTTCACAAAAACAGGGCTAGCAAACGTCTCCACGAAATACAGCTGTCACTCAGTGAGTTGAATTCACACATCACAAAACTGTTTCTCAGAAAGCTTCTTTCTACTTTTTATCTGACGATATTTCCTTTGTCACCATAAGCTTCATTGCCCTAAGAAATATCCCATTGCAGATTTAAAGAAAATAGAGTTAGCAAACTGATCAATGAAAAGAAAAGTATAACTCTGTGAGTTGCATTCACACGTTACAAAGCAGTTTCTCAGAACGTTTCTTTCCAGTTTTTATCTGAGGATACTTCCTTTTTCACCATAGCCCTCAATGCACTCCCAAATATCAGTTTGCAGATTACAGAAGAACAGTATTAGCAAACGGCTTCATGAACAGAAAGGTGGAACTCTGTGAGTTGAATTCACAGATCGCAAAGAAGTTTCTCAGAAAGCTTCTTTCTCGTTTTTATCTGATTATACTTTCTTTTCCACCATAGCCCTCAAGGCGCTCCCAAATATCAGTTTGCAGATCCCACGGGAACAGTGTTAGCAAACGACTTCATGAACAGAAAGATGTAACTCTGTGAGATGAAGTCACAGATCACAAAGAAGTTTCTCAGAAAGCTTCTTTCTCTTTTTTATCTGATTATATTTCCTTTTCCACCATAGTCCTCAATGTGCTCCCAAATATCACTTTGCAGATTCCATGAGAACAGTGTTAGCAAACGGCTTAATGAAGAAAAAGTTGGAAAACTGTTATATGAATTCAAAGATCACAAAGAAGTTTCTGAGATAGCTTCTTTCTCGTTTTATTTGAGAATATTTTCTTTTCCACCATGGCCCTCAACGTGCTCCCATATATCACTTTGCAGATTCCACGAGAACAGTGTTTGCAAGTGGCTTCATGACCACAAAGGTGACATACTGTAAGATGAATTCACAGAACACAAAGAAGTTTCTCAGAAAGTTTCTTTCTCGATTCTATCTGAGGATAGTTTCTTTTCCACCATGGTCCTCTATGTGGTTCCTAAATATCACTTTGCAGATTCCACGAGAACAGTATTAGCAAACAGCTTCATGAACAGAAAGGTGGAACACTGAGAGATGAGTTCACAGAACAGAAAGAAATTTCTCAGAAAACTTCTTTCTCTATTTTATTTGAGGATATTTCCTATGGACCTATGGTCTTCAAAGCGATCCGAACTATCAGCTCTCAGATTCCAAAAAAACAGGGCTAGCAAACGGCTCCACAAAAAACAGGTGTAATTCAGTAAGTTGAATTCACACATCACAAAGAAGTTTCTCAGAAAGCTTCTTTCTACTTTTTATCTGAGGATATTTCCTTTGTCACCATAAGCTTCTTTGCACTAAGAAATATCCCATTGCAGATTTCAAGAAAACAGAGTTAGCAAAGTGATCAATGAAAAAAGTGTAACTCTGTGAGTTGCATTAACATTTCACAAAGTAGTTTCTCATAACACTTCTTTCCAGTTTTTATCTGAGGATATTTCCTTATTCACCATAGCCCTCCATGGGCTCCCAAATATCACTTTGCAGATTCCACGAGAACAGTGTTAGCAAACCGCTTCATGAACAGAAAAGTGGAAGTCTGTGAGATGAATTCACAGATCACAAAGAAGTTTATCAGAAAGCTTCTTTCCCGTGATTACCTGAGGATAATTTCTTTTCCACCATAACCCTCAATACGTTCCCAAATATCACTTTGCAGATTCCAGAAGAACAGTGTTAGCAAACGGCTTCATGAACAGAAATTTGAAACTCTGTGAGATGAATTCACGGATTGCAAAGAAATTTCTCATAAAGCTTCTTTCTCCTTTTTATCTGATTATATTTCCTTTACCTCTGTAACCCTCAAAGCACTCCCAAATATCACTTTGCAGATTCCATGAAAACAGTGTTAGCAAACGGATTCATGAACAGAAAGGTGAAACTCTGTGAGATAAATTCACAGATCACATAGAAGTTTCTCAGAACGCTTCTTTTCAGTTTTTATCCGGGGATATTTCCTTTGGCTGTGTACTCTTCAAAGGTATAATTTCCTGAGGGGAATGAACACGTTACAAAGCAGCTCCTCGGAAGTCATCTCTCCATTATCTATCTGAAGATATTTCCAATTTCACCATAAGATTCAAAGCCTCCCAAGTATCCCTTAGCTGACTAAACTAAAACAGTGTTAGAATATTGCTTAATGAAAACAGAATGTCCCTTGGTGAATCCGTCCATGATGCAGTTTCAAAACTCTGTCACAGAAAGATTTATCTGTGTGAGATGAATAGACATATCTATCACAAAGCAGTTTCACAGAAAGCTTCTTTCCAGGTTTTGCCTGAGGATATTTCCTTTTTCACCATAGCCATCCATATACACCTGAATATCCCCTGGTAGCTTTTTCTCCAAACGGGATTCCCCAGTCCTCTTTGAGAAGAAAAGTATAACTCCGTGAGTGGAATGCAGACGTCACAAAGCAGTTCCTCGGAAATCTTCTCTCCAGTGTCTATCTGATGATATTTCCGTTTTCACTGTAAGTCTCAAAGCGCTCCCGAGTATCCCTTAATTGACTAAACTAAAACAGTGTTAGAATACTGCTCAATGAAAACAAAAGCTTAACTGTGCGAGTGGAATTCACTTGACCTAGAGCAGTTTCACAGAAAGTTTCCTTCTGTGTTTTATTGGCGGGTATTTCTTTTTCAGCATATTCTTAAGAGCATTCCCAAATGTCCTTTCTCAGGTTCCCAGAAACAGTGATTTCAAACTCCTGAATCCAAAGAGTTATTTAACTCTATGAGATGAATACACACATCACAAAGCAGTTGCTATGAAAGCTTCTCTCCAGTATTCATCGGAAGACGTTTCCTTTCTCACCGCAAGCCTCCAGGTGCGACTTAATATCTCTTCATATATTCCTCAAAGACAGAGATTCCACACTGGGCAATGTAGTGTAATTTTTTACTCTCTGAAATGAATGCACACGTCAGAAAGCAGTTTCTTGCAATGCTTCTTTCTGGGTTTTATTTCCGGATTTTCACTTTTCACCATATTCCTCAATGCCCTGCAAAATATCACTTTTTCAGTTTTACAGGAACAGTGTTAAAACACTGCCTTATGAGAAAAGAGATATAACTCCCTGAGTGGAATGCGCACATCACAAAGCAGTTTCTCAGAATGTTCTCTCCAGTTTTTACCTGAAAATATCTCCTATTTCCTCACAGGCCTGTATGTGCAAAGAAATATCCCATCGTGAATACGTCCATGGCACAGTTTTAAAACTGAGTAATAGAATGTTTTATTATGTGAGATGACTAGACATATCTATCACAAAGCAGTTTCACAGAAAGCTTCTTTCCAGGTTTTGTCTGAGGATATTTCCTTTTTCACCATAGCCATCCATATACTCCCACATGACCCCTGGTAGCTTTTTCTCCAAGCGGCATTCCCCAATCCTCTCTGAGAAGAAAAGTAAACTCTGTGAGTAAAACGCACACATCACAAAGCAGGCCGTCGGATATCTTCTATCCAGTATCTCTGTGAAGATATTTCCATTTTCACCATAAGCCTCAAAGTGCCCCCGAGTATCCCTTAGTTGACTAACCTAAAACAGTGTAAGAATACTGATCAATGAAAACAGAAGCTTAACTGTGCGAGTGGAATTCACGTGACCTAGAACAGTTTCACAGAAAGTTTCCTTCTGATTTTTATCGGAGGGTATTTCTTTTTTCAGCATATTCTTCAGAGCATTCCCACATGTCCTTTCTCAAGTTCCACAGAAATAGTGATTTCAAACTGCTCAATCCAAAGAATGATTTAACCCTATGAGATGAATACACACATCACAAAGTAGTTGCTCCGAAATCTTCTCTCCAGTTTTCATCAGAAGTCGTTTCCTTTCTCAACAAAAGCCTCCGGGCGCCACTTAATATCCCTTCCTATATTCCTCAAAGACAGAGTTTCCAAACTGGGCACTGTAGTGTAAGCTTTAACTCTCTGAAATAAATGCACACGTCAGAGAACAGTTTCTTGGAACTCTACTTTCTGGGTTTTATTTCAGGATATTTCACTTTTTGCCAGTCTTCAATATGCTGCAAAATATCACTTTTTCAGTTTCACAGGAACAGTGTTCAAACACTGCCTTATGAGAAAAGAGGTATAACTCCCTGAGTGGAGTGCACACATCACAAAGCAGTTTTTCAGAAAGTTTCCCTCCAGTTTTCATCTGAAGATACCCCCTATTTCCCCACAGGCCTGTATATGCTCCCGAATGTCCCTTTGCGAATCCGTCCATGACGCAGTTTCAAAACCACGTAATAGAAAGAAGGTTTTATCTATGTGAGATGAATAGGCATATACATCACAAATCAGTCACACAGAAAGCTTCTTTCCAGTTTTTGTCTGAGGATATTTCCTTTTTCACTGTGGCCATCCATATACTCCCAATGTCCCATGATAGCTTTTTCTCCAAATGGGATTCCTCAATCCTCGATGAGAAGAAAAGTAAACTCTGATGAGTGTAATACACAGATCTCAAAGTAGGTCCTCGGAAATCTTCTCTCCAGTATCTCTATGAAGATATTTCCATTTTCACCACATGCCTCAATGCGTTTCCAAGTATCCCTTAGCTGACTAACCTAAAACAGTGTTAGAATACTGCCCAATGAAAACAGGATCTTAACTGTGAGAGTGGAATTCCCCTGACCTAGAGCAGTTTCAAAGAAAGTTTCCTTCTGGTTCTTATCAGAGGGTATTTCTTTTTCAGCACATTGTTAAGAGCATTCCCAAATGTCCTTTCTAAGGATCCACAGAAACAGTGATTTCAAACGGCTCAATCCAAAGAGTGATTTAACTCTAAGAGATTTAGACACACATCACAAAGCAGTTGCTCCGAGAGCTTCTCTCCAATTTTCATCAGAAGACATTTCCTTTCTCACCACAAGCCTCCCGGCGTGAATTAATATCCCTTCACAGATTCCTCAAAGACAGAGTTTCCAAACTGGGCAACGTAGTGTAAGCTTTAACTCTCTGACAAAAATGTACACATCTCAGAGCAGTTTCTTGGACTGCTTCTTTCTGAGTTTTATTTCAGGATATTTCACTTTTCACCATATAAAATGTGTTGCAAAATATCACTTTTTCAGTTTTACAGGAACAGTGTTCAAACACTGCCTTATGAGAAAAGAGGTATAACTCCCAGAGTGGAATGCACACATTACAAAATAGTTTCTCTGAAAGCGTCTCTCCAGTTTTTATCTGGAGATATTTCTCATTTCCCCACAGGCCTGAATGTGCTCCCAAATGTCCCATCATGAATCCGTCCATGACGCAGTATCAAAACTGTGTCATAGAAAGAAAGTTTTTTCTATGTGATATGAATAGACATATCTGTCACAGAGCAGTTTCACAGAAAGCTTCTTTCCAGTTTTTGCCTGAGGATATTTCCTTTTTCACCATAGCCATCCATACACTCCTGAATGTCCCCTGGAGGCTTGTTCTCCAAATGGGATTCCCCAATCCTCTATGAGAAGAAAAGTGTAATTCCATGAGTGGAATGCACACGTCAAAAAGCAACTCCTCAGAAACCTTCTCTCCAGTATCTATCTGAAGATATTTCCGTTTTCACCATAAGTCTCAAAGCAGTCTCGAGTATTCCTTAATTGAGTAACCTAAAACAGTGTTAGGATACTGCTCAATGAAAACCGAAGCTTAACTGTGAGAGTGGAATTCACATGACCTAGAGTAGTTTCACAGTAATTTTCCTTCTGGTTTTTATCGGTGGGTATTTCTTTTTCAGCATATTCTTAAGAGCGTTCCTAAATATCCTTTCTCAGATTCCACAGAAACAGTGATTTCAATCTCCTCAATCCAAAGAATGATTTAACTGTATGAGATGAATACACACATCACAAAGCAGTTACTTCGAAAGCTTCTCTCCAGTTTTCATTGGAAGACATTTCCTTTCTCACCACAACCCTCCGGGCATGACTTAATATCCCGTCACATATTTCTTAAAGACAGAGTTTCCAAACTGGGCAACATAGTGTAAGCTTTAACTCTCTGAAGTGAATGCACACATCAGCAAGCACTTTCTTGCAACGCTTCTTTCTGAGTTTTATTTCCGGATTTTCACTTTTCACCATATTCTTCAATGCAGTGCAAAATATCACTTTTTATCTGTTTTTATCAGTTTTTATTTGAAGATATCTCCTATTTCCTCACAGGCCTGAATGTGCTCCCAAATATCCCATCATGAATCCGTCCATGATGCAGTTTTAAAACTGCATAATATAAAGAAAGTTTTATCTATGTGAGATGACTAGACATATCTATCACAAAGCAGTTTCACAGAAAGCTTCTTTCCAGTTTTTGCCTGAGGATATTTCCTTTTTCACCATAGCCATCCATATACTCCCGCATGACCCCTGGTAGCTTTTTCTCCAAGCGGGATTCCCCAATCCTCTATGAGAAGAAAGGTAAACTCTGTGAGTAAAATGCACACGTCACAAAGCAGGTCCTCCGAAATCTTCTATCCATTATCTCTGTGAATATATTTCCCTTTTCACCATAAGCCTCAACGCGCTCCCGAGTATCCCTTAGTTGACTAATCAAAACCGGTGTTAGAATACTGCTCAATGAAAACAGAAGCTTAATTCTGCGAGTAAAAGTCTCCTGACCTAGAACAGTTTTACAGAAAGTTTCCTTCTGGTTTTTATCAGAGGGTATTTCTTTTTCAGCATATTCTTAAGAGCGTTCCCAAATGTCCTTTCTCAGGTTCCACAGAAACAGTGATTTCAAACTGCTCAATCTAAATGATGATTTAACTCTGTGAGATGAATACACACATCACAAAGCAGTTGCTCTGAAAGCTTCTCTCCAGTTTTCATTGGAAGGTGTTTCCATTCTCACCACAAGCCTACGGGCGCCACATAATATTCCTTCACAGAATCCTCAAAGACAGAGTTTCCAAACTGGGCAAAGTAGTGTAAGCTTTAAATCTCTTAAATGAATGCACACTTCTGAGAGCAGTTTCTTGGAACGCTTCTTTTTGGGTTTCATTTCGGGATATTTAACTTCTTGCCATAGTCTTCAAAGCATTGCAAAATATCAGGTTTTCAGTTTTACAGGAACAGTGTTCAAACATTGCCTTATAAGAAAAGAGGTATAACTCCGTGAGTAGAATGCACACATCACAAAGCAGCTCCTCGGAAATTTTCTCTCCATTATCTATCTGAAGATATTTCCGTTTTCACTGTAAGCCTCAAAGCGCTCCCGAATATCACTTCACAGACAGAACAAAAACAGTGTTAGAATATTGCTCAATGAAAACAGAAGCTTAACTGTGTGAGTGGAATTCACGTGACCTAGAGCAGTTTCAGGGAAACTTTCCTTCCGGTTTTTATTGGAGGGTATTTCTTTTTTCAGCATATTCTTAAGAGCGTTCTCACATGTCCTTTCTCAGGTTCCACAGAAACAGTGATTTCAAACTGCTCAATCCAAAAATGACTGAACTCTATGAGATGAATACACACATCGCAAAGCAGTTACTCCGAAATCTTCTCTCCAGTTTTCATCAGAAGTCGTTTCCTTTCTCACCAAAAGCCTCTGGATGCCACTTAATATCCCTTCACGGATTTCTCAAAGACAGAGTTTCCAAACTGGGCAACGTAGTGTAAGCTTTAACACTCTGAAATTAATGCACACGTCAGAGAGCAGTTTCTTGGATTGCTTCTTTCTGTGTTTTAATTCAGGATATTTCCCTTTTCACCATAGTCTTCAATGTGCTGCAAAATATCACTTTTTCAGTTTTACAGGAACAGTGTTCAAACATTGCCTTATGAGAAAAGAGGTATAACTCCCTGAGTGGAAGGCACACATCACAAAGCAGTTTCTCAGAAAGCTTTTCTCCAGTTTTTATCTGAAGATATCTCCCATTTCCCCACAGGGCTGATTGTGCACCTGAATGTCCTTTCATGAATCCCTCCATGATGCAGTTTCAATACAGCATAATAGAAAGAAAGTTTTATCTATCTGAGATGAATAGACATATACAACACAAATCAGTTTCACAGAAAGCTTCTTTCCAGTTTTTGTCTGAGGATATTGCCTTTTTCATCGTAGACGTACATATACTCACGAATGTCCCCTGATAGCTTTTTCTCCAAGCGGGATTCCCCAATCCACTTTAAGAAGAAAGGTAGAACTCTGTGAGTGGAATGCACACGTCACAAAGCAGCTCCTCTGAAATCTTCTCTCCAATGTCTATCTGAAGATATTTCCGTTTTCACTGTAAGACTCAAAGCGCCCCCAATTATCACTTAGCTAACTAACCTAAAAGAGTGTTAGAATACTGCTCTATGAAAACAGAAGCTAAACTGTGTCAGTGGACTTCATGTGACCTAGAGCAGTTTCACAGAAAGTTTCCTTCTGGTTTGTATCAGAGGGTATTTCTTTTTCAGCATACTCTTAAGAGCATTACTAAATGTCCTTTCTAAGGTTCCACAGAAAAAGTGATTTCAAACAGCTCAATCCAAAGAATGATTTAACTCTATGAGATGAATACACACATCACAAAGCAGTTGCTCCAAAAGCTTCCATCCAGTTTTCATTGGAAGACGTTTCCTGTCACACCGCAAGCCTAAGGGCACCACTTAATATCCCTTCACAGATTACTCAAAGACAGTTTCCAAACTGGGCAACGTAGTGTAAGCTTTAACTCTCTGAAATAAATGTACACGTCACAGAGCAGTTTCCTGGAATGCTTTTTTCTGTTTTTTATTTCCGGATATTTCACTTTTCGCCATAGTCTTCAATGCACTGCAAAATATCACTGTTTCACTTTTACAGGAACAGTGTTCAAACACTGTCTTATGAGAAAAGAGGTATAACTCCCTGAGTGGAATGCACACATCACAAAGCAGTTTCTCAGAAAACTTCACTCCAGTTTTTATCTGAAGATGTTTCCTATTTCCCCTCAGGCCTGAATGTGCTCCCGAATGTCCCTTTGTGAATCCGTCCATGACGCAGTTTCAAAACTGTGTAATAAAATGAAAGTTTTATCTATGTAAGATGAATAGACCTAAATATCACAGAGCAATTTCAAAGAAAGCTTCTTTCCAGTTTTTGTCTAAGGATATTTCGTTTTACTCCATAGCCGTCCATATACTCCCAAATGTCCCCTGGTTGTTTTTTCTCCAAACAGGATTCCCAAATCCTCTGAGAGAAGAAAAGTATAACTCTGTGAGTGGAATGCACATGTCACATAGTAGCTCCTCAACAATCTTCTCTCCGGTATCAATCTGAAGATATTTCTGTTTTCACCGTGAGCCTCAAAGCACTCCCGAGTACCCCCTAGCTGACTAACCTAAATCAGTGTTAGAATAGTGCTCAATGAAAACAGAAGCTTAACTGTGTGAGGGAATTGACCTGACCAAGAGCAGTTCCACAGAAAGTTTCCTTCTGGTTTTTATCTGAGGGTATCTCTTACAGCATATTCTTAAGAGCGTTCCCAAATGTCCTTTCTCAGGTTCCACAGAAACAGTGTTTTCAAACTTCTCAATCCAAAGAATGATTTAACTCTATGAGATGAATACACACATCACAAAGCAGTTGCATCAAAAGCTTCTCTCCACTTTTCATTGGAAGACGTTTCCTTTCTCACCACTAGCCTCTGAGCGGCACTTAATATCCCTTCACAAAATCCTGAAAGACAGAGTTTCCAAACTGGGCAACATAGTGTAAGCTTTAACTCTCTGAAATGAATGCATACGTCAGATAGCAGATTCTTAGAATGCTTCTTTCTGGGTTTTATTTTAGGATATTTCGCTTTTCGCCATAGTCTTCTATGTGCTGCAAAATATCACTTTTTCCGTTTACAGGAACAGTGTTCAAACACTGCCTTATGAGAAAACAGGTACAACTCCCTGAGTGGAATGCACACATCACAAAGCAGTTTCTCAGAAAGCTTCTCTCCAGTTTTTATCTGAAGATATCTCTTATTACCCCACAGTCCTGAATGGGCTCCTGAATATCCCTTCGCGAATCCGTCCGTTACGCAATTTCAAAACTGCACAATAGAAAGAAAGTTTTATCTCTGTGAGAGGAATATACATATCTCTCACAAAGCAGTTTCACAGAAAACTTCTTTCCAGTTTTTGTCTGAGGATATTTCCTTTTTCACCATAGCCATCTATATACTCCAGAATGTCCCCTGGTAGTGTTTTCTCCAAACAGGATGCCCCAATCCTCTATGAGAAGAAAAGAAAAGTATAACTCTGTGAGTGTAATGCACACATCACAAAGCAGCTCCTCAGAAATCTCCCAGTTTCAATCTGAAGATATTTTCATTTTCACCGTAAGCCTCAAAGTGCTCCCGAGTATCCCTTAGCTGATTAACCTAAAACAGTGTGAGAATACTGCTCAATGAAAACAGAAACTTAACTATGTGAGTGGAATTTACGTGACCTAGAGCAGTTTCACAGATAGTTTCTTTCTGGTTTTTATCGGAGGGTATTTCTTTTTCAGCATATTCTTAAAAGCATTACTAATGTCCTTTCTCAGGTTCTACAGAAACAGTGATTTCAAACCGCTCAATCCAAAGAATGATTTAACTCTATGAGATAAATACAGACATCACAAAGCAGTTGCTCCAAAAGCTTCTCTCCAGTTTTCATCAGAAAACGTTTTCTTTCTCACCACAAACCTCCGAGCGCCACTTAATATCCCTTCACAGACTCCTCAAAGTCAGAGTTTCCAAACTGGGGAACATAGTGTAAGTTTTAAATCTCAGAAATGAATGCACATGTCAGAGAGCAGTTTCTTGGATCGCTTCTTTCTGAATTTCATTTCAAGATATTTCACTTTCTGCAGTAGTCTTCAATGTGTTGAAAAATATCAGTTTTTCGGTTTTATAGGAACCGTGTTCAAACACCGGATTATGAGAAAAGAGTTATAACTCCCTGAGTGGAACGCACACATCACAAAGCAGTTTCTCAGAAAGCTCCTCTCCAGTTTTCATTTGAAGATATCTCCTATTTCCCCACAGGACTGAATGTTCTCCCGAATATCCCTTCACGAATCCATCCATGATGCAGTTTCAAAACTGTGTCATAGAAAGAAAGTTTTATCTATGTGAGATGAATAGACATATCTATCACAAAGCAGTTTCACAGAATGCTTCTTTCCAGTTTTTATCTGAGGATATTTTCTATTTCTCCATAGCCATCAATATTCTCCCGAATGTCCCCTGGTAGCTTCTCCTTCAGACAGGATTCCCCAGTGTTATATGAGAAGAAACATATAACTCTGTGAGTGTAATGCACACGTCACAATGCAGCTCCTCGGAAATTTTCTCTCCAGTATCTATCTGAAGTTATTTCCGTTTTCACCGTAAGCCTCAAAGCACTCCCGAGTATCCCTCATTTGACTAACCTAAAACAGTGTTGGAATACTGCTCAATGAAAACAGGAGCTTAATTCTGCGAGTAGAATTCATGTTACCTAGGGCAGTTTCACAGAAAGTATCCTTCTGCTTTTTGTCAGAGGGTATTTCTTTTTCAGCATACTCTTTAGACCATTCACAAATGTCCTTTCTCAGGTTCCACAGAAACACTGATTTCAAACTACTCAATGCAAAGAATGATTTAACTCTGTGAAATGAATACACACATCACAAAGCAGTTGCTCCGAAAGCTTCTCTCCAGTTTTCATTGGAAGATGTTTCCATTCTCACCACAAGCCTCCGGTCACCACTTGATATCCCTTCAGAGATTCTTCAAAGACAGAGTTTCCAAACTGGGCAACGTAGTGTAAGCTTTAACTCTTTGAAGTGAATGTATACGTCAGAAAGCAGTTTCTTGGAATGCTTATTTCTGGGTTTTATTTCAGGATATTTAACTTTTTGCCATAGTCTTCAATGCATTGCAAAGTATGAGTTTTCAGTTTTACAGGAACTGTGTCCAAACACTGCCTTATGAGAAAAGAGGTATAACTCCCTGAGTGGAACACACATGTCACAAAGCAGCTCCACGGAAATCTTCTCTCCATTATGTATCTGATGATATTTCCGTTTTCACCGAAAGCCTCAAAGCTCCCCCGAATATCACTTCACAGACTGAACAAAAACAGTGTTAGAATACTGCTCAATGAAACAGAAGCTTAAGTGTGCGGGTGGAATTCATGTGACTTAGAGTAGTTTCACAGAAAGTTTCCTTCTGGTTTTTATCTGAGGGTGTTTCTATTTTCAGCATATTCTTAAGAGAGTTCCCACATGTCCTTTCTCAGGTTCCACAGAAACTGTGATTTCAAACTGCTCAATCCAAAGAACAATTTAACTCTATGAGATGAATACACACATCACAAAGCAGTTGCCCCGAAATCTTCTCTCCAGTTTTCATCGGAAGACGTTTTCTTTCTCACCAAAAGCCTCTGGGCACCACTTAATATCCCTTCACAGATTCCTCAAAGACAGAGTTTCCAAACTGGGCAACTAGTGTAAGCTTTAACTCTCATAAATGAATGTACACGTCAGAGAGTAGTTTCTTGGATTGCTTCTTTCTGGGTTTTATTTCAGGATATTTCCCTTTTCGCCATTGTCTTCAATGCACTGCAAAGTGTCACTTTTTCAGTTTTATAGTAACAGTGTTCAAATACCGCCTTATGACAAAAGAGGTATAACTCCTTGAGTGGAATGCACATATCACAAAGCAGTTTCTCAGAAAACTTTTCTCCAGTTTTTAACTGAAGATATCTCCCATTTCCCCAGAGGTCTGAATGTGCTCCCGAATGTCCATTCGCGAATCCATCCATGACACAGTTTCAAAACTGTGTAATAGAAAGAAAGTTTTATCTATGTGAGATGAATAGATATATCTAACACAAAGCAGTTTCACAGAAAGCTTCTTTCGAGTTTCTCTCTGAGGATATTTCCTTTTTCACCGTAGCCATCCATATATTCCTGAATGTACCCAGATAGCTTTTTCTCTAAACGAGATTCCACAATCCTCTATGAGAAAAAGAGTATAACTCTGTGAGTGGAATGCACATGTCACAAGGCAGCTCCTCGGAAATCTCCCTTCCAGTATCTATCTGAAGATATTTCCGATTTCCTCGTAATCCTCAAAGCACTCCCGAGTATCCCTTCATTGACTAACCCAAAACAGTGTTAGAATACTGCTCAATGAAAACAGAAGCTTAACTGTGCAAGTGAACTTCACGTGACCTAGAGCAGTTTCACAGAAAGTTTCGTTCTGGTTTTTATCGGAGGGTATTTCTTTTACAACATATTCTGGACAGCGTTCAGAAATATCTTTTCTCATGTTCCACAGAAAGAGTGATTTTAAACTGCTCAATACAAAGAATGATTTAACTCTATGAGATGAATACACACTTCACAGAGCAGTTGATCCGGAAACTTCTATCCAGTTTTCATCAGAAGACGTTTCCTTTCTCACCACAGAATCCGGGCGTGACTTAATATCCCTTCACATATTCCTCAAAGACAGAGTTTCCAAACTGGGCAACATAGTGTAAGCTTTATCTCTCTGAAATAAATGCACACATCAGACAGCAGTTTCTTAGAACTCCTCTTTCTGGGTTTTATTTCGGGATGTTTAACTTTTTGCCACAGTCTTCAATGCATTGCAAAATATCAGTTTTTCAGTTTTACAGGAACAGTGTTCAAACACTGCCTTATGAGAAAAGAGGTATAACTCCCTGAGTGGAATGCACACATCACAAAGCAGTTTCTCATAAAGCTAATCTCCAGTTTTTATCTGAAGATATCTCCTATTTCCTCACAGGTCTGAATGTGCTCCCAAATATCCCTTCGCGAATCCGTTCATGACGCAGTTTTAAAACTGCGTAATAGAAAGAAAGTTTTATCTATGTGAGATGAATAGACATATCTATCACAAAGCAGTTTCACAGAAAGCTTTTTCCAGGTTTTGTGTGAGGATATTTCCTTTTTCACCAAAGCTGTCCATTTACTCCCGAATGACCCCTGGAAGTTTTTCTCTATGTGGGATTCTCCAATCCTCTATGAGAAGAAAAGTAAACTCTGTGAGTAAAATGCACACGTCACAAAGCAGGTCCTCGGAAATCTTCTGTCCAGTGTCTCTGTGAAGATATTTCCGTTTCACTGTAAGCCTCAAAGGGCTCCGGAGTATCCCTTAGTTGACTAACCTAAAACAGTGTTAGAATACTGCTCAATGAAAACTGAAGCTTAATTCTGGTAGTAGAATTCACGTGACGTAGAGCACTTTCACAGAAAGTTTCCTTCTGGTTTTATCAGAGGGTATTTCTTTTTCAGCATATTCTTAAGAGCATTCTCAAATGTCCTTTCTCAGGTTCCACAGAAACAGTGATTTCAAACTGCTCGATCCAAAGGATGATTTAACTCTGTGAGATGAATACACACATCACAAAGCAGTTGCTCCGAGAGCTTCTCTCCAGTTTTCATCAGAAGATGTTTCCGTTCTCACCTCAAGCCTCCAGGCGCCACGTAATATCCCTTCACATATTCCTCAAAGACAGAGTTTCCAAATTGGGCAACGTAGTGTAAGCTTTAACTCTCTTAAATGAATGCACACATCAGACAGCAGTTTCTTAGAACTCCTCTTTCTGGGTTTTATTTCGGGATGTTTAACTTTTTGCCACAGTCTTCAATGCATTGCAAAATATCAGTTTTTTAGTTTTACAGGAACAGTGTTCGAACACTGCCTGATGAGAAAAGAGGTATAACTCCCTGAGTGGAATGCACATGTCAAAAAGCAGCTCCTCGGAAATCTTCTCTCCAGTATCTATCTGAAAATATTTCCGTTTTCACTGTAAGCCTCCAAACGCTCCCGAATATCACTTCAAAGCTTGAACAAAAAAAGTATTAGAATTCTGTTCAATGAAAACAGAAGCTTAACTGTGCGAGTGGCATTCATGTGACCTAGAGCAGTTTCACAGAAAGTTTCCTTCTGGTTTTTAAGGGAGGGTATTTCTTTTTCAACATATTCTTAAGAGCGGTCCCAAATGTCCTTTCTCAGGTTCCACAGAAACAGTGATTTCAAACTGCTCAATCCAAAGAATGATTTAACTCTATGAGATGAATACACACATCACAAACCAGTTGCACCATAAGCTTCTCTATAGTTTTCATTGGAAGACGTTTCCTTTCTCACCACAAGCCTCCAGGCGCCACTTACTATCCCCTCACAGATTCCTAAAAGACAGAGTTTCCAAACTGGGCAACATAGTGTAAGCTTTAACTCTCTGAAATGAATGCACACGACAGAGAACAGCTCCTTGGAACGATTCTTTCTTGGTTTTGTTTCAGGATATTTCACTTTCGCCATAGTTTTCAATGTGCTGCAAAATATCACTTTTTCAGTTTTACAGGAATAGTATTCAAACACTGCAACATGAGAAAAGAGGTATAACTCCCTGAGTGGAATGCACACATCAGCAAATAGTTTCTCAGAAAGCTCCTCTCCAGTTTATATCTGAAGATATTTCCTATTTCCCCACAGGCCTGAATGTGCTCCTGAATGTCCCTTCGTGAATCCGTCCATGATGCCGTTGCAAAACTGCGTAATAGAAAGAAAGTTTTATCTATGTGAGATGAATAGACATATCTATCACAAAGCAGTTTCACAGAAAGCTTCTTTCCAGTTTTTTTTCTGAGGATATTTCCATTTTCACCATAGCCGTCCATGTACTCTTGAATGCCCCCTGGTAGCTTTTTCTCCACACGTGATGCCCCATTTCTCTATGAGAAAAAAAGGATAGCAGCATGATTTATAATCCTTTGGGTATATACCCAGTAATGGGATGGCTGGGTCATATGGTACATCTAGTTCTATATCCTTGAGGAATCGCCATACTGTTTTCCATAATGATTGAACTAGTTTACAATCCCACCAACAGTGTAAAAGTGTTCCTATTTCTCCACATCCTCTCCAGCACCTGTTGTTTCCTGACTTTTTAATGATCGCCATTCTAACTGGTGTGAGATGGCATCTCATTGTGGTTTTGATTTGCATTTCTCTGATGGCCAGTGATGATGAGCATTCATTCATGTGTCTGTTGGCTGTATGAATGTCTTCTTTTGAGAAATGTCTGCTCGTATCCTTTGCCCACTTTTTGATGGGGTTGTTTGTTTTTTTCTTGTAAATTTGTTTGAGTTCTTTGTAGGTTCTGGATATTAGCCCTTTGTCAGATGAGTAGATTGCAAACATTTTCTCCCATTCTGTAGGTTGCCTGTTCACTCTGATGGTAGTTTCTTTTGCTGTGCAGAAGTTCTTTAGTTTAATGAGATCCCATTTGTCAATTTTGGCTTTTGCTGCCGTTGCTTTTGGTGTTTTAGACATGAAGTCTTTGCCCATGCCTATGTCCTGAATGGTATGTTTATTGCGGCACTATTCACAATAGCAGAGACTTGGAATCAACCCAAATGTCCATCAGTGACAGACTGGATTAAGAAAATGTGGCACATATACACCATGGAATACTATGCAGCCATAAAAAAGGATGAGTTTGTGCCCTTTGTAGGGACATGGATGCAGCTGGAAACCATCATTCTTAGCAAACTATCACAAGAACAGAAAACCAAATACTGCATGTTCTCACTCATAGGTGGGAACTGAACAATGAGATCACTTGGACTCGGGAAGGGGACCATCACACACTGGGGCCTATCATGTGGAGGGAGGAGGGGGGAGGGATTGCATTGGGAGTTATACCTGATGTAAATGACGAGTTGATGGGTGCTGACGAGTTGATGGGTGCAGCACAGCAACATGGCACAAGTATACATATGTAACAAACCTGCATGTTATGCACATGTACCCTAGAACTTAAAGTATAATAATAATAAAAAATAAATAAATAAATTTTAAAAAAAGGATAACACTTTGAGAGGAATGCACACATCACAAAGCAGCTCCTCGGAAATCCTCTCAACAATATCTATCAGAAGATATTTCCATTTTCCCCGTAAGCCTCAAAGCGCTCCCAAGTATCCCCTAGCTGACTAACCAGAAAGAGTGATGGAGTACTGCTCAATGAAAACACAAGCTTAACTGTGTGAGTGGAATTCATGTGACCTAAAGCAGTTTCACAGAACGTTCCCTTCTGGTTTTTATCGGAGGGTATTTATTTTTTAGCATATTCTTAAGAGCGTTCCCAAATGTCCTCTCTCTTAGGTTCCACAGAAACAGCGATTTCAAACTGCTCAATCCAAATAATTATTTAACTCTCTGAGATGAATACACGCATCACAAATCAGGTGCTCTGAAAGCTTCTCTCCACTTTTCACCAGAAGACGTTTCTTTTCTCACCACAAGCCTATGGGCCCCACTTAATATCCCCTCACAGATTTCTAAAAGGCAGAGTTTCCAAACTGGGCAACGTAGTGAAGCTTTATCTCTCTGAAATGAATGCACACGTCATAGAACAGTTTATTGGAACGCTTCATTCTGGGTTTCATTTCAGGATATTTAACTTTTTGCCATAGTCTTCAGCGTGCTGCACAATATCACAATTTCAGTTTTACAGGAGCAGTGTTCAAACACTTCCTTAGGAGAAAGGAGATGTAACTCCCTGAGTGGAATGAACACATCACAAAGAAGTTTCTCAGAAAGCTTCTCTCCAGTTTTTATCTGAAGATATTTCCTATTTCCCCTCATTCCTGAATGTGCTCCCAAATGTCCTTCGTGAATCTCTCCATGAAGCAGTTTCAAAACCGTGTAATAGAAAGAAAGTTTTATCTATGTGAGATGAATAGACATATCTATCTCAAAGCTGTTTCACAGAAAGTTTTTTCCAGTTTTTGTCCATTTCACCCTAGCCGTGCATATACTCCTGAATGTCCCCTGGTAGCTTTTTCTCCAAATGGGATTCCCCAATCCTCTATGAGAAGAAAAGTATAATTCGGTGAGTGGAATGCACACGTCACAAAGCAGCTCCTCGGAAATTTTCTCTCCAGTATCTAAATGAAGATATTTCCATTTTCACCATAATCCTCAAAGCACTCTCGAGTTTCTCTTAGCTGACTCACTAAAACAGTGTTAGAATACTGCTCAATGAAAACAGAAGTTTAACTGTGTGGGTGGAATTCAGGTGACCTAGAGTAGATTCACAGAAAATTTCCTTCTGGTTTTTATTGGAGGGCATTTTTTTTCGGCATATCTTAAGAGTGTTCCCAAATGTCCTTTCTCAGGTTCCACAGAAACAGTGATTTCAAACTGATAAATCCAAAGTGTGATTTAACTCTATGAGTTGAATACACACATCACAAAGGAGTTGCTCTGAAAGCTTCTCTCCAGTTTTCATCGGAAGACATTTCCTTTCTCACGACAAGCCTCCGGGCGCCACTTAATATCCCTTCACAGATTCCTCAAAGACACAGTTGGCAAATTGGGCAACGTAGTGTAAGCTTTAACTCTTTGAAATGAATGCACACGACAGAGAGCAGTTTCTTGGAACGCTTCTCTCTGGGTTTTATTTCAGGATATTTCACATTTCGCCATAGTCTACAATGCGCTGCAAAATATCAATTTTTCAGTTTTACAGGAACAGTGTTGAAACACTGCCTTATAAGAAAAGAGATATAACTTCCTGAGTGGGATGCACACATCACAAAGCAGTTTCTCAGAAAGCTTCTCTCTAGTATTTATCTGAAGATATCTCATATTTCCCCACAAGCCTGAAAGTGCTCCGAATGTCCCTTCACGAATCTGTCCATGACGCAGTTTCAAAACTGCGCAATGGAAAGAAAGTTTTGTCTATGTGAGATGAATAGGCATATCTTTCACAAAGCAGTTTCACAGAAAGCTTCTTTCCGGTTTTTGTCTGAGGATATTTCCTTTTTATCCATAGGCGTCCATATACTCCAAAATGTCCCCTGGTAGCTATTTCTCCAAACAGGATTCCAAAAACCTTTATGAGAAGAAAAGTATAATTCTGTGAGTGGAAAGCACATATCACAAAGCAGCTCCTTGGAAATATTCTCTCCAGTATCTATCTGATAATATATCCATTTACAGCCCAATGAAAACAGAAGCTTAACTGTGCGATTGGACTTCACGTGACCTAGAGCAGTTTCACAGAAAGTTTCCTTCTGGTATTTATCAGAGGGTGTTTATTTTTCAGCATATTCGTAAGAGTGTTCCCAACTGTCCTTTCTCAGGTTCCATAGAAACAGTGATTTCAATCTGCTCTATCCAAAGGATGATTTAACTCTATGAGATGAATACACACATCACAAAGCAGGTGCTCTGAAAGCTTCTCTTCAGTTTTCATCGGAAGTTGTTTCCTTTCTCACCAAAAGCTGCCGGGCACCACAAAATATGCCTTCACAGATTCCTCAAAGACAGAGTTTTCAAACTCGGCAATGTAGTGTAAGCTTTAACTGTCTGAAATGAATGTACACATCAGAGAGCAGTTTCTTGGAATGCTTCTTTCAGGGTTTTATTTCAGGATATTTCACTTTTCTCCATAGTCTTCTAGTGCTGCAAAGTATTACTTTTTCAGCTTTACAGGAACAGTTTTCACACATTGCCTTATGAGAAAAGAGATATAACTTCCTGAGTGAATGCACACATCACAAAGCAGTTTCTCAGAAATAAACTCTCCAGTTTTTATCTGAAGATATCTCCTTTTTCAACGAACGTCTGAATATGCTCCCAAATGTTACTTCATGAATCAGTCCATGATGCAGTTTCAAAACTGTGTAATAGAAAGAAAGTTTTATTTATGTGAGATGAATAGACATATCTGTCACAAAGGAGTTTCACAGAAAGCTTCTTTCCAGTTTTTGTCTGAGGATATTTCCTTTTTCACCATAGCCGTCCATATATACTGACGAATGTCCCCTGGTAGCTTTTTCTCCAAAAGGGATTCCCCAATCCTTTGTGAGAAGAAAACTATAACTCTGGGAGTGGAATGCACACGTCATAAAGTAGCTGCTCGGAACCTTTCTCTCCAGTATCTATCTGAAGATATTTTTGTTTTCATTGTAAGCCTCAAAGTGCTCCCGAGTATCCCTTAGCTCACAAACCTAAAACAGTGTTAGAATACTGCTCAATGAAAACAGAAGCTTAACTGTGTGATTGGAATTCACGTGACCTAGAGCAGTTTCACAGAAAGTTTCCTTCTGGTTTTATCGGAGGGTTTTTCTTTTTCAGCATATTCTTAAGAGCTTTCCCTAATGTCCTTTCTGAGGTTCCACAGAAACAGTGATTTCAAACTGCTCGGTCCAAAGAATGATTGAACTCTGTGAGATGAATACACACATCACAAAGCAGTTGCTCCGAAAGCTTCACTCCAGTTTTCATCGGAAGACGTTTTCTTTCTCACCACAAGCCTCCAGGCGCCACTTAATATCCCTTCACAGATTCCTCAAAGACGGAGTCTCCAAACTGGGCAACGTAGTGTAAGCTTTAAGTCAGTGAAATGAATACACACGTCAGAGAGCAGTTTCTTGGAATGCTTCTTTCTGTTTTTTATTTCCAGATATTTAACTTTTTGCCATAGTCTTCAATACCCGGCAAAATATCACTTTTTCAGTTTTACAGGATCAGTGTTCAAACACTGCCTTATGAGAAAAGAGGTTTAAGTCCCTGAGGGGAATGCACACATCACAAAGCAGTTTCTCAGAACGCTTCTCTCCAGTTTTTATCTGAAGATATTTCTTATTTCCCCACAGGCCTGAAAGTGCTCCTGAAAGTCCCTTCGCTAATCCGTCCATGACGCAGTTTCAAAACTGTGTAATACAAAGAAAGTTTTATCTATGTGAGATGAATAGACATATCTAACACATTGCAGTTTCACAGAAATCTTCTTTCCAGTTTTTGTCTGAGGATATTTCCTTTTTCACCGTCACCATCCATATACTCCCGAATGTCCCCTGGTAGTTTTTTCTCCAAATGGGATTCCCCAATCCTCTAAGAGTAGAAAAGTAAAACTCTGTGAGTGGAATGCGTACGTCACAAAGCAGCTCCTCGAAAATCTTCTCTCCAGTATCTATCTGAAGATATTTCCGTTTTCACCATAAGCCTCAAAGTGCTCCTGAGTATCCCTAGGCTGACTCACCTAAAACAATGTCATAATACTGCTCAATGAAAACAGACACTTAAGTGTGCATGTGGACTTCACGTGACCTAGAGCAGTTTCACTGAAATTTCTCTTCTGGTTTTTATCAGAGGGTATTTCTTTTTCAGCATATTTTTAAGAGTGTTCCCAAATGTCCTTTCTCAGGTTCCACAAAAACAGTGATTTCAAACTGCTCAATCCAAAGAATGATTTAACTCTATGAGATGAATACACACATCACAAAGCAGTTGCTTAGAAAACTTCTCTCCAGTTTCCATTGGACGACGTTTCTTTTCTCACCACAAGCCTCCAGGCACCACTTAATAGCCCTTCACAGATTCCTCAAAGACAGAGTTTCTGAACTGGGCAATGTAGTGTAAGCTTTAGTTCTCTGAAATGAATGCACATGTCGGAGAGCAGTTTCTTGGAACACTTCTTTCTGTGTTTTACTTCAGGATATTTCACTTTTCACCATAGTCTTCAGTGCGCTGCAAAATATCACTTTTTCAGTTTTACAGAAACAGTGTTCACACACTGCCTTATGAGGAAAGAGGTATAACTCCCTGAGTGGAATGCTCACATCACAAAACAGTTTCTCCGAAAGCTTCTCTCCAGTTTTTATCTGAAGATATCTCCTTTTTCACCGAACGCCTGAATGTTCTCCAGAATGTCCCTTCACGATTCCTTCCATGATGCAGTTTCAAAAATGCATAATAGAAAAAGCTTTATCTATGTGAGATGAATAGACATATCTATCACAAAGCAGTTTCACAGAAAGCTTCCTTCCAGATTTTTTCTGAGCATATTTCCTTTTTCACCATAGCCTTCCATATACTCCTGAATGTCCAATGGTAGCTTTTTCTCCAAATGGGATTCCCCAGTCCTCTATGACAAGAAAAGTATAACTTCGTGAATGAAATGCACATGTCACAAAGCATCTCCTCCGAAATCTTCTCTCCAGTATCTGTCTGAAGATATTTCCATTTTCATTGTAAGCCTCAAAGTGTTCCCGAGTATCCTTTAGCTGACTAACCTAAAACAGTTTTACAATACTGCTCAATGAAAACAGAAGCTTAATTGTGCGAGTGGACTTCATGTGACCTAGAGCAATTTCACAGAAAGTTTCCTTCTGGTTTTTATTGGAGGGTATTTCTTTTTCAGCATATTCTTTAGAGCATTCCCAAATGTCCTTTCTCAGTTTCCACAGAAACAGTGATTTCAAACTGCTGAATCAAAAGAATCATTTAAATCTATGAGATGAATACACGCATTACAAAGCAGTAGCTGGGAAAGCTTCTCTCCAGTTTTCATCGGAAGACGTTTCCTTTCTCACCACAAACTTCTGGGCCCCACTTAATATCCCTTCACAGATTCCTCAAAGACAGAGTCTCCAAAGTGGGCAACTAAGTGTAAGCTTTAGTGCACTGTAATAAAAGCACACGTCAGAGAGCAGTTTCTTGGAATGCTTCTTTCTGGGTTTTATTTCAGGTTATTTCACTTTTTGCCATAGTCTTCAATGCCCTGCAAAATATCACTTTTTCAGTTTCACAGGAATAGTATTAAAACATTGCCTAATTGGGAAAGAGGTATAACTCCTTGAGTGGAATGCACACATGAGAAAGTAGTTTCTCAGAAAGCTTCTCTCCAGTTTTCATCTGGAGATATCTCTTATTCCCCACAGGCCTGAATGTGCTCTCGAGTGTCCCTTCACGAATCGCTCCATGACTCAGTTTCAAAACTGTGTAATAGAAAGAAACTTTTATCTATGAGATATGAATAGACATATCTGTCACAAAGCAGTTTCACAGAAAGCTTTTTTCCAGTTTTTGTCTGAGGATATTTCCTATTTCACCGTAGCCATCCATGTAATCCCGAATGTCCACTGGTAGCTTTTTATCCAAACAGAATTCCCCAATCCTCTATGAGAAGAAAAGTATAATCTGTGAATGGAATGCACATGTCACAAAACAATTCCTCAGAAATCTCTCCAGTATCTATCTGAAGATATTTGCGTTTTCACCATAAGTCTCAAAGTGCTCCTGAGTTTCCCTTAGCTGACTAACCTAAAGCAGTGTTAGAATACTGCTCAATGAAAACAGAAGCCTAACTGTGTGAGTGAAATTCATGTGACCTAGAGCAGTTTCACAGAAAGTTTCCTTCTGGTTTTTATCAGAGGGTATTATTTTTTCAGCATATTCTAAAGAGCGTTCCCATATGTCCTTTCTCAGTTTCCACAGAAACAGTAATTTCAAACTGCTCAATCCAAAGAATGATTGAACTCTATGAGATGAATACACACATCACAAAGCAGTAGCTGCAAAAGCTTCTCTCCTGTTTTCATTGGAAGACATTTCCTTTCTCACCACAAGCCTCCGGGCACCACTTAGTATCCCTTCCCAGATTCCTCAAAGACAGAATTTCCAAACTGTGCAACATAGTGCAAGCTTTAATGCGCTGTAATGAAAGCACACGTTAGAGAGCAGTTTCTTGGAATGCTTCTTTCTGGGTTTTATTTCTGGATATTTCACTTTTCACCATAGTCTTCAATGCCCTGCAAAATTTCACTTTTTCAGTTTCACAGGAACAGTGTTCAAAGTCTGCTTTAGGAGAAAAGAGGTATAACTCCTTGAGTGGAATACGCACAACACAAAGCAGTTTCACAGAAAGCTTCTTTCCAGTTTTTGTCTGAGGATATTTCCTTTTTCAACATAGACGTCCATATACTGCCGAATGTCGCCTGGTAGCTTTTTCTCCAAACAAGATTCACCAACACTCTATGAGAAGTAAAGTAAAACTCTGTGGGTGGAATGTACACATCACAAAGCAGCTCCTCGGAAATCTTCTCTCCAGTATCTGAGGATAATTCCATTTTCACCATAAGCCTCAAAGCGCTCCCGAGTATCCCTTACCTGACTAAACTAAAACAGTGATAGAACACTGCTCAATGAAAACAGAAACTTAACTGTGCAAGTGAAATTCACGTGATCTAGAGCAGTTTCACAGAAACTTTCCTTCTGGTTTTTATCGGAGGGTATTTCTTTTTCAGCATATTCTTAAGAACGTTCTCGAATGTCCTTTCCCAGACTCCACAAAAACAGTGATTTCAAACTGCTCAATCTAAAGAATGATTTAACTCTATGAGATGAATACACACATCACAAAGCAGTTGCTCCAAAATCTTCTCTCCAGTTTTCATCGGAAGACTTTTCCTTTCTCACCACAAGCCTCCGGGTGCCACTTAATATCCCTTCACAGATTCTTCAAAGACACAGTTTCCAAACTGGGCTAGGTAGTGTGAGCTTTAACCCTCTGAAATGAATGCACACGTCAGAGAGCAGTTTCTTGGAATGCTTCTTGCTGGCTTTATTTCAGGATAATTCACTTTTCGTCATAGTCTTCAATGCGCTGCAAAATATCACTTTTTCAGTTCTACAGCAACAGTGTTTATACACTGCCTTCTGAGAAAAGAGGTATAAGTCCCTAAGTGGAATGCACACATAACAAATCAGTTTCTCAGAAAGCTTCTCTCCAGTTTTTATATGAAATTATCTCCGTTTTCACAGTAGACCTGAATGTGCTCTCGAATGTCCCTTCGCGAATCTGTCCATGACACAGTTTCAAAACTGCGTAATAGAAAGAAAGTTTTATCTATGTGAGATGAATCGACGTATCTATCATGAATCAGTTTCACAAAACGCTTCTTTAAAGTTTTTGTCTGAGGCTATTTCCTTTTTCACCATGGTGGTCCAAATACTCCCGAATGTCCCCTGGTAGCTTTTTCTCCAAATGGGATTGCCCAATCCTCTATGAAAAGAAAAGTATAACTCTGTGAGTGGAATGCACACGTCACAAAGCAGCTCCTCGGAAATCTTCTCTCCAGTATGTATCTGAAGATACTTCCGTTTTCATCGTAAGCCTCAAAGCGCTCCCCAGTATCCCTTAGCTGACTAACCTAAAACCGATAGAACACTGCTCAATGAAAACAGAAGTTTAACTGTGTGAGTGAAATTCACGTGAACTAAAGCAGTTTCACAAAAAGTTTCCTTCTGGTTTTTATCGGAGGGTATTTCTTTTTCAGCATATTCTTAAGAGCGGTCCCAAATGTCCTTTCTCAGGTTCCACAGAAACAGTGATTTCAAACTGCTCAATCCAAAGAATGATCTAATTCTACGAGATGAATACACATATCACAAAGCAGGTGCTCTGAAAGCTTCTCTGCAGTTTTCATCGGAAGACGTTTCTTTTCTCAGCACAAGCCTCTGAGTATCATTTAATATCCCTTCACAGATTCCTCAAAGACAGAGTTTCCAAACTGAGCAACGTAGTGTAAGCTTTAACTCTCTGAAATGAATGTACGCATCAGAGAGCAATTTCTTGGAATGCTTCTTTCTGGGTTTTATTTCACGATATTTCACTTTTCGCCATAGTCTTCAATGCACTGCTAAATATCACTATTTCTGTTTTACAGGAACTGTGTTCAAACGCTGCGTTATGAGAAAAGAGGTATAAGTCCCTGGGTGGAATGCACACATCACAAAGCAGTTTCTCAGAAAGCGTCTCTCCAGTTTTTATCTGAAGATATTTCCGTTTTCACTGTAAGCCTCAAAGCACTCCTGAGTATCCCTTAGCTGATTAACCGCAAACAGTATTAGAATACTGCTCAATGAAAACAGAAGCTTAATTGTGCGAGTGGAATTCACGTGACCTGGAGCAGTTTCACAGAAAGTTTTCTTCTGGTTATTATTGGAGAGTGTTACTTTTTCAGCATATTCTAAAGAGCGTTCCCAAATGTCCTTTCTCAGGTTCCACAGAAAGAGTGATTTCAACCTGCTCAATCCAAAGAATGATTTAACTCTATGAGATGAATACACACATCACAAAGCAGTTGCTCAAAAAGCTTCTCTCCAGTTTTCATCGAAAGACGTTTCCTTTCTCCCCACAAGCCTCTGGGTGCCACTTAATATCCCTTCACAGATTTCTCAAAGGCAGAGTTTCCAAAGTGTGCAACGTAGTGTAAGCTTTAACACTCTGAAATGAATACACACGTCAGAGAGCAGTTTCTTGGAACGATTCCTTCTGGGTTTTATTTCAGGATATTTCACTTTTCACCATAGTCTTCAATGCCCTGCAAAATATCACTTTTTCAGTTTCACAGGAACAGTGTTCAAACACTGCCTTATGAGAAAAGAGGTATAACTTCCTGAGTGGAATGCACACATCACAAAGCATTTTCTCAGAAAGCTTCCCTCCAGTGTTTGTCTGAAGATATCTCCTATTTTCCCACAAGCCAGAATGTGCTCCCGAATGTCCCTTCACGAATCCCTCCATGACACAGTTTCAAAACTGTGTAATAGAAAAAAAGTTTTATCTACGTGAGTTGAATAGACATATCTATCACAAAGCAGTTTCACAGAAAGCTTCTTTCCAGTTTTTGTCTGAACATATTTCCTTTTTCACCATTGTCCTGAATGTCCTCCCGAATGTCCCTTCATGGATTAGTCCATGACAGAGTTTCCAAGCTGCATAATGTAAAGAAAACTTTATCTATGTGAGATGAATACATGCATCACAGAGCAGTTTCATAGAAAGCTTCTTTCCAGTTTTTGTCTGAGGCTATTTCCCTTTTCACCATAAGCATCAACATGCTCCTGATTATCACTTGGTAACTATTTCTCCAAAGGGATTCCCCGATTCTGTATGAGAAAAGAGGTATAACACCATGAGTGGAATGCACACGTCACAAATCAGTTCCTCAGAAAGTTTCTCCCCAGTTTCGGTGCTTACATATAACCTTTTTCACCGTAAGCCTCAAAACGCTCCTGAATATCCCTTCACATGCTAAACATAAACACGGTTAGAAAACTGCTCAATGAAAAGAGAGGCTTAACTGAGCAAGAGGTATTAAGACAACACAGAGCGGTTTCACAGAATGCTTCCTTCTGGATTTTACCTTAGGGTATTTCTTCCTCTATATTCCAAGCAGCATTCCCAAATGTCCTCTCTCAGATTCCACAGAAACAGTGATTTCAAACTGCTCAATCCAAAGAATGGTTTAACTCTATGAGACAAATACACACATCACAAAGCAGTTTCTCAGAAAGCTTCTCTCCAATTTCATCGGAAGACATTTCCTTGCTCACCACAAGCCTCCAGGTGTACGTAATATGCCTTCACAGAAAGCTTCACGCGGAATCCACACGACAAAGAGCAGTTTCACAGAAAGCTTCCTTCTAGCTTCTATCTCAGGTTATTTCCTTTTCAGGATATTCTAAAGAGTGTTCCTAAATGTCCCCTCTCCAATTCCACAGAAACAGTGATTTCAAACTGCTGAATCCAAAGAATGATTTAACTCTATGAGATGAATACAATCATCACCAAAGAGTTGCTCAGAAAGATTCTCTCCAATTTTCAACGGAAGACATTTCCTTGCTCACCACAGTCCTATGGTTGCCACTTAATATCCCTTCACAGAATCCTCAAAGACAGACTTTCCAAACTGGGAAATGCACAGTAAGCTTTAATTCTGTGAAATGAATGGACATGTCAGAGAGCAGTTTCTTGGAATTCTTCTTTCTGGGTTTTATTGAATGACATCTCACTTTTCACCATAGTCTTAAATGTGCTCCAAATATCACTTTTTTAGTTTAAGGAACAGTGTTCAAACAGTGCCTTATGAGAAGAAAGGTGTAACTCCCTGAGTGGAATGCAGACATCACCAAGCAGTTTCTCCAAAACCTTCTCTCCAGTTTTTATCTGATGATATTTCCTTTTTCACATAGCCACCCATATACTCCCAAATGTCCCCTGGTAGCTTTTTCTCCAAAAGGAATTCCCCAATACTTTGTGAGAAGAAAATTATAACTGTGTGAATGGAATGCACACATCACATAGGGGTTTCTCAGAAAGCTTCTCTCCAGTTTTTATCTGAAGATATTTCCATTTTCAAAATAGTTCTGAATGTGCTCCCGAATGTCACTTTGTGGATCCGTCCATGACAGAGTTTCCATGCTGCATAATGTAAAGAAAGATTTATCTACATAAGATGAATAAACATAGCAAAAAGCAGATTCACAGAAAGCTTCTTTCCAGTATTTGTCTGAGGATATTTCCTTTTTGACAATAGCCGTCGATATACACCCGAATGTCCCTTGGTACGTTTTTCTCCAAAAGGGATTCCCCAATTCTTTATGAAAAGAGAGCTATAACACTGTGAGTGAAATGCACAGGTCACAAAGCAGTTCCTCTGAAAGAATCTTTCCAATTTCTATCTGAACATATTTCTTTTTTCACCGTAAGCCTCAAAGCACTCACGAGTATCCCTTTGCACGCTAAACATAAACAGTGTTAGAAAAGTGCTCAATGAAAAGAGAAGCTTAACTGAGCAAAATGAATTCACACGACACACAGCAGTTTCACAGAAAGCTTCCTTCTGAATTTTAACTGATGATATTTCTTTCTCCATATTCTAAAGAGCATTCCCAAACGTCCTTCCTCAGATTCCGCAGAAACAGGGATTTCAAACTGCTCAATCCAAAGAATGATTTAACTCTATGAGATGAATACACACATCACAAAGCAGTTGCTCAGAAAGGTTCTCTCCAGTTTTCAATGGAACACATTTCCTTGCTCACCACTGGCCTCCAAGGCACCACTTAATATCCCTTCGCATATTCCTCAGAGAGAGTTTGGAAACTGGGCAATGTAGAGTATGCTTTAATTCTGTGAAGTGAATGCACATATCAGAGAGCATTTTCTTGGAATGCTTCTCTCTGGGTTTTACTTGAGGATAGTTCACTTTTCACCATAGTCTTCAATGCACTCTGAAATATCACCTTTTTGGTTTTACAGGAAGAGTGTTCAAACACTGCCTACGAGAAAAGAGGTATAAGTCCCTGAGTGGAATGCTCACATCACAAAGCAGTTTCTCAGAAAACTTCTATCCAGTTTTTATCTGAGGATATCTCCTTTTTCACCGTAGGGCTGAATGTGCTCCCGAATGTTCCTTCGTGGATCCGTCCATGACGGAGTTTCCAAACTGCGTAATATTAGGAAAGTTTTATCTTTGTGAGATGAATAAACATATCTATCACAAAGCAGTTTCACAGAAATCTGCTTTCCGGTTTTTGTCTCAGGACAGTTCGTTTTTCACCATAGCCATCCATATACTCTCAAATGTTCCTGGGTAGCATTTTCTCCAAAAGGGATTCCCCAATCATCTATGAGAAGATACGTGTAACTCTGTGAGTGGAATGCAAACGTCACAAAGCAGCTTCTCGGAAACCTTCTATCCAGTTTCTATCTGAAGATATTTCCGTTTTCACCATAAGCCTCAAAACACTCACAAATATCCCTTTGCAGACTAAACAAAAACAGTATTAGAATACTGCTCAATGAAAAGAGAAGTTTAACTGTGCGAGTGGCATTCACGTGAGAAAGTGCAGTTTCACAGAGAGTTTCCTTCTTGTTTCTAATGAGGTTATTTCTTTTGCAGGATATTCTAAAGAGTGTTCCCAAATGTCCTTTCTCAGATTCCACAGAAACAGTGATTTTAAACTGCTCAATCCAAAGAATGATTGAACTCTACGAGGTGAATACACACATCTCCAAGCAGTGACTCAGAAAGCTTCTCTCCACTTTTCAATGGAAGACATTTCCTTGCTCAACACAGGCCTCCAGGCACCACTTAATATCCCTTCATAGATTCCTCAAATATAGAGTTTCCAAACTGGGCAATGTACAGTAAGTTTTAACTCTGTGAGATGAATGCACATATCAGAGAGTAGTTTCTTGGAAAGATTCTTTCTAGGTTTTATTTGAGGATATTTCACTTTTTGCCATAGTCTTCAATGTGCTCTGAAATATCACATTCTTGGTTTTACAGGAACAGAGTTCAAACACTGCCTTATGAGAAAAGAGGTATAACTCCCTGAGTGGAATGCACACATCAAAAAGCAGTTTTTCAGAAAACTTCTCTCTGGGATTTATCTGATTATATTTTCTTTTTCACCATAGACCTGAATGTGCTTCTCAATGTTTCTTCGCGGATCAGTCCATGACGCAGTTTCCAAGCTGCATAATATGAAGAAAGATTTATCTATGTGAGATGAATAAACATAATAAAAAGCAGATTCACAGAAAGCTTCTTTCCAGTTTTTGTCTGAGGATATTTCCTTTTTCACCATAGCCGTCCATATACACCAGAATGTCCCATGGTATCTTTTTCTCCAAAAGGGATTCCCCAATCCTTTATGAAAAGAGAGCTATAACACTGTGAGTGAAATGCACAGCTCACAAAGCAGTTCTTCGGAAAGCCTCTTTTCAGTTTCCATCTGAACATATTTCGTTTTTCACTGTAAGCATCAAAGCACTCACGAATATCCCTTCACATGCTAAACATATACAGTCTTAGAAAACTGCTCAATGAAAACAGAAGCTTAACTGAGTGAAAGGAATTCAGGTGACACATACCAGTTTCACAGAAAGCTTCCTTCTGGTTTTTATCAGAGAATATTTCTTTCTCTATATTCTAAAGACCATTCCCAAATGTCCTTCCTCAGATTCCACAGAAACAGTGATTTCAAACTGTTCAATCCGAAGAATGATTTAACTCTATTTGATGAATATACACGTTACAAAGCACTTGCTCAGAAAGATTCAATCCAGTTTTCAATGGAAGACATTTCCTTGCTCACCACAGGCCTCTGGGCGCCACTTAATATAACTTCACAGATTCCTCAAAGACAGTGTTTCCAAACTGGGCCATGTAGAGTAAGCTTTAGCTCTGTGAAGTGAATGCACATATCAGAGAACAGTTTCTTGGAATGATTCTTTCTGGATTTTATTTGAGGACTGTTCACGTTCAATGCACTCCAAAATTTAACATTTTCAGTTTTACAGGAAGAGTGTTCAAACAATGCCTTATGAGAAAGCAGTTGTAACTCCCTGAGTGGAATGCACACATCACAAAGCAGTTTCTCAGAAAACTTCTCTCTGGTTCTTTTCTGAAGATATTTCCTTTTTCACCTTTTTCCTGAATGTGCTCCTGAATGTCCCTTCATGGTTCTGTCCATGATGGAGTTTCCAAGCTCTGTAATATGAAGAAAGCTTTATCTATGTGAGATGAATAAATATAGAAAAAAGCAGACTCTCAGAAAGCTTCTTTCCAGTTTTTATCTGAAGATATTTCCTTTTTCTCCATAGTCCAGAATGTTCTCCCAAATATCCCTTAGCGGATCCATCCATGACAGTTTCCAAGCTGCGTAATGTAAAGAAAGCTTTATCTATGTGAGATGAATGCACATATCACAGAGCAGTTTCATAAAAAGCTTCTTTCCGGTTTTTGTCTGAGGCTCTTTCCCTTTTCACCATAGGCGTCAATATGCCCCCGGATATCCCTTGATACCTTGTTCTCCAAAAGGATTTCCATGATGCTCTATGAGAAGAGGCGTAAAATACTGTGAGTGAATTGCACACGTCACAAAGCAGTTCCTCCAAAAGCTTCTGTCCACTTTCTATCTGATCATATTCCCTTCCTCACTGTAAGACTCAAGGTGCTTCCGAATATCCCTTCGCATGCTAGACATAAACAGTGTTAGAAAACTCTTCAATGAAAAGGGAGGCTTAACTGAGCGAGAGGAATTCACATGATACATAGCAATTTCAAGGAAAGATTGCTTCTGGTTTTCATATGTGAATATTTCTTTCTACATATTCCAAAGAGCGATCCCAAATGTCCTTGCTTAGATAACACAGAAACAGTGATTTCCAACAGCTCAATCTAAGGAATGATTTAACTTTATGAGATGAATACACACATCACAAAGCAGTTGCTCAGAAGGCTTCTCTCCAGTTTTCAACGGAAGACAATTCCTTGCTCACCACAGGCCTCTGGTGCCACTAAATATCCCTTCGTAGATTCCTCAAAGACAGAGTTTCCAAACTGGGCAATGTAGAGTAAGCTTTAGCTCTGTGGAATGAAAGCACATATCACAGAGCATTTTCTTGGAATGCTTCTTTCTGGGTTTTATTTGAGTATATTTCACTTTTCGCCATAGTCTTCAAAGAGCTCCGAAATATCCCTTTTTCTGTTTTACTGGAACAGTGTTCAAACACAGCCTTATGAGAAAAGAGTTATACATTTCTGAGTGGAATGCACACATCACAAAGAAGTTTCTCAGAAAGCTTCTCTCCAGTTTTAATCTGAAGATATTTCCTTTTTCACTATAGGCCTGAATGTGCTCCCGAATGTCCCTTCGTGGATCCGTCCATGATGGAGTTTCCAAGCCGCATAATCTAAAGAAAGCTTTACCAATGTGAGATGAATAAACATAGCAAAAAGCAGATTCACAGAAAGCTTCTATTCAATTTTTATCTGAATATTTTTCCACTTTCACCATAGTCCTGAATGTGCTCCCGAGTGTCCCCTTCAGATATGTTTATGACATAGTCTCCAAGTTGTGTAATGTACAGAAAGCTTTATTTACATGAGATGAATAATCAAAACAAGAAGCAGATTCACAGAAAGCTTCTTTCCAGTATTTATCTGAAGATATTTCCCTTTTCATCATACTTCTGAATGTGCTCCCGAATATCCCTTCGCAAATCTGTCCATGACAGTTTCCAACCTGCGTAACATAAAGGAAGCTTTATCTATGAGAAATGAATACACATATCACAGAGCAGTTTCACAGAAATCTTCTTTCCAATTTTTCTCTGAAGATATTTCCCTTTTCACCATAGGTGTCAATGTGCTCCTGAATAGCCCTATGTAACATTTTCTCCTAAAGGATTTCCCCAATGCTGTATGAGAAGAGAGGTATAACACTGTGAGTGGAATGCACACGTCACAAAGCAGTTCCGATTGACTCGGAGCAAGATGGCCGAATAAGAACAGCTCCAGTCTCCAACTCCTAGTGTGACTGACACAGAAGACTGGTGATTTCTGCATTTTCAACTGAGCCTCTGCTGCTGACACCCAGGCAAACAGGGTCTGGAGTGGACCTCAAGCAATCTCCAACAGACCTGCAGCTGAGGGTCCTGACTGTTAGAAGGAAAACTATCAAACACGAAGGACACCTACACCAAAACCCCATCAGTACGTCACCATCATCATCAAAGACCAGAGGCAGATAAAACCACAAAGATGGGGAAAAAGCAGGGCAGAAAAGATGGAAATTCAAAAAATAAGAACGCATCTCCACCGGTAAAGGAGCGCAGCTCATCACCAGCAATGGATCAAAGCTTGACGGAGAATGACTTTGTTGAGATGAGAGAAGAAGGCTTCAGTCCATCAAACTTCTCAGAGCTAACGGAGGAATTACATACCCAGCACAAAGAAACTAAAAGTCTTGAAAAAAAAGTGGAAGAATTGATGGCTAGAGTAATTAATGCAGAGAAGGTCCTAAACGAAATGAAAGAGATGAAAACCACGAGATACACGTGAGAAATGCACAAGCTTCAGTAACCAACTCGATCAACTGGAAGAAAGAGTATCAGCGATTGAGGATCAAATGAACGAAATGAAGTGAGAAGAGAAACCAAAAGAAAAAAGAAGAAAAAGAAATGAACAAAGCCTGCAAGAAGTATGGGATTATGTAAAAAGACCAAATCTACATCTGATTGGTGTGCCTGAGAGTGAGGGGGAAAATGGAACCAAGTTGGAAAACACTCTGCAGGATATCATCCAGGAGAACTTCCCCAACCTAGTAGGGCAGGCCAACATTCAAATCCAGGAAATACAGAGAACGCCACAAAGATACTCCTCGATAAGAGCAACTCCAAGACACATAATTGCCAGATTCACCAAAGTTGAAATGAAGGAAAAAATCTGAAGGGCAGCCAGAGAGAAAGGTCGGGTCACCCACAAAGGGAAGCCCATCAGACTAACAGCAGATCTCTCGGCAGAAACTCTCCAAGCCAGAAGAGAGTGGGGGCCAATATTCAACATTCTTAAAGAAAAGAATTTTCAACCCAGAATTTCATATCCAGCCAAACTAAGTTTCATAAGTGAAGGAGAAATAAAATCCTTTACAGATAAGAAAATGCTTAGAGATTTTGTCACCACTAGGCCTGCCTTACAAGAGACCCTGAAGGAAGCACTCAACATGGAAAGGAACAACCGGTACCAGCCATTGCAAAATCATGCCAGAATGTAAAGACCATTTAGGCTAGGAAGAAACTGCATTAACTAACGAGCAAAATAACCAGTTAATATCATAATGGTAGGATCAAGTTCACACATAACAATATTAACTTTAAATGTAAATGGACTAAATGCTCCAATTAAAAGATACAGACTGGCAAACTGGATAAAGAGTCAAGACCCATCAGTTTGCTGTATTCAGGAGACCCATCTGACATGCAGAGACATACATAGGCTCAAAATAAAGGGATGGAGGAAGATTTACCAAGCAAGTGGAGAACAAAAAAAAGCGGGGGTTGCAATACTAGTCTCTGATAAAACAGACTTTAAAACATCAAAGATCAAAAGAGACAAAGAAGGCCATTACATAATGGTAAAGGGATCAATTCAACAGGAGGAGCTAACTATCCTAAATATATATGCACCCAATACAGGAGCACCCAGATTCATAAAGCAAGTCCTTAGAGACTTACAAAGAGACTTAGACTCCCATACAATAATAATGGGAGACTTCAACACTCCACTGTCAACATTAGACAGATCAACGAGACAGAAAGTTATCAAGGATATCCAGGAATTGAACTCAGCTCTGCAGCAAGCAGACCTAATAGACATCTATAGAACTCTCCACCCCAAATCAACAGAATATACGTTCTTCTCAGCATCACATAGCACTTATTCCAAAATTGACCACATAATTGGAACTAAAGCACTCCTCAGCAAATGTACAAGAACAGAAATTATAACAAACTGTGTCTCAGACCACAGTACAATCAAAGTAGAACTCAGGACTAAGAAACTCAATCAAAACCGCTCCACTACATGGAAACTGAACAACCTGCTCCTGAATGACTACTGCGTACATAATGAAATGAAGGCAGAAATAAAGATGTTCTTTGAAACCAATGAGAACAAAGATACAACATACCAGAATCTCTGGGACACATTTAAAGCAGTGTGTAGAGGGAAATTTATAGCACTAAATGCCCACAAGAGAAAGCAGGAAAGATCTAAGATTGACACTCTAATATCACAATTAAAAGAACTAGAGAAGCAAGAGCAAATGCATTCAAAAGCTAGCAGAAGGCAAGAAATAACCAAGATCAGAGCAGAACTGAAGGAGATAGAGACACAAAAAACCCTCCAAAAAATCAATGAATCCAGGAGTTGGTTTTTTGAAAAGATCAACAAAATTGACAGACCGCTAGCAAGACTAATAAAGAAGAAAAGAGAGAAGAATCAAATGGACGCAATTAAAAATGATAAAGGGGATATCACCACCGACCCCACAGAAATACAAACTACCATCAGAGAATACTATAAACACCTCTACACAAATAAACTAGAAAATCTAGAAGAAATGGATAAATTTCCTGGACACTTCCACTCTTCCAAGACTAAACCAGGAAGAAGTTGAATCCCTGAATAGACCAATAGCAGGCTCTGAAATTGAAGCAATAATTAAGAGCCTACCAATGAAAAAAAGTCCAGGACCAGACGGATTCATAGCCGAATTCTACCAGAGGTACAAGGAGGAGTTGGTACCATTCCTTCTGAAATTATTCCAATCAATAGAAAAAGAGGGAATCCTCCCTAACTCATTTTATGAGGCCAACATCATCCTGATAGCAAGCCTGGCAGAGACACAACAAAAAAAGAGAATTTTAGACCAATATCCCTGATGAACATCGATGCAAAAATCCTCAATAAAATACTGGCAAACGGGATTCAACAGCACATCAAAAAGCTTATCCACCATGATCAAGTGGGCTTCATTCCTGGGATGTAAGGTTGGTTCAACATTTGCAAATCAATAAACATAATCCAGCATATAAACAGAACCAAAGTCAAGAACCACATGATTATCTCAATAGATGCAGAAAAGGCTTTTGACAAAATTCAACAGCCCTTCATGCTAAAAACGCTCAATAAATTCGGTATTGATGGAACGTACCTCAAAATAATAAGAGCTATTTATGACAAACCCACAGCCAATATCACACTAAATGGGCAAAAACTGGAAAAATTCCCTTTGAAAACTGGCACAAGACAGGGATGCCCTCTCTCACCACTCCTATTCAACATAGTGTTGGAAGTTCTGGCTAGGGCAATCAGGCAAGAGAAAGAAATCAAGGTATTCAGTTAGGAAAAGAAGAAGTCAAATTGTCCCTGTTTGCAGATGACATGATTGTATATTTAGAAAACTCCATTGTCTCAGCCCAAAATCTCCTTAAGCTGATAAGCAACTTCAGCAAAGTCTCAGGATAGAAAATTAATGTGCAAAAATCACAAGCATTCTTATACACCAGTAACAGACAAACAGAGAGCCAAATCATGAATTAACTTCCATTCACAATTGCTTCAAAGAGAATAAAAAACCTAGGAATCCAACTTACAAGGGATGTAAAGGACCTCTTCAAGGAGAACTACAAACCACTGCTCAGTGAAATCAAAGAGGACACAAACAAATGGAAGAACATACCATGCTCATGGATAGGAAGAATCAATATCGTGAAAATGGCCATACTGCCCAAGGTTATTTATAGATTCAATGCCATCCCCATCAAGCTACCAATGAGTTTCTTCACAGAATTGGAAAAAACTGCTTTAAAGTTCATATGGAACCAAAAAAGAGCCCACATCTCCAAGACAATCCTAAGTCAAAAGAACAAAGCTGGAGGCATCACACTACCTGACTTCAAACTATACTACAAGGCTACAGTAACCAAAACAGCATGGTACTGGTACCAAAACAGAGATATAGACCAATGGAACAGAACAGAGTCCTCAGAAATAATACCACACATTTACAGCCATCTGATCTTTGACAAACCTGAGAGAAACAAGAAATGGGGAAAGGATTCCCTATTTAATAAATGGTGCTGGGAAAATTGGCTAGCCATAAGTAGAAAGCTAAAACTGGATCCTTTCCTTACTCCTTATACGAAAATTAATTCAAGATGGATTAGAGACTTAAATGTTAGACCTAATACCATAAAAATCCTAGAGGAAAACCTAGGTAGTACCATTCAGGACATAGGCATGGGGAAGGAGTTCATGTCTGAAACACCAAAAGCAATGGCAGCAAAAGCCAAAATTGACAAATGGGATCTCATTAAACTAAAGAGCTTCTGCACAGCAAAAGAAACTACCATCAGAGTGAACAGGCAACCTACAGAATGGGAGAAAATGTTTGCAATCTACTCATCTGACAAAGGGCTAATATCCAGAACCTACAAAGAACTCAAACAAATTTACAAGAAAAAAACAAACAACCCCATCAAAAAGTGGGCAAAGGATATGAACAGACATTTCTCAAAAGAAGACATTCATACAGCCAACAGACACATGAAAAAATGCTCATCATCACTGGCCATCAGAAAAATGCAAATCAAAATCACAATGAGATACCATCTCACACCAGTTAGAATGGCAATCATTCAAAAGTCAGGAAACAACAGGTGCTGGAGAGGATGTGGAGAAATAGGAACACTTTTACACTGTTGGTGGGATTGTAAACTAGTTCAACCATTATGGAAAACAGTATGGCTATTCCTCAAGGATCTAGAACTAGATGTACCATATGACCCAGCCATCCCATTACTGGGTATATACCCAAAGGATGATAAATCATGCTGCTATAAAGACACATGCACACGTATGTTCATTGTGGCACTATTCACAATGGCAAAGACTTGGAATCAACTCAAATGTCCATCAGTGACAGACAGGATTAAGAAAATGTGGCACATATACACCATGGAATACTATGCAGCCATCAAAAAGGATGAGTTTGTGTCCTTTGTAGGGACATGGATGCAGCTGGAAACCATCATTCTTAGCAAACTATCACAAGAACAGAAAACCAAATACCGCATGTTCTCACTGATAGGTGGGAACTGAACAATGAGATCACTTGGACTCGGGAAGGGGAACATCACACACCGGGGCCTATCATGGGGAGGGGGAATGGGGGAGGGATTGCATTGGGAGTTATACCTGATGTAAATGACGAGTTGATGGGTGCTGACGAGTTGATGGGTGCAGCACAGCAACATGACACAAGTATACATATGTAACAAACCTGCACGTTATGCACATGTACCCTAGAACTTAAAGTATAATGATAATAAAAAATAATAAATAATAATAATAATAAAGAAAAAAAAGAAAAAAAGCAGTTCCTCAGAAAGCTTCTCTGCAGTTTCTATCTGAACATATTTCCTTTTTCAACGTAAGCCTCAAAGCGATCCCTATCCCTTTACACGCTCATGATAAACAGTGTTAGAGAACTGCTCAATGACAACAGAAGCTTAACTGAGTAAGAGGAATTCACATGACACAGAGCAGTTTCACAGAAAGCTTCCTTCTGGATTTTACCTGAAGATAATTTTTCTCCATATTCTAAAGAGCATTCCGAAATGTGCTTTCTGAGATTCCACAGAGCAGTGATTTCAAGCTGCTCAATCCAAAGAATGATTTAACTCTATGAGATGCATCCAAACATCAGAAAGCCTGTCTTCAATTTTCAATGTAAGACATTTCCTTCCTTGCCACAGGCCTCCGGTTACCACTTATATCCCTTTGCAGAATCCTCAAAGACAGATATTCCAAATTTGGGAAATGTATAGTAAGCTTTAACTTTGTGAAATGAATGAATATGTCAGAGAGCAGTTTCTTGCATTGCTTCTATCTGGGTTTTATTTGACGACATTTCACTTTTCACCATAGTCTTCAATGCTCTGAATATCACTTTTTTACTTTTACAGGAACAGTATAGAAGCAGTGTCTTATGAGTAGAAAGCTATAACACCCTGAGTGGAATGCACACATCACCAAGAGTTTCTCAGAAAGCTTCTCTTCAGTTTTTATGTGACGATATTTCCTTTTTCACCATTGGTCCAAATGTGACCCTGAAATCCCTTCGCGGATCCATCCATGACGGAGTTTCCAAGCTGTGTAATGTAAAGAAAGCTTTATCTATGTAAGATGAATAAACATAGAAAAAAGCAGATTCACAGAATGATTCTTTCCAGTTTTTATCTGAATGTATTTCCTTTTTCAACATAGTCCTGAAAGTGCTCCCAAATGTCACTTCGTGGATCCATTCCTGACAGAGTTTCCAAGCTGCGTAATGTAGAGAAAGCTTTATCTATGTGAGATGATTACACATATCACAGAACAGTATCACAGAAAGGGTTTCCCTGATGCTGTATGAAAAGAGAGTTATAACACTGTGAGTGGAATGCACACGTCACAAAGCAGTTCCTCGGAAAGCTTCTCTTCAGTTTCTATCTGAACATATTTCCTTTTTCACCATAAGCCTCAAAGCACTCCCAAATATCTCTTCGCATGCTAAACATAAAAAGTGGTTGAAAACAGCTCAATGAAGAGAGAAGCTGAACAGAGCGAGAGGAATTCACAAGACACATAACAGTTTCGCAGAAAGCTCCCATCTGGTTTTTATCTGAGGATATTTCTATCTTCATATTCTAAAGAGCGTTCCAAAACGTCCTTCCTCAGATTCCACAGACGCAGTGATTTCAAACTGCTCAACTCAAAGAATGCTTTAACTCTATGAGATGAATACACATATCACAAAGCAGTAGCTCAGAAAACTTCTCTCCAGTTTCCATCAGAAGACATTTCCTATTTCACCAGAGGCCTCTGGGCACCACTTAATATCCCTCGCAGATTCCTCAAAGACAGAGTTTCCAAACTGGGCAATATAAAGTAAACTTCACTCTGTGTAATGAATTGATATATCAGAGAGCAGTTTCTTGTAATGCTTCCTTCTGGGTTTTTTTTTTTGAAGATATTTCACTTTTCACCATAGTCTTCAATGCATTCCATAATATCACTTTTTTGGTTTTACAGGAACAGTGTTCAAACACTGCCTTATGAGGAAAGAGGTATAACTCCATGAGTGGAATGCACACATCGCAAAGCAGTTTCTCAGAAAGCTTCTCTGCAGTAATCATCTGAAGATATTTCCATTTTCACCATAGTCCTGAATGTGCTCCCAAATGTCCCTTCATGGATCCGTCCATGACAGAGTTTCCAAGCTGCATAATGTAAAGAAAGCTTTATCTATGTGAGATGAATACACATATCACAGATCAGTTTCACAGAAAGCTTCTTTCCAGTTTTTTTCTGAGGCTCTTTCCTTTTTCACCATCGCTGTCAATATGCTCCCGAATATCCCTTGATATTTTTTTCTCCAAAATGTTTTCCCGATGCTATATGAGAAGAGAGGTATAACACTCTGAGTGGAATGCACACATCACAAAGCAGTTCCTCGGAAAGCTTCTCTCCATTTTCTATCTGAAGATATTTCCTTAGTCACTGTAAGCCTGTAAGCACTCCCGAATATCCCTTCGCACACTAAACATAAACAGTATGAAAACTGGTCAATGCAAGAGAAGCTTAACTGAGCGAGAGGAATTAAGACGACACAGAGCAGTTTCACAGAATGCTTCTTTCTGGATTTTACCTGAGGATATTTCTTTCTCCATATTCCAAGGGGCGTTCCCAAATGACCTTCCTCAGATTCCACAGAAACAGTGATTTCCAACTGCTCAATCCAAAGAATGGTTTAACTCTATGACATGAATCCATACACTGCAAAGCAGTTGCTCAGAAAGCTTCTCTCCAGTTTTCAAAGGAAGACATTTCCTTGCTTGCCACAGGTCTCCGGTCGCCACTTAATATCCCTTCACAGAATACTCAAAGACAGAGTTTTCAAACTGGGAAATGTAGAGTAAGCTTAAACTCTCTGAAATGAATGCACATGTTAGAGAGCAGTTCCTTGGAACGCATCTTTCTGGGTTTTATTTCAGGATATTTCACTTTTTGCCATTGTTTTTCATGCGCTCCGAAATATTACTTTTTTGGTTTTACAGGAACAGTGTTGAACACTGATTTATGAGAAAAGTGGTATGGCTCCCTGAGTGGAATGCACACATCTCAAAACAGTTTCTGAGAAAGCTTCTATCCAGTTTTTATCTGAAGATATCTCATTTTCAACCATAGGCCTGAATGTGCTCCCGAATGTCCCTTCGCGGATCCGTCCATGACAGAGTTACCAAATTGTGTAATATAAGCGAATTTTTATCGATGTGAGATGACTAAACATATCTATCACAAAGCAGTTTCCCAGAAAGCCTCTTTCCCGTTTTTGTCTGAGGATAATTCCTTTTTCAGAGTAGCCATCTATGTACCCCTGGATGTCCCTTGGTACCTTTTTCTCCAAAAGGGATTCCCCAATCCTCTATGAGAAGAAAGGTATAACTGTGAGTGGAATGCACACATCACAAATCAGCTTCTCAGAAAACTTCTCTCTAGTGTCTATCTGAAGATATTTCCGCTTTCACCATAAGCCTCAAAGCGCTCCCGAATATCCCTTCACAGACTAAACACAGTGTTAGAATACTGTTCAATGAAAAGAGAAACTTAACTCTGTGAGTGGAAATCACATGACTGAGAGAAGTTTCACAGAATGCTTCCTTCTGATTTTTATCTGAGGGTATTTCCTTTTCAGCATATTCAAAAGACCGTTCCCAAATGTCCTTTCTCAGGTTCCACAGAAACAGTGATTTCAACCTCTCAATCCAAAGAATGACTTAACCCTATGAGATGAATCCACACATCACAAAGAAGCTGCTCAGAAAGCTTCTCTCCAGTTTTCAATGGAAGACATTTCCTTGCTCACCACAGGCCTCCGGGAGCCACTTAATATCCCTTCACAGATTCCTCAAAGACAGAGTTTCCAAACTGGGCAATGTAGAGTAAACTTTAACTCTGTGAAGTGAATGCACATATCAGTTAGCAGTTTCTTGGAACGCTTCTTTCTGGGTTTTAATTGAGGATAGTTCACTTTTCGCCATAGTCTGCAATGCGCTATGAAATATCACTTTCTCGGTTTTACAGGAACAGTGTTCAAACACTGCCTTATGAGAAAAGAGATACAACTCCTTGAGTGGAATGCACACATCACAAAGCAGTTTCTCAGAAAGCTTCTCTCCAGTTTATATCTGAAGATATTTCCTTTTTCATCATAGGCCTGAATGTGCTCCCGAATGTCCCTTCGCATATCCATCCATGACACAGTTTCAAAACTGCGTAATAAAAAGAAAGTTTTATCTATGTGAGATGAATAAACATATGTATCACAAAGCAGTTTCACATAAAGCTTCTCTCCCGTTTTGGTCTGAGGAGATTTCATTTTTTCACCATAGCTGTCCGTATACTCCCGAATGTACCTGGGTAGCATTTTCTCCAAAAGGGATGCCCAAATCCTCAATGAGAAGAAAGGTGTAACTCTTAGAGTGGAATGCACATGGCACGAAGCAACTCCTCTGAAAGCTTCTCTCCAGTTTCTATGTGAAGATATTTCTGTTATCACCATAAACCTCAATAGCTCTAGAATATCCCTTCGCAGACTAAACAAAAACAGTGTTAGCATACTGTTCAATGAAAAGAGAAGCCTCACTGTGCGAGTGGAATTCATCCGACATATAGCAGTTTCACCAAAAGTTTCCTTCTGCTCTTTATCTGTGGATATTTCTTTCTCCATATTCTAAAGAGCGTTCCCAAATATCCTTCCACAGATTACACAGAAGCAGTGATTTCAAACTTCTCAATCCAAAGAGTGGTTTAACTCTATGAGATGAATACACTCATCATAAAACAGTTTCCAGAAAGCTTTTCTCCAGTTTATATCAGAAGATATTTCCCTTTTTACCATAAGCCTCAAAGTGCTTCCGAATATCCCTTAGCAGACTAAACTAAAACAGTATTAGGATACTGCTCATTGAAAAGAAAAGTTTAATTGTGTTAGTGGAATTCATGTGACACAGAGCTGTTTCCCAGAAATTTTCCTTCTGTTTTTTATCTGAGGTTATTTCTTTTTCAGCATAATCTTAATAGTGTTCCCAAATGTCCTTTCTCAGTTTCCACAGAAACAGTGATTTCAAACTGCTCAATCTAAAAAGTGATTTAAATCTCTGAGATGAATACACACATCACAAAGCAGTTGCTCAGAAAGCTTCTCTCAAGTTTTCAACGGAAGACATTTTCTTGCTCACCACAGGCCTCCGGGCACCACTTACTATCCCTTCGCAGATTCCTGCAAGACAGACTTTCCAAACAGGGCAACATACAGTAAGCCTTAACTCTGTGAAATGAATGCACATATCAGAGAGCAGTTTCTTGGAACGCTTCTTTCTGGGTTTTATTTGATTATATTTCACTTTTCGCCATAGTCTTCAAGGCGCTCTGAAATATCACTTTCAGTTTTATGGGAACAGTTTTCAAACACTGTCTAATGAAAAAATATGTAAAACTCCCTGATTGGAATGCACACAGCACAAAGCAGTTTCTCAGAATACTTCTCTCCAGTTTTTATCTGAAGATATTTCCTTTTCATCATAGGCCTGCATGTGGTCCTGAATATCCCTACATGGATCCGTCCATGACAGAGTTTCCAAGCTGCGTAACGTATAGAAAGCTTTATCTAGGCGTGATGAATAAACGTAGCAAAAAGAAAATCACAGAAAGCTTCTTTCCAGTTTTTATCTGAAGATATTTCCTTTTTCACCATAGTCCTGAATGTGCTCCCGAATGTCCCTTCACTGATCCGTCCATGACAGTTTCCAAGTTGCGTAATATAAAGAAAGCTTTATCTATGTGAGGTGAGTACACATAGCACAGAACTGTTTCACACAAAGCTTCTTTCCAGTTTTTGTTTGAGGCTATTTCCCTTTTCACCATAGGCGTCAATCTGCACCCGGATATCCCTTGGTAGGTTTTTCTCCAAAAGGGTTTCCCCGATGCTGTATGAGGAGAGAGGTATAACTCTGTGAGTGGAATACACACGTCCAAAAGCTCAGAAAGTTTCTCTCCAGTTTCTATCTGAACATATTTTCTTTTTCTCTGAATGCCTCAAAGGGTTCCCAAATATACCTTTGTACGCTAAACATAAACAGTGTTATAAAACTGCTCAAAGAAAAGAGAAGCTTAACTGAGTGAGAGGAATTCACACGACACACAGCAGTTTCACAGAAAGCTTCCTTCTGGTTTTTATGTGAGTATTTCTCCATAATCTAAAGACCGTTAAAAAATGTCCTTCCTGAGATTCAACAGAAACAGTGATTGCAAACTGCTCAATCCAAAGAATGATTTAACTCTATGAGATGAATACAAACATCACAAAGCAGTTGCTCAGAAAGCTTCTCTCCACTTTCTATCTGAACATATTTCCTTTTTCAGTTTCAGAACTACGTAATAGAAAAAAAGTTTTTCTATGTGAGATGAATAAACATATCTATCACAAAGCATTTTCACAGAAAGCTTCTTTCCAGTTTGTGTCTGAGGAAATTTCGTTTTTTACCGTAGCCATCCATATATCCCGAAATGTCCCTTATTAGCCCTTTCTCCAAAAGGGATTCCCCAATCCTCTAGGAGAAGAAAAGTATAACTCTGTGAGTAGAATGCACACGTCAGAAGGCAGCTCTTTGGAAATCTTCTCTCCAGCTTCTATCTAAAGATATTTCCGTTTTCACCATAAGCCTCAAAGCAGTCCCAAATACCCCTTAGCAGACTAAACAAAATCAGTGTTAAAATACTGCTGAAAGAAAAGAGAAGCTTATCTGTGGGAACGGAATTCATGTGACACAGAGTAGTTTCACAGAATGCTTCCTTCTGGTTTCTATCTGAGGTTATTTCTCTTTCAGGATATTCTAAAGAGCATTCCCAAATGTCCTTTCTCAGATTCCACAGAAACAGTGATTTCAAAGTGCTCAATCCAAAGACTGATTTAACTCTATGAGATGAATACACACGTCACAAAAAAGTTGCTCAGAAAGCTTCTTTCCATTTTTCAATGGAAGACATTTCCTTGCTCACCACAGGCCTCCGGTCACTACTTAAAATCCCTTCGCAGACCCCTCAAAGATAGGCTTTCCAAACTGGGAAATGTAGAGTAAGCTTTAACTCTGTGACATGAATGGACATTTCAGAGAGCAGTTTCTTGGAATGCTTCTTTCCGAGATATATGTGAAGACATTTCACTTTTCGCCGTAGTCTTCAATGAGGAACAGAGTTCAAACAGTGCCTTATGAGAAGAAAGGTTCCCTGAGTGGAATGCACACATCACCAAGCAGTCTCTCAGAAAGCTTCTCTCCAGTGTTTATCTGATGATATTTCCTTTTTCACCATAGGCCCGAAAGTGATCCTGAATATCACTTCGTTGATCCATCCATGACGGAGTTTCCAAGTTGCATAATGTAAAGCAAGCTTTATCTATGTGAGATGAATACACATATCACAGAGCAGTTTCATAGAAAGCTTCTTTCCAGTTTTTGTCTGAGGCTATTTCCCTTTTCATCATAGGCATCAATATGCTCCCGAATATCACTTGCTACCTTTTTCTCCAAAAGAGTTTCCCCAGTGCTGTATGAGAAGAGTGGTATAACACAGTGAGTGGAATGCACACGTCACAAAGCAGTTCCTCAGAAAGCTTCTTTCCAGTTTCGGTCTGAACATATTTCCTTTTTCACTGAAAGCCTGAAAGCGCTCCTGAGTATTCCTTAGCTGACTAAACTAAAACAGTATTAGAATACTGCTCAATGAAAACAGAAGCTTAACTATGCGAGTGGAATTCACATGGCACAGAGCAGTTTCACAGAAAACTTCCTTCTGTTTTCTATCATAGGGTATTTATTTTTCAGCATATTCTTAAGAGCGTTCCGAAATGTCCTTTCTCAGGTTCCACAGAAAGAGTGATTTCAAACTGCTCAATTCAAAGAATGATTTAACTCTATGAGATGAATACAGACATCACAAAGCAGTTGCTCAGGAAACTTCATTCCAGTTTCCTACGGAAGAGATTTCCTTGCTCACCACAGGCCTCTGGTCGCCACTTAATACCCCTTTGCAGAATCCTCAAAGACAGACTTTCCAAACTGGGAAATGTAGAGTAAGCTTTAATACTCTGAAATGAGTGCACATGTCAGAGAGCAGTTTTGTGGAACGCTTCATTCTGTGTTTTATTTCAGGATATTTCACTTTTCTCCATAGTCTTGTATGTGCTCCGAAATATTACTTTTTCGGTTTTACAGGAACAGTGTTCAAACAATGCCTTATGAGATAGGAAGTGTAACTCCTTGAGTGGAATGCACACATCACAAAGCAGTTTCTCAGAAAGCTTCTCTCCAGTTTTTATCTGAAGATATCTCCTTTTTCACCATAGGCCTGAATGTGCTCCCAAACGACCCTTCGCGGATCCATCCATGACGGAATTTCCAAACTGCATAATATAAGTAAAGTTGTATCTATGTGTGATGAATAAACATATCTATCACAAAGCAGTTTCGCAGAAAGCCTCTTTCCAGTTTTTGTCTGAGGATATTTCCTTTTTCACCATAACCTTCCCTGTACTCCCAAATGTCCCTTGGTAGCTTTTCCTCCAAAAGGGATTCCCCAATCCTCTATGAGAAGAAAGGTATAATTCTGTGAGTGGAACACACACATCACAAAGTAGCTCCTCAAAAAGCTTCTTTCCAGTTTTTATCTGAAGATATTTCCATTTTCAACATTGGCCTGAGTGTACTACCGTATGTCCGTTTGCAGATTCATCCATGACAGATTTCCTAGCTGCGTAATGTACAGAAAGCTTTATCAATGTGAGGTGAATAAACGTAGCAAAAAATCGAATTCACAGAAACCTTCTTTCCAGTTTTTATCAGAAGATATTAACTTGTTCACCATACTACTGAATGTGCTCCCGAATGTCCCTTCGTGGATCCGTCCATGGCAGAGTTTCCAAGCTGCATAATGTAAAGAAAGCTTTATCTATGTGTGAAGAATACACATATCACAGAGCAGTTTCACTGAAAGCTTCTTTCCAGTTTTAGTCTGAGGCTATTTCCCTTTTTACCATATTCATCAATATGCCCCCGAATATCCCTTGATATCTTTTCCTCCAAAAGGGTTTCCCCGATGTATATGAGAAGAGAGCTGTAACACTGAGTGGAATGCACACATCATGAAGCCGTTCCTCTTAAAATTTCTCTCCAGTTTCTTTCTGAACATATTTCCTTTTTTCACCATAAGTTTTAAAGCACTTCCGAATATCCCTTTTAACCCTAAACATAAACAGTGTTAGAGAACTGCTCAATGAATAGGGAACCTTAACTGAGCGAGAGGAATTCACATGACACACAGCAGTTTCACAGAAAGCTTCCTTCTGGTTTTTACCTGAGGATATTTCTTTCTTCATATTCTAAGATTCTTTCTTCATATCCTCAGATTCCATAGAAACAGTGATTTCAAACTGCTCCATCCAAAGAATGATTTAACTCTATGAGATGAATACACACGTCACAAAGCAGTTGCTCAGAAAGCTTCTCTCCAGTTTTCAACGGAAGACATTTTCTTGCTCACCACAGGCCTCTGGGCACCAACTAATATCATTTTGCAGATTCCTCAAGAGACAGTTTCCAAACTGGGAAACGTAGAGTCTACTTTATCTCTGTGAAATAAATGCACATATAAGAGAGCATTTTCTTGGAATGCTTCCTTCTGGGATTTATTTGAGGATAGTTCACTTTTGGACATAGGCTTTAAAGCACTCCAAAATATCACTTTTTCGGTTTTACAGGAACAGTGTTCAAACACTGCCTTTTGAGAAAAGAGGTATAAATACCTGAGTGGAATTCACACATCACAAAGCAGTTTCTCAGAAAACTTCTCTCCGTTTTTTTTCTGAAGATATTTCCTTTTTCACCATTGCCCTGAATGTGCTCCCGAATGTCCCTTCATGGTTCTGTCCATGACAGAGTTTCCAAGCTCCGTAATATAAAGAAAGCTTTCTCTATGTGAGATGAATAAACATAGCAAAAAGCAGACTCTCAGAAAGCTTCTTTCCAGTTTTTATCTGAATATATTTCCTTTTTCACCATAGTCCAGAATGTTCTTCCGAATGGCCCTTCACAGATCCATCCATGACAGAGTTTGCAAGCTGCATAATGTAAAGAAAGCTTTACCTATGTGAGATGAATACACATATCACAGAGCAGTTTCATAGAAAGCTTCTTTCCAGTTTTTGTCTGAGGTTGTTTCCCTTTTCACCATAAGTGTCAATTACCTCCTGGATATCCCTTGGTACCTAATTCTCCAAAAGGGTTTCCCCGATGCTGTATGAGAAGAGTTGTATAATACTGTGAGTGAAATACACACGTCACAAAACAGTTCCTCCGAAAGCTTCTCTCCAGTTTCTATCTGAATATAACTCCTTTTTCACTGCAAGACTCAAAGTGCTTCCAAATATCCCTTTGCATGTTAAACTTAAACAGTGTTAGAAAACTCTTCAATGAAAAGGGAAGCTTAACTGAGTGAGAAGAATTCATATGGCACATACCACTTTCACAGAAAGCTTCCTTCTGGTTTTCAACTGAGGATATTTCTTTCTCCATATTCCAAAGAGTGATCCCAAATGTCTCTCCTGAGATACCACAGAAACAGTGATTTCAAACTGCTCAATCCAAATAATGGTTTAACTCTATGAGATGAATACATACATCACAAAGGAGTTGCTCAGAAAGCTTCTCTCCAGTTTTCATGGGAAGACATTTCCTTGCTCACCACAGGCCTCTGGGGTGCCACTTAATATCCCTTCACATATTCCTCAAAGCCAGAGTTTGCAAATGGGGCAATGTAGAGTATGCTTTAATTTTGTGAAGTGAATGTACATATCAGAGAGCAGTTTCATGGAACGCTTCTTTCTGGGTTTTACTTGAGGATAGTTCAGATTTCACCATAGTCTTCAATGCACTCTGAAATATCACTTTTTCGTTTTTACAGGAATGGTGTTCAAACACTGCCTTATGAGAAAAGAGGCATAAATCCCTGAGTTTAATGCACACATCACAAAGCAGTTTCTCAGAAATCTTCTCTCTCGTTTTTTTATGAAGATACTTCCTTTTTCACCATTGGTCTGAAAGTGCTTCCAAATGTCCCTTCATGGTTCCATCCATGACGGAGTTTCCAAGCTCCGTAATATAAAGAAAGCTTTATCTATGTGAGGTGAATAAAGATAGCAAAAACAGACTCCCAGAAAGCTTCTTTCCAGTTTTTATCTGAAGGTATTTCCTTTGTCATCATACTACTGAATGTGCTCCCAAATGTCCCTTCGTGGATCTGTTCCTGACAGAGTTTCCAAGCTGTGTAATGTAAACAGATTCCTCAAAGACAGAGTTTCCAAACTGGGAAACGAAGAGTAAGCATTAACTCTGTGAAATGAATGCACATATCGGAAAGCAGTTTCTTGAAATGCTTCTTTCTGGGTGTTATTTGAGGGTATTTCACTTTTCGCCGTAGTCTTCAATGATGCACTCCGAACTATCACATTTTCGGTTTTACAGGAAAAGTGTTAAAACAGTGCCTTTTGAGAAAAGAGGTATAGCTCCCTGAGTGGAATGCACACATCACAAAGCAGTTTCTCTGAAAACTTCTCTCCAGTTTTTGTTTGAAGATATTTCCTTTTTCACCATAGTCCTGAACGTGCTCCCAAATGTCCCTTCGTGGATACGTCCATGACAGAGTTTCCAAGCTGTGTAATGTAAAGAAAGCTTTATCTATGTGAGATGAATACACGTATAACAGAATAGTTTCACAGAAAGCTTCTTTTCGGTTTTTGTCTGATGCTATTTCCCTTTTCAACATAGGTTTCAATATGCTCTCGAATATCCCTTAGCACCTATCTATCCAAAAGGGTTTCCCTGATGCTGTATGAGAAAGAGGCATAACACTGTGAGTGGAACACACATGTCACAAAGCAGTTCCACGGAAAGCTTCTCTCCAGTTTCTATCTGAACATATTTCCTTTTTCACCATAAGCCTCAAAGTGCTCCAGAATATCCCTTCACATGCTATACATAAACAGTGTTAGAAAACTGCTCAATGAAAAGAGAATCTTAACTGAGCCAGAGGAATTCACACGACATGTGCCAGTTTCACAGAAAGCTTCCTTCTCGTTTTCATATGAGTATATTTCTTTCTCCGTATACTATACAGCGTTCCCAAATGTCCTTCCTCAGATTTCACAGAAACAGTGATTTCTAACTGCTCAATACTAATAAAGGTTTAACTCTCTGAGATGAATACAGACATCACAAACAGTTTCTCAATAAGCTTCTCTCCAGTTTTCATTGGAAGACATATCCTTGCTCCCCACAGGCCTCCGGACACCACTTAATCTCCCTTTGCAGGTTCCTCAAACACAGAGTTTCCAAACTGGGCAACATAGAATAAGCTTTAACTCTGTGAAATGAATGCACATATCAGAGAGCAGTTTCTTGGAACGCTTCTTTCTGGGTTTTATTTGAGGATAGTTCACTTTTTGCCATGGTCCTCAATGCGTTCCTAAATATCACTCTTTCAATTTTACAGGAACGGACCTCAAACAGTGCCTTATGAGAAGAGAGGTATAACTCCCTGAGTGGAATGCACACATGACAAGGCAGTTTCTCAGAAAGCTTCTCTCCAGGTTTTATCTGAAGATATTTCCTTTTTCACCATAGGCCTGAATGTGCTCCTGAATGTCCTTTCACAGATCCTTATATGACGGAGTTTCAAAACAGCACAATAGAAAGAAAATTTTATCTATGTGAGATGAATAAACATATCTATCAGAAAGCAGGTTCACAGAAAGCTTCTTTCCAGTTTTGTCTAAGAATATTTCGTTTTTCACCATAGCCATCCATATACTCTCGAATGTCTCTTGGTAGCTTTTTCTTGAAAAGGGATTCTGCAATCCTCTAAGCGAAGAAAGGTATAACTCTGTGAGTGGAATGCACACGTCGCAAAGCAGCTCCTTGGAAATCTTCTCTCCAGTTTCTATCTGAAGATATTTCAATTATCAACATAAGCCTCAAAGTGCTTACAAATATTCCTTCGCAGATTAAACAAAAACAGTGTTAGAAAACTGCTCAATGAAAAAGAGAAGATGAATTGTGTGACTGGAATACACACAACACAGAGCAGTTTCACACAAAGCTTCCTTCTGGTTTTTATCTAAGGATTATTCTTTCTCAGCATATTCTAAAAACCGTTCCCAAATGTCGTTTCTCAGATCCCACAGAAACAGTGATTTCAAACTGCTGAATTCAAGGAATTATTTAACTCTATGAGATGAATAAACACATTAGCTGCATAATGTAAATAAAGCTTTATTTTCGTGAGATGTATAAACATAAACGCTTCTTCCTGGGTTTTATTTGAGGATATATCGCTTTTCTATATAGTCTTCAATGTGCTCTGAAATATCACTTTTATGTTCTACAGTAACAATGTTCAAACACTGCCCTATGAGAAAAGAGGTATAATTCCGTGAGTGGAAAGCACACATCACAAAGCAGTTTCTCAGAAAGCTTCTCTCCAGTATTTATCTGAAGATATCTCCTTTTTCAGCATAGGCCTGAATGTACTCCCAAGTGTTCCTTCACAAATCCGTCCATGACAGAGTTTCCAAGCTGCGTAATGTAAAGAAAGCTTTATCAAGGTGAGATGAATAAGCATAACAAAAAGCAGATTCACAGAAAGCTTCTTTCCAGTTTTTATCTGAATATATTTCCTTTTTCACCAGAGTCCTGAATGTGCTCCGGAATATCCCTTCGTGGACCCTTCCATGACACTTTTCAAGCTGCATAATGTAAAGAAAGCTTTATCTATGTGAGATCAATACACATATCACAGAGAAGTTTCACAGAAAGCTTGTTTCCAGTTTTTGTCTGAGGCTATTTCCCTTTTCACCATTGGCATCAATATGCTAACTAATATAGTTTGATACCTTTTCCTCCAAAAGGGTTTCCTCGATGACGTATAAGACGAGAGGGATAAACCTGTGAGTGGAATGCACCAGTCACCAACAGTTCCCCAGAATGCTTCTCTCCAGTTTCTATCTGAACATATTTCCTTTTTCACCGTAAGCCTCAATGCATTCCCGAGTATCCCTTCACACGCTAAACAAAAACAGTGTTAGAAAACTGTTCAATGAAAAGAGAAGCTTAACTGAGTGAGAGGAATTCACACGACACATAGCAGTTTCACAGAAAGCTTCTCTCTGGTTTTTAACTGAGGATATTTCTTTCTCCATATTCTAAAGAACGTTCCCAAATGTACTTCCTGAGATTCCACAGAAACAGTGATTTCAAACTGCTCAATCCAAACAATGGTTTAATTCTATGAGATGAATACACACATCACAAAGCAGTTGCTCAGAAAGCTTCTCTCCAGTTTTCAATGGAAGACATTTCCTTGCTCGCCACTGGCCTCTGGTCACCACTTAATATCCCTTTGCAGAAAACTCAAAGACAGACTTTCCACGCTGGGAAATGCAGAGTAAGCTTTATATCTCTGAAATTAATACACATATCAGAGAGCAGTTTCTTGGAATGCTTTTTTCTGGGTTTTGTTTCAGGATATTTCACTTTTCGCCATAGTATTCCATGCGCTCTGAAATATTACTTTTTTGGTTTTACAGGAACAGTGTTCAAACATTGTCTTATGAAAAAGAGGTATAACTCCCTGAGTAGAATGCACACATAACCAAGTAGTTTCTCAGAAAACTTCTATCCAGTTTTTATCTGAAGATATCTCCTTTTTCACTGTAGGCCTGAATGTACTCCCAAACATCCCTTCACGGATCCATCCATGACGGAGGTTCCAAAGTGCATATTATAAGGAAAGTTTTATCTATGGGAGATGAATAAACATATCTATCACAAATCTGTTTCACAGAAATCTTCTTTCCAGTTTTTGTCTGAGGATATTTCCTTTTTCACCATAGCCATCCCTATATTCTCTAATGTCCCCTGGTAGCTTTTTCTCCAAAAGGGATTCCCCAGTCCTCTATGAGAAGAAAAGTATAACTCTGTGAGTGAAATGCACACGTCACAAAGCAGGTCCTCGAAAATTCACTCTCCAGTTTCTAGCTGAAGGTATTTCCATTTTCACCATAAGTCTCAAAGCGCTCCCGAATATTCCTTTGCAGACTAAACAAAAACAGTGTTAAAATAGTGCTTAATGAAAAGAGCAGCTTTACTGTGCGAGTGGAATTCACGCAACACATAGAAGTTTCACAGAAAGCTCCTTCTAGTTTCTATCTGAGGTTATTTCTTTTTCAGGATATTCTAAAGAGCATTCCCAAATGTCCTTTCTCAGATTCCACAGAAACAGTGATTTCAAACTGCTCAATCCAAAGAATGATTTAACTCTATGAGATGAATATAAACATCACAAAAGAGTTGCTCAGAAAGCTTCTCTGCAATTTTCAATGGAAGACATTTCCTTGCTCGCCAAAGGCCTCCTGTTGCCACTTAGTATCCCTTCACAGAATCCTCAAAGACAGACTTTCCAAACTGGGAATTGTAGAGTAAGCTTTAACTCTGTGACATGAATGGACATGTCAGAGAGCAGTTTCTTGGAATGCTTCTTTCTGAGATTTATTTGAAGACATTTCACTTTTCACCGTAGTCTTCAATGTGCTCTGAATATCACTTTTTTAGTTTTACAGGAACAGAGTTCAAACAGTGCCTTATGAGAAGAGAGGTGTAACTCCCTGAGTGGAATGCACACATCACCAAGCAGTTTCTCAGAAAGCTTCTCTTTAGTGTTTATCTTATGATATTTCCTTTTACACCATAGACCAGAATGTGATCCTGAATATCACTTCGTGGATCCATCCATGATGGAGTTTCCAAGCTGCGTAATGTAAAAGAAGCTTTATCTTTGTGAGATGAATACACATATGACAGAGCAGTTTCATAGAAAGCTTCTTTCCAGTTTTTGTCTAAGTTATTTCCGTTTTCACCATAGGCATCAACATGCTCCCGAATATCACTTGCTACCTTTTTCTCCAAAACAGTTTCCCCAATGCTGTATGAGAAGAGCGGTATAATACTGTGAGAGGAATGCACACGTCACAAAGCAGTTCCCCGGAAAGTTTATCTCCAGTTTCGGTCTGAACATATTTCCTTTTTCACCGAAAGCCTGAAAGCGCTCCTGAGTATCCCTTAGCTGACTAAACGAAAACAGTGTTAGAATACTGCTCAATGAAAGCAGAAGCGTAACTGTGCGAGTGGAATTCACAAGACACAGAGAAGTTTCACAGAAAGCTTCCTTCTGTTTTTTATCGGAGGGTATTTCTTTTTCAGTATATTCTGAAGAGCGTTCCGAAATGTCCTTTCTCAGGTTCCACAGAAAGAGTGATTTCAAACTGCTCAATTGAAAGAATGATTTAACTCTATGGGGTGAATACACACATCACAAAGCAGTTGCTCAGAAAGCTTCTTTCCAGTTTTCAATGGAAGAGATATCCTTGCTCACCACAGGCCTCCGGTCGCCACTAAATATCCCTTTGCAGAGTCCTCCAAGACATAATTTCCAAACTGGGAAATGTAGAGTACTCTTTAACTCTCTGAAATGAATGCACTTGTCAGAGAGCAGTTTCTTGGAACACTTCATTCTGTGTTTTATTTCAGGATATTTCACTCTTCTCCATAGTCTTGTATGTGCTCCAAAATATTACATTTTCGGTTTTACAGGAACAGTGTTCAAACACTGCCTTAGGAGAAAAGAGGTATAACTCCCAGAGTGGAAAACACACATCACAAATCAGTTTCTGAGAAAGCTTCTATCCACTTTTTATCTGAAGATATCACCTTTCTCACTGTAGGCCTGAACGTGCTCCTGAACGCTCCTTCGCAGATCCGTCCATGACGGAGTTTCCAAACTGTGTAATATAAAGAAATGTTATCTATGTGAGATGAATAAAAGTATCTATCACAAAGCAGTTTCATAGAAAGTTTCTTTTCCGTTTTTCTCTGAAAATATTTCCTTTTTCACCATAGCCATCCCTGTACTCCTGAATGTCCCTTGGTAGCTTTTTCTCCAAAAGGGATTCCCCAACCTTCTATGAGAATAAGGGTAAAACACGGTGAGTGAAATGCCCACATCACAAAGTAGCTCCTCGGAAAGCTTCTCTCCAGTTTCTATCTGAAGATATTTCCATTTTCACCATAAGCCTCAAAGCACTCCCGAATATCCCTTCGCAGACTAATCAAAAACAGGGTTAGAATACTGCTCAATGAAAAGAGAAGCTTAATTGTGCGAGTGGAATTCACACGACACAGAGCAGTTTCACAGAAGGCTTCCTTCTGGTTTTTATCTGAGGGTATTTCTTTTTCACCATATTCTGAATAGCCTTCCCAAATGTCCTTCCTCTGGTTCCACAGAAACAGTGATTTCAAACTGCTCAATCCAAAAACGATTTAACTCTATGAGATGAATACACACATCACAAAGCAGTTACTCAGAAAACTTCTCTCCAGTTTTCATCGGAAGACATTTTCTTTCGCACTACAGGCCCTCGGGCGACACTTAATATCCCTTCACAGATTCCTCAAAGACAGAGTTTCCAAAATGGGCAATTTAGAGAAAGCTTTAACTCTTTGAAATCAATGCATACATAAGACAACAGTTTCTTCGAATGCTTCTTGCTGGGTTTTATATGAAGATATTTTACCTTTCCCAATAGTCTTCAATGCGCTCCAAAATATTACTTTTTTGGTTTTACAGGAACGGTGTTCAAACACTGTCTTATGAGAAAACATGTATAACTCCCTGAGTGGAATGCACACATCACAAAACATTTTCTCAGAAAGCTTCTCTCCAGTTTTTATCTGAAGATATTTCCTTTGTCACTATAAGCCTGAATGTGCTACCAAATGTCCCATCAAGGATCCATCCTTGATGGAGTTTCCAAACTGCATAATATTAAAAAGTTTTATCTTTGTGAGATGTATAAATATATCTATCACAAAGTGGTTTCACAGAAAGCTTCTTTCCAGTATTCATCTAAGGATATTTCCTTTTTCACCCTAGCTGTCCATATACTCCTGACTGTCCCTTAGTAGCTTTTTCTCCAAAAGGGATTCCCCAATCCTGTATGAGAAGAAAGGTATAATTGTGAGTGGAATGCACATGTCCCAAAGCAGTTCTTCGGAAAGCTTCTCTCCAGTTTCTATCTGAACTTATTTCCTTTTGCACCATAAGTCTCTATGCACTCCCGATTATCCCTTTGCACGCTAAACATAAACAGTGTTAGAAAACTCCTCAATGAAAGAGAATCTTAACTAAGTGAGAGGAATTCAAGCGACACATAGCAGTTTCACAGAAAGCTTCCTTCTGGTTTTTATCCGAGGATATTTCTTTCTCCATATTCTAAAAAGCATTCCCAAATGTCCTTCCTTAGATTCCAGAAACAAAGATATCAAACTGCTCCATCCAGAAGAATGATTTAACTCTATGAGATGAATACAAACGTCACAAAGCAGTTGCTCAGAAAGCTTCTCTCCAGTTTTCAACAGAAGACATTTCCTTGCTCACCACAGACCTCTGGAGGTAACTTAATATCCCTTCACAGATTCCTAAAACACACGGTTTCCAAACTGGGCAATGTAGAGTAAGTTTTAGTTCTGTGAAATGAATGCACATATCAGAGTGCAGTTTCTTGGAACACTTCTTTCTGGGTTTTCTTTGAGGAGGGTTCTCTTTTCACCATAGTCTTCAAAGTACTATGAAATATCACATTTTCAGTTTTACAAGAACAGTGATGAAACACTGCCTTATGAGAAAAGAGGTACACCTCTCTGAGTGGAATGCACACATCACAAAGTAGTTTCTCAGAAAGCTTCCCTCCAATATTTATATGAAGAGATTTCCATTTTCGCCATAGGCCTGAAGGTGCTCCCGAATATCCCTTTGCCAATCTGTCCCTGACGGAGTTTAAAAACTGCGCAATATAAAGAAAGTTTTATCTATGGGAGATGAATAAACATATCTATCACCAAGCAGTTTCCCAGAATGCCTCTTTCCCATTTTTGTCTGAGGATAATTCCTTTTTCACAATAGCCATCTATATATACCTGAATGTCTCTTGGTAGCTTTTTCTGCAAAAGGGATTCCCCAATCCTCTATGAGAAGAAAGGTATAACTCTGCGATTGGAATTCACACATCACAAAGCAGCTCCTCAGAAAGCTTCTCTCTAGTGTCTCTGAAAATATTTCCGTTTTCATGATAAGCCTTAAAGTGCTACTGAATATACCTTGGCAACTAAACACACTGTTAGAATGCTGCTCAATGAAAAGAGAAGCTTAACCGTGTGAGAGGAAATCACATGACCGAGAGCAGTTTCACAGAAAGCTTCCTTCCTGTTTTTATCTGAGGGTATTTCCTTTTCAGCATATCACAAAGCAGTTTCACACATCACAAAGCACTTTCTCTGTAAGCTTCTTTCCAGTTTTTATCTGAAGATATTTCCATTTTCAAAATAGTCCTGAATGTGCTGCCAAATGTCCCTTTGCAGATCCGACCATGACAGACTTTCCAAGCTGTGCAATGTAAAGAAACCTTTATCTATGTGAGATGAATAAACATAGTAAAAAGCAGATTCACAGAAAGGTTCTTTCCAGTTTTTCTCTGAGGATATTTCCTTTTTCACAATAGCCGTGCATATACACTGGAATGTCCTTTTTTATCTTTTTCTCCAAAATGGATTCCCCAATCCTATATGAAAAGAGAGGTATAACACTGTGAGTGAAAAGCACAGGTCTCAAAGTAGTTCCTCGGAAAGCCTCTCTCCAGTTTCTATTTGAACATATTTCCTTTTTCACCGTAAGCCTCAAAGAACTCAGGACTATCCCTTCACACACTAAACATAAACAGTGTTAGAAAAGTGCTCAATTAAAAGTGAAGCTTAACAAAGCAAAAGGAGTTCATGTGACACATAGCAGTTTCTCAGAAGGCTTCCTTCTGTTTTTTATCAGAGGATATTTCTTTCTCCATATTTTAAAGAGCATTCCCAAATGTCCTTCCTCAGATTCCACAGAAACAGTGATTTCGAACTGCTCAATCCAAAAAATGGTTTAACTCTATGAGATGAATACACACGTCACAGAGCAGTTGCTCCCAAAGCTTCTCTCCAGTTTCCAAAGGAAGACATTTCCTTCCTCACCACAGACCTCTGGGAGCCACTTAATAACCCTTCGCAGATTCCTCAAAGACAGAGTTTCCAAACTGTACAATGTGGAGTAAGCTTTAATTCTGTGAAATGAATGCACATATCTTAGAGCAGTTTCTTGGAACGCTTCTTTCTGGGTTTTATTTTAGGAGAGTTCTCTTTTCACCATATTCTTCAATGCACTACGAAATAACACGTTTTCAGTTTTACAGGAACAGTATTGAAACACTGCCTTATGAGAAAAGAGGTACATCTCCCTAAGTGGAATGCACACATCACAAAGTAGTTTCTCAGAAAGCTTCTCTCCAATTTTTATATGAAGAGATTTCCATTTTCACCATAGGCCTGAAGGTGCCCCCGAATGTCCCTTTGCGGATCTGTCCTTGACAGAGCTTCCAAACTGCATAATATAAAGAAAGTTTTATCTATGTTAGATGAATAAACATATCTATCACAAAGCAGTTTCCCAGGTAGCTTCTTTTCCGTTTATGTCTGAGGGTAATTCCTTTTTCACCATAGCCATCTATATACACCAGAATGTCCCTTGGTAGCTTTTTCTCCGAAAGGGATTCCCCAATCCTTTGTGAGAAGAAAGTTATAACTCTGTGAGTGGAATGCACACATCACAAGGCAGCTCCTCAGAAAGCTTCTCTCTAGCGTCTGTCTGAAGATATTTCCATTTTCACCATAAGCCTCAAAGCACTCTCGAATATCCCTTCACAGACTAAACACAGTGTTAGTATACTGCTCAATGAAAAGTGAAGCTTAACTGTGTGAGTGGAAATCACATGACCAAGAGCAGTTTCACAGAGAGCTTCCTTCTGGTTTTTATCTGAGGGTATTTCCTTTTCAGCATATTCTAAAGAGCTTTCCCAAATGTCCTTTCTCAGTTTCCACAGAAACAGTGATTTCAAACTCTTCAATCCAAAGAATGATTTAACTCTATGAGAATAATACACACATCACAAAGCAGCTGCTCAAAAAGCTTCTCTCCAGTTTTCAACGGAAGACATTTCCTTGCTCACCACAGGCCTCCCCGAGCCACATAATATCCCATCGCAGATTCCTCAAAGACAGTGTTTCCAAATTGGGCAATGTAGAGTAAGCTTTAACTCTGTGTAAAGAATGCACTTATCAGAGAGCAGTTTCTTGGAATGCTTCTTTCTGGGTGTTATTTGAGGATATTTCACTTTTCACCATAGTCTTCAATGTGCTCCATAATATCACTTTTTTGGTTTTACAGGAACAGTGTTAAACACTGCCCTCTGAGGAAAGAGGTATAACTCATTGAGTGGAATGTACATATCATAAAGCAGTTTCTCAGAAAACTTCTCTCCAGTTTTTATCTGAAGATATCTCCTTTTTCATTTTAGGCCCGAATGTGATCCCAAATATCCCTTCCCGGGTCCATCCATCACGGAGTTTCCAAGCTGCATAATGTAAAGAAAGCTTTATCTATGTGAGATGAATAAACATAGCAAAATGCAGATTCACTGAAAGCTTCTTTCCAGTTTTATCTAATGATATTTCCTTTTTCAAAGTAGTCCTGAATGTGCTCCCAAATGTCCCTTCGTGGATCCATCCATGACAGAGTTTCCAAGCTGTATAATGTAAAGAAAGCTTTATCTATGTGAGATGAATACACATATCACAGAGCAGGTTAATAGAAAGCTTCTTTCCAGTTTTTATCTGAGGCTCTTTCCCTTTTCACCGTAGGCATCAGCATGCTCCCGAATATCACTTGGAAACTTTTTCTCCAAAAGGGTTTCCCCGATGCTATATGAGAAGAGAGGTATAACACTGTGAGTGGAATGCACACGTCACAAAGCAGTTCCTCGGAAAACTTCTCCCCAGTATCGGTCTGAACATATTTATTTCTTCACCTAAGCCTCAAAGCGCTCCCCAATATCCTTTAACATGCTAAACATAAACAGGGTTAGAAAACTGCTCAATGGAAAGAGAGACTTAACTGAGTGAGTGGAATTAAGACGACACAGAGCAATTTCACAGAAAGCTTCCTTCTGGATTTTTCCTAAGGATATTTCTTTCTCCATATTCTAAGGACCTTTCCCAAATGTCCTTCCTCAGATTCCCTAAAAACAGTGATTTCAAACTGCTCAATCCAAAGAATGGTTTAACTCTATGAGATGAATGCACACATCACAAATCAGTTGATCAGAAAGCTTGTCTCCACTTTTCATCAGAAGACGTTTCCTTGCTCACTCAAGCCTCCGGGCGTCATATAATATCCCTACACAGATTCCTCAAAGACAGAGTTTCCAAACTGGGCAATATAGAGTAAGCTTTAACTCTGTGAAATGAATGCATATATCAAAGAGCAGTTTCTTGGAACACTTCTTTCTGGGTTTTATTTGAGGATATTTCACTTTTCGCCAACGTCTTACATGCGCTCCAAAATATCACTATTTTGGTTTTACAGGAACAGTGTTCAAACACTGCCTTATGAGAAAAGACGTAAAACTCGCTGAGTGGAATGCACGCATCACAAAGCAGTTTCTCAGACTGCTTCTCTCCAGTTTTTATAAAAAGATACTAGCTTTTACATCATTGGCCTGAATGTGCTCTGGAATGTCCCTTTGCAAATTTGTCCATGACAGCGTTTCAAAACTGCGTAATAGAAAGAAAGTTTTATCTATGTGAGATGAAGAAGCATATCTATCAGAAAGCAGTTTCACAGAAAGCTTCTTTTCAGTTTTTGCCAAGATATTTCCTTTTCCACCATAGCCGTCCATATACTCCCGAATGTCCCCTGGTAGCGTTTTCTCCAAAAGGGATTCCCCAATCCTCTATGAGAAGAAAGGTATAACTCTGTGAGCAGAATGCACACGTCACAAAGTAGCTCCTCGGAAAGCTTCTCCCCAGTTTCTATCAGAGCATATTTCCTTTTCCAAAGTAAGTCTCAAAGCATTCCCGATTATCTCTTCGCAGGTCAAACATAAACAATGTTAGAAAACTGCTCAATGAAAAGAGGAGATTAACTGCGTGTATGAAATTCACACTACACAGAGCAGTTTCACACAAAACTTCCTTCTGGCTTTTATCTGAAAGTATTTCTTTTTCAGCATATTCTAAATAGCGTTCCCAAATTTCCTTTCTCAGGTTTCACAGAAACAGTGATTTCAAACTGCTCAATTCAAGGAAAGATTTAACTGTATGAGACGAATACACACATCACAAAGCAGGTGCTCAGAAAGCCATCTCCAGTTTTCAACGGAAGACATTTCCTTGCTCACCACAGGCCTCCGGGCGCCACTTAATATCATTTTTTCAGATTCCTCAAAGAGGGAGTTTCCAAACTGGGCAATGTACAGTAAGCTTTAACTCTGTGAAATGAATACACATATCAGAGAGCAGTTTCTTGGAATGCTTATTTCTGTGATTTATTTGGGGATATTTCACTTTTCACCATAGTCCTCAATGTGCTCGGAAATATCACTTTTTCCATTTTACAGGAACAGTGTTCAAACGCCGCCTTATGAGAAAAGAGGTATAACTCCCTGAGTAGAATGCATACATCACAAAGCAGTTTCTCAGAAAGTTTCTCTCCAGATGTATCTGAAGAAATTTCCATTTTCACCATACTCCGGAATGTGCTCCCGAATGTCCCCCAGAATGTCCCTTCGTTGATCCGTCCATGACAAAGTTTCCAAACTGCATTATATAAAGAAAGTATTGGGGGGGGGCGGAGCAAGATGGCCGAATAGGAACAGCTCCAGTCTCCAACTCCTACGTGGATACAGAAGACCGGGTGATTTCTGCATTTTCAACTGAGGAGCCGCAGCTCATCAGCCAGCAACGGATCAAAGCTGGACGGAGAATGACTTTGACTAAAATGAGAGAAGAAGGCTTCAGTCCATCAAACTTCTCAGAGCTAAAGGAGGAATTACGTAATTCCAGCGAAAGAAACTAAAAAACTTTGAAAAAAAGTGGAAGAATTGATAGCTAGAGTAATTACGCAGAGAAGGTCATAAACTTAAAATGAAAGAGATGAAACCAGACACCAGAAATATCGCGGACAAATGCACAAGCTTCAGTAACCACCTGGATCAACTGGAAGAAAGAGTATCAAATGCATTGAGTGATCAAATGAATGAAATGAAGCGAAAGAGAAAACCAAAAGAAAAAAGAAGAAAAAGAAATGAACAAAGCCTGCAAGAAGCATGGGATTATATAAAAAGACCCACCGCCTGATTAGGTGCCTGAAAGTGAGGGGAATGGAACCAAGTTGGAAAACACTTCAGATATCATCCAGAGAACTTCCCAACCTAGTAGGCAGGCCAACATTCAAATCCAGGAAATACAGAGAACGCCACAAAGATACCGAAAGAAGAGCAACTCCAAGACACATAATTGCCAGATTCACCAAAGTTGAAATGAAGGAAAAGGGACCTTTAAGGGCAGCCAGGAGAAAGGTCGGTTACCCACAAAGGGAAGCCCATCAGACTCTGGCTAGCAGATCTCTCGCAGAAACCTCCAAGCCAGAAGAGAGTGGGGCCAATATTCAACATTCTTAAAGAAAAGAATTTAAACCCAGAATTTCATATCCAGCCAAACTCAGTTTCATAAGTGAAGGAGAAAATAAAATCCTTTACAGATAAGCAAATGCTTAGAGATTTTGTTGTCACCACTAGGCCTGCCTTACAAGAGACCCTGAAGGAAGCACTCAACATGGAAAGGAACAACCGTACCAGCCATTGCAAAAACATGCCAAATAAAAGCATCCATCGAGGCTAGGGAAGAAACTGCATTAACTAACGAAAGCAAAATAAATCCAATTAATATCATAATGGCAGGATCAAGTTCACATAACAATCTTAACCTTAAATGTAAATTAACCAAATGCTCCAATGAAAAGACACAGACTGGCAAATCCGATAAAGAGTCAAGACCTAATCAGTCTGCTGTATTCAGGAGACCCATCTCACACGCAGAGACATACATAGGCTCAAAATAAAGGGATGGAGGAAGATTTTACCAAGCAAATGGAGAACAACAAAAAAAAAGTGGGGTTGCAACACAGCTCTGATGTCAGACTTTAAAAAACATCAAAGATCAAAAGAGACAAAGAAGGCCAATACATAATGGTAAAGGGATCAATTCAAAAGGAAGAGCTAACTATCCTAAATATATATGCACCCAATACAGGAGCACCTTAGATTCATAAAGCAAGTGTCCTTAGAGACTTACAAAGAGATCTTTAGACCCCATACAATAAAAATGGGAGACTTCAACACTCCACTGTCAACATTAGACAAAATCAATCCAGACAGAAAGTTAACAAGGATATCCAGGAATTGAACCCCAGCTCTGCAGCAAAGCAGACCCACAGATCAAGTAGAACTTCCACCCCCAGAAATCAACAGAATATACTTTCAGCACCACATCATACTTACTCCAAAATTCGACCATGTAATTAAAGTAAAGCACTCCACAGCAAATGTACAAGAACAGAAATTATAAACGGTGAATCCGCCTTCTGCACTGCGCAATCAAACTAGAACTCAGGACTAAGAAACTCAATCAAACCGCTCAACTACGTGGAACCGGAACAACCTGCTCCTGAATGACTACTGGGTACATAACGATATGAAGGCAGATATAAAGATGTTCTTTTGAAACCAATGAGAACAAAGATACAACATACCAGAATCTCTGGGGACACATTTAAAGCAGTGTGTAGAGGGAAATTTATTGCACTAAATGCCCACAAGAGAAAGCAGGAAAGATCTAAAATTGGCACCTTAACATCGCAATTAAAAAGAACTAGAGAAGCAAGAGCAAACACATTCAAAAAGCTAGCAGGAAGGCAAGAAATAAATCCAAGATCAGAGCAGAACTGAAGGAGATAGGACACAAAAACCCTCCAAAAAATCAATGAATCCAGGAGTTGGTTTTTTGAAAAGATCAACAAATTGACAAGAATCAGCTAGCAAGACTAATAAAGAAGAAAAAGAGAAGAATCAAATGGACGCTAATTAAAAATGATAAAGGAATATCACCAACGAATTCCACACAGAAATACAAACTACCATCAGAGAATAATACTATAAACACCTCCATACAAATAAACTGAAAAATCTAGAAGAAATGGATAACTTCCTTGACACCTCTACACTCTTCCAAGACTAAACCAGGAAGAAGTTGAATCCCTGAATAGACCCAGCTAGCAGGCTCTGAAATGGAGGCAATAATTAATAGCCTAACAAACTTCAAAAAAAGTCCAGGACCAGATGTGGATTCAGCTGAATTCTACCAGAGGTACAAGGAGAGTTGGTAAATATCTCTGAAACTATTCCAATCAATAGAAAAGAGGGAATCCTCCCCAACTCATTTTAAGGAGGCCAACATCATCCTGATACCAAAGCCTGGCAGAGACACAACAAAAAGAGAGTTTTAGACCAACATCCCTGATGAACATCGATGCAAAAATCCCTTAGCCAAAATAATTGCAAACGGGATTCAACAGCACATCAAAAGCTATCCACCATGATCAAGTGGGCTTCATCCCTGGGATGCAAGACTGGTTCAACATTCTAAATCAATAAACATAATCCAAAAGCATATAAACAGAACCAAAGATGTCCTACATGATTATCTCAATATATGCAGAAAAGGTCTTTTGACAAAATTCAACAGCCCTTCATGCTAAAACGCTTCAATAAATTCGGTATTGATGGAACTTACTCAAAAATAAATAAGAGCTATTTATGACAGACTCCACAGCCAATATCGTACTGAAATGGGCAAAACTGGAAAAATTCCTTTGAAAACTGGCACAAGACAGGATGCCCTCTCTCACCACTCCTATTCAACATAGTGTTGGAAGTTCTGGCTAGGGCAATCAGGCAAGAGAAAGAAATCAAGGGTATTCAGTTAGAAAAGAAGAAGTCAAATTGTCCCTGTTTGCAGATGATGATTGTATATTTAGAAAACCCACACCTCAGCCTCAAAATCTCCTTAAGCTGATAAAGCAACTTCAGCAAAGTCTCAGGATAGAAAATTAATGCAAAAAATCACAAGCATTCTTATACACCAGTGTAACAGACAAACAGAGAGCCAAATCATGAATGAACTTCCATCTACAATTGCTTCAAAGAGAATCAAATACCTAGGGAATCCAACTTACAAGGATGTAAAGGACCTCTTCAAGGAGCAGAACTACAAACCACTGCTCAATGAAATCAAAGAGGACACAAACAAATGGAAGAACATGACATGCTCATGGATAGGAAGAATCAATATCGTGAAATGGCCATACTGCCCAAGGTTACTTTTATAGAGATTCAATGCCATCCCCATCAAGCTACCAATGAGTTTCTTCACAGAATTGGAAAAAAACTGCTTAAAGTTCATATGCAAAACCAAAAGAGCCCTATCTCCAAGACAATCCTAAGTCAAAAGAACAAGCTGAGGCATCATGCTACCTGACTTCAAACTATACTACATAGAGTAACCAAAACAGCATGGTACTGGTACCAAACAGAGATATAGACCAACGGAACAGAACAGAGTCCTCAGGAAATAATACTACACATCTACAGCCATCTGATCTTTTGACAAACCTTGAGAGGCGGAAATGGGGAAAGGATTCCTATTTAATAAATGGTGCTGGGAAAATTGGCTAGCCATAAGTAGAAGCTGAACTGATCCTTTTCCTTACTCCTTTACGAAAAATTAATTCAAGATGGATTAGAGAATTTAAATGTTAGACCTAATAATGGCAAAAATCCTAGAGGAAACCTAGGTAGTACCATTCAGGACACATAGTCATGGGCAAAGACTTCATGTCTAAACACCAAAAGCAACAGCAGCAAAGCCAAAATTGACAAATGGGATCTCATTGAACTAAAGAAGAGCTTCTTGCACAGCAAAGAAACTTACCATCAGAGGACAGGCGTTCCTACAGAATGGGGAGAAAATGTTTGCAATCTACTCATCTACAAAGGGCTAATATCCAGAACCTACAAAGAACTCAAACAAATTCCCATAAGAAAACAAACAACACCATCAAAAGTGGGCAAAGGATATGAACAGACATTTCTCAAAAAGAAGACATTCATACAGCCAACAGACACATGAAATAATGCTCATCATCACTGGCCATCAGAGAAATGCAAATCAAAACCATTAATAATGAGATACCATCTCACACCAGTTAGAATGGCTTATCATTAAAAGTCAGGAAACAACAGGTGCTGGAGAGGATGTGGGAGAAATAGGAACACTTTTACCGTTGGTGGGATTGTAAACTAGTTCAACCATTATGGAAAACAGTATGGCGATTCCTCAAGGATCTAGAACTAGATGTACCATATGCGACCCAGCCAACCTATTACTGGGGATATACACCAAAGGATGAAATTATGCTGCTATAAAGACACATGCACAACGCATGTTTATTGCAGCACTATTCACAATAGCAAAGACTTGAATCAACCCAAATGTCCATCAGTGACAGATTGGATTAAGAAAATGTGGCACATATACACCATGGAATACTATGCAGCCATCAAAGGATGAGTTTGTGTCCTTGTAGGGACATGGATGCAGCTTTCGGAAACCATTCTAGCAAACTGTCGAACAGAAACCAAACAATCGCGATGTTCTCACCTAGGTGGAAACTGAACAATGAGATCACTTGGACTCAGGAAGGGGAACATCACACACACCGCCTATCATGGGGAGGGGAGGGAGGAGGGAGTGCATTGGGAGTTATACCTGATGTAAAATGACGAGTTGATGGGTGCAGCACAGCAACATGGCACAAGTATACATATAATGGGGAAACCTGGCACGCTATGCACATGTACCCTACAACTTAAAAGTATAATAATAATAAATAAATTTAAAAAAAGTATTATCTATGTGAGATTAATAAATATATCTATCACAAAGCAGTTTTACAGCAAGCATCTTTGCAGTGATCGCCCACCTGACAGAGACGATACTGGCCAATGCAACTCCTCGGAAAGCTTCTCTCCAGTTTCTATCTGAAGATATTTCCGTTTTCACAATAAACCTCAAAGCGCTCCCAAATATCCCTTCGCAGACTAAACAAAAACAATGGTACAATGCTGCTCAATGAAAAGAGAAGCTTAACTCTGCAAGGGAAATTTGCACAATTCAGAGCAGTTTCACAAAAAGCTTACTTCTGGTTTTTATCTGAGGTTATTTCTTTTTCAACGTATTCTAAAGAGCGTTCCCAAATGTCTTTTCTCAGGTTCCACAGAAACAGTGATTTCAAACTACTCAATCCAAAGTATGATTTAACTCTATGAGATGAAAACACACATCAAAGCAATTGCTCAAAAAGCTTCTCTACAGTTTTCAATGGAAGAGACTTCCTTGCTCACCACAGGCCTCCGGGCACCACTTAATATCCCCTACCACATTCGTCAAAGACAGATTTTCCAAAGTGGTAATTTTGAGTAAGCTTTCACTCTGTGAAATGAATGCTCATATCAAAGAGTAATTTCTTGGAAAGCTTCTTTCTGGATTTTATTTTATGATATTTCACTTTTCACCATATTCTTCAATGTGCTCCAAAATATCACTTTTTCGGTTTTACAGGAATAGTGTTCAAACACTGCCTTAGGAGAAAAGAGGTATAATTCCCTAAGTGGAATGCTTACATCACAAAGCAGTTTCTCAGAAAGCTTCTCTCCAGTTTTTATCTGAAGATATTTCCTTTTCACCATAGGTCTGAATGTGATCCCGAATATCTCTTCGCAGATCCGTCCATGACGGAATTTGAAAGCTGTGTAAAGTAAAGAAAGCTTTATCTCTGTGAGATGAATACACATAGAAAAAAGAAGATTCACAGAAAGCTTCTATCCAGTTTTTATCTGATTATACTTCCTTTTTCACCATAGTCCTTAATGTGTTCCCGAATGTCCCTTCTCGGATCTGTCCATGACAGTGTTTCCAAGCTGTGTAATATATAGAAAGCTTTATCTATGTGACATAAATACACATTTCACAGAGAAGTTTCACAGAAAGCTTCTTTCCAGTTTTTGTCTGAGGTTATTTCCTTTTTCACCATAGGCATCAATATGCTCCCGGATATCCCTTGGTATATTTTTCCCCAAAGGGGTTTCCCTGATGCTGTAAGAGAAGAGAGGTATAACACTGTGAGTGGAATGCACACGTCACAAAGCAATTCCTTTCGGTCTGAATATATTTCCTTTTTCACCATAAACCTCAAAGCATTCCTGAAAATCCCATTGCAAGTAAAACAAGAACAGTGTTAGAAAATTGCTCAATTAAAAGAGAAACGTAGCTGTGAGAGAGGAATTCAAACAACACATACCAGTTTCACAGAAAGTTTCCTTCTGGTTTTCATGTAAGGATATTTCTTTCTCCATATTCTAAACAACATTCCCAAATATCCTTCCTCAGATTCCAGAGAAACAGTGATTTCAAACTGCTTAATCCAAAGAATGATTTATCTCTATGAGATGAATACACACGTCACAAAGCAGATGTTCAGAAAGCTTTTCTCCAGTTTTCAACGGTAGACGTTTCCTTGCTCACCACAAGCCTCCAGTCGCCACTTAATATCCCTTCGCAGATTTGTCAAGGACAGAATTTCCAAACTGGGTAATGTAGAATAAGCTTTACCTCTGTGAAATGAATGCACATATCCATGAACAGTTTCTTGGAACGCTTCTTTCTGGTTTATATTTCAGGATATATCACTTTTCACCATAGTCCTCTATGTGCTCCAAAATATCAATTTTTCAGTTTTACAGGAACAGTGTTCAAACACTGCCTTAGGAGAAAAGTGGCATAACTCCCTGGGTGGAATGCACACATCACAAAGCAGTTTCTCAGAAAGCTTCTCTCCAGTTTTTATCTGAAGATATTTCCTTTTCCACTGTAGTCCTGAAGGTGCTCCAGAATGTAACTTTGTAGATTCGTCCATGATGGTGTTTCCAAGCTACGTAATGTAAAGGAAACTTTATCTATGTGAGATGAATAAGCCTAGCAAAAAGAAGATTCACAGAAAGCTTCTTTACAGTTTTTATCTGAAGACATTTCCTTTTTCACCATAGTCCTGAATGTGCTCCCGAATGTCCCTTCACGGTTCCCTGTGTGACGGCGATTCCAAACTGCATAATTCAAAGAAAGCTTTATCTATGTGAGGTGAATACAGATAGCACAGAACAGTTTCACAGAAAGCTTCTTTCCAGTTTCTGTCTGAGGCTATTTCCCTTTTCACCATATTCGCCTATATGTCCTCAAATATCCCTTGGTACCTTTTCCTCCAAAAGGGTTTCCCTGATGCTGTATTAGAAGACAGGTATAACACTGTGAGTGGAATGCACACATCATGAAGCAGTTCCTCTTAAAGCTTCTCTCCAGTTTCTATCTGAGCATATTTCCTTTTTCACCATAAGCCTCAAAGCACTCCCGAATATCCCTTCGCATACTAAATATAAACAGTGGTTGAAAACAGCTCAATGAAAAGAGAAGCTTAACTGAGCTAGAGGAATTCACACGACACACAGCAGTTTCACAGAAAGCTTCCTTCTGGTTTTTATCTGAGAATAATTCTTTCTCCATATTCTAAAGATCTTTCCCAAATGTCCCTCCTCAGATTCCACAGAAGCAGTGATTTCAAACTGCTCAATCCAAAGAATGATTTAACTCTATGAGATGAATACACACATCGCAAAGCAGTTGCTCAGAAAGCTTCTCTCCAGCTTTGATTGGAAGACATTTCCTAGCTCACCACAGGCCTCCAGGCACCACTTAATATCCCTTTGCAGTTTCCTGAAAGACAGAATGTCCAAGCTGGACAATGTAGAGTAAGCTTTACCTCTTTGAAATGAATGCAGATATCTGAAAGCAGTTTCTTTGAATGCTTCTTTCTGGGTTTTATTTGAGGATATATCGCTTTTCTATATAGTCTTCAATGTGCTCCGAAATATCACTTTTTCGTTCTACAGGAACAACGTTCAAACACTGCCCTATGAGAAAAGAGGTATAATTCCGTGAGTGGAAAGCACACATCACAAAGCAGTTTCTCAGAAAGCTTCTCTCCAGTATTTATCTGAAGATATTTCCATTTTCAGCATAGGCCTGAATGTACTCCCAAGTGTCCCTTCACAAATCCGTCCATGACAGAGTTTCCAAGCTGCGTAATGTAAAGAAAGCTTTATCAAGGTGAGATGAATAAGCATAACAAAAAGAAAATTCACAGAAAGCTTCTTTCCAGTTTTTATCTGAAGATATTTCCTATTTCACTACAGTCCAGTACGTTTTCCCAATGTCCCTTCGTGTTTCCTTCCATGACAGAGTTTCCAAGCTGCCTAATAAATAGAAAGCTTTACCTACGTGAGAATACACATATCACAGAGCAGTTTCACAGAAAGCTTCTTTCTTTTTTTAGTCTGAGGCTATTTTCCTTTTCATCATATTCGTCAATATGCCCCCAAATATCCCTTGGTACCTTTTCCTCCAAAAGGGTTTCCCTGATACTGCCTGAGAAGAGAGGTATAACACTGTGAGTGGAATGCACACGTCACAAAGCAGTTCCTCGGAAAGCTTCTCTCCAGTTTCTATCTGAACATATTTCCTTTTTCACCATAAGCCTCAAAGCGCTATCAAATATCCCTTCGCACGCTAAACATGAACAGTGGTTAAAAATAACTCAATGAAAAGAGAAGCTTAACTGAGGGAGAGGAATTCACACGACGATTAGCAGTTTCACAGAAAACTCCCTTCTGGTTTTTATCTGGGAATATTTCTTTCTCCATATTCTAAAGAGCATTCCCAAATATCCTTCCTCAGATTCCACAGACGCAGTGATTTCAAACTACTCAATCCAAAGAATGGTTTAACTCTATGAGATGAATACACACATCACAAAGCGGTAGCTCAGAAAGTTTGTCTCCAGTTTCCATCGGAAGACATTTCCTAGCTCACCAGAGGCCTACGGGTGCCACTTAATATCCCTTCGCATATTCCTCAAAGACAGAGTTTCCAAACTGGGCAACATAGAGTAAACTTTAAATCTATGAAATTAATGCACATATCAGAGAGCTGTTTCCTGGAACGCTTCTTTCTGTATTTTATTTGTGGATGTTTCACTTTTTGCTATAGTCTTCAATGTGCTCCAAAATATCACTTTTTCGGTTATACATGAACGGTGTTCAAACACTGCCTTATGAGAAAAGAGGCATAACTCCCTGAGTGAAATGCACACATCACAAAGCAGATTCTCAGAAAGCTACTGTCCAGTTTTTATCTCAAGTTATTTCCTTTTTAATCATAAGCCTGAATGTTCTCCCGAATGTCCCTTCGCGGATCCATTCATGACGGAGTTTCCAAGCTATGTAATATGAAGAAAACTTTCTCTATGTGAAATGAATAAATATAGCAAAAGCAGATTCACAGAAAGCTTCTTTCCAGTTTGTATCTGAAGATATTTCCTTTTTCACCATAGTCCTGAATGTGATTCCGAATGTCCCTTCGTGGATTCCTCCATGACAGAGTTTCCAGCTGCGTAATGTAAAGACAGCTTTATTTACGTGATATGAATAAACATACCAAAAAAGAGAATCACAGAAAGCTTCTTTCCGTTTTTTATCTGCAGATATTTTGTTTTTCACCATAGTCCTGAATGTGTTTGTGGAACCATTCATGACAGAATTTCCAAGTAAAGTAATGGAAAGAATGCTTTATCTATGTGAGGTGAATACATATATCACAGAAGAGTTTCACAGAAAGCTTCTTTCCAGTTTTTGTTTGAGGCTATTTCTCTTTTCACCGTAGTCATCAATATGCTCCCGAATATCCCTTGGTACCTGTTTCTCCAAAAGGTTTTCCCCGATGCTCTATGATACGAGAGATACAATACTGTGAGTTCAATGCACACGTCACAAAGCAGTTCCTCGAAAAGTTTCTCTCCAGTTTCTATCTGAATATATTTTCTTTTTCATAATAGGCCTGAATGAGCTACTGAATGTCCCTTCATGGATCATTCCATAATGAAGTTTCCAAATCGCATAATATATAGAAAGTTTTATCTATGTGAGATGAATAGACATATCTATCACAAAGCAGTTTCACAGAAAGCTTCTTTCCAGTTTTTGTCTGAGGATATTTCCTTTTTCACCATAGCCATACATATACTCCCAAATATCCCTTGGTAGTTTTTATCCAAAAAGGATTCCTCAATCCTCTATGAGAAGAAAGGTATAACTCTGTGAGTGCAATGCACACGTCACAAAACAGCTCCTCGGAAATCTTCTCTCCAGGTTCTATCTGAAGATATTTCCGTTTTCACAATAAGTCTTAAAGTGCTCCCGCATATCCCTTCAGAGGCTAAACACAGTGTTAGAATACTGCTCAATGAAAAGGGAAGCTGAACTGTGCGAGTGGAATTAACATGACACAGAGCAGTTTCACAGAAAGCTTCCTTCTGCTTTTTATCTGAAGATATTTTCTTCTTCACCATACTCCTGAATCTGATCCCAAATGTCCCTTTGTGGATCCATCCATGACAGAGTGTCCAAGTAGCGAAATATAAAGAAAGCTTTATCTGTGTGAGATGAATACACATATCACAGAGCTGTTTCACAGAAAGCTTCATTCCTGTTTTTGTCTGAGGCTATTACTTTTTTCACCATAGACATCAATATGCTATCCCTTGATACCTTTGTCTCCAAAAGGGTTTCCCCGATGCTGTATGAGAAAAGAGGTATAACACCGTGAGTGGAATGCACACTTCACAATACAGTTCCTCGGAAAGGTCCTCTCCACTTCCTATCTGAACATATTTCCTTTTTCACAGTAAGCCTCAAAGCACTCCCGAATATCCCTTGACACCAAGCAGATTCACAGAAAGTTTCCTTCTGTTTTTTATCTGAGGATACTTCTTTCTCCATATTCTATAAAGCATTCCAAAATGTCCTTCCTCATGTTTCACAGAAGCAGTGATTTCGAACTGCTTAATCCAAAGAATGGTTTAACTCCATGAGATGAATACACACATCACAAAGCAGTTGCTCAGAAAGCTTCTCTCCAGTTTTCATCGGAAGACATTTCCTTGCTCACCACAGGCCTCCATGCACCACTGAATATCCCTTCACAGATTCCTCAAAGACAGAGTTTCCAAACTGGGCAAGGTAGAGTGGCTTTAACTCTGGGAAATGAATGCACATATCAAAGAGCTGTTTCTTGGAACGCTTTTTTCTGGGTTTTAATTGTGGCTAGTTCACTTTTTACCATAGTCTACAATGCGCTCCGAAATATCACTTTTTCGGTTTACAGGAATAGTGTCCAAACACTGCCTTATGAGAAAAAAGGTATAACTCCCTGAGTGGAATGCACACACCACAAAGCTGTTTCTCAAAAACCTTCTTTCTGGTTTTTATCTGTAGAGGTTTCCATTTTCACAATAGTCCTGAATATGCTCCTGAATGTCCCTTTGTGGTTATGCCCATGATGGAGTTTTCAAGCTGTGTAATGTAAAGAAAGCTGTATCTATGTGAGATGAATAAGCATAACAAAAAGCAGACTCACAGAAAGCTTCTTTCCAGTTTTTATCTGAAGATATTTCCTTTTCACCATAGTCCTGAATGTGCTCCCAAATGTCCCCTCACACATCCGTCCATTACAGAGTTTCCAAGTTCTGAAATGTAAAGAAAACATTATCTATGTGAGATGAATACACATATCACAGAGCAGTTTCACAGAAAGTTTCTTTCCAGTTTTTGTCTGAGGCTATTTCCCTTTTCACCATAGGCGTCAATATGCACCCGAATATCCCTTAATACCTTCTTCTCCAAAAGGGTTTCCCCGATGCTGTATGAGAAGAGAAGAATAACATTGTGAGTGGAATGCACACTTCATGAATCAGTTCCTCTTAAAACTTCTCTCCAGATTCTATCTGAACATATTTCCTTTTTCACCATAAGTCTCAAAGCACTCCTGAATATTCCTTCAAACGCTAAACATAAACAGTGTTAGAGAACTGCTCAGTGAAAAGAGAAACTTAACTGAGTGAGAGTAACTCACATGACATATTGCAGTTTCACAGAAAGCTTCCTTCTGGTTTATATCTTAGGTGATTTCTTTCTCCATATTCTGAAGAGCATTCCCAAATGTCCTTCCTCAGATTCCAAAGAAACAGTGATTTCAAACTGCTCAATCCAAAAATGATTTAAATCTATGAGATGAATACACACGTCACAAAAGCAGTTGCTCAGAAAGCTTCTCTCCAGTTTTCAACGGAAGACATTTGCTTGTCCACCACATGACTCCGGGCGCCACTGAATATTCCTTCGAAGATTCCTCAAGGGAGAGTTTCCAAACTGGGTAACGTAGTGTAAGCTTTATTTCTCTGAAATAAATGCACATATAAGAGAGCTTGGAACGCTTCTTTCTGGGTTTTAAATTAGGATAGTTCACTTTTCGCCATAGTCTTTAAAGAGCTCCGAAATATCACTTTTTCGGTTTTACAGGAACAGTGTTCAAACACTACCTTATGACAAAAGAGGTATAACTCCATGAGTGGAATGCACACATCACAAAGCACTTTCTCAGAGTTTCTCCTTTGTTTTTATCTGAAGATATTTCCTTTTTCACCATAGGCCTGAGTGTGCTCCCAAATGTCCCTTCGCGTATCCGTCCATGAAGGAATTTCCTAACTATGTAATACAAAGAAGATTTTATCTATGTGAGATCAATAAGCATATCTATCACAAAAGCAGTTTCACAGAAAGCTTCTTTCCGGTTTTTGTCTGACGATATTTCCTTTTTAACCATAGCCATCAATTTACACCCAAATGTCCCATGGTAGCTTTTTCTCCAAAAGCGATTCCTCAATCCTCTATGAGAAGAAAGGTGTAACACTTTGAGTGGAGTGCACACGTCACAAAGCAGCTCCTTGGAAAGCTTCTCTCCACTTTCTATCTGAAGATATTTCTGTTTTCACCATATGCCTCAAAGTACTCCCGAATATCCCTTCACAGACTAAAGAAAAACAGTGTTACAATACTGCTTAATGAGAAGAGAAGCTGAACAGTGTGAGTGGAATTCACACGACACAGAGCAGTCTCACAGAAAACGTCCTTTTTCTTTTATCTGAGGGTATTTCTTTTTCAGCATATTCTAAAGAGCGTTCTCAAATGTCCTTTCTCAGGTTCCACAGAAACAGTGATTTCAAACTCTTTAATCCAAAGAATGATTTAACTCTATGAGAACAATACACACATCACAAAACAGCTGCTCAGAAAGCTTCTCTCGAGTTTTCAAAGTAAGACATATCCTTTCTCACCACAGGTCTCCGGGAGCTACTTAATATCCCTTTGCAGGTTTCTCAAAGACAGAGTTACAAAGGGGGCAATGTAGAGTCTACTTTAACTCTATGAAACGAATGCACATATCAGAGAGTAGTTTCTTGGAATGCTTCTGTCTGGGATTTATTTGAGGATATTTCACTTTTCGCCATAGTCTTCAAAGAGCTCTGTAATATCACTTTTACAGTTTTACAGGAACAGTCTTCAAACACTGCCTTATGAGAAAAGAGGTATAACTCCCTGAGTCGAATGCACACGTCACAAAGCAGTATCTCAGAAAGTTTCTCTCCAGTATTTATCTAAAGATATTTCCATTTCCAACATAGGCCTGAATGTACTCCCAAATGTCCCTTTCCAGTTCCGTCCATGACAGAGTTTCCAAGCTGCGTAATGTAAAGAAAGTTTTATCAATGTGACATGAATAAGCATAGCAAAAAGCAGATTCACAGAAAGCTTCTTTCCATTTTTCATCTGAAATATTTCGTTTTTCACCATACGCCTGAATATACTCCTGAATGTCCCTTCGCGGATCTGTCCATTACAGAGTTTCCAAGCCGCGTAATGTAAAGAAAGCTTTATCAATGTGAGATGAATACACATACAACAGAGCAGTTTCACAGAAAGCTTCTTTGCAGTTTTAGTCTGAGGCTATTTCCTTTTTCAACATATTCATCAATATGCTCCCGAATATCCCTTGGAACCTTTTCTACCAAAAGGGATTCCCAGAATCTGTATGAGAAGAGAGGTATAACACTGTGAGTGGAACGCACACGTCACAAAGCAGTTCATCGGAAAGCTTCTCTCCAGTTTCTATCTGAACATATTTCCTTTTTCACTGCAAGCCTCAAAGCACTCCCAAGTATCCTTCACACGGTAAACATAAACAGTGGCAGAAAACATCTCAATGAAAGGAGAAGCTTAACTGAGCGAGAGAAATTCACATGACACATAGCAGTGTCACAGAAAGCTTCCTTCTGGTTTTTATCTGAGGATATTTCTTTCTCCTAATTCTAAAGAGCATTCCCAAATGTCCTTCCACAGATTTTATCGTAGCAGTGATTTCAAACTGCTCAATCTAAAGAATGGTTTAATTCTATGTGATGAATACACACATCACAAAGCAGTTGCTCAGAAAGCTTTTCTCCAGTTTTCATCATAAGACATTTCCTAGCTCACCAGAGGCCTCTGGGCGCCACTTAATATCCTTTCGCAGATTCATCAAGAACCGAGTTTACAATCAGGGAAACGTAGAGTAAAAATTAACTCTGTGAAATTAATGCACATATCAGAGTGCTGTTTCATGGAATGCCTCATTCTTTGTTTTATTTGAGGATGTTTCACTTTTCGCCATAGTCTTAAAAGTGCTCTGAAATATCACTTTTTCAGTTATACATGAACGGTGTTCAAACACTGCCTTAAGAGAAAAGAGGTATAACTCCCTCAGTGGAATGCACACATCACAAAGCAGATTCTCAGAAAGCTACTCTCCAGTTTTTATCTCAAGTTATTTCCTTTTTCACCATAGACCTGATTTTGCTCCTGAATGTCCCTTCGTGGATCCATCCATGATGGAGTTTCCAAACTGTGTAAAATAAAGAAAGTTTTATCTATGTGAGATGAATAAACATAGCAAAAAGGAGATTCACAGAAAGCTTCTTTCCAGTTTTTCTCAATGGATGCTTCCTTTTTTGCTATAGTACTGAATGTGCTCCCGAATGTCCCTTTGTGATCTGTGCATGACAGAGTTTCCAAGCTGCGTAATGTAAAGAAAGCTTTATCTATGTGAGATGAATACACATATCACAGAGCAGTTTCACCGAATGCTACTTTCCAGTTTTTGTCTGAGACTATTTCCATTTTCACCATATGTGTCAATATGCTCTCGGATATCCCTTGATACCTTTTCCACAAAAGTGTTTCCCTGATGCTGTATGAGAAGAGAGGTATAACACGTCACAAAGCTGTTCCTCAGAAAACTTCTCTCCAGTTTCTATCTGACCATATTTCCTTTTTCACCGTAAGCCTCAAAGTGCTCCCGAATGTCCCTTTGCACGCGAAACATAAACAGCTTTAGAAAACTGCTCAAAAAACAGAGAAGCTTAACTTAGCGAGAGCAATTCACATGACACACAGCAGTTTCAGAAAAAGCTTCATTCTGGTTTTATCTGAGGATATTTCTTTCTCCTTATCTAAAGAACGTCCCCAAATGTACTTCCTCAGATTCCACAGAAACAGTGTTTTCAAACTGCTCAATCCAAACAATGGTTTAACTCTATGAGATGAATACACACATCACAAAGCAGTTACTCAGAAATCTTCCGTCCAGTTTTCAACGGAAGACATTTCCTTTCTCGCCACTGACCTATGGTCGCCAAGTAATATCCTTTTGCAGAATCCTCAAAGACAAACTTTCCACACTGGGAAATGTAGAGTAAGCTTTACTCTCTGAAATGAATGCACATATCAGAGAGCAGTTTCTTGGAATGCATCTTTCTGGGTTTTATTTCAGGATATTTCACTTTTTGCCATAGTCTTCCTTGCGTTCCGAAAAATTACTTTTACGGTTTTACAGGAACAGGGTTCAAACACTGCCTTATGAGAAAAGAGGTATAACTCCCTGAGTGGAATGCACACATCGCAAAGCAGTTTCTCAGAAAGCTTCTCTCTGGTTCTTATATGAAGATATTTCACTTTTCACCATAGCCCTGAATGTGCTCATGAATGTCCATTCATGGATCCGTCCATGACAGTTTTCAAGCTGTGTAGTGTATAGAAAGCTTTATCAATGTGAGATGAATACACTTATCAAAGAGTACTTTCACAGAAAGCTTCTTTAGAGTTTTTTTCTGAGGCTCTTTATCTTTTCACCATAGGTATCAATAAGCTCCCAGATATCCCTTGGTACCCTATTCTTCAAAAGGGTTTCCCTGATGCTGTATGAGAAGAGAGGTATAACACTGTAAATGGAATGCACACGTCACAAAGCTGTTCCTCGGAAAGCTCCTCTCTAGTTTCTATCTGACCATATTTCCTTTTTCACCGTAAGCCTCTAAGTGCTCCCAAATATCCCTCTGCAAGCTAAACATAAACAGGGTTAGAAAAGTGCTCATTGAACAGAGAAGCTAAACTGAGCAAGAGGAATTCACATGATACATAACAGTTTCACAGAAAGCTTCCTTCTGATTTTTATCAAAGGATATTTCTTCTCCATTTTCTAAAGAGCGTTCCCACATGTCCTTCCTCAGATTCCACAGAAACAGTGATTTCAAACTGCTCAACCCAAAGAATGATTTAACTGTATGAGATGCATACAAACATCACAAAAGAGTTGCTCTGAAAGCTTCTCTCCAGTTTTTAATGGAAGTCATTTCCTTGCTCGCCACAGGTTGCCAGTTAATACCTCTTCACAGAATCCTCAAAGACAGACTTTCCAAACTGGGAAATGTAGAGTAAGCTTTAACTCTGTGAAATGAATGAACATGTCAGAGAGCAGTTTCTTGCAATGCTTCTTTCCGGGTTTTATTTGACGACATTTCACTTTTCGCCATAGTCTTCAAATGGCTCCGAATATCACTTTTTTAGTTTTACAGGAAGAGCGTTCAAACAGTGCCTTATGAGAAGAAAGGTATAACTCCCTGAGTGGAAAGCACACATCACCAAGCAGTTTCTCAGAAAGCTTCTCTCCAGTGTTTATCTAACGATAACTCCTTTTTCACCATAGGCCCAAGTGTGATCCCAAATATCCCTTCACGGATCCATCCATGACGGAGTTTCCAAGCTGTGTAATGTAAAGAAAGCTTTGTCTATGTGAAATGAATAAACTTAGGATAAAACAGATTCACAGAAAGCTTCTTTCTAGTTTTATCTGAAGATATTTCGTTTTTCACCATAGTCCTGAATGTACTCCCTAATGTCCCTTCGTGCATCTGTCCATGACAGAGTTTCCAAGCTGTGTAATGTAAAGAAAGCTTTATCTATATGAGATGAGTACACATATCACAGGGCAGTTTCATTGAATGCTTCTTTCCAGTTTTTTTCTGAGGCTATTTCCTTTTTCACCATAGGCATCAACATGCTCCCGAATATCACCTGGTACTTTTTTCTGCAAAAGGATTTTAAGATGCTGTATGAGAAGAGAGGTATAACACTGTGAGTGGAATGTGCACGTCACAAAACAGTTCCTCAGAAAGCTTCTTTCCAGTGTCGGTCTGAACATATTTTCTTTTTCACCATGAGCCTCAAATTGCTCCCGAATATCCCTTCACACACTAACCATAAACAGGGTCAGAAAATTGCTCAATGAAAAGAGAGGCTTAACTGAGAGAGAGGAATTAAGACGACACAGAGAAGTTTCACAGAAAGCTTCTCTCCAGTTTTTATATGAAGAGATTTCCGTTTTCACCATAGGCCTGAATGTGCTCCTGAATGTACCTTCGCGGATCCGTCCATGACGAGTTTCAAAACTGTGTAATAGAAAGTTTTACCTATGTGAGATGAATAAACATATCTATCACAAAGCAGTTTCACAGAAAACTTCTTAACAGTTTTTCCCTGAGGATATTTCCTTTTTCACCGTAGCAGTTCATATACTCCCGAATGTCCCCTGAAGCTTTGTCTCCAAAAGGGATTCCCCGATCCTCTATGAGAAGAAAAATATACTCTGTGAGTGGAATGCACACGTCACAAAGCAGCTCCTCAGAAAACTTCTGTCTAGTGTCAATCTGAAGATATTTCCGTTTTCACCATAGGCCTCAAAGGGCTCCCGCGTATCCCTTAGCTGACTAAACTAAAACAGGGTTAGAATACTGCTCAATGAAAAGTGAAGCTTAACTGTGTGAGTAAAATTCACGTGACCCAGAGCAGTTTCACAGAAAGCTTCCTTCTGGTTTTTATCGGAGGGTATTTCATTTTCAGCATATTCTTAAAAGCATTCCCAAATGTCCTTTCTCAGGGTCCACAGAAAGAGTGATTTCAAATTGTTCAATCCAAAGAATGATTTAACTCTATGAGATGCATAGACACATCACAAAGCAGTTGCTCAGAAAGCTTCTCTCCAGTTTTCAACAGAAGACTTTTCCTTGCCAGTAGCCTCTGGTCACCACTTAAAATCCTTTCGCAGAATCCTCAAAGACAGACTTTCCAAACTGGGAAATGTAGAATACACTTTAACTCCCTGAAATAAATGCACACATCAGAGAGCAGTTCCTTGGAACGTTTCTTTCTGGGTTATATTTCAGGATATTTCCCTTTTCACCAAAGTCTTCCATGCGCTCCAAAATACTACTTTTCCAGTTTTACAGGAACAGTGTTCAAACACTGCCTTATGAGAAAACAGGTATAACTCCCTGAGTGAAATGCACGCATCACAAAGCATTTTCTCAGAAAGCTTCTATCCAGTTTTCATCTGAAGATATCTCCTTTTTCACCATAGGCCTGAAGGTGCTACCGAACGCACCTTCGTGGATCCGTCCATGACGGAGTTTCCAAACTGCATAATATGAGAAAAGTTTTATTTATGTGAGGTGAATAAACATATCTATCACAAAGCAGTTTCACAGAAATCTTTCCAGTTTTTGCCTGCGGATATTTCACTTTTCACCATAGCCATCCATATAGTCCCAAATGTCCCTTGGTAGATTTTCCTCCAAAAGGGATTCCCCAATCCTCTATGAGAAGAAAGGTATAATTCTGTGAGTGGAATGCACATGCCACAAAGTGGCTCCTTGGAAAGGTTCTCTCCGGTTTCTATCTGAGGGTATGTCCTTTTTCACCGTAAGCCTCAAAGCGTTCCCGAATATCCCTTCGCAGTCTAAACAAAAACAGTGTTAGAATACTGCTGACTGAAAAGAGAAGCTTAACTCTGAGAGTGGAATCCACGCAACACAGAGCAGTTTCACAGAAAGCTTCCTTCTGGTTTCTATCTGAGGTTATTTTTTTCTCAGGATATTCTAAAGAGTGTTCCCAAATGTCCTTTCTCAGATTCCACAGAAACAGTGATTTCAAACTGCTCAATCCAAAGAATGATTTAACTCTATGAGATGAATACAAACATCATAAAAGAGTTTCTCAGAAAGCTTCTCTCCAATTTTCAATGAAAAACATTTCCTTGCTCACCACAGTCCTCCTGTTGTCACTTAATATCCCTTTGCAGAATCCTCAAAGGCAGACTTTCCAAACTGGGAAATGCACAGGAAGCTTTAACTTTGTGAAATGAATGGACATGTAAGAGAGCAGTTTCCTGGAATACTTCTTTCTGGGTTTTACTGAACGACATCTCACTTTTCGCCATAGTCTTAAATGTGCTACAAATATCACTTTTTTAGTTTTACAGGAACAGTGTTCAAACAGTGCCTTATGAGAAGAAAGGTATAACTCCCGGAGTGGAATGCACACATCACCAAGCAGTTTCTCAGAGAACTTCCCTCCAGTTTTTTTCTGATGATATTTCCTTTTTCACCATAGGCCCGAATGTGATGCTGAATATCACTTCACGGATCCATCCATCACGGAGCTTTCAAGCTGCGTAATGTAAAGAAAGCTTTACCTACGTGAGCTGAATAATCATAGCAGAAAGAATATTCACAGAATACTCCCTTCCATTTTTATCTGAAGATATTTCCTTTTTCACCATAGTGCTGAATGTGCTCCCGAATGTCCCTTCGTGGATCTGTCCATGACAGAGTTTCCAAGCTGTGTAATGTAAAGAAGTCTTGATCTACGTGAGATGAATACACATATCACAGAGCAGTTTCATAGAAAGCTTCTTTCCAGTTTTTGTCTGAGGCTATATCCCTTTTCACCATAGGCATCAACATGCTCCCGAACATCACTTGGGACCTTTTTCTCCAAAAGGGTTTCCCTGATGCTGTATGAGAAGAGTGGTATAACACTCTGAGTGGAATCCACACATCACAAAGCAGTTCCTTGGAAAGCTTCTCTCCAGTTTCGGTCTGAACATATTTCCTTTTTCACTGTAAGCCTCAAAGTACTCCCGAATATCCCTTCACACGCTAAACATAAACAGGTTTAGAAAACTACTCAATGAAAAGAGAGGTGAAACTGAGTGAGAGGAATTAAGTTGACACAGAGCAGTTTCACAGAAAGCTTCCTTCTGGATTTTACCTGAGGACATTTCTTTCTCCATATTCCAAGGAGCGTTCCCAAATGTCCTTCCTCAGATTCCACAGAAACAATGATTTCAAACTGCTCAATCCAAAGAATGATTTAACTCTATGAGATGAAAACACAGATCATAGGCAGTTCTTCAGAAACTTCTCTACAGTTTTCAATGGAAGAGATTTCCTTGCTCACCACAGGCCTCCGGGCGCCACTTAATATCCCGTCGCAGATTCCTCAAAGACAGATTTTCCAAAGTGGGCAGTGTAGAGAAATCTTTAACTCTGATAAATGAATGCACATATCAGAGAGCAGTTTCTTGGAATTCTTCTTTCTGGATTTTATTTGAGGTTATTTCACTTTTCACCATATTCTTTGATGCAGTTCGAAATATCAATTTTTCGGTGTTACAAGAACAGTGTTCAAACACTGCCTTAGGAGAAAAGAGGTATAACTCCCTGAGTGGAATGCATACATCACAAAGCAGTTTCTCAGAAAGCTTCTCTCCAGTTTTGATCTGAAGATATTTCCTTTTTCAACATACCCCTGAATGTGATCCCGAATATCCCTTTGCGGATCCGTCCATGATGGAATTTGAAAAGTGCATAATGTAAAGAAAGCTTTATCTGTGTGAGATGAATAAACATAGCAAAAACAGATTCACAGAAATCTTCTATCCAGTTTTTAACTGAATACATTTCCTTTATCACCATAGTCCTGAATGTGCTCCCAAAGGTTCCTTTGTGGATCTGTCCATGACAGAGTTTCTAAGCTGTGTAATGCAAAGAAAGCTTTATCTCTGTGACGTGAATACACATACCACAGAGCAGTTTCACAGAAAGCTTCTTTCAGTTTTTATCTGAGGCTATTTCCCTTTTCACCATAGGCATCAATATGCTCCCAGATATCCCTTGGTAAATTTTTCCCCAAAAGGGTTTCCCTGATGCTGTATTAAAAGGGAGGTATAACACTGTGAGTGGAATACACGCATCACAAAACGACTCCTCAAAATCTTCTCTCCAGTTTCTATCTGAACATATTTCTGTCTCCACCATAAGCCTTAAAGTACTCCCGATTATCCCTTCACAGTCTAAAGAAAAACAGTGTTACATTACTGCTCAATGAGAAGAGAAGCTGAACTGTGTGAGTGGAATTCACACAACACAGAGCAGTCTCACAGAAAGCTCCCTTTTGTTTTTTATTTGAGGGTATTTATTTTTCAGCATATTCTAAAGATCGTTCCCAAATTTCCTTTCTCAGATTCCACAGAAACAGTGATTTCAAACTGCTTAATCCAAAGAATGATTTAACTCTATGACAATAATACACACATCACAAAGCAGCTGCTCAGAAGGCTTCTCTCCAGTTTTCAATGTAAGACGTTTCCTTCCCCACCACAGGCCTCCGGGAGCCACTTAATATCCCTTCGCAGATTACTCAAAGACAGAGTTTCCACACTGGGCAATATAGTGTAAGTTTTAACTCCGTGAAATGAATGCACATTGTCAGAGAGTAGTTTCTTGGAACGCTTCTTTCTGGGTTTTATTTGAGGAGAGTTCTCTTTTCGCCATAGTCTTCAATGCGCTCCGTAATATCACTTCTTCAGTTTTACAGTAACAGTGTTCAAACACTGCCTTATGAGAAAAGAGGCATAACTCCCTGAGTGGAATGCACACGTCACAAAGCAGTTTCTCAGAAAGCTTCTCTCCAGTTTTTATCTGAAGATATTTCCATTTTCATCATAGGCCTGAATGTACTCCCGAATGTGCCTTTGCAGATCCGTCCATGACAGAGTTTCCAAGCTGCGTAATGTAAAGAAAACTTTATCTATGTGAGCTGAATAAACATAGCAAAAAGGAGATTCACAGAAAGTTTCTTTCCAGTTTTCATCTGATGTTATTTCCTTTTTCACCGTGCTCCTGAATTTGCTCCCAAATGTCCCTTCGAAGATCTGTCCATGATGGAGTTACCAAGCTACGTAACATAAAGAAAGCTTTATCTATGTGAGATGAATGCACATAAAAGAGAGTAGTTTCACAGAAAGCTTCTTTCCAGTTTTAGTCTGAGGCTATTTCCTTTTTCACCATAGGCATTAATGTGCCCCCAAATATCTCTTGGAACCTTTTCCTCCAAAAGGATTCCCTGAATCTGTATGAGAAGAGAGGTAAAACACTGTGAGTGGAATGCGCACACCACAAAGCAGTTCCTCGAAAAGATTCTCTCCACATTCTATCTGAACTTATTGCCTTTTTCACTGTAAGCCTCAAAGTGCTCCCTAATATCCCTTCACACACTAAACATAAACAGTGCTACAAAACAGCTCAATGAAAAGAAAAGCTTAACTGAGCAAGATGAATTCACATGACGAATAGCAGTTTCACAGAAAGCTTCCTTCTGGTTTTTATCTGAGGATATTTCTCCATATTCTAAAGAGCGTTCCCAAAAGTCCTTCCTCACATTCCACAGGTGCAGTGATTTCAAACTGCTGAATCCAAAGAATGGTTTAACTCTATGAGATGATTACACTCATCACAAAGCAGTTGCTCAGAGGTCTTCTCTCCAGTTTTCAAAGGTAGACGTTTCCTTGCTCACCACAGGCCTCCAGACTCCAATTAATAGCCCTTCTCAGATTTTTCAAAGACAGAATTTCCAAACAGGGCAATATAAGGTAAGCTTTACCTCTATGAAATGAATGCACATGTCAGAGAACAGTTTCTTGGAATGATTCTCTCTGGGTTTTACTTGAGGATATTTCACTTTTCGAAATAGTCTTCAATGTGCTACGAATATTATCTTTTTAGTTTTACAGGAACAGTGTTCAAACACTGCCTTATGAGAAAAGAGGTATAACTCCGTGAGTGGAATGCATACATCACAAAGCAGTTACTCAGAAAGCTTCTCTGCAGTGTTTATCTGACTATATTTCTTTTTTCAACATAGGCGCCCATATACTCCCGAATGTCCCCTAGTACCTTTTTCTCCAAAAGGGATGTCCCAATCCTCTATGAGGATAAAAGTGTAACTGTGTGAGTAGAATGCACACGTCACAAGGCAGCTCCTCCAAAATCTTCTCTCCAGTTTCTATCTGAAGATATTTCCGTTTTCACCATAAGCCTCAAAGCGCTCCCGAGTATCCCTTATCTGACTAAACTAAACCAGTGTTAGAATACTGCTCAATGAAAGCAGAAGCTTAACTGTGTGAGTGGAATTCACACGACACAGAGAAGTTTCAGAGAAGGCTTCCTTCTGGTTTTTATCGGAGGGTATTTCTTTTTCAGTATATTCTTAAGAGCGTTCCCAAATGTCCTTTCTCAGGTTCCACAGAAAGAGTGATTTCAATCTGCTCAATCCAAAGAATGATTTAAATCTGTGAGATGAATACACACATCACAAAGCAGTTCCTCGGAAAGCTTCTCTCCAGTTTCGATCTGAACATATTTTCTTTTTCACCATAAGCCTCAAAGCACTCCTGAAAATCCCATCGCACGTAAAACATAAACAGTGTTAGAAAACTGCTCAATGAAAAGAGAAGCTTAACTGAGAGATAGGAATTCAAATGACAAATAGCAGTTTCACAGAAAGCTTCCTTCTGTTTTTTATGTGAGGATATTTCTTTCTCCATATTGTAAAGAGTATTCCCAAATGTCCTTCCTCAGATTCCAGAGAAACAGTGATTTCAAACTGCTTAATCCAAAGAATGATTTATCTCTATGGAATGAATACACACGTCACAAAGCAGATGCTCAGAAAGCTTCTCTCCAGTTTTCAATGGCAGACGTTTCCTTGCTCACCACAAGTCTCCAGGCCCCACTTAATATCCCCTCACAGATTTCTCAAAGACAGAATTTCCAAACTGGGCAATGTAGAGTAAGCTTTACTTCTATGAAATGAATGCTCATATCCGTGAACAGTTTCTTGGAATGCTCAATTCAGAGTATGATTTAACTCTATGAGATGAATACACACATCACAAAGCAGTTACTCAGAAAGCTTCCTTCCAGTTTTCTATGGAAGACGTTTCCTTGCCCACCAAAGGCCTCTGGGAGCCACTTACTATCCATTCGCAGATTCCTCAAAGATAGAGTTTCCAAACTCGGGAATGTAGAGTAAGCTTTATCTCTGTGAAATGAATGCACATATCACAGAGCAGTTTCTAGGAACGCTTCTTTCTGGGTTTTATTTGAGGATATTTCACATTTTGTCATAGTCTTCAATGCGCTCTGAAATATCCCATTTTCTGTTTTACAGGAACAGTGTTCAGACACTGCCTTATGAGAAAAGAGGTATAACTCCCTGAGTGGAATGCACACATCACAAAGCAGTTTCTCAGAAAGCTTCTCTCCAGTTTCTACTTGAACATATTTCCTTTTTCACCGTAAGCCTCAAAGCACTCCCGAATATCCGTTCGCAAGCTAAACAAAACTGTGATAGAAAATTGTTCAATGAAAAGAGAAGCTTAAGTGAGCAAGCAGAATTCACACGACACATAGCAGTTTCACAGAAAGCATCCTTCTGGTTTTTATCTGAAGATATTTCGCTTTTCACCATAGTCCTGAATGTGCTCCCGAATGCCGTTTGCAGATCCATCTATGACAGAGTTTCCAAGCTGCGTAATGCAAAGAAAGTATTATCTACGTGAAATGAATAAACATAGCAAAAAGCAGAATCACAGTAAGCTTCTTTCCAGTTTTTATCCGAAGATATTACCTTTTTCACCATAGTCCTGAATGTGCTCCTGATTGTCCCTTCGCAGATCCGTCCATGACACAGTTTTGAAGCTGTGTAATGTAAAGAAAGTTTTATCTCTGTAAGATGAATACAGGTAGTGCAGAGTAGTTTCACAGAAAGCTTCTATCCAGTTTCAGTCTGAGGCTATTTCCCTTTTCACCGTAGGCATTAATATGCCCCTGAACATCTCTTGGTACCTTTTTCTCCAAAAAGGTTTCCCTGATGCTGTACGAGAAGAGAGGTATAACACCGTGAGTGGAATGCACACGTCACAAAGCAGTTCCTCAGAAAGCTTCTCTACAGTTTCTATCTGAACATATTTCCTTTTCCTGTGTAAGCCTCAAAGCAATCCCGAATATCTCGTCACTCGCTAAAAATAAACAGTTTTAGAAAATTGCTCAATAAAAAGAGTTTAACTGAGCAAGAGGAATTCACTCGACACATAGTAGTTTCACAGAAAACTTCCTACTTTTGTTTATCTGATTATATTTCTTTCTCCATATTATAAAGAGTATTCCCAAACGTCCTTCCTCAGATTCCACAAAAACAGTGATATCAAACTGCTCAATTCAAGGTATGATTTAACTCTGTGAGATGAATACGCACATCACAAAGCACTTGCTCAGAAAGCTTCTCTCAAGTTTTGGTCTGAACATATTTCCTTTCTCACCATAAGCCTCAAAGTGCTCCCGAATATCCTTTCACACCCTAAACATAAACAGGGTTAGAAAACTGCTCAAGGAAAAGAGCGGCTTAACTGAGCAGGAGGAATTAAGATGACACAGAGCAGTTTCACAGAGAGCTTCCTTCTGGATTTTTCCTCAGGATATTTCTTTCTTCATAATCTTAGGAGCGTTTAAAAATATCCTTCCTCAGATTCCACAAAAACAGTGATTTCAAACTACTCAATCCAAAGAATGGTTTAACTCAATTAGAAGAATACACACATCACAAAACAGTTGCTCAGAAAGCTTCTCACCAGTTTTCATCGGAAGACGTTTCCTTGTTCACCACAAGCCTTGGGGCACCACATAATATCCCTTCACAGATTCGTCAAAGACAGAGTTTCCAAACTGGGTAACGTAGTGTAAGCTTTAATTCTGTGAAATGAATGCACATATCAGAGAGCAGTTTCTTGGAATGCTTTCTCTGGGTTTTATTTGAGGATATTTCACTTTTTGCCATTGTCTTCAATGTGCTCCAAAATATCACTTTTTCGGTCTTACAGGAACAGTGTTCAAACACTGCCTTATGAGAAAAGACATATAACTGCCGGAGTGGAATGCACACATCACCAAGCAGTTTCTCAGAAAGCTTCTCTCCGGTTTTTATCTAAAGATATTTCCATTTTCAAAATAGTCCGAATGTGCTCTTGAATGTCTCCTTGCAGATCGGTCCATGACAGAGTTTTCAAGCTGCGTAATGTAAAGAAAGCTTTATCTATGTGAGATGAATAAACATAAAAAAACCAGATTCACAGAAAGCTTCTTTCCAGTTTTTCTCTGAGGATATTTCCTTTTACACCATAGCCATCCATATACACCTGAATGTCCCTTGGTATCTTTTTCTCCAAAAGGCATTTCCCAATCCTTTATATAAAGAGAGGTATAACACTGTGAGTGAAATGCACTGGTCACAAAGCAGTTCCTCGGAAATTCTCTCTCCAGTTTCTATCTGAACATATTTCCTTTTTCACCGTAAGCCTCAAAGCACTCATGAATATCCCTTTGCACGCTAAACATAAACAGTGTTAGAAAAGTGCTCAATGAAAAGAGAAGCTTAACTGATTGCAAGGAATTCACGTGACACATAGGAGTTTCACAGAAAGCTTCCTTCTGGTTTTTATCAGAGGATATTTCTTTCTCCATATTCTAAAGAGCGTTCCCAAATGTCCTTCCACATATTCCACAGAAACATTGATTTCAAACTGCTGAATCCAAAGAATGATTTAACTCTATGAGATGAATACATACGTCACAAAGCAGTTGCTCAGAAAGGTTCTCTCCAGTTTTCAACGGAAGACATTTCCTTGCTCACCACAGGTCCCCGGGCGCCACTTAATATAACTTTGCAGATTCCGCAAAGACAGTGCTTCCAAACTGGGCCATGTAGAGTAAGCTTTAACTCTGTGAAGTGAATGCACATGTCAGAGAGCAGTTTTTTGGAACGCTTCTTTCTGGGTTTTAGTTGAGGACAGTTCACTTTTCCCCACACTTTTCAATGAACTCCAAAATATAACATTTTCTGTTTTACAGGAACAGTGTTCAAACACTGCCTTATGAGAAAACAGGTATAATACCTTGAGTGAAATGCACACATCACAAAGCAGTTTCTCAGAAAACTTCTCTCCGGATTTTTTCTGAAGATATTTCCTTTTTCACCATTCCCTGAATGTGCTCCCGAATGTCCCTTCATGGTTCCATCCATGACGCAGTTTCCAAGCTCTGTAATACAAAGAAAGCTTTATCTATGTGAGCTGAATAAATATAGCAAAATGCAGACTCCCAGAAAGCTTCTTTCAAGTTTTTATCTGATAGTATGTCCTTTTTCTCCATCGTCCATAATGTTCTCCCGAATGTCCCTTCGAAGATCCATCCATGACAGAGTCTGCAAGCTGTGAAATGTAAAGAAAGCTTTATGTATGTGATATGAATACACATATCACAGAGCAGTTTCATAGAAAGCTTCTTTCCAGTTTTTGTCTGAGGCTCTTTCCCTTTTCACCATAGGCATCAATTAGCTCCCGGATAACCCTTGGTACCTTATTCGCCAAACGGGTTTCCCCGATACTGTATGAGAAGAGACATACAATACTGTGAGTGAAAAGCACACGTCACAAAGCAGTTCCTCGGAAAGCTTCTCTCCAGTTTCTATCTAAACATATTTCCTTTCTCACTGTAAGATTCAAACCACTTCTGGATATCTTTTCACACTCTAAACATAAACAGTGTTTGAAAACTCTTCATTGAAAAGGGAAGCTTAACTGAGTGAGAGGAATTCACATGACACATAGCAGTTTCACAGAAAGCTTCCTTCTCGTTTTCATCTGAGGATATTTCTTTCTCCATATTCCAAAGAGCGATCCCAAATATCCTTCTTGAGATACCACAGAAACAGTGATTTCAAACTGCTCAATCCAAGGAGCGGTTTAACTCTGTGAGATGAATACACATATCACAAAGCAGTTGCTCAGAAAGCTTCTCTCCAGTTTTCATGGGAAGACATTTCCTTGTTCACCACAGGCCTCCGGGGTGCCACTTAATATCCCTTCGCCTATTCCTCAAAGACAGAGTTTGCAAACTGGGCAATGTAGAGTACCCTTTAATTATGTGAAGTGAATGCACATATCAGAGCAGTTTCTTGGAACACTTCTTTCTGGGTTTTACTTGAGGATAGTTCACTTTTTGCCATAGTCTTCAATGCACTCCGAAAGATCACTTTTTCGGTTTTACAGGAACAGGGTTCAAACACTGCCTTATAAGACAAGAAGTATAACTCACTGAGTGGAATGCACACATCACAAAGCAGTTTCTCAGAGAGCTTCTCTCCAGTTTTTACCAGTTTTTATCAGTAGATATTTCTTATTTCCCCACATGCCTGAATGTACTCCTGAATGTCCCTTCATGAATCCGTCCATGACACAGTTTCAAAACTGCGTAATAGAAAGAAAGTTTTATCTATGTTAGATAAATAGGTATATCTATCAGAGAGAAGTTTCATAGAAAGCTTTTTTCCAGTTTTTTTCTGAGGATATTTCCTTTTTCAACATAGCCGTCCACATACTCTCGAATGTCCCCTGGTAGCTTTTACTCCAAACGGGATTCCCCAATCCTCTATGAGAAGAACAGTATAACTCTGTGAGTGGAATGCATACATCACAAAGCAGCTCCTCATAAATCTTCTATGCAGTATCTATCTGAAGATATTTCGGTTTTCACCATAAGCCTCAAAGCGCTCCCGAGCATCCCTTAGGTGACTAACCTAAAACAGTGTTAGAATACTACGCAATGAAAACAGAAGCTTAACTGTGCGAGTGGACTTCACGTGACCTAGTGCAGTTTCATGGAAAGTTTCCTTCTGGTTTTGATCAAAGGGTACTTGTTTTTCAGCATATTTTTAAGAGCATTCCCATATGTTCTTTCTCAGGTTCCACAGAAACAGTGATTTCAAACTGCTCAATCCAAAGAATGATTTAACTCTATGAGATGAATACACACATCACAAAGCAGTTGCTCCGAGAGCTTCTCTCCCGTTTTCATTGGAAGACGTTTCCTTTCTCACCACTAGTCTCTGGGTGCCACTTAATATCCCCCCACAGATTACTCAAAGACAGGGTTTCCAAACTGGGTAACGTAGTGTAAGCTTTAACTCTCTGAAATGAATGCACACGTCAGAGAGCAGTTTCTTGGAATGCTTCTTTCCCTTTTTATTTCAGGATATTTCACTTTTTGCCATAGTCTTCAATGCAATGGAAAATATCACGTTTTCAGTTTTACAGGAACAGTGATCAAACACTGCCTTGTGAGAAAAGAGGTATAATTCCCTGAGTGGAATGCACACATCACAAAGCACTTTCTCAAGAAGCTTCTCTCCAGCTTTTATTTAAAGATATCTCCTTTTCATCGTAGGCCTGAATGTGCTCCCGAATTTCCGTTCGTGAATCCGTCCATGACGGAGTTTCAAAACAACGTAATAGAAAGGAAGTATTATCTATGTGAGATGAATAGACATATGTATCAGAAAGCAGTTTCACAGAAAGTTTCTTTACAGTATTTGTCTGAGGATATTTCCTTTTTCACCATAGCCGTCCATATACTCCCAAATGTCCCCTGGTAGCTTTTTCTCCAAACAGGATTCCCCAGTTCTCTATGAGAGAAAAGTAGAACTTTGAGTGGAATGTACACGTCACAAAGCAGTTCCTCGGAAGTCTTCTATGCAGTACCTAAGACATCCGTTTTCACCATAAGCCTCAAAGTGCTCCCGAGTATCCCTTAGCTGACTAACCTAAAACAGTGTTAAAATACTGCTCAATGAAAACAGAAGCTTAACTGTGGGAGTGGACTTCACGTGACCTAGTGCAGTTCCACAGAAATTTTCCTTCTGGTTTTTATCAGAGGGTATTTCTTTTTCAGCATATTCTTAAGAGTGTTCCCAAATCTCCTTTCTCAGGTTCCACAGCAAAAGTGATTTCACACTGCTCAATCCAAAGAATGATTTAACTCTATGAAATGAATACACACATCACAGGCAGTTGCTCCGAAAGCTTCTCTCCAGTTTTCATCGGAAGATGTTTCCTTTCTCACCACAAGTCTCCGGGCACCACTTAATATCCCTTCACAGATTCCTCAAAGACAGAGTTTCCAAACTGGCCAACGTAGTGTAAGCTTTAACTCTGAGCAATTTCTTGGAATGCTTCATTCTGGATTTTATTTCAGGATATTTGACTTTTCGCCATCATCTTCAATATGCTGCAAAATATCATTTTTTCAGTTTTACAGGAACATTGCTCAAACACTGCCTTATGAGAAAAGAGGTATAACTCCCCGAGTGGAATGCACACATCACAAAGCAGTTTCACAGAAAGCTTCTCTCCATTTTTTATCTGAAGATATCTCCTTTTTCTCCACAAGCCTGAATGTGCTCCCAAATGTCCCTTCATGAATACGTCCATTACACAGTTTCAAAACTGTGTAATAGAAAGTTTTATCTATGTGAGATGACTAGACATATCTATCACAAAACAGTTTCACCGAAAGCTTCTTTCCAGTTTTGTCTGAGGACAATTCCTTTTTCAAAATAGCCGTCCATATACTCCCAAATGTCCCCTTGTAGCTTTCTCTCCAAATGGGATTCCGCAATCCTGTATGAGAAGAAAAGTATTACTCTGTGAGTGGAATGCATGCATCAGAAAGCAGCTCCTCGATAATCTTCTCCCCAGTATCTATCTGAAGATATTTCCGTTTTCACCATAAGCCTCAAAGCACTCCCGAGTATCCCTTAGCTGATTAATCTTAAACAGTGTTAGAATACTACTCTATGAAAGCAGAAGCTTTAGCAAGTGGACTTCAAGTGACCTAGAGCAGTTTCACGGAAAGTTTCCTTCTGGTTTTTATTGGAGGGTATTTCTTTTTCAGCATATTGTTAAGAGCGTTCCCAAATGTCCTTTCTCTGGTTCCACAGAAACAGTGATTTCAAACTGCTCAATCTAAAGAATGATTTAACTCTATGAGATGAATACACTGATCACAAAGAAGTTTTCATAAGAAGACTTTTCCTTTCTCAACACAAGCCTCCGGGCTCCACTTAATATCCCTTCACACATTCCTCAAAGACAGAGTTTCCTAACTGAGCAACGTAGTGTAAGTTTTAACTCTCCAAAATGAATACACATGTCAGAGAGCAGTTTCTTGAAACCCTTCTTTCTCGGTTTCATTTCAGGATATTTCACTTTTCGCCATCGTCTTCCATGCGCTGCAAATTATCACTTTTTCAGTTTTACAACAACGGTGTTCAAACACCGCCTTATGAGAAAAGAGGTAAAACTCCCTGAGTGGAATGAACACATCACAAAGCAGTTGCTCCAAAAGCTTGTCTCCAGTTTTCATTGGAAGACATTTCCTTTCTCACCACAAGCCTCTGTGAAGCACTTAATATCCCTTCACAGATTCCTCAAAGACAGATTTTCCAAACTGGGCAATGTAGTGTAAGCTTTAACTCTCTGAAATGAATGCACTTGTCAGAAAGCAGTTTCTAGGAACGCTTCTTTCTGGGTTTTATTTCAAAATATTTCACTTTTCACCATAATCTCAATGTGCAGCAAAATATCACTTTTCCAGTTTTACAGGATCAGTGTTCAAGCACTGCCTTATGAGAAAAGAGGTATAACTCTCAGAGTGGAAAGCACACATCACAAAGCAGTTTCTCAGAAAGCTTCTCTCCAGTTTTTATCTGAAGATATTTCCTATTTCCACACAGGCCTGAATGTGCTTCCAAATGTTCATTCGCGAATCCATCCATGACGCAGTTTAAAAACTGTGTAATAAAAAGAAAGTTTTATCTATCTGAGATGAATAGATATGTCTATCACAAAGCAGTTTCGCAGAAAGCTTTTTTCCAGTTTTGTCTGAGGATATTTCCTTTTCCACCATAGCCGTCCATATACTCCTGAATGTTCCCTGGTAGCTTTTTTTCCAAGCGGGATTCCCCAATCCTATATGAGAAGAACAGTATAACTCTGTGAGTGGAATGCACACGTCACAAAACAGCTCCTCAGAAATCTTCTCTCCAGTATCTATCTGAAGGTATTTCTGTTTTCATCGTAAGCCTCAAACCGCTCCGGAGTATCCCTTAGCTGACTAACCTAAAACAGTGTTAGAATACTGCTCAATGAAAACAGAAGCTTAATTGTGCAAGTGGACTTCACCTGACCTAGAACAGTTTCACAGATAGTTTCCTTCTGTTTTTTATCAGAGGGTATTTCTTTTTCAGCATATTCTTTGGAGCATTCCCAAATGTCCTTTCTCAGTTTCCACAGGAAGAGTGATTTCAAACTGCTCAGTGAAAAGAATGATTTAAATCTATGAGATGAATACATGTATCACAAAGCAGTTGCTCCAAAAACTTCACCTGTTTTCATTGGAAGACGTTTCCTTCCTCACCACAAGCCTCTACGTGCCACTTAATATCCCTTCACAGATCCCTCAAAGACAGATTTTTCAAACTGGGCAACGTAGTGTAAGATTTAACTCTGAGAAATGAATGCACACGTCAGAGAGAAGTTTCTTGGAATGCTTCTTTCTGGGTTTTATTTCAGGATATTTCACTTTTCATCATAGTCTTCAATGTGCTGCAAATTATCACTTTTTCAGTTTTACAGGAACAGTGTTCAAACACTGCCTTATAAGAAAAAAGGTATAACTCCTTTAGTGGAATGCACACATCTAAAGCAGTTTCTCAGAAAGCTTCTCTCCAGTTTTCATCTGGAGAGATCTCCTAACGCCCACAGGCCTGATGGACTCCTGAAGGACCCTCACGAATACGTCCATGACGCAGTTTCAAAACCACGTAAAGGAAAGAAACTTTTATCTATATGAGATGAATAGACATATCTGTCACAAAGCAGTTTCACAGAAAGCTTCTTTCCAGTTTTTGTCTGAGGATATTTTCTTTTTCACCATAGCCATCTATATACTCCCAAAAGTCCCCTGGTAGCTTTTTCTCCAGACGGGATTCCCCAATCCTCCAAGAGAAGAAAAGTATAACTCCGTGAGTGGAATGCACACGTCTCAAAGCAGCTCCTCGGAAATCTTCCCTCCAGTAACTATGTGAAGATATTTCCGTTTTCACCATAAGCCTCAAAGCGCTCCCAAATAGCACTTTTTAGACTAAACAAAAACAGTGTTAGAATACTGCTCAATGAAAACAGAAGCTTAAATGTGCGGGTGGAATTCACTTGACCTAGAGCAGTTTCCGTCTGCTTTTTATTTGAGGGTATTTCCTGCTCAGCATATTCTTAAGAGCCTTCCCAAATGTCCTTTCTCAGGTTTCACAGAAACAGTGATTTCAAACTGCTCAATCCAAAGAATGATTTAACTCTGTGAGATGAATACACACATCGCAAAGCTGTTGTTCAAAAAGCTTCTCTCCAGTTTTCATCAAAAGACGTTTTCTTTCTCACCATAAGCCTCTGGGCGCCACTTAATATCCCTTCACAGATTCCTCAAATACAGAGTTTCCAAACTGGGCAACGTAGTGTAAGCTTTAACACTCTGAAATTAATGCACACGTCAGAGAGCAGTTTCTAGGAATGCTTCTTACTGGTGTTATTTCAGGGTATTTCACTTTTCGTCAGTCTTCAATGTGTTGCAAAATATCACTTTTTCAGTTTTAAAGGAACAGTGTTCAAACACTGCCTTATGAGAAAAGAGGTATAACTTCCTCAGTGGAATGCACACATCACAAAGCAGTTTCTCAGAAAGCTTCTCTCCAATTTTTATCTGAAGATATCTCCTATTTTCCCACAAGCCTGAATGTGCTCCCGAATGTCCCTTCACGAATCCCTCCATGACGCAGTTTCAAAACTGCGTAATAGAAAGAAAGTTTTATCTATGTGAGTTGAATAGACATATCTATCACAAAGCAGATTCACAGAAAGCTTCTTTCCAGTTTTTATCTAAACATATTTTGTTTTTCACCATAGTCCTGAATGTCCTCCCTAATGTCCCTTCATGGATCCGTCCATGACAGAGTTTCCAAGCTGCGTAATGTAAAGAAAGTTTTATTATGTGAGATGAATACACATACCACAGAGCAATTTCATAGAAAGTTTCTTTCCAGTTTTTGTCTGAGGCTATATCCCTTTTCACCATAGGCATCAACATGCTCCTGAATATCACTTGGGACCTTTTTCTCCAAAAGGCTTTCCCGGATGTTGTATGAGAAGAGAGGTATAACACTGTGAGTGGAATGCACACGTCACAAAGCAGCTCCTCAGAAAGCTTCTCTCCAGTTTCGCTCTGAACATATTTCCTTTTTCACCATAAGCCTCAAAGCGCTCCCGAATATCCCTACACATGGTAAACATAAACAGGGTTAGAAAACTGCTCAATGAAAAGAGAGGTGAAACTGAGTTAGAGGAATTAAGACAACACAGAGCAGTTTCACAGAAAGCTTCCTTCTGGATTTTACCTGAGGATATTTCTTTCTCCATATTCCAAGGGGCGTTCCCAAATGTCCTCCCTCAGATTCCACAGAAACAGTGATTTCAAACTGCTCAATCCAAAGAATGATTTAACTCTATGAGATGAAAACACAGATCACAGGCAGTTGCTCAGAAAGCTTCTCTACAGTTTTCAACGGAAGAGATTTCCTTGCTCACCACAGGCCTCCAGGCCCCACTTAATATCCCATCACAGATTCCTCAAAGACAGATTTTCCAAAATGGGCAGTGTAGAGTAATCTTTAACTCTGTGAAATGAATGCACATGTCATAGAGCAGTTTCTTGGAACACTTCTTTCTCAGTTTTATTTGAGGATATCTCACTTCTCGCAATAGTCTTTAATGCACTAGGAAATATCACTTTGTGATGTGATGCACACATCACAAAGCAGTTTCTCAGAAAGCTTCTCTCCAGTATTTACCTGAAGATATTTCCTTTGTCACCATTGGCCTGAATGTGTCCCGAAAGTCCCTTCGCAAATCCGTCCATAACGGCGTTTCAAAACTGCGTAATAGAAAGAAAATTTATCTATGTGAGTTGAATAAACATATCTATCACAAAGCAGTTTCACTGAAAGCTTCTTTTCAGTTTTTGTCTGAGGATATTTCCTTTTCCACCATAGCTGTCCACATACTCCCGCATATCCCCTGGTAGCGTTTTCTCCAAAAGGGAATCCCCGTTCCTCTATGAAAAGAAAAGTATAACTGTGATTGGAATGCACACGTCACAAAGCAGCTCCTCAGAAAGCTTCTCTCCAGTTTCTATCTGAAGATATTTCAGTTTTCACCATAAGCCTCAATGCGCTCTCCAGTATACCTTAGCTGACTAAACTGAAACAGCATTAGAATACTGCTCAATGAAAGCAGAAGTTTAACTGTGTGAGTGGAATTCACGAGAACCAGAGCAGTTTCACAGAAAGCTTCCTTCTGGTTTTTATTGGAGGGTAGTTCTTTTTCAGCATATTCTTAAGAGCGTTCCCAAATGTCCATTCTCAGGTTCCAAGAAAGAGTGATTTCAAACTGCTCAATACAAAGAATGATTTAACTCCATGAGATGGATCCACACATCACAAAGCAGTTGCTCAGAAAACTTCTCTCCAGTTTTAAACGGAAGATATTTCATTGTTCGCACAGACCTCCGGTATCCACTTAATATCCCTTTGCAGATTTCTCAAGGACAGGCATTCCAAACTGGGCAATGTAGAGTAAGCTTTACCTCTCTGAAATGAATGCACACGTCAGAGAGCAGCTTCTTGGAATGCTTCTTTCTGGGTTTTATTTGAGGACAGTTCAATTTTTGGCATAGTCTCCAGTTTCTATCTGAACATATTTTCTTTTTCACCATGAGCCTCACAGTGCTCCCCTATATCCCTTCGTATGCTAAACATGAACAATGTTAGAAAACTGCTCAATGAAAAGAGAAGCTTAACTGAACGAGAGGAATTCACAAGTCACACAGCAGTTACACAGAAAGCTTCCTTCTGGTTTTTATCTGAGGATATTTCTTTCTCCATGTTCTAAAGATCGTTCCCAAATGTCCCTCCTCAGATTCCATAGAAGCAGTGAATTCAAACGGCTCAATCCATGGAATGATTTAACTGGATGATGTGAATACACACATCACAAAGCAGTTGCTCAGAAAGCTTCTCTGCAGTTTTCATCGGAAGACATTTCCTTGCTCACCACAGGCAAACAGGCACCACTTAATATCCCTTTGCAGATTCCTGAAAGACAGAATTTGCACACTGGGCGATGTAGAGTAAGCTTTACCTTTGTCAAATGAATGCTCATATCTGAGAGCAGTTCCTTGGTACTCTTCTTTCTGGGTTTTATTTGAGGATATATCACTTTCCACCATAGTCTTCAATGTGTTCCAAAGTATCACTTTTTTGTTTTACAGGAACAGTGTTTAAACACTGCCTTTTGAGAAAAGAGGTATAACTCCCTGAGTGGAATACACACATCACAAAGCAGTTTCTCAGAAAACTTCTCTCCAGTTTTTATCTGAATATATTTCCTTTTTCACCATAGCACTGAATGCGCTTTCGAATATCCTGTCATGGATCCGTCCATGATGGAGTTTCCAAACTGCGTAATATACAGAAAGTTTTATCTATGTGAGATGAATAAACACAGCAAAAGCAGATTTACAGAAAGCTTCTCTCCATTTTTAATCTGAAGATATTTCCTTTTTCACCATAGTCCTAAATGTGCTCCCAAATAACCCTTTGCAGATCCATCCATGACAGACTTTCCAAGCTGCGAAATGTAGAGAAAGATTTATCTATGTGAGATGAATACACATATCTAAGAACAGTTTCACAGGAAGAGTTTCCTAGATGCTGTATTAGAATAGAGGTATAACACTGTGAGTGGAATGCACAGTCACAATGCAGCACCTCGGAAAATTTCTCTCCATTTTCTATCAGAAAATATTTCCTCTTTCACCATAAGCCTCAAAGTGTTCCCGAATATCCCTACACATGCTAAACATAAATAGTGTTAGGAACCTACTCAATAACATGTGAAGCTTAACTGGGTGAGTGGAATTCACACGACACGGCAATTTAACAAGAAGCTTGCTTCTGTTTTTTTCTGAAGGTATTTCTTTTTCAGCATATTCTAAAGAGTGTTCCTAAATTTCCTTTCTCAGGTTCCATAGAAACAGTGATTTCAAACTGCTCAGTCCAAAGAATGATTTAACTCTATGAGACGAATACACACATCATAAAACAGTTGCTCAGAAAGCTTCTCTAAAGTTTTCAACAGAAGACATTTCCTTGCTCACCACAGGCCTCCGGGAGCCACTTAATATCCCTTTGCAGAGTCCTCAAAGATTCAGTTTCCAAATTTGGCAATGTTGAGTAAGTTTTAACTCTGACATGAATACACATGTCAGAGAGCAGTTTCTTGGAACACTTCTTTCTGGGTTTTATTTCAGGATATATCACTTTCCGCCATAGTCTTCAATGTGCTCCAAAGTATCACTTTTTCGGGTTTACAGGAACAGTGTTCAAACACTGCCTTATGAGAAAAGAGGTATAAGTCCCTGAGTGGAATGCACTCATCACAAAGCAGTTTCTCCACAAGCTTCTCTCCAGTTTTTGTCTGAAGTTATTTCTATTTTCCCCATAGTCCTGAAAGTGCTCCCGAATGTCCCTTTGCTGATCCATCCATGACAGTATTTCCAAGCTGCGTTAGGTAAAGAAAGCTTTATCTATGTGGAATGAATAAACATTGCAAAAGGCAGATCCACAGAAATCTTCTTTCCAGTTTTTATTTAAAGATATTTTCTTTTTCATGTAGTCCTGCATGTGCTCCCGAATGTCCATCCGGGACAGAGTTTCCAAGCTGCATAATGTAATGAAAGCTTTGTCTGTGTGAGAAGAATACACATATCATTGAGCAGTTTCACAGAAAGCTTCTTTCCAGTTTTAGTCTGAGGCTATTTCTCTTTTCTCCATATGCATCAGTATGCTCCCAAATATCCCTTGGTACCTTTTTTTCCAAAAGAGTTTAACAGATGCTGTTTGAGAAGAGAGGTATAACACTGTGAGGGGAATGCACACGTCATAAAGCAGTTTCTCAAATAGCTTCTCTCCAGTTTTTCTCTGAAGAGATTTCCTTTTTCACTGTAGGCCTGAATGTGCTCCCGGATGTCGATTCGCGGATCCATCCATGACAGAGTTTCCAAAGTACGTAATATAAAGAAAGTTTTATCTATGTGAGATGAATAAATATATCTATCACAAAGCAGTTTCACAGAAAACTTCTTTCCAGCTCTTGTTTGAGTATAATTCCTTTTTCACCATAGCCATCCATTATTTCCGTCCTTGGAAAGCTCTCTCCAGTTTCTATCTGCAGATATTTCCGTTTTCACCATAAACCACAAAGCGCTACTGAGTATCCCTTAGCAGACTAAACAGAAACGGTGGTTCAATACAGCTCAATGAAAAGAGAAGCTTAACTGTGCGAGTGGAATTGACACAATCCAGAGCAGTTTCACAGAGAGCTTACTGCTGGTTTTTATCAGAGGGTATTTCTTTTTCAGCATATTCTTAAGAGCGTTACCAAATGTCCTTTCTCAGGTTCCACCAAAACGGTGATTTCAAACTGCTCAATCCAAAGAATGATTTAACTCTATGAGATGAATAGGCACATCACAAAGCAGTTGCTCAGAAAGATGCTCTCCAGTTTTCATTGAAAGACGTTTCCTCACTCACCACAAGCCTCTGGGCGCCACTTAATATCCCTTCACAGATTCCTCAAAAACAGAGTTTCCAAACTGAGCAGCGTAGAGTAAGCTTTAACTCTGTGAAATGAATGCACACCTCAGAGAGCAGTTTATCAGAACGCTTCTTACTGGGTTTTGTTTGAAGATATTTCACTTTTTGCCTTAGTCTTCAATGTGTTCCTTAATATCACTTTTTCAGTTTTATAGTAACAGTGTTTAAACACTGTCTTATGAGAAAAGAGGTATAACTCCCTGAGTGGAATGCTCACATCACAAAGCAGTTTCTCAGAAAGCTTCTCTCCAGTTTTTACCTGAAGATATTTCCATTTTTCAAAATAGTCCTGAAGGTGCTCCCAAATGTCCATTTGCGGAGGCGTCCATGACAGAGTTTCCAAGCTGCGTAATGTAAAGAAAGCTTTATCTATGTGTGATGAATAAACATAGCAAAACTCAGATTCACAGAAATCTTCTTTCCAGTTTTTCTCTGAGGATATTTCCTTTTTCACCATAGCCATCCATATACACCTGAATGTCCCCTGGTATCTTTTTCTGCAAAAAGAATTTCCCGATCCTTTATGAAAAGAGAGGTATAACACTGTGAGTGAAATGCACAGGTCACAAAGCAGTTCCTCGGAAAGCCTCTCTCCAGTGTCTATCTGAACATATTTCCTTTTTCATCGTAAGCCTCAGAGCGCTCCCGAATATCCCTTCGCATACTAAACATAAACAGTGTTGGAAAACTACTCAGTGAAAAGAGAAGTTTAACTGAGAGAGTGTAATTAACATGATGCATAACAGTTTCACAGAAAGTGTCCTTCTGGTTTTTATCAGAGGATATTTCTTTCTCCCTATTCAAAAGAGCGTTCCCAGATGTCCTTCCTCAGATTCCACAGAAGCAGTGATTTCAAACTGCTAAATCCAAATAATGATTTAACTCTATGAGATGAATACACACATCACAAAGCAGTTGCTCAAAATCTTCTCTCCAGTTTTCAAAGGAAGGCATTTTGTTGTTCACTACAGACCTCTGGGAGACACTTAATATCCCTTCGCAGATTCCTCAAAGACAGTGTTTCCAAAACTGGCCATGTAGAGTAAGCTTTAAAACTGTGAAGTGAATGCACATATCAGAGAACAGTTTCTTGGAACACTTCTTTCTGGGTTTTATTTGAGGACAGTTCACTTTTCCCCATAGTTTTCAATGCACACCAAAATATAGCATTTTCGGTTTTACAGGAACAGTGTTCAAACACTGCCTTATGAGAAAGGAGTTATAACTCCCTGAGTGAAATGCACACATCACAAAGCAGTTTCTCAGAAAACTTCTCTCCATTTTTTTGTGGAAGATATTTCCTATTTCACCAGTGGCCTGAATTTCCTCCCGAATGTCCCTTCATGATTCCATCCATGACAGAGTTTCCATGCTATGTAATGTAAATCAAGCTTTATCATCATGAGATGAATAAACATAAAAAAGCAGATTTACAGAAAACTTCTTTCCAGTTTTTATCTGAAGATATTTCCCATTTCACCATAGTCCTGAATGTGCTCCCGAATGTCCTTTCGTGGATCCATCCATGACAGAGTTTCCAAGCTGTGTAATGTAAAGAAAGCTTTATCTATGTGAGAAGAATACACATGTCACAGAGCAGTTTCACAGAAAGCTTCTTTCCAGTTTTTGTCTGAGTTTATTTCCCTTTTCACCATGGGCATCAATATGCTCCCGGATATCCCTTGGTACCTTATTCTCCAAAATCGTTTCCCTGATGCTGTATGAGAAGAGACGTACAATACTGTGAGTGAAATGCACACATCACAAAACATTTTCTTGGAAAGCTTCTCTCCAGTTTCTATCTAAACATATTTCCTTTCTCACTATAAACTGAAAACACTTCAGAAATATCCCTTTGCATGCTAAACATACACAGTATTAGAAAACTCTTCAATGAAAAGGGAATCTTAAGTGAGTGTGAGAAAGTCACATGACACATAGCAGTTTCACAGAAAGCTTCCTTCTGGTTTTCATCTGAAGATATTTCTTTCTCCAGATTCCAAAGAGCGATTCCAAATGTCCTTCCTGAGATACCACAGAAACAGTGATTTCAAACAGCTCAATCCAAGGAATAGTTTAACTCTATGAGATAAATACACACATCATAAAGCAGTTGCTCAGAAAGCTTATCTCCAGTTTTCATAGGAAGACATTTCGTTGCTCACCACAGGCCTTCACGGCGCCACTTAATATTCCTTCGCATATTCCTCAAAGACAGAGTATCCAAACTGGGCAATGGAAAATAAGCTTTAAATCTGTGAAATGAATGCACATATCAGAGAGCAGTTTTTTGGAACGCTTCTTTTTGGGTTTTATTTGAGGACATTTCACTCTTTGCATAGTCTTCAATGCGCTCCAAAATATCACCTTTTTGGTTTTACAGGAACAGTGTTCAAACACTGCCTTATGAGAAAAGAGGTATAACGCCCTAAGTGGAATGCAAACATCACAAAACAGTTTCTCAGAAAGCTTCACTCCAGTTTTTATCTGAAGATATCTCCTTTTTCACCATAGGCCTGAATGTGCTCCCGAATGTCCCTTCGCAGATCCATCCATGACGGAGTTTCCAAGTTGCCTAATGTAAAGAAAGCTTTACCAATGTGAGGTGAATAAGCATAGCAAAAAGCAGATTCACAGAAAGCTTCTATTCAGTTTTTATCTGAATATATTTCCATTTTCACCATAGTCCTGAATGTGCTCCTGAATGTCCCTTCGCGGATATGTCCATGACAGAGTTTCCAAGCTGTGTAATGTAACGAAAGCTTTATCTATGTGAGATGAATAAGCATAAGAAGAAGCAGATTCAAAGAAAGCTTCTTTCCAGTTTTTATCTGAAGATATTTCCTTTTTCATCATACTACTGAATGTGCTCCCAAATGTCCCTTCGTGGATCCGTCCACGGCGGAGTTTCCAAACTGTGTGATATAAGGAAAGTTTTATCTATATGAGATGAATAAACATATATTTCACAAAATAGTTTCACAAAATAGTTCTTTCCCTTTTTTGTCTGAGGATATTTCCTTTTTCAAAATAGCCATCCCTATTCTCATGAATGTCCCTTGGTAGCTTTTTCTCCAAAAGGGATTCCCAATCCTGTATGAGAAAAAAGGTATAATTCTGTGAGTGGAATGCACATGTCACAAAGCAACTCCTTGGAAACTTTCTCTCCAGTTTCTATCTGAAGATATTTCCTTTTTCACCGTAAGCCTCAAAACACTCCCAAATATCTCTTCGAAGACTAAACAAAAACAGTGTTAGAATACCTGACAATGAAAAGAGAAGCTTAACTGTGTGAGCAGAATTCACATGACACAGAGCAGTTACACAGAAAGCTTACTTCTGGATTTTACCTGAGTATATTTCTTTCTCCGTATTCTAAAGAGTATTCCCAAATGTCCTTTCTCAGATTCCACAGAAACAGTGATTTCAAACTGCTCAATATAAAGAATGATTTAACTCTATGAGATGCATACAAACATCACAAAAGAGTTGCTCAGAAATCTTCTGTCCAATTTTAAACAGAAGAGATTTCCTTGCTCACCACAGGCTTCCAGTTGCCACTTAATATCCCTTCACAGAATCCTCAAACACAGACTTTCCAAAATAGGAAATGTAGAATAAGCTTTAACTCTGTGAAATAAATGAACATGTCAGAGAGCAGTTTCTTGGAATGCTTCTTTCCGGGTTTTATTTGATGACATTTCACCTTTCACCATAGTCTTCAATGTGCACTGAATATCACTTTTTTAGTTTTACAGGAACAGTGTTCAAACAGTGCCTTATGAGAAGAAAGGTATATCACCCTGGTAGAAAGCACACATCACCAAGCAGTTTCTCAGAAAGCTTCTCTCCAGTTTTTATCTGATGATATTTCCTTTTTCACCATTGGCCCGAAAGTGATCCCGAATATCCCTTCGTGGATCCAACCATGACGGAGTTTCCAAGCTGCGTACCGTAAAGAAAGCTTTATGTCTGTGAGATGAATAAACATAGCAAAAAGCAGATTCACAAAAAGCTTCTTTCCAGTTTTTATCTAAAGATACTTCCTTTTTTGCCATAGTCCTGAATGTGCTCCCAAATATTCCTTCATGGATCCGTCCATGAGAGAGATTTCAAGCTGTGTAATGTAAAGAAAGCTTTATATATGTGAGATGAATACACATATCACAGAACAATTTCATAGAATGCTTCTTTCCAATTTTTGTCTGAGGCTATTTCCCTTTTCACCATAGGTATCAACACGCTCTCGAATATCACTTGGTACCTTTTTCTCCAACAGGGATTCCCTGATGCTGTACGGGAAGAGAGGTATAACACTGTGAGTGGCATGCACAAGTCACAAAGCAGTTCCTCAGAAAGCTTCTCTCCAATTTTGGTCTGAACATATTTCCTTTTTCACCGTAAGCCTCAAAGCACTCTCGAATATCCCTTCATATGCTAAACATAAACAGGATTATAAAACTTCTCAGTGAAAAGAGAGGCTTAACTGAGTGAGAGGAATTAAGACGACACAGGGTAGTTTCACAGAAAGCTTCCTTCTGGATTTTACTTGAGGATATTTCTTTCTCCATATTCTAAGGAGCATTTCCAAATGTCCTTTCTCAGATTCCACAAAAACAGTGATTTCAAAGTGCTCAATCCAAACAATGGTTTAACTCTATGAGATGAATACACACTTCACAAAGTAGTTGCTCAGAAAGCTTCTCTCCAGTTTTCATCAGAAGACATTTCCTTGCTCACCACAAGCCTCAGGGCTCCACTTAATATCCCTTCACAGATTCCTCAAGACAGTTTCCAAACTGGGCAATGTAGAGTAAGCTTTAACTCTGTGAAATGAATGCACGTATCAGAGAGCAGTTTCTTGGAACGCTTCTTTCTGGGTTTTATTTGAGGATATTTCACTTTTCGCTGTAGTCTTCAATGCACTCAGAAATATCACATTTTCTGTTTTACAGGAACAGTGTTCAAACACTGCCTCAGGAGAAAAGAGGTATAACTCTCTGAGTGGAATGCGCACATCACAAAGCAGTTTCTCAGAAAGCTTCTTTCCAGTTTTTATCTGAAGATATTTACTATTTCACCATAGGCCTGAATGTGCTCCCGAATGTCCCTTAGCGAATCCATCCATGACAGAGTTTCAAAACTGTGTAATAGAAGAAAATTTTATTTATGTGAAATGAATAAACATATCTATCACAAAGCAATTTCACAGAAAGCTTCTTTCCAGTTTTTGTCTGAGGATATTTCCCTTTTCACCAAAGCCATCCATATACTCCCGAATGTCCCCTTGTGGCTTTTACACCAAAAGGGATTCCACAATCGTCTATGAGAGGAAAAGTATAACTCTGTGAGTGGAATGCGCACATCACAAAGCACCTCCTCGGAAGTCTTCTCTCCAGTTTCTATCTGAAGTTATTTCTGTTTTCACCATAAGCCACAAAACGCTCCCAAGAATCCCTTAGCTGACTAAACTGAAACAGTGTTAGAATACTATTTAATGAAAACAGAAGCTTAACTGTGAGAGAAGAATTCAATTCACAAAGAGCAGTTTCACAGAAAGTTTCCTTCTGGTTTTCATCGGTGGTTATTTCTTTTTCAGCATATTCTTAAGAGCATTCCCAAATGTCCTTTCTCAGATTCCACAGAAACAGTGATTTCAAACTGCTCAATCCAAAGAATGATTTAACTCTATGAGATGAATACACACATCTCAAAGCAGTTGCTCAGAAATCTTTTCTCCAGTTTTCAACGGAAGACATTTCCTTGCTCGCCACAGGCCTCCGTCGCCACTTAATATCCCTTTGCAGAATCCTCAAAGACAGACTTTCCAAACCGGGAAATGTAAAGTAAGCTTTAACTCTCTGAAATGAATGCACATGTCAGAAAGAGGTTTCTTGGAATGCTTCTTTCTGGGTTTTATTTCAGGATATTTCACTTTTGGCCATAGTCTTCCATGGGCTCTGAAATATTACTTTTTCGATTTTACAAGAACAGTGTTCAGACACTGATTTCTGGGAAAAGAGGTATAACTCCCTCAGAGGAATGCACACATCACAGAGCAGTTTCTCAGAAAGCTTTTCTCTAGTTTTTATCTGATGATATTTCCGTTTTCACCATAGTCCTGAATGTGCTCCCTAATATACCTTTGCAGATCTGTCCATGACAGAGTTTCTAAGCAGCGTAATGTAAACAAAGCTTTATCTATGTGAGATGAAAACACATAACACAGATAAGTTTCATAGAAAGCTTCTTTCCAGTTTTCATCTGAAGATATCTCCTTTTCCACCATAGGCTTGAATGTGCTCCCAAATGTCCCTTTACGTATCCGTCTATGATGGAGTTTCCAAACTGTGTAATATAATTTTATCTATGTGAGCTGAATAAACATATCTATCACAAAGCTGTTTCACAGAAGTCTTCTTTCCAGTTTTTGTCTGAGGATATGTCCTTTTTCACTATTGCCATCTCTATACTCCTGATTGTCTCATGGTAGCTTTTTCTCAAAAAGGGATTCCCCAATCCTCTGGAAGAAGAAAGGTATATTTCTGTGATTGGAATGTACACGTCATGAAGCAACTCCTCAGAAAGTTTCTCTCCAGTTTCTATCTGAAGATAATTCATTTTTCACCATAAGCTTCAAAGCGCTTCTGAATATCCCTTTGCAGACTAAACAAAACAGTGTTAGAATACTGCTCAGTGAAAAGAGAAGCTTAACTATGGGAGCAGAATTAACACGACACAAAGAAGTTTCACAGAAAGTTTCTTCTGGTTTCTATCCAAGGTTATTTCTTTTTCAGGATATTCTAAAAAGCGTTCCCAAATGTCCTTTCTCAGATTCCACAGAAACAGTGATTTCAAACTGCTCAATCCAAAGAATGATTTAACTCTATGAGATGAATACAAACATCACAAAAGAGTTGCTCAGAAAACTTCTCTCCAATTTTCAATGGAAGAGATTTCCTTGCTTTCCAGAAGCCTCCGGTTGCAGAATCCTCAAAGACAGACTTTCCAAACTGAGAAATGTAGAGTAAGCATTAAGTCTGTGAAATGAATGGATGTGTCAGAGAACAGTTTTTTGGAATGCTTCTCTCTGGGTTTTATTGTACTACATTTCACTTTTCAAAATAGTATTCAATATGCAACGAATATATTTTTTAATTTTACAGAAACGGTGTTAAAACAATGTCTTATGAAAAGAACAGTATAACTCCCTGAGTGGAATGCACACATCACCAAGCAGTTTCTCAGACAGCTTCTCTCCAGTTTTTATCTGAAGATATTTCCTTTTTCACCATTGGCCTGAAAGAGCACCCGAATGTGCCTTCACGTTATCCATCCATAACGACGTTTCCAAACTGCGAAATAGAAAGTTTCATCTATGTGAGATGAATAAACATATCTATCACAAAGCAGTTTCACAGAAAGCTTCCTTCCAGTTTTTGTCTGAGGATATTTTCTTTTTCACCATAGCCATCCATATACTCCCGAATGTCCTCTGGCAGCATTTTCTCCAAAAGGGATACCCCAATCCTCTATGAGAAGAAAAGTATAACTCTGTGAGTGGAATGCACACGTCACAAAGCAGCTCCTCGGAAATCTTCTCTCCAGTTTCTATCTGAAGATATTTCCATTTTCACCATAAGCCTCAAAGCGCTCCCGAGTATCCCTTAGCTGACTAAAGTAAAACAGTGTTAGAATACTGTTCAATGAAAACAGAAGCTTAACTGCACTAGTGGAATTCAAATGACACAGAGTAGTTTCACAGAAAGCTTCCTTCTGGTTTTTATCAGAGGGTATTTTTTTTCAGCATATTCTTAAGAATGTTCTCAAATGTCCTTTTCAGGTTCCACAGAAAGAGTGATTTCAGACTGCTCAATCCAAAGAATGATTTAACTCTCTGAGATGAATACACACATCACAAAGCAGTTGCTCAGAAATCTCTCCAGTTTTCAACGGAAGACATTTCCTTGCTCAACACAGGCCTCCGGGCGCAAATTAATATCTCTTCGCAGATTCCTCAAGGGAGAGTTTCCAAACTGGGCAATGTAGAGTAAGCTTTATCTCTGTGAAATAAATGCATATATAAGAAAACATTTTCTTAGAAGGCTTCTTTCTGGATTTTATTTGAGGATAGTTCACTTTTGTCCATAATCTTTAAAGCACTCTGAAATATCACTTTTTTGGTTTTACAGGAACAGTGTTCAAACACTGCCTTATGGGAAAAGAGGTATAACTACCTGAGTGGAATGCAGACATTAAAAAGCAGTTTCTCAGAGTTTCTCTCCTGTTTTTATCTGAAGATATTTCTTTTTTCTCCATAGGCCTGAATGTGCTCCCGAGTGTTCCTTCACGGATATGTCCATGAAGGAGTTTCCTAACTGCATAATATAAAATGTTTTATCTATGTTAGATCAATAAGCACATCTATCACAAAGCAGTTTCACAGAAATCTTCTTTCCAGTTTTGTGCGATGATATTTCCTTTTTAACCACAATGATCCAAATACTTCCGAATTTCCTATGGTAGCTTGTTCTTCAAAAGAGATTCTCCAATGCTCTACGAGAAGAAAGGTATAACTCTGTGAGTGGAGTGCACACATCACAAAGCAGCTCCTCGGAAAGCTTCCCTCCAATTTGCATCTGAAAATATTTCCTTTTTCAGCTTAAGCCTCAAAGTGCTCCCGAATATCCTTTCACAGACTAAAGAAAACCAGTGTTAGAATTCTGCTCAATGAGAAGACAAGCTGAACGGTGTGAGTGGAATTCACACGACACAGAGCAGTCTCACAGAATGCTTTCTTCTGTTTTTTATCTGAGGGTGTTTCTTTTTCGGCATATTCTAAAGTGAGTTCTCAAGTGTCCTTTCTCAGGTTCCACAGAAACAGTGATTTCAACCTCTCCAATCTGAACAATGATTTAACTCTATGAGAATAATACATACATCACAAAGCAGCTGCTCAGAAAGCTTCTCTCTAGGTTTCAATGGAAGACTTTTCTTGCTCAAAACAGGCCTCCGGGAGCCACTTAATATCCCTTCACAGATTCCTCAAAGACAGAGTTTCCAGACTGGGCAATGTAGGGTAAACTTTAACTCTGTGTAATGAATGTACATATCAGAGAGCAGTTTCTTGGAATGCTTCTTTTTGGGTTTTATTTGAGGATAGCTCAGTTTTGGCCATAGCCTTTAAAGCGCTCCGAAAGATCACTTTTTCAGTTTTACAGGAACAGTGTTCAAACACTGCCTTATGAGAAAAGAGATATAACTCCCTGAGTGGAATGCACACATCACAAAGCAGTTTCTTAGAGTTTCTCCTCCGTTTTTAACTGAAAATATTTCCATTTTCAACATAGGCCTGAATGTACTCCCGAATGTCCCTTCGCAAATCCGTCCATGACAGAGTTTCCAAGCTGCGTAATATAAAGAAATGTTTATCAATGTGAGATAAATAAACATAGCAAAAAGCAGATTCACAGAAAGCTTCTTTCTGGTTTTCATCTTATGTTATTTCCTTTTTCACCATTCTCCTGAATGTGCTCCTGAATGTCCCTTCACAGATCCGTCCATGACATAGTTTCCAAGCAGCGTAATGTAAAGAAAGCTTTATCTATGTGAGATGAATACACCTACAGCAGATCAGTTTCACAGAAAGTTTCTTTCCAGTTTTAGTCTGAGGCTATTTCCTTTTTCACCATATTTGGCAACATGCCCCCAAATATCTCTTGGTACCTTTTCTTCCAAAAGGGTTTCCCCAAATCTGTATGAGAAAAGGGATATAATACTGTGAGTGTAATGCACACGTCACAAAGCAGTTCCTCAGAAAGCTCCTCTCCAGTTTCTATCTGAACATACTTTCTTTTTCACCATAAGCCTCAAAGTGCTCCCGAATATCTCTTTGCACACTGAACATAAACAGTGGTAGAAAACAGCTCAATGAAAAGAGAAGCTTAACTGAGTGAGAGGAATTCACACGACACACAGCAGTTTCACAGAAAGCTTCCTTCTGGTTTTTATCTGAAGATATTTCTTTCTCCATATTCTAAAGAGCATTCCCAAACATCCTTCCTCAGATTCCACAAACGCAGTGATTTCAAACTGCTCAATCCGAAGAATGGGTTAACTCTATGAGATGAATACACACATCACAAAGCAGTTGCTCAGAAAGCTTCTCTCCAGTTTTCATCAGAAGACATTTCCTAGCTCACCAGAGGCCTCCAGTCGCCACTTAATATCCCTTTACAGATTCCTCAAAGACAGAGTATCCAAACTTGGCAATGGAGAGTAAGCTTTAACTCTGTGAGATGAATGCACATATCAGAGAACAGTTTCTTGGAACACTTCTTTCTGTGTTTTATTTGAGGATAGTTCACTTTTCCCCATAGTTTGCAATGCGCTATGAAATATCACATTTTCGGTTTTACAGGAACAGTGTTCAAACACTGCCTTATGAGAAAAGAGGTATAACTCCCTGAGTGGAATGCACACATCACAAAGCAGTTTCTCAGAATTCTTCTCTCCAGTTTATATCTGAAGATATTTCTTTTTTCACCATAGGCCTGAATGTGCTCCCGAATGTCCCTTTGTGGATCCGTCCATGACGGAGTTTCAAAACAGCGTAATAGAAAAAAAGTTTTATCTATGTGAGATGAATAACCATATCTGTCACAAAGCAGTTTCACAGAAATCTTCTTTCCAGTTTTGGTCTGAGGATATTTCATTTTTCACCGTCGCTGTCCATATACTCCCGAATGTCCCTGGGTAGCTTTTTCTCCAAAAGGGATGTCCCAATCCTCAATGAGAATAAAGGTGTAACTCTTTGAGTGGAATACACATGTCCCAGCGCAATTCCTTGGAAAGCTTGTATCTGAAGATTCTATCTGAAGATATTGCCGTTATCACCATAAGCCTCAAGAGCTCCTGAATATCTCTTTGCATACTAAACAAAAACACTGTTAGAATACTGCTTGATGAAAAGGGAACCCTAACTGTGCAAGTGGAATTCATATGACACAGAGCAGTTTCACAGAAAGTTTTCTTCTGGTTATTATCTGAGGATATTTCTCTCTCCATATTCTAAAGAGCGTTCCCATATATCCTTCCACAGATTACACAGAAGCAGTGATTTCAAACTGCTCAATCCAAAGAGTGGTTTAACTCTATGAGATGAATACACTCATCACAAAACAGTTTCCAGAAAGCTTCTCTCCAGTTTTTTTAGAAGACATTTCCTTTTTCACCGTAAGTCTCAAAGCGCCCCCAAATATCCCTTAGCAGATAAAGCTAAAACAGAGTTAGGATACTTCTCATTTAAAAGAACAATTTAATTGTGCTAGTGGAATTCACACGACATAGAGCTGTTTCACAGAAAGTTTCCTTCTGTTTTTTATCTGAGGGTATTTCTTTTTCAGCATAATCTTAATAGTGTTCCCAAATGTCCTTTCTCAGGTTCCACAGAAACAGTGATTTCAAACTGCTCAATCCAAAGAATGATTTAACTCTCTGAGATGAATACGCACATCACAAAGCAGTTGCTCAGAAACCTTCTTTCCAGTTTTCAACAGAAGACATTTCCTCACTCACCACAGGCCTCCAGGCACCACTCAATATCCATTCACAAATTCCTGAAAGACAGACTTTCCAAACTGGGTAAAGTACAGTAAGCTTTAACACTGTGAAATGAATGCACATATCAGAGAGCAGTTTCTTGGAACGCTTCTTTCTGAGTGTTATTTGATTATATTTCACTTTTGGGCATAGTCTTCAAGGCACTCCAAAATATCACTTTTTTGGTTTTACAGGAACAGTTTTCAAACACTGCCTTATGAGAAAAGATGTAAAACTTCCTGAGTGCAATGCACACATCACAAAGCAGTTTCTCAGGAAACTTCTCTCCAGTTTTTATCTGAAGATATTTCCTTTTCACCATAGGCCTGAATGTGATCCCGAATATCCCTTTGCAGATCCATCCATGACGGAGTTAGCAAGCTGCGTAATGTATAGAAAGCTTTATGTATGTGCGATGAATAAACATAACAAAAAGCAAGTCACTGAAAGCTCCTTTCCAGTTTTTATCTGAATATGTTTCCTTTTTCTCCAATCTACGTAATGTAAAGAAAGTTTTATCTATGTGAGATGAGTACACATAGCACAGAGCAGTTTCACAGAAAGCTTCTTTCCAGTTTTTGTTTGAGGCTATTTCCCTTTTCACCATAGGCGTCAATATGCTCCCGGATATCCTTTGGTACCTTTTTCTCCAAAAGGGTTTCCCCGATGCTGTATGAGGAGAGAGGTATAACTGTGAGTGGAATGCACATGTCAGAAAGCAGTTCCTCAGAAAGTTTCTCTCCAGTTTCTATCTGAACATATTTACTTTTTCTCTGTAAGCCTGAAAGGGCCCCAAATATCCCTTTGTACACTAAACATAAACAGTGTTACAAAACTGCACAATGAAAAGGGAAGCTTAACTGACTGAGAGGAATTCACACGACACATAGCAGTCTCACAGAAAGCTTCCTTCTGTTTCTTATGTGAGTATTTCTGTATAATCTAAAGACTGTTAAAATATGTCCTTCCTCAGATGCCACAGAAACAGTGATTTCAAAATGCTCAATCCAAAGAATGATTTAACTCTATGAGATAAATACACACATCACAAAGCAGTTGCTCAGAAAGCATCTCTCCACTTTCTATCTGAACATATTTCCTTTTTTACCGTAAGCCTCAAAGCGCTCCCGAATATCTCTTCACACGTTAAACATAAACAGGGTTAGAAAACTGCTCAATTAAAAGAGACGCTTAACTGAACGAGAGGAATTAAGATGACACAGAGCAATTTCACAGAAAGCTTCCTTCTGGATTTTCCCTGAGGATATTACTTTCTCCATATTCAAAGGAGCGTTTCCAAATATCCTTCCTCAGATTCCACAAAGACAGTGATTTCAAACTGCTCAATCTAAAAAATGGTATAACTCTATGAGATGAATACACACATCACAAAACAGTTGCTCAGAAAGCTTCTCTCCAGATTTCATTGGAAGAAGTTTCCTTGCTCACCACAAGCCTACGGGCATCACTGAATATCCCTTCACAGATTCCTCAAAGACAGAGTATCCAAACTGGGCAACGGAGAGTAAGCATTAACACTTTGAAATGATTGCACATATCAGAGAGCAGTTTCTTGGAACGCTTCTTTCTGGGTATTATTTGAGAATATTTCACTTTTCGCAAAGTCTTCAAAGTGCTCCGAAATATCACTTTTTCGGTTTTACAGGAACAGTGTTTAAACACTGCCTTATGAGAAAAGAGGTATAACTCCCTGAGTGGAATGCACACATCACCAAACAGTTTCTCAGAAAGCTTCTTTCCAGTATTTATCTGAAGATATTTCCTTTTTCACCATAGTCCTGAATGTGCTCCTGAATGGCCCTTCGTGGATCCTTCCACGACAGAGTTCCCAAGCTGTGTAATGTAAAGAAAGCTTTATCTATGTGACATGAATACACATATCACTGGGCAGTTTCATAGAAAACTTCTTTCCAGTTTTTGTCTGAGGATATTTCCTTTTTCACCAAAGGCATCCATATTCTACTGAATGTCCCCGGTAGCTTTTACAACAAAATGGATTCCCCAATCCTCTATCAGAAGAAAAGTATAACTCTGTGAGTGGAATTCACACGTCACAAAGCAGCTTCTCTGAAATCTTCATTCCAGTTTCTATCTGAAGTTATTTCTGTTTTCACCATAAACCTCAAAGCACTCCCAAGAATCCCTTAACTGACTAAACAAAAACAGTGATAGAATAGTGTTCAATGAAAACAGAAGCTTAACTGTGCGAGAAGAATTCACTTGAAAAGAGCAGTTTCACAGAAAGTTTCCTTCTGGTTTTTATTGGAGGGTATTTCTTTTTCAGCATATTCTTTTTTTTTTAAATTTATTTATTATTATTATACTTTAAGTTGTAGGGTATATGTGCATAACGCAGGTTTATTACATATGTATATTTTCAGCTATGTTGCTGTGTTGCACCCATCAACTGTCATTTACATCAGGCAATCTCAATGCAATCCCTCCCCCCTCCCCCTCCCATGATAGGCCCCGTGTGTGATGTTCCCCTTCCTGAGTCCAAGTGGGATCTCATTGTTCAGTTCCCACCTATGAGTGAGAACATGGTGTTTGGTTTCTTCGCTCCTTGTGATAGTTTGCTAAGAATGCGGTTTCAGCTGCATCCATGTCCCTACAAAGGACACAAACTCATCCTTTTGATGGCTGCATAGTATTCCATGGTGTATATGTGCTTACATTTTCTTAATCCAATCTGTCACTGATGGACATTTGCTGATTCCAAGTCTTTGCTATTAGAATAGTGCTGCAATAAACATATGTGTGCATGTGTCTTATAGCAGCATAATTCTATAATCCTTGGGTATATCCCCAGTAATGGGATGGCTGGGCTATATGGTACATCTAGTTCTAGATCCGAGGAATCGCCATACTGTTTTCCATAATGGTTGAACTAGCCAATCCCACCAACAGTGTAAAAGTGTTCTTATTTCTCCACATCCTCCAGCACCTGTTGTTTCTGCGACCCTTTAATGGCTCATTCTAACTGGTGTGAGATGGTATCTCATTGTGGTTTTGGTTTGCATTTCTCTGATGGCCAGTGATGAGCATTTTTTCATGTGCCTGGGTTGGCCGTATGAATGTCTCTTTGAGAAATGTCTGTTCATCCTGCCCACTTTTTGATGGGTTGTTTGTTTTTTTCTTGTAAATTTACTTGAGTTCTTTGTAGGTTCTGGATATTAGCCCTTTGTCAGATGAGTAGATTGCAAACATTTTCTCCCATTCTGTAGGGTTGCCTGTTCACTCTGATGGTAGTTTCTTTGCTGTGCAGAAGCTCTTTAGTTTACCATCCCATTTGTCAATTTTGGCTTTTGCTGCCGTTGCTTTTGGTGTTTTAGACATGAAGTCTTTGCCCATTTTTCAGCATATTCTTAAGAGCATTCCCAAATGTCCTTTCTCAGGTTTCACAGAAACAGTGATTTCAAAATGCTCAATCCAAAGAATGATTTAACTCTACGAGATGAATACACACATCACAAAGCAGTTGCTCAGAAATCTTCTCTCCAGTTTTCAACGGAAGATATTTCCTTGCTCGCCACAGGCCTCTGGTCGCCACTTAATATCCCTTCACAGAATCCTCAAAGACAGGTTTTCCAAACTGGCAAATGTAGAGTAAGCTTTACCTCTCTGAAATAAATCATATGTCAGAGAGCAGTTTCTTGGAACACTTCTTTCGGGATTTTTTTTCAGGATATTTCACTTTTCACCATACTCTTACTTTTTCAGTTTTACAAGAACAGTGTTCAAACACTGATTTATGGGAAAAGAGGTATAACTCCCTGAATGCAAGGCACACAGAGCAGTTTCTCAGAAAGCTTCTCTCCAGTTTTTATCTGATGATATTTCCATTTTCACCATAGTCCTGAATGTGCTCCCAAATGTCCCTTCACGGATCCGTCCATGACAGAGTTTCTAAGCAGAATAATGTAAAGAAATCTTTATCTATATGAGATGAATACACATATCACAGAATAGTTTCACAGAAAGTTTCTTTCCAGTTTTTGTCTGAGGTTATTTCCCTTATCACCATAGGCATCAATATGCACTAGAATATCCCTTGATACCTTCTTCTTCAAAAGGGTTTCCCCAATGCTGTATGAGAAGAGAAGAATAACACTCTGAGTGGAATGCACCTGTCATGAATCATTTCCTCTTAAAGCTTCTCTCCAGCTTCTATCTGAACATATTGCCTTTTTCACCATAAGACTCAAAGCACTCCCGAATATTTCTTTGAATGCTAAACATAAACAGTGTTAAAGAACAGCTCAATGAAAAGAGAAACCTAAGTGAGTGAGAGGAATTCACATGAAACATTGCAGTTTCACAAAAGCTTCCTTCTGGTTTATATCTGAGGTTTTTTTTTCTCCATATTCTAAAGAACGTTCCCAAATGTCCTTCCTCAGATTTCATAGAAACAGTGATTTCAAACTGCTCAATCCAAAGCTTGATTTAATTCTATGAGATGAATACACACATCACAAAGCAGTTGCTCCGAAAGCTTCTCTCCAGTTCTCAACAGAAGACATTTCCTTGCTCATCACAGGCCTCTGGGCGCCAATTAATATCCCTTCGCAGATTCCTCAAGGGAGAGTTTCCAAACTGGGCAACGTAGAGTAAGTTTTATTTCTCTGAAATAAATGCACATATAAGAGAGCATTTTCTTGGAACGCCTCTTTCTGTGTTTTAATTGAGGATAGCTCCCTTTTAGCCATAGTCTTTAAAGAGCTTTGAATTATCACTTTTTCTGTTTTACAGGAACAGTGTTCAAACATGCCTTATGAGAAAAGAGGTATAACTCCATGAGTGGAATGCACACATCACAAAGAATTTTCTCAGAGTTCCTCCTCCGTTTTTATCTGAAGATATTTCCTTTTTCACCATAGGCCTGAGTATGCTCCCAAATGTCCCTTCATGGACCCGTCCATGATGGAGTTTCCTAACTGTGTAATATAAAGAAGGTTTTATCTATGTGAGATCAATAAGCATATCTATCACAAAAGCAGTTTCACACAAAGCTTCTTTCCAGTTTTTGTCTGAGGATATTTATTTTTTAACCATAGCCTTCCATATACACCCAAATGTCCCATGGTAGCTTTTTCTTGAAAAGGGATTCCCCAATCCTCTATGACAAGAAAGGTAAAACTCTTTGAATGGAGTATACACGTCACAAAGCAGCTCCTCGGAAAGCGTCTCTCCACTTTCCATCTGAAGATATTTCTGTTTTCACCATAAGCCTCAAAGTACTCCCGAATATCCCTTCACAAACTAAAGAAAAAGAGTGTTAGAATACTGCCCAATGAGAAGAGAAGCTGAACAGTGTGAGTGGAATTCACACGATACAGAGCAGTCTCACGGAAAACTTCCTTTTGGTGTTTACCTGAGAGTATTTCTTTTTCAGCATATTCTAAAGAGTGTTCCCAAATGTCCTCTCTCAGGTTCCACAGAAACAGTGATTTCAAACTCTTCAATCCAAACAATGATTTAACTCTATGAGAATAATACACACATCACAAAGCAGCTGCTCAGAAAGCTTCTCTGGAGTTTTCAAAGTAAGACATATCCTTGTTCACCAAAGGCCTCCGGGAGCCATTTAATATCCCTTTGCAGATTCCTCAAAGACAGAGTTTCCAAACTGGGCAATGTAGAGTCTACTTTAACTCCCTGAAATGAGTACACATATCAGAGAGTAGTTTCTTGGAACGTTTCTTTCTGGGATTTATTTGAGGATATTCCACTTTTCACCATAGTCTTCAAAGCGCTCTGTAATATCACTTTTACGGTTTTACAGGAACGGTGTCCAAACACTGCCTTATGAGAAAAAAGGTATAACACCCTGAGTCAAATGCACACGTCAGAAAACAGTTTCTCAGAAAGTTTCTGTCCAGTATTTTTCTGAAGATAATTCCATTTTCAGCATAGGCCTGAATGTACTCCCGAATGTCCCTTCGCAGATCCATCCATGACAGAATTTCCAAGCTGTGTAACATAAGGAAAGCTTTATCAATGTGAGATGAATAAACATAGCAAAAAGCAGATACACAGAAAGCTTCTTTCCATTTTTCATCTGAAATATATCCTTTTTCACCATACTCCTGAATTTACTCCCGAATGTCCCTTCGCGGATCCATCTATGACAGAGTTTCCAAGCGGTGTAACGCAAAAAAAGCTTTATCAATGTGAGATGAATACACATACTACAGAGCAGTTTCACAGAAAGCTTCTTTCCAGTTTTAGTCTGAGGCTATTTCCTTTTTCACCATATTAGTTAATATGCCCCCGAATATCTCTTGGTTCCTTTTCCTCCAAAAGGGATTCCCAGAATCTGTATGAGAAGAGAGGTATGACACTGTGAGTGGAATGCACACGTCACAAAGCAGTTCCTCAGAAAGCTTCTCTCCAGTTTCTATCTGAGCATATTTTCTTTTTCACCATAAGCCTCAAAGCACTCCCGAATATCCTTTCACACGGTAAACATAAACAGTGGTAGAAAACAGCTCAATGAAAAGAGAAACTTAACTGAGCAAGAGAAATTCACATGATGCATAGCAGTTTCACAGAAAGCTTCCTTCTGGTTTTTATCTGAAGGTATTTCTTTCTCCATACTTTAAAAAGCATTTCCAAATGTCATTCCACAGATTTCACAGACGCAGTGATTTAAAACTGCTCAATCCAAAGAATGGTTTAACTCTATTTGATGAATACACACATCACAAAGCAGTTGCTCAGAAAGCTTCTCTGCAGTTTTCATCGAAAGACATTTCCTAGCTCACCAGAGACCTCCGGGCGCCACTTAATATCCCTTCGCAGATTCCTCAAGGACAGAGTTTACAATCAGGGCAATGTAAAGAAAAAATTAACTCTGTAAAATTAATGCACATATCAGAGTGCTGTTTCCTGGAACGCTTCTTTCTGTGTTTTATTTAAGGATGTTTCTCTTTTCGCCATAGTCTTCAATGCACTCCGAAATGTCACTCTTTCTGTTTTACATGAAAGGTGTTCAAACACTGCCTTATGAGAAAAGAGGTATAACTCCCTGAGTGGAATGCACACATCACAAAGCAGATTCTCAGAAAGCTACTCTCCAGTTTTTATCTCAAGTTATTTCCTTTTTCACCATAGGCCCAAATGTGATCCCAAATATCCCTTCATGGATCCATCCATGAAGGAGTTTCCAAGCTGCCTCATGTAAAGAAAGCTTTATCTGTGTGAGATGAATAAACATAGCAAAAAGCAGATTCACGGAAAACTTCTTTCCAGTTTTTGTCAGAGGATACTTCCTTTTTCACCATAGTCCTGAATATGTTCCTGAATGTCCCCTCGTGATCCATGCATGACAGAGTTTCCAAGCTGTGTAATGTAAAGTAAGCTTTATCTATGTGAGATGAATACACATATCACAGAGCAGTTTCACCAAATGCTTCTTCTCAGGTTTTGTCTGAGGCTATTTCCCTTTTCACCATAGGAGTCAATATGCTCCCGGATATCCCTTGGTACCTTTTTCCACAAAAGGGTTTTCCCGATGCTGTATGAGAAGATAGGCATAATACTGTGAGTGGAATGCAAACGTCACAAGGCTGTTCCTCAGGAAACTTCTCTCCAGTTTCTATCTGACCATATTTCCCTTTTCACCATAAGCCTCAAAACGCTCCCGAATATCCCTTTGCATGCTAAACATAAACAGTTATAAAAAAACTGCTCAATGAACAGAGAAGCTTAACTGAGTGAGAGCAATTCACACGACACAGAGCAGTTTCACAGAAAGCTTCCTTCTGATTTTTATCTGAGGATATTTCTTTCTCCATATTCTGTGTTCCCAAATGTGGTTTGTCAGATTCCACAGAAACAGTGATTTCTAACTGCTCAATCCAATGAGTGGTTTAACTCTATGAGAAGAATACACACATGACAAAGCAGTTGCTCAGAAAGCTTCTCTCCAGTTTTCATCAGAAGACATATCGTTGCTCACCACAGGCCTCAAGGCCTCAAGGCGCCACTAAATATCCCTTTGCAGATTCCTCAAAGACAGAGTTTCCATACTGTCAATGTATAGTAAGCTTTAACTCTGTGAAATGAATGCACATTTCAGAGAGCAGTTTCTTGGAATGCTTCCTTCTCTTTTTTATCTGAGGATATTTCATTTTTCACCATAGTCTTCAATGCGCTCCAAAATGTCACTTTTTCGGTTTTACAGGAAGAGTGTTCAACCACTGCCTTATGAGAAAAGAGGTATAACTCCCTGAGTGGAATGCAAACATCACAAAGCAATTTCTCAGAAATCTTCTCTCTAGTTCTTATCTGAAGATATTTCACTTTTCACCATATTCCTGAATGTGCTCCCGAATGTCACTTGGCACCTCCGTCCATGACGGAGTTTCTAAGCTGCCTAATGTAAAGAAAGCTTTATCGATGTGAGATGAATAAACGTAGCAAAAGTAGATTCACAGCCAGCTTCTTTTCAGTTTTCATCTGAAGATGTTTCCTTTTTCACCATAATCCTGAATGTACTCCCGAATATCCCTTCGTGGGTCCATCCATGACAGAGGTTTCAAGCTGTGTAATGTATAGAAAGCTTTATCAATGTGAGAGGAATACACCTATCAAAGAGCAGTTTCACAGAAAGCTTCTTTAGAGTTTTTGTCTGAGGCTCTTTATCTTTTCACCAGAGGTGTCAATATTCTCCCGGATATCCCTCAGCACCTTATTCTTCAAAAGGCTTTCCCTGATGCTGTATGAGAAGAGAGGTATAACACTGTAAGTGGAATGCATACATCCCAAAGCTGTTCCTCGGAAGGCTCCTCTCCAGTTTCTATCTGATCATATTTCCTTTTTCACCGTAAGCCTCAAAGCACTCCCGAAAATCCCATTGCACGGTAAACATAAACAGTGTTAGAAAACTGCTCATTGGACAGAGCAGCTTAACTGAGTGGGAGGAATTCACACGACACATAGCAGTTTCACTGAAAACTTCCTTCTGATTTTTATCAGAGGAAATTTCTTCTCCATTTTCTAAAGAGCGTTCCCACGTGTCCTTCCTCAGATTCCACAAAAACAGTGATTTCAAACTGCTCAATCCAAAGAACGATTTAACTCTATGAGATGCATACAAACATCACAAAACGGTTGCTCAGAAAGCTTCTATCCAGTTTTTAATGGAAGACATTTCCTTGCTCACCACAGGTCTCCGGTCGCCACTTAATATCTCTTCAAAGAATCCTCAAAGACAGACTTTCCAAACTGGGAAATGTAGAGTAAGCTTTAACTTTCTGAAATGAATGCACACGTCAGAGAGCAGTTTCTTGGAATGCTTCTCTCTGGGTTTTATTTCAGGATATTTCACTTTTTGCCATAGTCTTCCATGCGCTCCGAAATATCACTTTTTTGTTTTTACAGGAAGAGTGTTCAAACACTGCCTTATGAGAAAAGAGGTATAACTCCGTGAGTGGAATGCACACATCCCAAACAGTTTCTCAGAAAACTTCTCTCCAGTTTTTATCTGAAGATATCTTCTTTTTCAACGTATGCTTGAATGTGCTCCCGAATGTCCCTTCACAGATCTGAACTTGACGGAGTTTCCAAACTGCATAATATAAAGAAAGTTTTATCTATGTGAGATTAATAAACATATCTATCACAAAGCAGTTTCACAGAAAGCTTCTTTCCAGTTTTTGTTTGAGGACATTTCCTTTTTCACCATAGCTGTCCACATGCTCCAGAATGTCCCTTAGTAGCTTTTTCTCCAAAAGAGATTCCCCAATCCTCTATGAGAAAAAGGTGTAACCCTGAGAGTGAAATGCAAAATCACAAAGAAACTCCTCGAAAAGCTTCTCTCCCGTTTCTACCTGAAATATTTTCATTTTCACCATAAGCCTCAAAGAGCTCCCGAATATCACTTTGCAGAGTAAACGCAGTGGTAGAGTACTGATCAATGAAAAGGAAAACTTAACTGTGTGAGTGGAATTCACACGACTGAGAGGAGTTTCACAGAAAACAACCTTCTGGTTTTTATCTGAGGGTATTTCTTTTTCAGCATATGCTAAAGACCGTTCCCAAATGGCCTTTCTCAGGTTCCAAAGCAACAGTGATTTCAAATTGTTCAATACAAAGAATGATTTAACTCTATGACATGAATACTTATATCACAAAGCAGTTGCTCAGAAAGCTTCTCTCCAGTTTTCAATGGAAGACATTTCCTTGCTCACCACAGGCCTCCGGGCTACACTTAATAACCCTTCGCAGATTCCTCAAAAACAGATTTTCCAAAATGGGCAATGTAGAGTAAGCTTTAACTCTGTGAAATGAATGCACATATCAGAGAGCAGCTTCTTGGAACGCTTCTTTCTGGGTTTTATTTGCAGATAGTTCAATTTTTGCCATAGTCTTCAATGCGCTCCGAAATATCACTTTTACAGTTTTTCAGGAACCATGTTCAAGCACTGCCTTATGAGTAAAGAGGTGTAATTCCCTGAGTGCAATGTACACATCACAAAGAAGTTTCTCAGAATGCTTTTCTCCAGTTTTTATCTGAAGATATTTCCATTTTCACCATAGTCCTGAATGTGCTCCAGAATGTCCCATCGTGGATACATCCCTGAAGAGTTTCCAAGCTGTGTAATATAAAGAAATCTTTATCTATGTGAGATGAAGAAACCTAGCCAAAACTAGATTCACAGAAAGCTTCTTTCCAGTTTTTATGTGAAGATATTTCTATTTTCACCATAGTCCTGAAAGTGTTCCCAAATGTGCCTTCGCGAATCTTTCCATGACGGAGTTTCCAAGCTGTGTAATGTAAAGAGAGCTTTTTCTATGTGAGATGAATAAACATGGCAGAAACCAGATTCACAGAAAGCTTCTTTCCAGTTTCTATCTGAGCATATTTCCTTTTTCACCATAAGCCTCACAGCCCTCCTGAATATCCCTTTGCACGCCAAATATAAACAGTGTTAGAAAACTGTTCAGTGAAATGAAAAGCTTAACTGAGTGAGAGTAATTAACACAATGCATAGTAGTTTCACAGAAAGCGTCCTTCTGTTTTTTATTGGAGGATATTTCTTTCTCCATATTCAAAAGAGCATTCCCAAATGTCCTTCCTCAGATTCCACAGATACAGGGATTTCAAACTGCTCAGTCCAAAGAATGGTTTAACTCTATGAGATGAATACACACATCATAAAGCAGTTGCTCAGAAAACTTCTCTCCAGTTTTCATCTGAAGACATTTCCTTGCTTACTACACACCTCCGGGCACCAGTTAATATCCTTTTGCAGAATCCTCAAAGACAGAGTTTACAAACTGGGCAACATAGAGTATGCTTTTACTCTGTGAAATGAATGCACATATCAAAGAGCAGTTTCTTGGAACACTTCTTTCTGGGTTTTATTTGAGGATATTTCACTTTTCGCCAGAGTCCTCAATGCGCTCTAAAATATCACTTTTTCGGTTTTACAGGAACAGTGTTCAAACACTACCCTATGAGAAAAGAGGTATAACTCCCTGAGTGGAATGCACACGTCACAAAATAGTTTTTTAGAAATCTTCTCTCCGGTTTTTGTCTGAAGGTATTTCGATTTTCCCCATAGTCCTGAATGTGCTCCCAAATGTCCCTTCACCAATCCGTCCATGACAGTGTTTCTTAGCTGCGTAAGGTAAAGAAAGTTTTATCTATGTGAGATGAATAAACATTGCAAAAAGCACATCCACGGAAATCTTCTTTCCAGTTTTTATCTAGAGATATTTCCTTTTTCACCATAGCCCTGCATCTGCTCCTGAAAGTCACTTTGTGGATCTATCCATGACAGAGTTTCCAAGTGTAATGTAAAGGAAGCTTTATCTATGTCAGATGAATACACATAGCACAAAACAGTTTCACAGAAAGCTTCTTTCCAGTTTTTGTCTGAGGCTATTTCTCTTTTCTCCATATGCATCAGTATGCTCCCAAATATCCCTTGGTACCTTTTTCTCTAAAAGGCTTTAACCAATGCTGTTTGAGTAGAGAGGTAAAACACTGTGAGTGGAATGCACACGTCACAGAGCAGTTTCTCAGAAAGCTTCTCTATAGTTTTTATCTGAAGAGATTTTCTTTTTCACCATATTCCTGTAAGTGCTCCCGGATGTCACTTTGCGGATCCGTCTGTGACAGAGTTTCCAAACTGTGTAATATAAAGAAAGTTTTATCTATGTGAGGTGAATAAATATATCTATCACAAAGCAGTTTCACAGAAATCTTCATTCCAGTTTTGTCTGAGCATATTTCCTTTTTCACCATAGTTATCCCTATATTCCCGAATATCCCTTTGTAGCTTTTTCTCCAAAAAGGATTCCCCAATCTTCTATGAGAAGAAAGGTATAACTCGGTGAGTGGAATGTGCACATCACAAATCAAATCCTTGGAAAGCTTCTCTCCAGTTTCTATCTGAAGCTATTTCCATTTTCACCATAAACCACAATGCGCTACCAAGTATCCCTTCGCAGACTAAACAGAAACAGTGGTACAATACAGCTCAATGAAAAGAGAAGCTTAACTGTGAGAGTGGAGTTCACACATTCCAGAGCAGTTTCACAGAAAGCTTACTTCTGTTTTTTTCTCTGAGGGTATTTATTTTTCAGCATATTCTAAAGAGCGTTCCCAAATGTCCTTTCACAGGCTCCACAGAAACAGGGATTTCAAACTGCTCTATCCAAAGAATGATTTAACTCCATGAGATGAATACACGCATCACAAAACAGTTGCTCAGAAAGCTTCTCTCCAGTATTCAACGGAAAACATTTCCTTGCTCGCCACAGACCTCCGGGCACCACTTAATATCCCTTCGCAGAATTCTCAAAGACAGACTTTCCAAACTGGGCAACACAGAGAAAGATTTAACTCTCTGGAATGAATGCACATATCAGAGAGCAGTTTTGTGGAATGCTTCTGTCTGGGTTTTAACTCACTATATTTCATTTTTCGCCATAGTCTTCCATGGGCTCTGAAATATTCCTTTTTCGGTTTTACGGGAACAGTGTTCAAACAATGCCTTTTGAGAAAAGATGTATAACTCCCTGAGTGGAATGCTCACATCACAAAGCACTTTCTCAGAAATCTTCTATCCAGTTTTTATCTGAAGATACTTCCTTTTTCACCATAGTCCTGAATGTGCTCCCGAATGTCCCTTTGTGGATCCATCCATGACAGAGTTACCAAACTGTGTAATGTAAAGAAAGCTTTATCTATGTGAGATGAATACACATATCACAGAGCAGTTTCACAGAAAGATTCTTTCCAGTTTTTGTATAAGTCTATTTCCCTTTTCACCATAGGCATCAACATCCTTCCGAATATAACCTGGTACCTTTTTTCCAAAAGGGTTTCCCTGATGCTGTATGAGAAGAGAGGTATAACACCAGGAGTGGAATGCACACGTCACAAAGAAGTTCCTCAGAAAGCTTCTCTACAGTTTCAGTGCAAACATATTTCCTTTTTCACCATAAGCCTCAGAAATGCTCCCGAATATCCCTTCACACGCTAAACATAAACAGGGTTAGAAAACTGCTCAATGAATAGAGAGGCTTATCTGAGCGAGAGGAATGAAGATGACACAGAGCAGTTTCACAGAGTGCTTCCTTCTGGGTTTTAACTGAGGATATTTTTTTCTCCATATTCTAAGGAGCGTTCCCAAATGTCCTTTCTCAGATTCCACAGAAGCAGTGATTTCAAATTGCTCAATCCAAAGAATGGTTTAACTCTATGAGATGAATACACACATCACAAAGCAGTTGCTCAGAGAGTTTATCTCCTGTTTTCATTGGAAGACGTTTCCTTGCTCACCACAAGCTTCAGGGTGCCACTTAGTATCCCTTCACAGATTCCTCAAAGACAGAGTTTCCAAACTGGGATACGTAGAATGAATGCACATATCAGAGAGCAGTTCCCTGGAACGATTCTCTCTGTGTTTTATTTGAGGATACTTCATCTGTCACCATAATCTTCAATGTGCTCCAAAATATCATTTTTTTGGTTTTACAGGAACAGTGTTCAAACACTGCCTTATGAGAAACGAGGTTTAACTCCGGGAGTAGAATGCACATCACAAAACAGTTTCTCAGAAAGCTTCTCTCCAGTTTTTATCTGAAGATATTTCCTTTTTCACCATGGACCTGAATGTGCTCCCGAATGTCCCTTTGTGGATTCGTCCATGACAGAGTTTCCAAGCTGTGTAATATAAAGAAAGCTTTATCTATGTGAGATGAATAAACTTAGCAAAAACCAGATTCACAAGAAGTTTTTTTCCAATTTTTATGTGAAGATATTTCCATTTTCACCATAATCCTGAATGTGTTCACATATGTCCCTTCACGGATCCATCCATGACAGAGTTTTCAAGTTGTGTAATGTAAAGAAAGCTTTATCTATGTGAGATGAATAAACAGAGCAAAAACAGATTCACAGAAAGCTACTGTTCAGTTTTTATCTTAAGATGTTTCTTTTTTCACCATTATTTTGAATGTGCTCCCGAATGTACCTTTGCAGATCCATCCATGATGGAGTTTCCAAGCTGCGTAATGTGAAGAAAGCTTTATCTATGGAGACGAATACACTGATCACAAAGCAGTTGCTCAGAAAGTTTCTCTCCAGTTTTCATCGGAAGACGTTTCCCTGCTCATCACAAGCCTCCAGGTGTCACTTAATATCGCTTCGCAGAATCCTCAAAGACAGACTTTGCAAACTGGGAAAAGTAGAGTAAGCTGTAACTCTCTGAAATGAATGCACACGTCAGAGATCAGTTTCTTGGAACGCTTCTTTCTGGGTTTTATTTGAGAATATATCACTTTTTGATATAGTTTTCAAAGAGCTCTGAAATATCCCATTTTCTGTTTTACAGGAACAGTGTTCAAACACTGACTTATGAGAAAAGAGGTATAACTCCCTGAGTGGAATGCACACATCACAAAGCAGTTTCTCAGAAAGCTTCTATCCAGTTTTTATCGGAAGATATCTCCTTTTTCACCATAGGCCTGAATGTGCTCCCGAATGTCCCTTTGTGGATCCGTCCATGACGGAGTTTCAAAACAGCGTAATAGAAAGAAAGTTTTATCTATGTGAGATGAATAAACATATTTATCGCAAAGCAGCTCCTCGGAAATCTCTCCAGTATCTATCTGAAGGTATTTCCGTTTTCACCATAAGCCTCAAAGTGCTCCCGAGTATCCCTTAGCTGACTAACCTAAAACAGTGTTAGAATACTGTTCAATGAAAACAGAAGCTTAACTGTGCGAGTGGAAATCACTTGACCTAGAGCGGCTTCAAAGAATGTTTCCTTACGGTTTTTATCAGAGGGCATTTGTTTTTCAGCATATTCTTAAGAGAGTTCCCAAATGTCCTTTCTCAGGTTCCACAGAAACAGTGACTTCAAACTGCTCAACCCAAAGATTGATTTAAATCTATGAGATGAACACACACATCACAAAGTAGTTGCTACGAAAGCTTCTCTCACTTTTCATTGGAAGATGTTTCCTTTCTCACCACAAGCTTCCGAGCGCCACTTAATATCCCTTACCAGATCCCTGAAAGACAGAGTTTCCAAACTGGGCAACCTAGTGTAGGCTTTCACTCTCTGAAATGAATGCACACGTTGGAAAGCAGTTTCTTGGAACGCTTTTTTCTGGGTTTTATTTCAGGATATTTCACTTTTCGCCATTGTCCTAAATGCATTGCAAAATATCACTTTTTCAGTTTTACAGGAACAATGTTCAAACACTGCCTTATGAGAAGAGAGATATAACTACCTGAGTGGAATGTACACATAACAAAGTAGTTTCTCAGAAACCTTCTCTCCAGTTTTTATCTGAAGATATCTCCTATTTCCTCACAGGCCACTTAATATCCCTTCAAAGATTCCTCAAAGACAGAGTTACCAAACTGGGCAATGTAGTGTAAGCTTTAACTCTCTGAAATTAATACACACATCAGAGAACAGTTTCTTGAAACGTTTATTTCTGAGTTTTATTTCCGGATATTTCACATTTTGCCCTAGACTTCAATGTGCTGCAAAATATAATTTTTTCCATTTTACAGCAACAGTGTTGAAACACTGCTTTATGAGAAAAGAGGTATAACTCCCTGAGTGGAATGCACACATCATAAAGCAGTTTCTAAGAAAGCTTCTCTTCAGTTTTTATCTGGAGATATTTGGTATTTCTCTACAGGCCTGAATATGCTGCCGAATGTCCCTTCACGAATTGGTCCATGATGCAATTTCAAAACTGCATAATAGAAAGAATGTTTTATCTCTGTAAGATGAATAGACATATCTATCACAAAGCAGTTTCACAGAAAGATTCTTTCCAATTTTTTTGTCTGGGGATATTTTCTTTTTCACCATAGCAGTCTTATAATCCCGAATGTCCCCCAGTAGCATTTTCTCCGGACGGGATTCCCCAATCCTCTCTGAGAAGAAAAGTATACATCTGTGACTGGAATGCACACGTCACAAAGCAGCTCCTCGGAAATCTTCTCTCAGTTTCTATCTGAAGATATTTCCTTTTTCACCATAAGTCTCAAAGCACTCCTGAATATCACTCCGCACTCTGAACAAAAACAGTGTTAGAATATTGCTCAATGAAAACAGAAGCTTAACTGTGCGAGTGGAGTTCACGTGACCTAGAACAGTTTTCCAGAAGGTTTCCTTGTGGTTTTATCGGAGGGTATTTCATTTTCAGCATATTCTTAAGAGCGTTCCCCAATTACCTTTCTCAGATTCCACAGAAATACTGAATTCAAACGGCTCAATCCAAAGAATGTTTTAACTCTCTTAAATGAATACACACATCACAAAGCAGTTGCTCCCAAAGATTTTCTCCAGTTTTCATCGGAAGACTTTTCATTACACACCACAAGCATCCAGGCGCCACTTAATATCCCTTCATAGACTCCTCAAAGACAGCGTTTCCAAACTGGGCAACGTAGTGTAAGCTTTAACTCTCTGAAAAGAATGCAAACATCAGAGAGCAGTTTCTTGGAACGTTTCTTTCTGGTTTTATTTCAGGATATTTCACTTTTCATCAGAGTCTTCAATGCGCTGCAATATATCACTTTTTCAGTTTTACAGGAACAGTGTTCAAACACTGCCTTATGAGAAAAGAGGTATAACTCCCTGAGTGAAATGCCCACATCGAAAAGGAGTTTCTCAGAAAGCTTCTCTCCAGTATTTATCTGAAGATATCTCCTATTTCCGCACATATTGAATGTGCTCCCGAATTTCCTTTTGCGAATCCATCCATGACCCAGTTTCAAAACTGCGTCATAGTAAGAAAGTTTTATGTATGTGAGATGAATAAACATATCAATCACAAAGCAGTTTTTCAGAAAGCTTCTTTCCAGTTTTTGTCTGAGGATATTTCCTTTTTCACCGTAGAGTCCATATACTCCCGAATGTCCCCTGGTAGGTTTTTCTCCAATCGGGATTCCCAATACTCTATGGGAAGAAAAGTATAACTCTGTGAGTGGAATGCACACATCACAAAGCAGCTACACGGAAATCTTCTCTCCAGTATCTATCTGAAGATATTTCCATTTTCACCATAAACCTCAAAGGGCTCCCGAATATTCCTTAGCTGACTAACCTTAAACAGTGTTAGAATACTGCTCAATGAAAATAGAAGCTTAACTGTGTGAGCTGAATTCACTGGACCTAGAGCGGTTTCACAGAAAGTTTCCCTCTGGTTTTTATTGCAGGGTATTTCTTTTTCAGCATATTATTAGGAGTGTTCCCAAATGTCCTTTCTCAGGTTCCACAGAAACAGTGATTTCAAACTGCTCAATCCAAAGAATGATTTAACTCTATGAGATGAATACACACATCACAAAGCAGTTGCTCCAAAAGCTTTTCTCCAGTTTTCATCAAAAGACGTTTCCTTTCTCACCTAAAGCCTCCGGGCGCCACTTAATATCCCTTCCCAGATTCCTCAAAGACAGATTTTCCAAACAGGGCAAAGTGGTGTTAGCTTTAACTCTCTGAAATGAATGCAAACATCAGAGAGTAGTTTCTTGGAATGTTCCTTTCTGGGTTTTATTTCAGGATATTTCACTTTTCACCATAGTCTTCAATGCACTGCAATATATCACTTTTTCAGTTTTACAGGAACAGTGTTCAAACACTGCTTTATGAGAAAAGAAGAATAACTTCCTGAGTGGAATGCACATATCACAAAGCAGTTTCTTAGAAAGCTTCTCTCCAATTTTTATCTGAAGATATCTCCTATTTCCCCGGAGGCCTGAATATGCTGCCGCACGTCCCTTCACGAATCCATCCATGATGCAGTTTCAAAACTGCATAATAGAAAGAAAGTTTTATCTATATGAGATGAACAGACATATCTATCACAAAGCAGTTTCACGGAAAGCCTCTTTCCAGTTTTTGTCTGAGGATATTTCGTTTTTCACCACAGCCGTCCATATACTCCTAAATGTCCCCTGGTAGCTTTTTCGCTAGATGGGATTCTCCAATCCTCTCTGAGAAGAAAAGTATAACTCTGTGAGTGGAATACACATGCCACAAAGCAGCTCCTCGGAAATCTTCTCTCAGTTTCTATCTGAAGATATTTCCTTTCTCACTGTAAGCCTCGAAGCACTCCCGAATATCACTTCACAGACTAAACAAAAACAGTGTTAGAATATTGCTCAATGAACACCGAAGCTTATCGGTGGGAGGGAAATTCACGTGATCTACAGCAGTTTCACATAATTTTTCCTTCTAGTTTTTATCAGAGGGTATTTCTTTTTCAGCATATTATTAGGAGCAGCCCCAAATGTCCTTTCTCAGGTTCCACAGAAAGAGTGATTTCAAACTGCTCAATCTTAAAGAATGTTTTAACACTCTTAGATGAATACACACATCACAAAGCAGTTTCTGCAAAAACTTCTCTCCAGTTTTCATCAGAAGACGTTTCCTTTCTCACCATAAGCCTCTGGGAGCCACTTAATATCCCTTCATAGATTCCTCTAAGACAGAGTTTCCAAACTGGCCAACGTAATGTAAGCTTTAACTCTCTGAAATGAATGCACATGTCAGAAAGCAGTTTCTTGGAATGCTTCTTTCTGGGTTTTATTTCAGCATACTTCACTTTTCATCATAGTCTTCAATGCGCTGCAAAATATCACTTTTTCAGTTTTACAGGAACAGTGTTCATACACTGCCTTATGAGAAAAGATGTATAACTCCCTGAGTGGAATGCACACATCACAAAGCAGTTTCTCAGAAAGCTTCCCTCCAGTGTTTATCTGAAGATATCTCCTTTTTCCCCACAGACCTGAATGTGCTCCCGAATGTCCTGTCGCGAATCCATCCATGACACAGTTTCAAAACTGTGTAATAGAAAGAAAGTTTTATCTATGTGAGATGAATAGACATATCTATCACAAAGCAGTTTCACAGAAAGCTTCCTTCCAGTTTTTCTCTGAGGATATTCCCCTTTTCTCCATAGCTGTGCATATACTTCCGAATGTTCCCTGGTAGCATTTATTCCAAACGGGATTCCCCAATACACTATGAGAAGAAAAGTATAACTCTGTGAGTGGAATGCACACGTCACAAAGCAGCTCTTCAGAAATCTTCTCTCCAGTATCTATCTGAAGATATTTCCGTTTTCACTGTAAGCCTCAAATCGCTCTGGAGTATCCTTTAGCTGTCTAACCTAAAACAGTGTTAGAACACTGCTCAATGAAAACAGAAGCTTAACGGTGTGAGTGGACTTCATGTGACCTAGAACAGTTTCACAGAAAGTTTCCTTCTGGTTTTTATCGGAGGGTATTTCTTTTTCAGCATATTCTTAAGATCGGTCCCAAATATCCTTTCTCAGGTTCCACAGAAACAGTGATTTCAAACTGCTCAATCCAAAGAATGATTTAACTCTATGAGGTGAATACACACATCACAAAGCAGTTGCTCTGAAATCTTCTCTCCAGTTATCATTGGAAGACGATTCCCTTCTCACCACAAGCCTCCGGGCTCCACTTAATAGCCCTTCAGAGATTCCTAAAAGATAGAGTTTCCAAACTGGGCAACGTAGTGTAAGCTTTAACTCTCGGAAATGAATGCACGCGTCAGAGAGCAGTTTCTTGGAACGCTTATTTCTGGGTTTTATTTCAGGATATTTCACTTTTTGCCAGAGTCTTCAATGCGCTGCAAAATATCACTTTTTCAGTTTTACAGAAAACCTGTTCAAACACTGCCTTATGAGAAAAGAGGTATAACTCCCTGAGTGGAATGCACACATCAGAATGCAGTTTCTCAGAAAGCTTCTCTCCAGTTTTTATCTGAAGATATCTCCTATTACCCACAGGCCTGAATGTTCTCCCGAATGTCCCTTCATGAATTCGTTCATGACACAGTTTCAAAGTTACGTAATACAAAGAAAGTTTTATCTATGTGAGTTGAATAGACATATCTCTCACAGAGGAGTTTCACAGAAAGCTTCTTTCCAGTTTTTGTCTGAGGATATTTTCTTTTTCACCATAGCCGTCTATATACTCCCGAATGTCGCCTGGTAGCGTTTTCTCTCAACGGATTCCCCAATCTTCTATATGAAGAAAAGTATAACTCTGTGAGTGGAATACACATGTCACAAAACAGCTCCTCAGAAATCTTCTCTCCAGTATCTATATGAAGATATTTCCATTTTCACCGTAAGCCTCAAAGCACTCCCGATTATCCTTTAGCTGACTAACCTAAAACAGTGTTAGAATACTGTTCAATGAAAATTGAAGCTTAACTGTGCGAGTGGACTTCACGTGACCTAGAGCAGTTTCACAGAAAGCTTCCTTCTGTTTTTTATCTGAGGGTATTTCTTTTTCAACATATTCTTAAGAGCGTTCCCAAATGTCCTTTCTCAGGTTCTACAGAAACAGTGATTTCAAACTGCTCAATCCAAAGAATGATTTAACTCTATGAGATGAATACACTCATCAAAAAGCAGTAGCTCCGAAAGCTTCTCTTCAGTTTTCATTGGAAGATGTTTCCTTTCTCATGACCAGCATCTGGGCGCAACTTAATATCCCTTCCCAGATTCCTCAAAGACATAGTTTCCAAACTGGTCAGCGTAGTGTAAGCTTTACCTGTCTTAAATGAATGCACACGTCAGAGAGCAGTTTCTTAGAATGCTTTTCCCTGGGTTTTATTTCAGGATATTTCATTTTTCACCTTAGTCTTCAAAGCACAGCCAGATATCACTTTAATAGTTTTACAGGAACTTTGTTCAAACACTGCCTTATGAGAAAAGAGGTATATCTCCCTGAATGGAATGCACACATCACAAAACAGTTTCTCTGAAAGCTTCTCTCCAGTTTTTATCTGAAGATATCTCCTATTTGCTCACAGACCTGAATGTGCTCCCGAATGTCCCTTCACGAATCCGTCCATGATGCAGTTTCAAACCTGGGTAATAGAAAGAAAGTTTTATCTATGTGAGATGAATAGACATATATATCATAAAGCAGTTTCACAGAAATCTTCTTTCCATTTTTTGTCGGACGATATTTCCCTTTACACCATAGCTGTCCATATACACCTGAATGTCCCCTGGTAGTTTTCTCTCCAAACCGGTTTTTCCAATCCTCTATGAGAAGAAAAGTATAACTCTGTGAGTGGAATACACACGTCACAAAGCAGCTCCTCGGAAACCTTCTATGCAGTATCTATCTGAAGTTATTTCCGTTTTCAACATAAGCCTCAAAGCACTCCCGAATAGCACTTCGCAAACTAAACAAAAATAGTGTTAGAATACTGCTCCATGAAAAAAGAAGATTAACTATGCGAGTGGACTTCACGTGACCTAGAGCAGTTTGACAGAAAGTTTCCTTCTGGTCTTTTTCAAAGGGTATTTCTTTTTCAGCATATTCTTAAGAACGTTCCCAAATACCCTTTCTCAGGTTCCACAGAAACAGTGATCTCAAACTGCTCAATCCAAAGAATGATTTAACTCTATGAGATGAATACACATCACAAAGCAGTTGTTCCAAAAGCTTCTCTCCAGTTTTCATCAAAACACGTTTTCTTTCTCACCACAAGCCTCCGGGCGCCACTTAATATCCCTTCACAGATTCCTCAAAGACAGAGTTTTCAAACTGAGTAACGTAGTGTAAGCTTTAACTCTCTGAAATGAATTCACTCGTCAGAGAGCAGTTTCTAGGAACGTGTCTTTCTGGTTTTATTTCAGGGTATTTCACTTTTCATCATAGTCTTCAATGTGCTGTAAATTTTCACTTTTTCAGTTTTACAGGAACAGTGTTCACACACTGCCTTATGAGAAAAGAGTTATAACTTCCTGAGTGGAATGCACAAATCACAAAGCAGTTTCTCAGAAAACTTCTCTCCAGTTTTATCTGAAGATATCTCCTACTTCCCCACAGGTGTGAATGTGCTACTGAATGTCCCTTTGCAAATCAGTCCATGACGCAGTTTTGAAACTGTGTAACAGAAAGAAATTTTTATCTATGTGAGATGAATAGACATATCTATCACAAAGCAGTTTCACAGAAAGCTTCCTTCCAGTTTTTCTCTGAGGATATTCCCCTTTTCTCCATAGCTGTGCATATACTTCCGAATGTTCCCTGGTAGCATTTATTCCAAACGGGATTCCCCAATACACTATGAGAAGAAAAGTATAACTCTGTTGGTGGAATACACACGTCACAAAGCAGCTCCTCGGAAATCTTCTCTCCAGTATCTATCTGAAGATATTTCTGTTTTCACTGTAAGCCTCAAATCGCTCTGGAGTATCCTTTAGCTGTCTAACCTAAAACAGTGTTAGAATACTGCTCAATGAAAACAGAAGCTTAACGGTGTGAGTGGACTTCATGTGACCTAGAACAGTTTCACAGAAAGTTTCCTTCTGGTTTTTATCGGAGGGTATTTCTTTTTCAGCATATTCTTAAGATCGGTCCCAAATATCCTTTCTCAGGTTCCACAGAAACAGTGTTCTCAAACTGCTCAATCCAAAGAATGATTTAACTCTATGAGATGAATACACACATCACAAAGCAGTTGCTCCGAAATCTTCTCTCCAGTTTTCATCAACGGGATTTACTTTCTCACCACAAGCGACCGGGCGCCACTTAATATCTCTTCACAGATTCTTACGTTTCCAAACTGGGCAACGTAATGTAAGCTTTAACTCTCGGAAATGAATGCACCCGTCAGAGAGCAGTTTCTTGGAATGCTTCTTTCTGGGTTTTATTTCAGGATATTTCACTTTTTGCCAGAATCTTCAATGTGTTGCAAAATATCACTTTTTCAGTTTTACAGGAACTTTGTTCAAACACTGCCTCAGGAGAAAAGAGGTATAACTCCATGTGTGGAATGCACACATCACAAAGCAGTTTCTCAGAAAGCTTCTCTCCAGTTTTTATCTGAAGATATCTCCTTTTTCCCCACAGGCCTGAATGTGCTCCTGAATGTTCCTTCGTGAATCCGTCCATGATGCAGTTTCAAAACTGCATAATAGAAAGAAAGCTTTATCTATGTGAGATTAATAGACATATTGATCGCAAAGCAGTTTCACAGAAAGCTTCCTTCCAGTTTCTATCTGAGGATATTTCCTTTTTCACCATAGCCATGCATATACTCCTGAATGTCCCTGGTAACGTTTACTCCAAACAGGACTCCCCAGTCGTCTATGAGAAAGAAAGTATAACACTGTCAGTGGAATGCACACGTCACAAAGCAGCTCCTCAGAAATCTTCTCTCCAGTACCCATCTGAAGATATTTCCTTTTTCACCATAAGCCTCAAAGCGCTCCCGAATAGCACTTCGCAAACTAAACAAAAATAGTGTTAGAATACTGCTCCATGAAAAAAGAAGATTAACTGTGTGAGTGGAATTCACATGACCTAGAGCACTTTCACAGAAAGTTTCCTTCTGGTTTTTATCGGAGGGTATTTCTTGTTCAGTATATTCTTAGGAGCGTTCCCAAATATCCTTTCTCAGTTTCCACAGAAACAGTGATTTCAAACTGCTCAATCCAAAGAATGATTTAACTCTATGAGATGAATACACTCATCACAAAGCAGTTGCTCCAAAAGCTTCTCTCTAGTTTTCATCGAAAGACGTTTCCTTTCTCACCACAACCCTCCAGGCGTCACTTAATATCCCTTCACAGATTCCTCAAACACAGAGTTTCTAAACTGGGCAATGTAGTGTAAGCTTAAACTCTGTGAAATAAATGCACTCTTTGGAGAGCAGTTTCTTTAAACGCCTCTTTCTGGGTTTTATTTCCGAATACTTCACTTTTCGCCATAGTCTTCAATGTGTTGCAAAAAATGACTTTTTCAGTTTTACAGCAACAGTGTTCAAACACTGCCTTATGAGAAAAGAGGTGCAAGTCCCTGAGTGGAATGCACTCATGACAAATCAGTTTCTCAGAAACCTCTGTCCCATTTTTATCTGAAGATATCTCCTATTTCCCCACAGGCCTGAATGTGCTGCCTCATGTCCCTCCATAAGTCCATCCATGACACACTTTCAAAACTGCATATTGAAAGAAAGTTTTATCTATGTGAGATGAATAGACATATCTGTCCAAAAGCAGTTTCACAGAAAGCTGCTCTCCATTTTTGATCTGAAGATATCTCCTATATCTCCACATGCCTGAATGTGCTCCCGAATGTCCCATCGTGAATCCCTCCATGACGCAGTTTCAAAACTGAGTAATAGAAAGAAAGTTTTATCTATGTGAGATGAATAGACGTATCTATCACAAAGCAGATTCACAGAAAGCTTCTTTCCAGTTTTTATCTGAACATATTTCCTTTTTCACCATAGTCCTGATTGTCTTCCCGAATGTCCCTTCGTGGATCCATCCATGACATAGTTTCCAAGCTGTGAAATGTAAAGGAAACTTTATCTGTGTGAGATGAATACACATATCACAGAGCAGTTTCATAGAAAGCTTCTTTCCAGTTTTTGTCTGAGGCTATTCCCCTTTTCAATCTAAGCATCAACATGCACCTGAATATCACTTGGTAACTATTTCTCCAAAAAGGTTTCCCTGATGCTGTATGAGAAGAGAGGTATAACACCGTGAGTGGAATGCACACGTCACAAAGCAGTTCCTCAGAAAGTTTCTCTCCAGTTTCGGTGTTTACATATATCCTTTTATACCGTAAGCCTCAAAGTGCTCCTGAGTATCCCTGCACACGCTAAACATAAACAGGTTTAGAAAACTGCTCAATGTAAAGAGAGGCTTAACTGAGCGAGAGGAATTAAGATGACACAAAGTAGTTTCACAGAACACTTCCTTCTGGATTTTACCTTAGGGTATTTCTTTCTCTATATTCCAAGCAGCGTTCCCAAATGTCCTCTCTCAGATTCCACAGAAACAGTGATTTCAAACTGCTCAAACCAAAGAATATTTTAACTCTATGAGACAAACACACACTTCACAAAGCAGTTTCTCAGAAAACTTCTCCGCAGTTTTCATTGGAAGACGTTTCCTTGCTCACCACCAGCCTCCGGGCACACTTAATATCCCTTCACAGAAAGCTTCGAGCAGAATCCACGTGACACAGAGCAGTTTCACAGAAAGCTTCCTTCTAGTTTCTATCTCAGGTTCTTTCTTTTTCAGGATATTCTAAAGAGTGTTCCCAAATGTCCTTTCTCAGATCTACAGAAACAGTGATTTCAAACTGCTCAATCCAAAGAATGATTTAACTTTTTGAGATGAATACAAACATCACAAAAGAGTTGCTCAGAAACTTGCTCTCCAATTTTCAACAGAAAACATTTCCTTGCTCACCACAGTCCTCCAGTTGCCACTTAATATCCCTTCGGAGAATCCTCAAAGACAGACTTTCCAAACTGGGAAATGCACAGTAAGCTTTAATTCTGTGAAATGACTGGACATGTCAGAGAGCAGTTTCTTGGAATGCTTCTTTCTGGGTTTTATTTAATGACATCTCACTTTTCGCCATAGTCTTAAATGTGCCCCAAATATCACTTTTTTAGTTTTAAGGAGCAGTTTTCAAACAATGCCTTATGAGAAGAAAGGTATAACTCCCTGAGTAGAATGCACAGATCACCAAGCAGTTTCTCAGAAAGCTTCTCTCCAGTTTTTATCTGACGATATTTCCTTTTTCACTATAGCCGCCCATGTACTCTCGAATGTCCCCTGGTAGCTTTTTCTCCAAAAGGAATTCCCCATTCCTCTATGAGAAGAAAAGTATAACTGTGTGAGTGGAATGCACACGTCACAAAGCAGCTCCTTGGAGGTCTTCTCTGCAGTTTTTTTCTGAAGATGTTTCCATTTTCTCCATAAGCTTCAAAGCATTCCCGTGTACCCCTTAGCTGACTAAACTAAAACAGTGTTAGAATACTACCCAATGAAAACAGAAGCTTAACTGTGTGAGTGGAATTCACATGACAAAGAGAAGTTTCACAGAAAGCTTCCTTCTGGTTTTTATTGGAGGGTATTTCTTTTTCAGTATATTATTAAGAGTGTTCCCAAATGTCTTCTCTCAGTTTCCACAGAAAGAGTGATTTCAAACTGCAAAATCCAAAGAATGATTTAACTCTATGAGATGAATACTCACGTCACAAAGCAGTTGCTCAGAAAACTTCTCTTCAGTTTTCAACGGAAGATATTTCCTTGCTTGCCACAGGCCTCCGGTCACCACTTAATATCCATTTGCAGAATACTCAAAGGCAGACTTTCCAAACTGGGAAATGTAGAGTAAGATTTAACTCTCTTATATGAATGCACATATCAGAGCAGTTTCTTGGATCGCTTCTTTGTGGGTTTTATTTCATGATATATCACTTTTTGCCATAGTCTTCCGTGCGCTCCGAAATATTACTTTTTCGGCTTTACAGGAACAGTGTTCAAACACTGCCTTATGTGTAAAGAAGTATAACTCCCTGAGTGGAATGCACACCTCACAAAGCAGTTTCTCAGAAGGCTTCTATCCAGTTTTCATCTGAAGATATCTCCTTTTTCCCCATAGGCCTGAAGGTACTCCCGAAAGTCCCTTCACTGATCTGTCCATGATGGAGTTTCCAAACTGCATAATATAATGAAGCTTTTATCTATGTGAGATGAATAAACGTGTCTATTACAAATCAGTTTCACACAAATCTTCTTTCCAGTTTTTGTCTGAGAATATTTCCTTTTTCACCATAGCTGTCCATGTACTCCCGAATGTCCCTTGGTAGCTTTATCTCCAAAAGGGTTTCCCCAATCCTCTATGAGAAGAATGATATAATTCTGCAAGTGGAATACACACGTCACGAAGCAGCTCCTTGGAAAGCTCCTCTCCAGTTTCAATCTGAAGATTTTTCCTTTTTCAGCTAAAGCCTCCAAGTGCTCCTGAATATCCCTTTGCAGTCTAAACAAAAACAGTGTTAGAATACTGCTGACTGAAAAGAGAAGCTTAACTCTGTGAGTGGAATCCATGCAACACAGAGCAGTTTCACAGAGAGCTTCCTTCTGGTTTCTATCTGAGGGTGTTTCTTTTTCAGGATATTCTAAACAGCGTTCCCAAATGTCCTTTCTCAGATTCCACAGAAACAGTCATTTTAAACTGCTCAATCCAAAGAATGATTTAAATCTATGAGATGAATACAAACATCAAAAAAGAGTTGCTCAGAAAGCTTCTCTCCAGTTTTCAACGGAAAACATATCCTTTCTCACCACTGGTCTCTGGTCTCCCCTTAATATCCCTTCGAAGAATCCTCAAAGACAGACTTTCCAAACTGGGAAATATAGAGTAAGATTTAAGTAGGTGAAATGAATGGATATGTCAGAGAGCAGTTTCTTGGAATGCTTCCTTCCGGGTTTTATTTGACAATTTTCACTCTTCACCATAGTCTTCAAAGTGCTCCAAATATCACTTTTCTAGTTTTACAGGAACAGTCTTCAAACATTGCCTTATGAGAAAAAAGGTATAACTCCCTGAGTGGAATGCACATATCACCAAGCAGTTTCTCAGAAAGCTTCCCTCCAGTTTTTATCGGACGATATTTCCTTTTTCACCAAAGGCCCAATGTGATCTCAAATATACTTTCATGGATCAATCCATGACAGAGTTTCCAAGCTGCGTGATGTAAAGAAAGCTTTATCTTTGTGAGATGAATAAACATAGCAAAAAGCAGATTCACCGAAAGCTTCTTTCCAGTTTTTATCTGAAGATATTTCCTTTTTCTCCATAGTCCTGAAAGTGCTCCCGAATGTCCCTTCGTGGATCCGTCCATTGGAAACTTGGACAGAGTTTCCAAGCTGTGTAATGTAAAGAAAGTTTTATCTATGTGAGATGAATACACATACCACAGGGCAGTTTCATAGAAAGCTTCTTTCCAGTTTTTGTCTGAGGCTACATCCCTTTTCACCATAGGCATCAACATGCTTCCGAATATCACTTGGTAACTTTTTCTCCAAAAGGGTTTCCCTGATGCTGTATGAGAAGAGAGGTATGACACTGTGAGTGGAATGCACACGTCACAAAGCAGTTCCTCGGAAAGCTTCTCTCCAGTTTCAGTCTGAACATATTCCTTTTTCGCCATAAGCATCAAAGTGCTCCCGAATATCCCTTCACATGCTGAACATAAACAGGGTTAGAAAACTGCTCAATGAAAAGAGAGGTGAAACTTAGTGAGAGGAATTAAGAAGACACAGAGCAGTTTCACAGAAAGCTTCCTTCTGGATTTTACCTGCGGATATTTCTTTCTCCATATTCCAAGGGGCGTTCTCAAATGTCCTTCCTCAGATTTCACAGAAACAATGATTTCAAACTGCTCAATCCAAAGAATGATTTAACCTATGAGATGAAAACACAGATCACAGGAAGTTTCTCAGAAAGCTTCTATACAGTTTTCAACAGAAGAGATTTCCTTGCCCACCACAGGCCTCCGGGCACCACTTAATATCCCATCGCAGATTCCTCAAAGACATATTTTCCAAAGTGGGCAGTGTAGAGTAATCTTTAACTCTGTGATATCAATGCACATATCAGAGAGCAGTTTCTTGGAATGCCTCTTTCTGGATTCTATTTGAGGATATTACACTTTTTGCCATATTCTTCATTGTGCTCCGAACTATCAATTTTTCGGTTTTATAGGAACAGTGTTCAAACACTGCCTTAGGAGAAAAGAGGTATAACTCCCTGAGTGGAATGCACACATCACAAAGCAGTTTCTCAGAAAGCTTCTCTCCAGTTTTTATCTGAAGTTATTTCCTTTTCACCATAGGCCTGAATGCGATCCTGAATATCCCTTTGCGGATCCATTCGTGATGGAGTTTGAAAGCTGCGTAATGTAATGAAAGCTTTGTCTGTGTGAGATGAATAAACATAGCAATAAGCAGATTCACAGAAAGCTTCTATTCAGTTTTTATATGAATATATTTCCTTTTTCACCATTGTCCTGAATTTGCTCCCCAATGTCCCTTCGCAGATCTGTCCATGACAGAGTTTCCATGCTGTGTAATGCAAAGAAAGCTTTATCTATGTGACATGAATACACATATCACAGAGCAGTTACACAGAAAGCTTCTTTCCAGTTTTTGTCTGAGGTTATTTTCCTTTTCACCTTAGGCATCAATATGCTCTCGGATATCCCTTGGTAAATATTTCCCGAAAGGGGTTTCCCTGATGCTGTATGAGAGGAGAGGTATAACACTCTGAGTGGAATACACACGTCACAAAGCGACTCCTCAAAAAGCTTCTCTCCAGTTTCCCTCTGAAGATATTTCCGTTTTCACCATAAGCCTCAAGGCTCTCCCGGATATATCTTCGCAGTCTAAACAAAAACAGTGTTAGAATACTGCTCAATGAAAACAGAAGCTTAACTGTGCGAGTGGAATTCACATGACACAGATCACTATCACAGAAAGCTTCCTTCTGGTTTCTGTCTGAGGTTATTTCTCTTTCTGAATATTCTAAAGAGCATTCCCAAATGTCCTTTCTCAGATTCCACAGGATCAGTGATTTCAAGCCGCTCAATCCAAAGAATGATTTAACTCTATGAGATGCATACAAACATCACAAAGCAGTTGCTCAGAAAGCTTCCCTCCAATTTTCAACAGAATACATTTCCTTGCTCACCACAGAGCTCTAGTAGCACATAATATCCCTTCGCAGAATCCTCAAAGACAGACTTTCCAAACTGGGAAATGTAGAGTAAGCTTTACCTCTGTGAAATGAATGGACATGTCAGATTGCAGTTTCTTGGAATGCTTCCTTCAGGGTTTTATTTGACAACATTTCACTTTTTGCCATAGTCTTCAATGTGCTCCACACGTCACTTTTTTATTTTTACAGAAACAGTGTTCAAACAGTGCCTTATGAGAAGAAAGGTATAACTCCCTGAATGGAATGCACAGATCACCAAGCAGTTTCTCAGAAAGCTTCTCTCCACTTTTTATCTGATATTTCCTTTTTCAACATAGACCCGAATATCACTTCACGGATCCATCCATGACAGAGTTTCCAAGCTGCCTAATATAAAGAGAGCTTTATCTATTTGAGAAGAATACACATATCACAGAGCAGTTTCTCAGAAAGCTTCTTTCTAGTTTTTGTCTGAGACTATTTCCCTTTTCACCATATTTACCAATATGCCTCCGACGATCCCTTTGTATCTTTTCCTCCAAAAGGGTTTCACTGATGCTGTAGGAGAAGAGAAGTATAACACTGTGAGTGGAATGCCCACGTCATGAAGCAGTTCCTCTTAACGCTTCTCTCCAGTTTCTATCTGAAATATTTCCTTTCTCACCAAAAGTCGCAAAGTGCTTACGAATATCTCTTCGAATGCTAAACATAAACAGTGTTAGAGAACGGGTCAATGAAAAGAGAAACTTAACTGATCGAGAGGAATTCACACGACACATAGTAGTTTCACAGAAATCTTCCTTCTGGTTTTTATCTGAGGATAATTGTTTCTCCATATTCTAAGGAGCGTTCCCAAATGTCCTTCCTCAGATTCTATAGAAACAGTGATTTCAAACTGCTCAATCTAAATAATGATTTAACTCTATGAGATGAATACACACGTCACAAAGCAGTTGCTCAGAAAGCTTCTCTCTAGTTTTCAACGGAAGACATTTCCTTGCTCACCACAGGCCTCCAGGCGCTAATTAATATCCCTTCGCAGATTCCTCAAGAGAGAGTTTCCAAACTGGGCAACGTAGAGTAAGCTTTATCTCTGTGAATTAAATGCACATATAAGTGAGCGTTTTCTTAGAACGTTTCTTTCTGGATTTTATTTGAGGATAGTTCACTTTTGGCTATAGTCTTTAAAGCACTCCAAAATATCACTTTTTCGGTTTTACAGGAACAGTGTTCAAACACTTCCTTATGAGAAAAGAGGTATAACTACCTGAGTGGAATGCACACATTAAAAGCAGTTTCTCAGAGTTTCTCTCCTGTTTTTATCTGAAGATATTTTCTTTTTCTCCATAGGCCTGAATGTGCTCCAGAGTGTTCCTTCACAGATCCTTCCATGACGGAGTTTTCTAACTGTGTAATGTAAAAAGGTTTTATCTATGTGACATCAATAAGCATATCTATCAAAAAAGCAGTTTCACAGAAAGATTCTTTCCAGTTATTGGCTGAGGATATTTCCTTTTTTGCCATAGCCTTACATATACTCCTAAATGTCCCATGGTAGCTTTTCCTCCAAAAGAGATTCCCCAATGCTCTATGAGAAGAAAGGTATAACTCTGAGAGTCGAGTGCACACATCACAAAACAGCTCCTCGGAAGGCTTCTCTCCAGTTTGTATCTGAAGATATTTCCGTTTTCACCATAAGCCTCAAAGTGCTCCCGATTATCCATTCACAGACTAAAGAAAAACAGTGTTAGAATACTGCCCAATGAGAAGAGAAGCAGAACTGTGTGAGGGGAATTCACACGACACAGAGCAGTCTCACAGAATGCTTCCTTCTGTTTTTTATCTGAAGGTATTTCTTTTTCAGCATATTCTTAAGAGAGTTCCCAAATGTCCTTTCTCAGGTACCACAGAAACAGTGATTTCAAACTCTTCAATCCAAAGAATGACTTAAGTCTATGAGAATAATCCACACATCACAAAGCAGCTTCTCAGAAAGCTTTTCTCCAGGTTTCAATGTAAGACATTTTCTTCCCCACCACAGGCCTCCGGGAGCCAGTTAATATCCCTTTGCAGATTCCACAAAGACAGAGTTTCCAAGCTGGTCAATGTAGAGTCTGCTTTATCTCTGTGAAATGAATGCACATATCAAAAGGTAGTTTCTTGGAACGCTTCTTTCTGGGTTTTATTTGAGGAGAGTTCTCTTTTCGCCATAGTCTTCCATGTGCTCCATAATATCACTTTTTCGGTTTTACAGTAACAGTGTTCAAACACTGCCTTATGAGAAAAGAGGTATAACTCCCTGAGTGGAATGCACACGTCACAAAGCAGTTTCTCAATTTTTTTCTGAGGATATTTCCATGTTCATCATAGGCCTTAATGTACTCCCAAATGTCCCTTCGCAGATCCGTCCATGACAGAGTTTCCAAGCTGCGTAATGTAAAGAAAGGTTTATCAATGTGAGATGAATACACATAGCAAAAAGCAGATTCAGAGAAATCTTCTTTCCAGTATTCATCTGATGTTATTTCCTTTTTCACCAGACTCCTGAATTTGCTCCCGAATGTCCCTTTGCAGATACGTCCATGACAGAGTTTCCAAGCTGCGTAACGTAAAGAAAGCTTTATTTATGTGAGATGAATACACACACAACGGAGCAGTTTCACAGAACACTTCTTTCCAGTTTTAGTCTGAGGCTATTTCCTTTTTCACCATATTCGTCAATATGCCACCAAATATCTCTTGGTACCTTTTCCTCCAAAAGAGTTTCGCAAATCAGTATGAGAAGAGAGGTAAAACACTGTGAGTGTAATGCACACCTCAGAAAACAGCTACTCGTAAAGCTCCTTTACATTTTCTATCTGAAAATATTTCCTTTTTCACCATAAGCCTCAAAGAGCTCGTGAATATCCCTTCGCACACTGAACATAAACAGTGGTAGAAAACAGCTCAATGAAATGAGAAGCTTAACTGAGTGAGAGGAATTCACATGATGCATAGCAGTTTCACAGAAAGCTTCCTTCTGGTTTTTATCTGAGGATATTTCTTTCTCCACATTCTAAATATCGTTCCCAAATGTTCTTCCTCAGATTCCACAAAAACAGTGATTTTAAACTGCTCAATCCAAAGAATGGTTTACCTCTATGAGGTGAATACAAACATCACAAAAAAAGTTGCTCAGAAAGTTTCTCTCCAATTTTCAACAGAAGACATTTCCTTGGCTGCCACAGCCCTCCGGTTGCCACTTAATATCCCTTCGCAGAGTCCTCAAAGACAGACTTTCGTAACTGGGAAATGTAGAGTAAGCTTTGACTCTGATATGAATGGACATGTCCTGGAGCAGTTTCTTGGAATGCTTCTTTCTGGGTTTTATTGAATGACATTTCACTTTTCTCCATAGTCTTCAAAGTGATCTGAATATTACTTTTTTAGTTTTACAGGAACAGTGTTCAATCAGTGCCTTATGAGAAGAAAGGTATAACTCCCTGAGTGGAATGCACACATCACGAAGCAGTTTCACAGAAAACTTCTCTCCACTTTTTATCTGACGATATTTCCTTTTTCACCATAGGCCCGCATGTGATTCCGTATATTCCTTCGTGGAACCATCCATGATGGAGTTTCTAAGCTGTGTAATGTAAAGAATGATTTATCTATGTGAGATGAATAAACACAGCAAAAAGCAGATTCCCAGAAAACTTCTTTCCAGTTTTTATCTGAAGATATTTCCTTTCTCACCATAGTCCTGAATGTGCTCCCAAATGTCCCTTCGGGGTTCCGTCCATGGCAGAGTTTCCAAGCTGTGTAATGTAAAGGAAGCTTTCTATATTTGAGATGAATACACATATCACAGAGTAGTTTCATAGAAACCTTCTTTCCTGTTTTTGTCTGAGGTTACTTACCTTTTCACAACAGGCATCAACATGCTCCCGAATATCACTTGGTACCTTCTCCAAAAGGGTTTCCCTGACGCTGTATGTGAAGAAAGTTTTATCTATGAGAGGTGAATAAACATACCAGAAAGAAGATTCACACAGTGCTTCTTTCCAGTTTTTATCTGAAGATATTTCCATTTTCACCGGAGTCCCGGATGTGCTTCCGAATGTCCATTCGCGGATCAGTCCATGACTTAGTTTCCAAGCTGCATAACAGAAAAATGCTTTATATATGTGAGATTAATACATATAGAAAAAGGCAGGTTCACGGAAAGCTTCTTTGCCGTTTTTATCTGATGATATTTCCTTTTTTAACCTAGTCCTGAATGTACTCCTGAATGTCCCTTCGCGGATCCGTCCATGACAGTGTTTCCAAGCTACGTAACGTAAAGAAAGCTTTATCTATGTGAGATGAATACTCATAGCATAGAGCAGTTTCACAGAAAGCTTTTTTTCTCTTTTTGTCTGAGGCTATTTCCGTTTTCACCATAGGCATCAATATGCTCCCGAATATACCTTGGTACCTTTTTCTCCAAAAGGGCTTCCCCGATGCCATATGAGAACAGAGGTATATCACTGTGAGTGGAATGTAACATCACAAAGCAGCTCCTGGGAAAGATTCTCTGCAGTTTCTATCTGAACATATTTCCTTTTTCACTGTAAGCCTCAAAGCGCTCATGAATATCCCTTTGCACGCTAAAGAAAAGAGTGTTAGAAGACTGCTCAATGAAAATAAAAGCTTAACGAGTGAAAGGAATTCACTTGACACATAGCAGTTTCACAGAAGGCCTCCTTGTGGTTTTTATCTGAGGATATTTCTTTCTCCATATTACAAAGCGCGTCAAATGTCCTTCTTCAGATTCCGCACAAACAGTGATGTCAAACTGCTCAATCCAAAGAATGGTTTAACTCTATGAGATGAATACACACCTCACAAAGCAGTTGCTCAGAGTGCTTCTCTCCAGTTTTTACCAGAAGACATTTTCTTGCTCACCACGGGCCGCTGGTTACTACTTAATATCCCTTTGCAGAATCCTCAAAGACAGACTCTCCAATCTGGGAATGTAGAGTAAACTTTAACTCTGTGAAATGAATGGCTATGTCGGAGAGCAGTTCCTTGGAATGCTTCTTTCTGGGTTTTATTTGATGACATATCTCTTTTCATCATAGTCTTCAATGTGCTCCGAATATCATTTTTCAAGTTTTGCAGGAACAGTGTTCAAACAGTGCCTTATGAGAAGAAAGGTATAACTCCCTGAGTGTAATGCACACATCACCAACTAGTTTCTCAGAAAGGTTCTCTCCAGTTTCAATCTGATGATATTTCCTTTTTCGCCATAGGCCTGAATGTGATTCTGAATATCCCCTCTTGGATCCATCCATGATGTGGTTTCCAAGCTGCATAATGTAAAGAAAGCTTTTTCTATGTGAGTTGAATAAACATAGCAAAAAGGAGATTCACAGAAAGATTCTTTCCAGTTTTTATCTGAAGATATTTCCTTTTCACCATAGTCCTGAATGTGCTCCCGAATGTCCCTTCGTGCATCCGTCCATGACAGAGTTTCCAAGCTGCATAACATAATGAAAGCTTTAACTATGTGAGATGAACACACATATCAGAGAGCTGTTTCATGGAAAGCTTCTTTCCATTTTTTGTCTGAGGCTATTTCCCTTTTCACCATAGGCATCAACATGCTCCCGAATGTCACTTGGTACCTTTTTCTCCAAAAGGGTTTCCCCAATGTTGTATGGGGTATAACAGAGGTATAACACCGTGAGTGGAATGCACACGTCACAAAGTAGTTCCTCGAAAAGCTTCTCTCCAGTTTCGGTCTGAACATATTTCCTTTTTCACTGTAAGGTTAAAATTTCTCCCGAATATCCCTTCACACGCTTAAGAGAAACAGGGTTAGAAAACTGCTCAATGAAAAGAGAGGCTTAACTGAGCAAGAGGAATTAAGACTACACAGAGCAGTTTCACAGAAAGCTTCCTTCGGGATTTTACCTGAGGATATTTCTTTCTCCATATTCTAAGGAGCGTTCCCAAATGTCCTTTCTCAGAATCCACAGAAGCAGTGATTTCAACTGCTCTATCCAAAGAATGGTTTAACTCTCTGAGACTAATACAAACATCACAAAGCAGATGCTCAGAAAGCTTTTCTCCATTTTTCATCAGAAGACATTTCCTAGCTCAACACAAGCCTCCGGGGGCCACTTAATATCCCTTCAGACATTCCTCAAAGACAGAATTTCCAAACTGGGCAACGTAGAGTAAGTTTTAACTCTGTGAAATGAATGCACATATCAGAGAGCAGTTTCTTGGAACGCTTCCCCCTGGGTTTCATTTGAGGATATTTAACTTTTCACCATAGGCTTCAATATGCTCCGAAATAACACTTTTTCGGTTTTACAGGAAGTGTTCAAACACTGTCTTATGAGAAAAGAGGTATAACTCCCTGAGTGTAATGCATACATCAAAAAGCAGTTTCTTGGAAAGCTTCTTTCCAGTTTTTATCTGAAGATATTTACTATTTCACCATAGGCCTGAATGTGCTCCTGAATGTCCCTTAGCGAATCCATCCATGACAGAGTTTCAGAACTGTGTAATAGAAAGAAAGTTTTATCTTTGTGAGATGCATAAACATATTTATCACAAAGCAGTTTCACAGAAAGCTTCTATCCAGTTTTTGTCTGAGGATATTTCCTTTTTCACCATAGCCGTCCCTATAATCCCAAATGTTCCTTGGTAGCTTTTTATCCAAAAGGGATTCCCCAAGCCTCTATGAGAAGAAAGGTATGATTCTGTGAGTGGAATGCACACGTCACAAAGCAGCTCCTCGGAAAGCTTCTCTCCACTTTCAATCCGAAAATATTTCCTTTTTCACCATAAGCCTTAAAGCGCTCCTGAATATCCCTTCACAGACTAAACAAAAACAGTGTTAGAATACTGCTCAATGAAAAGGGAAGCTTAACTGTGCGAGCGACATTCACGTGACAGAGAGCAGTTTCACAGAAAGCTTCCTTCTGGTTTCTATCTGAGATTATTTCTCTTTCAGGATATTCTAATGAGTGTTCCCAAATGTCCTGTCTCAGATTCCACAGAAACAGTGATTTCAAAGTTCTCAATCCAAAGAATGATTTAACTCTATGAGATGCATACAAACATCACACAAAGGAGTTGCTCAGATAGCTTCTCTCCAATTTTCAATGGAAGACATTTCCTTGCTTGCCTCAGGCCACCAGTGGCCACGTAATAGCCCTTCGCAGAATCCTCAAAGACAGACTTTCCAAACTGGGAAATGTAGAATAAGCTTTAACTCTGTGAAAAGAATGGACATGTCAGAGTGCAGTTTCTTGGAATGCTTCTTTCTGGGTTTTATTTGATGACATTTCTCTTTTCATCATAGTCTTCAATGTGCTCCAAATATCACTTTTTTAGTTTTACAGAAACAGTGTTCAAACAGTGCCTTATGAGAAGAAAGGTATAACTCCCTGAGTGGAATGCACATATCACCAAGCAGTTTCTCAGAAAGGTTCTCTCCAGTTTCTATCTGACGCTATTTCCTTTTTCACCATAGACCCAAATGTGATCCCGAATATCGCTTTGTGGATCCATCCATGACAGATTTTCCATGCTGCATAATGTAAAGAAAGCTTTATCTATGTGAGATGAATAAACATAGCAAAAAGAACATTCACAGAAAGCTTCTTTCCAGTTTTTATCTGAAGATATTTCCTTTTTCACCATAGTTCTGAACGTGCTCCAAAATGCCCCTTCGTGGATCCGTACATGACAGAGTTTCCAAGTTGTGTAATTTAAAGAAAGCTTCATCTATGTGAGATGAATATACATATCATAGAGCAGTTCCATAGAAAGGTTCTTTTCAGTTTTTGTCTCTTGCTATTTCCCTTTTCACCATAGACATCAACATGCTCCCGAATATCATTTGGTAACTTTTTCTTCAAAAGGGTTTCACCGATACTGTATGAGAAGAGAGGTGTAACACTGTGAGTTGAATGCACACGTCACAAAGCAGTTCCTCGGAAAGCTTCTCTCCAGTTTCGGTCAGAACATATTTCCTTTTTCACCCTAAACTCAAAGCGCTCCTTAATATCTCTTCACATGCTAAACATAAACAGTGTTAGAAAACTGCTCAATGAAAAGAAAGACTTAACGGAGTGAGAGGAATTAAGACGACACAGAGCAGTCTCACAGAAAGCTTCTTTCTGGATTTTACCTGAAGATATTTCTTTCTCCATATTCTAAAGATATTCTAAAGAGCATTCCCAAATGTCATTCCTCAGATTCCATAAAAACAGTGATTTCAGACTGCTGAATCCAAATAATGGTTTAGCTCTCTGAGTCAAATACAAACATCACAAAGCAGTTGCTCAGAAAGCTTCTTTCCAGGTTTCAGTGGAAGAAGATTCCTTGCTCTTCACAAACCTCCGGGCGCCATTTAATATCCCTTCACAGATTCCTCAGAGACAGAGTTTCCAAACTGGGCAACATAGAGTAAGCTTTAACTCTGTGAAATGAATACACAGATCAGATAGCAGTTTCTTGGAATGCTTCTTTCTGGCTTTTATTTGAGGATATTTCATTTTTTGCCATAGTCTTCAATGAGCTCCAAAATATCACTTTTTCAGTTTTACAGGAGCAGTGTTCAAACACTGCCTTATGAGAAAATAGGTATAACTCCCTGAGTGGAATGCACACATCACAAAGCAGTTTCTCATACAACTTCTTTCCAGTTTTTGTCTGAGGATATTTTCTTTTTCACCATAACCGTCCATATACTCCCGAATATCCCCTGGTAGCTTTTTCTCCAAAAGGGTTTCCCCTATCCTGTATGAGAAGAAGATTATAACTCTGTGAGTGGAATGCACACATCACAAAGTGGCTCCTCAGAAAGCTTTTCTCCTGTTTCTATCTGAGGTTATTTCCTTTTTAACTGTAAGCCTCAAAGCATTCCCAAATATCCCTTTGCAGACTAAACAAAAAAAAGTGTTAGAATGTTATTGAATGAAAAGAGAAGCTTTACTGTGCGAGCGGAATCCATGCGACAGAGAGCAGTTTCACAGAAAGCTATCTTCTCTTTTCTATCTGAGGATATTTCTTTCTCCATATTCTAAGGAGCATTCCCAAATGTCCTTCCTCAGATTCCATAGAAACAGTGATTTTAAACTGCTCAATCCAAAGAATGATTTAACTCTATGAGACGAATACACATGTCATAAAGCAGTTGCTCAGAAAGCTTCTCTCCAGTTTTCAATGGAAGACATTTCCTTGCTCACCACAGACCTCCGGGCACCAATTAATATCACTTCGCAGATTCCTCAAGAGGGAGTTTCCAAACTTGACAACGTACAGTCAGCTTTATCTCTGTGAAATAAATGTACATATAAGAGAGCATTTTTTTTGGAACGCTTCTTTCTGGGATTTATTTGAGGATAGTTCACTTTTGGCCATAGTCTTTAAAGCGCTCCAAAATATCACTTTTTCTGTTTTACAAGAACAGTGTTCAAACACTGCCGTTTGAGAAAAGAGGTATAAATACCTGAGTGGAAATCACATATTACAACGCAGTTTCTCAGAGTTTCTCTCCTGTTTTTATCTGAAGATATTTCCTTTTTCACCATAGCCCTGAATGTGCTCTCGAATGTCCCTACGTGGATCCGTCCATGACGTAGTTTCCTAACTACATAATAAAAAAAGGTTTTATCTATGTGAGATCAATAAGCATATCTATCACTAAAGCAGTTTCACAAAAACCTTTTTTACAGTTTTTGTCTGTCGATGTTTCCTTTTTAACCATAGGATCCATATACTCCCGAATGTTCCATGGTAGCTTTTTCTCCAAAAGAGATTCACCAATGCTCTATGAGAAGAAAGGTATAAGTCTGTGAGTAAAGTGCACACATCACAAAGCAGCTCCTCAGAAAGCTTCTCTCTAGTTTGTATCTGAAGATATTTCTGTTTTCACCATAAGCCTCAAAGTCCTCCTGAATATCCCTTCACAGACTAAAGAAAAACAGTGATAGAATACTGCTCAATGAGAAGAGAAGCTGAACAGTGTGAGTGGAATTCACACGACACAGAGCAGTCTCACAGAATGCTTCCTTCTGTTTTTTATCTGAGGGTATTACTTTTTCAACATATTCTAAAGCGCGTTCCCAAATATCCTTTCTCAGGTTCCACAGAAACAGTGATTTCAAAGTCTTCAATCTGAAGAATGATTTAACTCTATGAGAATAATACACACATCACAAAGCAGCTGCTCAGAAACCTTCTCTCCAGTTTTCAACGGAAGACATTTCCTTGCTCACCACAGGCCTCCTGGAGCCACTTAATATCCCTTCACAGATTCCTCAAAGACAGAGTTTCCAAACTGGGCAATGTAGAGTAAACTTTAACTTTGTGTAATGAATGCACATATCACAGAGCAGTTTCTTGGAATGCTTCTTTCTGGTTTTTTTTTGAGGATATTTCACTTTTCGCCATAGTCTTCAATGCACTCAGAAATATCACATTTTCTGTTTTACAAGAACAGTGTTCAAACACTGCCTTATTAGAAAAGAGGTACAAATCCCTGAGTGGAATGCAAACGTCACAAAGCAGTTTCTCAGAAAGCTTCTCTCCAGTTTTTATCTGAAGATATCTCCTTTTTCACTGTAGGCCTGAGTGTGCTCCCGAATGTCCCTTCGCGGATCCGTCCATGATGGAGTTTCCAAACTGCATGATATAAGGAAAGTTTTATATATGTGACATGAATAAACATATCTATCACAAAGCAGTTTCATATAAATCATCTTTCCAGTTTTTGTCTTAGGATATTTCCTTTTCACCATAGCCATCCCTATACTCCCGAATGTCCCTTGGTAGCTTTTCCTCCAAAAGGGATTCCATAATCGCTATGAGAAGACAGGTATAATTCAGTGAGTGGAATGGACACGTCATAAGGCAGATCCTTAGAAAGCTTCTCTTCAGTTTCTGTCTGAAGATATTTCCTTTTTCACCATAAGCCTCAAAGTGCACCCGAATATCCCTTTGCAGACTAAACAAAAACAGTGTTAGAATACTGCTCAATGAAAATAGAGGCTTACCCGTGTGAGTGTAATTCACGCCACACAGAGCAGTTTCACAGAAAACTTCCTTCTGGTTTCTATCTCAGGTTATTTCTTTTTCAGGATATTCTAAAGAGTGTTCCCAAATGTCCTTTTTCAGATTCCACAAAAACAGTGATTTCAAAGTGCTCCATCCAAAGAATGACTTAACTCTATGAGATGAATACAAACATCACAAAAGAGTTGCTCAGAAATCTTCTCTCCAATTTACAATGGAAGACATTTCCTTGCTCGTCACAGACCTCTGGTTGTCACATAATATCCCTTCGCAGAATCCTCAAAGACAGACTTTCCAATCCTGGAAATGTACAGTAAGATTTAACTCGGTGACATGAAAGGACTTGTCAAACAGCAGTTTCTTGGAATGCTTCTTTCCGGGATTTTTTTGAAGACATTTCACTTTTCGCCATAGTCTTCAATGTGCTCTGAATATCACTGTTTTAGTTTTACAGGAACAGCGTGCAAACAGTGTCTTATGTGAAAAAAAGGTATAACTCCCTGAGTGGAATGCACACATCACCAAGCAGTTTCTCACAAAGCTTCTATCCAGCTTTTATCTGACGATGTTTCCTTTTTCACCATAGGCCCGAATGTGATCCTGAATATTGCTTCACGGATCCATCTATGATGGAGTTTCCAAGCTGCCTAATGTAAAGGAAGCTTTATTTATGTGAGAAAAATACACATATCACAGAGCAGTTTCATGGAAAGCTTTTTTCCAGTTTTTGTCTGAGGCTATTTCCCTTTTCACCATAGGCATCAACATTCTCCCGAATGTCACTTGGTACCTTTTTCTCAAAAAGGGTTTCCCCAATACTGTATGAGAGAGCTGTGTAACACTGTGAGTGGAATGCACACGTCACAAAGCAGCTCCTCGGAAAGCATCTATCCAGTTTCTATCTGAAGATATTTCCGTTTTCACCATAAGCCTCAAAGTACTCCTGAATATTCCTTCAGAGACTAAAGAAAAACGGTGTTACAATACTGCTCAATGAGAAGAGAAGCTGAACTGTGTGAGCAGAATTCACACGATACAGAACAGTCTCACAGAAAGCTTCCTTCTGCTTTTTATCTGAGGGTATTTCTTTTTCAGCATATTCTAAAGAGATTCCACAGAAACAGTGATGTCAAACTCTTCAATCCAAACAACGATGTAACTCTATGAGAATAATATGCACATCACAAAACAGCTGTTCAGTAGGCTTCTCTACAGTTTTCAATGGAAGACGTTTCCTTGCTCGCCACAGACCTGCGGTCTCCACTTAATATCCCTCGCAGAATCCTCAAAGATAGACTTTTCAAACTGGGAAATGTAGAGTAAGCTTTAACTCTCTGAAATGAATGTGCGTATCAGAGAGCAGTTTCTTGGAACACTTCCTTCTGGGTTTTATTTCAGGATATTTCACTTTTCGCCATAGTCTTCAGTGTGCTCCAAAATACCACTTTCTCGGTTTTACAGGAACAGTGTCAAACACAGCCTTATGAGAAAAGTGGTATAACTCTATGAGTGGAATGCACACATCAAAAAGGAGTTTCTCAGAAAGCTTCTCTTCGGTTTTTATCTGAAGATATTTCCTTTTTCACCATAGTCCTGAATGTGCTTCTCAATGTCCCTTCGCAGATCAGTCCATGATGGAGTTTTCAAGCTGCACAATGTAAAGAAAACTTTATCTATGTGAGATGAATAAACATAGCAAAAACTAGATTCACACAATACTTCTTTCCAGTTTTTATCAGAAGATATTTCCTTTTTCACCAGAGTCCTGAATGTGCTCTGGAATGTCCCTTCACAGATCAGTCCATGACTTAGATTCCAAGCTGCATAACGTAAAAAGCTTTATGTATGTGAGATTAATACACATAGCAAAAAGCAGGTTTGCGGAAAGCTTCTTCGCCATTTTTATCTGATGATATTTCCTTTTTTAACCTAGTCCTGAATGTGCTCCTGAATGTTCCTTCGCAGATCCGTCCATGACAGAGTTTCCAAGCCGCATAATGTAATGAAAGCTTTATCTATGTGAGATGAATACACATAGTATAGAGCAGTTTCACAGAAAGCTTTTTTTCTCTTTTTGTCTGAGCCTATTTCCCTTTTCACCATAGGAGTCAATATGCTCCCGAATATACCTTGGTACCTTTTCCTCCAAAAGGGCTTCCCCTATGCCGTATGAGAACAGAGGTATAACACTGTGAGTGGAATGCACACGTCACAAAGCAGCTCCTCATAAAGCTTCTCTCCAGTTTCTATCTGAACATATATCATTTTTCACTATAAGCCTCAAAGCACTCCTGAATATCCCTTCACACACTAAAGAAAAACAGTGTTAGAAAACAGCTCAAAGAAAAGAGAAGCTTAACTGAGTGAGAGGAACTCACACCACTCATATCAGTTTCAGAGAGCTTCCTTCTGGTTTTTATCTGAGGGTATTTCTTTTTCAGCATAATCTTAATAGTGTTCCCAAATGTCGTTTCTCAGGTTCCACAGAAACAGTGATTTCAAACTGCTCAATCCAAAGAATGATTTAACTCTATGAGATGAATACACATCACAAAGCAGTTGTTCCGAAAGCTTCTCTCCAGTTTTCATCAAAACATGTTTTCTTTCTCACCACAAGCCTCCGGGTGCCACTTAATATCTTCGCAGATTTTTCAAAGACAGAGTTTCCAAACTGGGCAATGTAGAGCAAGCTTTAACTCTGTGAAGTGAATGCACATATCAGAGAGCAGTTTCTTGGAACGCTTCCTTCTGCGTGTAATTTGAGGTTACTTCACTTTTTGCGATAGTCTTCAATGCTCTCTGAAATATCACTTTTTTGGTTTTGCAGGAACAGTGTTCAAACACTGCCTTATGAGAATAGAGGTATAACTCCCTGCGTAGAATGCACACATCACAAAGCAGTTTCTCAGAAAGCTTCCCTCTGGTTCTTATCTAAAGATATTTTCTTTTTCACCATAGTCCTGAATGTGCACCCGAATGTCCCTTTGCGGATCCGTCCATGTTGGAGTTTCCAAGCTGTGTAATGTAAAGAAAGCTTTATCTATGTGAGATGAATAAACACAGCAAAAAACAGATATACGGAAAGCTTCTTTCCCGTTTTTATCTGAACATATTTCCTTTTTCACCATTGGCCTGAATGTGCTCCTGAATATCCCTTCGTGGATCCGTCCATGACAGAGTTTCCAAACTGCGTGATAAAAAGACAGTTTTATCTATGTGAGATGAATAAACAATTCTATCACAAAGCAGTTTTATGGAAAGCTTCTTTCCAATTTTTGTCTGAGGATATTTCCTTTTTCACCATAGCCATCCATATACTCCCGAATGTCCCTTGGTAGCTTTTTCTGCAAAAAGGATTCCCCATTCCTCTTGAGAAGAAAGATGTAACTCTGTGAGTGGGATGCAAACGTCACAACGCAGCTCCTTGGAATGCTTCTCTACAGTTTCTATCTGAAGATATTTCCGTTTTCACCGTAAGCCTCAAAGCACTCCTGAATATCCCTTCACAGACTAAACAATAATAGTATTTGAATAATGTTCAATGAAAAGAGAAGCTTAACTATGCGAGTGGAATTCACACAAAACAGAGCTGTTTTACAGAAAATTTCCTTCTGTTTTTTTTGTGAAGGTATTCATTTTTCAGCATTTTCTAAAGAGTGTTCCCAAATGTCCTTCCTCAGGTTTCGCTGAAACAGTGATTTCAAACGGCTCAATTCAAAGAATGATGTAACTTTACGAGATGAATAAACACATCACAAAACAGCTGCTCAGAAAGCTTCTCTCCAGTTTTCAATGGAAGATGATTCCTTGCTTGCCACAGGCCTCTGGTCGCCACCTAATATCCCTTCGCAGAATCCTCAAAGACAGACTTTTCAAGCTGGGAAATGTAGAGTAAGCTTTAACTCTGTTAAATGAATGCACATATCAGAGAGTAGTTTCTTGGAACTCTTCTTTCTGGGTGTTATTTGAGGACATTTCACTTTTTGCCATAGTCTTCAAAGCGCTTCAAAATATCACTTTTCAGTTTTACACGAGAGTGTTCAAACACTGCCTTATGAGGAAAGAGGCATAACTCCCTGAGTGGAATGCACACATTACTAAGCAATTTCTCAGAAAGCTTCTCTCCAGTTTTTATCTGAAGAGATTACCTGTTTCACCATAGTCCTGAATTGCCTCCCAAATGTCCCTTTGTGGATCCTTCCATGACAGAGTTTCCATGCTGCATAATGTAAATCTAGCTTTATCATCATGAGATGAATAAACATAATAAAAAGCAGATTCACAGAAACCTTCTTTCCAGTTTTTATCTGAAGATATTTCCTATTTTACCATCGTCCTGAATGTCCTTTCGTGGATCCATCCATGACAGAGTTTCCAAGCTGCGTAATGTAAAGAAAGCTTTATCTATGTGAGTTGAATACACATATCACAGAGCAGCTTCAGAGAAAGCTTCTTTCCAGTTTTTGTCCAAGGTTATTTCCCTTTTCACCATATGCATCAATATGCTCCTGAATATCACTTGGTACCTTTTACTCCAAAAGGGTTTTCTCTATGCTGTATGAGAAGAGTGGTAAAACACTGTGAGTGGAATGCACACATCACAAAGCAGATCCTCAGAAATCTTCTCTCCAGTTTCTATCTGAACATATTTCCTTTTTCTCTGTAAGCTTCAAAGCGCTCCTGAATATGCCTTCACATGCTAAAAATAAACAGTTTTAGATAATTGCTCAATGAAAAGAGAAGTTTAACTGAGTGAGAGGAATTCACACGACACATGATAGTTTCACAGAAAGATTCTTACTTTTGTTTATCTGATTATATTTCTTTCTCCATATTCTAAAGAGCATTCCCAAACGTCCTTCCTCAGATTCCACAAAAAACATGATGTCAAACTGCTCAATTCAAAGTATGATTTACTCTATGAGATTAATACACACATCACAAAACAGTTGCTCAGAAAGCTTCCCTCCAGTTTGCAATGGAAGACGTTTCCTTGCTCACCAAAGGCCTCCAGGCACCCTTACAATCACTTCACAGATTCTTCAAAGATATAGTTTCCAAACTCTGCAATGTAGAGTAAGCTTTATCTCTGTGAAATGAATGCACATATCAGAGAATAGTTTCTTGGAACGCTTCTTTCTGGGTTTTATTTGAGGATATTTCACTTTTCGCCATAGTCTTCAATGCGCTATGAAATATCACCTTTTTGGTTTCACAGGAACAGTGTTCAAACACTGCCTTATGAGAAAAGAGGTATAACTCCCTGAGTGGAATGTACACATCGCAAAGCAGTTTCTCAGAAAGCTTCTCTCCAGTTTTTATCTGAAGATATTTTCTATTTCACCATAAGCCTGAATGTGCTCCCAAATGTCCCTTCGAGGATCTGTCCATGACGGCATTTCAAAACTGCATAACAGAAAGAAAGTTTTCTATTATGTGAGATGAATAAACATATCTATCAAAAAGCAGTTTCACAGAAAGCTTCTTTCCAGTTTTTGTCTGAGAATATTTCCTTTGTCACCATAGCCATCCATATACTCCCGAATGTCCCCTGGTAGCTTTTTCTCCAAATGTAATTCCCCAATCCTCTATGAGAAGAAAAGTATAACTCTGTGAGTGGAATTCACATGTCACAAAGCAGCTACATGGAAATCTTCTCTCCAGTATCTATCTGAAGATATTTCCTTTTTCAACATAGCCCTGAATATGCTCCCGAATATCCCTTCGCAGATTCATCCATGACACAGTTTCCAAGTTGCATAATGTAGAGAAAGCTTTATCTATGTGAGATGAATACACATATCACAGAATAGTATCACAGAAAGGGTTTCCCCGATGCTGTATGAGAAGAAAGTTATAACACTGTGAGTGTAATTCACACGTCACAAAGCAGTTCCATGGAAAGCTTCTCTCCAGTTTCTGTCTGAACATATTTTCTTTTTCACCATAAGCCTCAAACTGCTCCCGTATATCCCTTCATAGGCAAAACATGAACAATGGTAGAAAACTGTTCACGAAGAGAGAAGCTTAACTGAGCAAGAGGAATTCACACGACACACAGCAGTTTCACAGAAAGATTCCTTCTGGTTTTTATCTGAGGATATTTCTTTCTCCATATTCCAAAGATCATTCCCAAATGTCCCTCCTCAGATTCCACAGCAACAGCGACTTCAAACTGCTCAATACAAAGAATGATTTAACTCTATGAGATGCATACACACATCACAAAGCAGTTGCTCAGAAAGCTTCTCTGCAGTTTTCAACGGAAGACAATTCCTTGCTCACCACAGGCGAACGGGCGCCACTTAATATCCTTTTGCAGAATCCTCAAAGACAGACTTTCCAAACTGGGAAATATAGAGTAAGCTTTACCTCTCTGAAATGAATGCAAACATCAGAGAGCAGTTTGTTGGAATGCTTCCTTCTGGGTTTTATTTCAGGTTATTTCACTTTTCACCATAGTCTTTCATACACTCCGAAGTATTAGTTTTTCCGTTTTACAGGAACAGTGTTCTAACACTGTCTTATGAGAAAAGAGGTATAACTCCCTGTGTGGAATACACACATCACAAAGCAGTTTCTCAGAAAGCTTCTATCCAGTTTTTATATGAAGATATCTCCTTTTTCACAGAAGGCCTGAATGTGCTCCCGAACGCTCCTTTGCAGATCTTTTCCTGATGGAGTTTCCAAACTGTGTTATATAAGGAAAGTTTTATCTATGTGAGATGAATAAACTTATCTATCACAAAGCAGTTTCACAGGAGTCTTCTTTCCAGTTTTTGTCTGAGGATATTTCCTTTTTCACTATAGCCATCCATATAATCCCAAATGTCCCTTGGTAGCTTTTTCTCCAAAAGAAATTCCCCAATCCTCTATGAGAAGGAAGGTGTAACTCTGTGAGTGGAATGCACAGGTCACAAAGCAGCTACTCGGAAAGCTTCTCTCCAGTTTCTGTCCGAAGATATTTCCTTTTTCACCATAAGCCTCAAAGCTCTCCTGAATATCCCTTTGCAGACTAAACATAAACAGTGTTAGAATACTGCTGAAAGAAAAGAGAAACCTAACTGTGCAAGCGGAATCCACATGACACAGAGCAGTTTCACAGAAAGCTTCCTTCTGGTTTCTACCTGAGGTTATTTCTTTTTCAGGATATTTTAAACACTGTTCCCAAATGTCCTCTCTCAGTTTGCACAGAAACAGTGATTTCAAACTGCTCAATCCAAAAAATGTTTTAACTCCATGAGGTGAATAGAAACATCATAAAAGAGTCTCTCAGAAAACTTCTCTCCATATTTCAATGGAAGACATTTCCTTGCTTGCCACAGGCCTTCGGTTGCCACTTATCATCCCTTTACGGAATCCTCAACGACAGACTTTCCAAACTGGAAAATGTAGAGTAAGTTTTAACTCTGTGAAATGAATGGACATGTCAGAGAGCAAGTTCTTCAAATGCTTCCCTCTGGGTTTTATTTGAGGACATTTCACTTTTCTCCATAGTCTTCAATGTGCTCCGAATATCACTTTTTTAGTTTTCCAGGAACAGTGTTCAAACAGTGCCTTATAAGAAGAAAAGTATAACTCGCTTACTGGAATGCACACATCACCAAACAGTTTCTCAGAAAGCTTCTCTCCAGTTTTTATCTGATGATATTTCCTTTTTCACCATAAGCCCAAATGTAATCCCGAATATCCCTTCATGGATACATCCTTGACGGAGTTTCCAAGCTGAGTAATGTAAAGAAAGCTTTACCAATGTGAGATGAATAAACATAGCAAAAAGCACATTCACAGAAAGCTTCTTTCTGTTTTTATCTGAAGATATTTCCTTTTTCGCCATAGTCCTGAATGTCCTCCCGAATTATAACCATAGGCCTGAATTTTCTCCTGAATGTCCCTTTGCAGATCCGTCCATGACAGAGTTTCCAAGCTATGTAATTTGAAGAAAACATTCTCTATGTAAAATGAATAAACAGAACAAAAGCAGATTCACAGAAAGCTTCTTTACAGTTTTTATCTGAAGACATTTCCTTTTTCACCATAGTCCTGAATGTGATCCCGAATGTCCCTTCGTGGATCCCTCCATGACAGAGTTTCTAGCTGCATAATGTAAAGACAGCTTTATTTACGTGAGATGAATAAACATACCAAACAGCAGAATCACAGAAAGCTTTTTTCCATTTTTTATCTGAAGATATGAAAATATGAAACATGAAAATATGAAAATATTCTCATAGAGTTAAATCATTCTTTGGAATGAAGACTTTGAAATCACTGTTCTGTGGAATCTGAGAAAGGACATTTGGGAATGCTCTTTAGAATATGCTGTAAAAGAAATACCCTCAGATAAAAAACAGAAGGAAGCTTTCTGTGAGACTGCTCTGTGTTGTGTGAATTCCACTCACACAATTTAGCTTCTCTTCTCTTTGAGCAGTATTCTAACACTGTTTTTCTTTAGTCTGTGAAGGGATATTCGGGAGTACTTTGAGGCTTATGGTGAAAACGGAAATATCATCAGATAGAAACTGGAGAGACGCTTTCCAAGGAGCTGCTTTGTGATGTCTGCACTCCACTCAAAGAATTATGCCTTTCTTCTCGTGGAGGATTGGGGAATCCCTTTTGGAGAAAAAGCTACCATGAGATATTCGAGAGTTTATGGATGCCTATGGTTAAAAAGGAAATATTGTGAGACAAAAACTGGAAAGAAGCTTTCTCTGAAACTGCTTTTGTGATAGATATGCTTATTGATCTCACATAGATAAAACCTTCTTTATATTATACAGTTAGGAAACTCCATCATGGACGGATTCACGAAGGTACATTCAGGAGCACATTCAGGTGTATGGTGAAAAAGGAAATATCTTCAGATAAAAATGAAAGAGAAACTGTGAGAAACTGCTTTGTGATGTGTGCATTCCACTTAGGGAATTAGACCTCTTTTGTCATAAGGCAGTGTTTGAACAGTGTTCCTGTAAAATCGGAAAAGTGATATTTCAGAGCTCTTTAAAGACTATGGCAAAAAGTAAACTATCCTCAATTAAAACTCAGAAAAAGGTGTTCCAAGAAAATGCTCTCTTATATGTGCATTTATTTCACAGAAATAAAGCTTACTCTACGTTTCCCAGTTTCGAAATGCTCCCTTGAGGAATCTGTGAAGGGATTAATTGTCGCCTGGAGGCCTGTGGTGAGCAAGGAAATGTCTTCCATTGAAAAATGGAGAGAAGCTTTCTGAGCATCTGCTTTGTGATGTGTGTATTCATCTAATATAATTAAATCATTCTTTGGATTGAGTAGTTTGAAATCACTGTTTCTATGAAATCTGAGGAAGGAGAATTGGGAACACTATTTTGAATATGGAGAAAGAAATATCCTCAGATAGAAACGAAAAGAAAGCTTTCTGTGAAACTGCAATGTGTCATATGAATTCCTCTCACTCAGTTAAGGTTCTCTTTTCATTGACCCAATCTCTAACACTGTTTATGTTTAGCCCTCGAAGGGATATTTGGGAGTGCATTGAGGCTTCCAGTGAAAAAGGAAATATGTTCAGATAGAAACTGTAGAGAAGCATTGCGAGGAACTATTTGTGATGGGTGCATTCCACTCACAGTGTTATCCCTCTCTTCTTATACATCAAGGAGGAAACCCTTATGGAGAAAATGTTATCAAGCTATATTCATTGGCATAGTATGGCCAATGGTGAAAGGAAATGGCCTCAGACAAGCTGGAAGAAGCTTTCTCTGATATCTGTGTATTCATCTGCATCAGGCAAACTTTCTTTCATTGCAGCTTGGAAACTCTGTGGGGCGGGTTCCGTGAAGGGACATTGGGGCGTGGGATTGGTGAAGAGCCGCTTTGAAAAGAGCTGGGTAGAAGCTTTCTATGAATCTACTTTTGCTACGTTTATTCATCTCATATAGTTGACTTTAACATTTACACATGGATGGATCTGTGAAGGGATATTAGGGATGCGTTGGTTTATGATAAGAAAAAAAGGATATATTGTCAGATAAAAACTGGAGAGAAAACACGGCATAAAGTGACATTCCATTTCAGGGAATTTACTGCCTTTTCTTCTCATAAGGTCCTGTTTGAACACTGTTCCTGTACAATAAAAGGTGATATTGAGACACATTGAAGACTATGGAGAAAAGCGATACTTAATCTCAAATATAGCAAGCCTTCAAGAAACTGTTTCACAGATATATTGCATTCATTTCACAGAGCTAAAGCTTTACTATAAATTGTCCAGTGTGGGAGAATTCTGTCTTTGAAAGTGTGAAGGGACAATTGTGGCAGGAGCTGTGACGACAGGAAAGCGTCTTCCATTGAAAACTGGAGAGAGCATCTATTGAGATAATCATGTGGTTTATGCTTTGGGTTCTGTTTATAGCGGTTGTGAACATTTGCGAATGTTGAACCAGCCTTGCATCACAGGGATGAAGCATGATCATAGGTGGTCAGCTTTTGATGTGTTGCTGAATCCGGTTTTGCAGTACTTTTAGGATTTTGCGTGGTGTTCATGGGGATGGTCTAAAACTCTTTTGTTGTGTCTCTGCCAGGCTTTGGTGTCGGGGTTGGCGTGGTGGCTCTACAAATGAGTTAGGGAGGGATTCCCTCTCTTTTTCTAATAGTTGGAATAGTTTTCAGAAGGAATGGGTACCAACTCCTCCTTCTACCTCTGGTGTTGGGAATTCAGCTGAATCCATCTGGTCCTGGACTTTTTTTTGGTTGGTGGGCTATTAATTATTGCCTCCATTTCAGAGCCTGCTATTGGTCTATTCAGGGATTCAACTTCTTCCTGGTTTTTAGACTTGGAAGAGTGTAAGTGTCAGGAAATTATCCATTTCTTCTTCCAGTTTATTTGCATAGAAGTGTTTATAGTATTCTCTGATGGTAGTTTGTATTTCTGTGGGTTTGGTGCCGGTGGTATACTTTATCTCTCATTTTGTTAAATCGATTTGATTCTTCTCTTTTCTTCTTTAATAGTCTTGCTAGTGGTCTATCCAATTTTGTTGATCTTTTCAAAAAAACCAACTCCTGGATTCAGTTTTTTGGAGGGTTTTTGCAATGTTTCTATCTCCCTTCAGTTCATGATTGTCTGTGGGTAGGAAAGGCAAACCCTTCAACAGCCCTTCCATGCTTTAAAACAAAACAGAGATTCGGTATTGATGGAGCGTACCTCAAAAAAATAAGAGCTATCTATGACCGACACAGCCAATATCATACTGAATGCGTAAAAACTGGAAAATTCCCTTTGAAATGAAACTGGCACAAGACAGGGATGCCCTCTGCGCCCATACCATTCCAACATAGTGTTGGAAGTTCTGGCTAGGGCATTCCCGACCCAGAAGAAATCGAGGAATTATTCAGTTAGGAAGAAAAGAAGTCAAATTGTCCCTCTTTGCAGATGACATGATTGTATGGTGAAAACACCCATTGTCTCAGCCTAAAAATCTCCTTAAGCTGATGGCAACTAATAGCCAAAGTCTCAGGATACAAAATTAATGTGCAAAAACAAGCATTCTTACAGTAACAGACAAACAGAGAGCCAAATCAGAATGAACTTCCCTTCTGTTTGCTTCAAGAGAATCAAATACCTAGGAATCCAACTTGCAGGGATTGTAAGGACCTCTTCAAGGAGAACTACAAACCACTGCTCAGTGAATCCAAAGGGACACAAACAAATGGAAGAACATACCATGTGCTCATGGATAGGAAGAATCAATATGAAAGTGGCCATACTGCCCAGGGTGAATTTAGAGATTCAATGCCATCTCCATGGCTACCAGCAGAGTTTCTTCACAGAATTGGAAAAAGCTGCTTTAAAAGTTCACATAGGGACTTAAAAGGCACATCGAGACAATCCTAAGTCAAAGAACAAGCTGGAGGCATCAGCTACCTGACTTCAAACTATACTACAAAGAACACAGTAGCAAAACAGCAGGTACTGGTACCAAAACAGAGATTATAGACCAATGGAAACAGAACAGAGTCCTCAAGCCATGCCACGTCAGCCATCTGATCTTTGACAAACCTGAGAGAGAAACAAGAAATGGGGAAAAGATTCCCTATTTAATAAATGGTGCTGGGAAAATTGGCTATGCATAAGTAAGCTGGGATCCTTTCATACTCCCTTATCTGAAAATTAATTCAAGATGGATTAGAGACTTAAATGTTAGACCCTAATACACTATAAAATGCAGAGGAAAACCTAGTAGTACCATTCAGGACATAGGCATGGGCAAAAGAACTTCATGTCTACAGCTTAGCGGCAGCAAAAAGCCAAGAATTGACAAATGGGATCTCATTAAACTAAAGAGCTTCTGAACAGCAAAGAAACTGCCCATCAGAGTGAACAGGCAACCTACAGAATGGGAGAAAATTTTTTGCAATCTACTCATCTGACAAGGGGCTAATATCCAGAACCTACAAGAACTTCGAACAAAATTTACGGAAAAAACAAAACTAACCCCATCAAAAAGTGGGCAAAGGATATGAACAGACATTTCTCAAAGAAGACATTCATACAGCCAACAGGCATTTTTATGAAAAAATGCTCATCATCACTGGCCATCAGAGAAATGCAATCAAAACCACAATGAGATACCATCTCACACCAGTTAGAGTAGTCATTAAAAAGTCAGGAAACAGGTGCTGGAGGATGTGGAAATAGGAACACTTTTTGCACTGTTGGGTGGGATTGTAACTAGTTCGTCATTATGGAAAACGAACATGGCGATTCCTCAAGAATACAGAACTAGATGTACCATATGACCATCCCATTACTGGGTATATACCCAAAAGATTTTAAATTAATGCTATAAAGACACATGCACCACGTGCTTTATTGCAGCACTATTCCCTATGTAAAGACTTGGAATCAACCAAATGTCATGGTATGGGCTGGTTAAGAAAATGTGGCGTATACACCAGGAATATGCAATACATCAAAGGATGAGTTTGTATCGCTGGGGACATGGGATGCAGCTGGAAACATCGATGCTTGCCAGAGCTATCCACCAGAACAGAAGGCCAAACACATGGTTCTCTTCAGGTGGGGCGGACAATGAGATCACTTGGACTCAGGAAGGGGAACATCACACACTGAGCTGTCCTTGGAAGTGGGAGGTATTACGTGGGAGTTATACCTGATGTAAATGGTTGGTGGTTTTGCTTACCAAGCAACTCTGAAATACTCTATATGTAACAAAACCTGCAGATTGTGCATGTACTTCTAACTTAAGTATAATAATAATAAATAAATTAAAAAAAAAAAAAAAGAAAACTGAGCAATTCTGAGCAACTTCTTTGTGGTGTTTGTATTTATCTCATGATTCAAATCATACTTTGGAATAAGACAGTTTAAATCACTGTTTCTATAGGATGAGGAGGACATTTGGGAGCGTTCTTTGAATGGAAAAGAATATAGAATAGAAAAAAGATGGAAACTATCATACTTGTCTTGAATTCCTCTCACTAGGATTAAGCGTCCCCTTTTCATTGAACGTTTGTCACTCACGTGTTTGGCATGTGAAGGGATTTTGCAGGAGCAGGGCTTACTATGAAAAGAATATCATTCCGATGAAACTGGAGAGCAACTTTCGAGATTTCTTTAATGTCTGATGTGCATTCGCCAGTGTTGCCTCCTATTTCTCCATACACAGCATGGGTTGTGGGGAAAAATTGCCAGGGATATCTGAGACATATTGATGCCTATTCTTGGGGAAATAGCTTCAGACAAGAGAAGCTACGGAAAGAAGCTTTCGCTGAAACTGCTCTGTGCTATAATGGTATTGATGTCACATAGTTAAAATACTCTTTACATTACACGGCGGAAACTTTGTCATGGACAGATCTGCAAAAGGACATTAGGATCCACATTTGGGACCTATGATGAAAAAGAAATGTAATGAGATAGAAACTGTGAAACTTTGAATGTCTCTTTTTGCTGTGGCTGTAAAATGCAGATGACTTTCTTTCATTGCAACTTTCAAATTCCATCCTTGGACGGATAATCCACATCAGGACTATGGTTAAAAGGAAATATCTTCAGATAAAACTGGAGAGAAGCTTTGCGGCCTGCTGTGATGTGTGCATTCACTCAGAGAATTATACACTTTCTACTAAGGCAGTGTTTTGAACTGTTCTGTGAAGGCAGAAAGTGATGTTCGAGCATTGAAGAATATGGCAAGAAGTGAAATATCGTCAAAAAAAATCCAGAAAGAAGCATTCCAAGAAAGTGCTCTCTGATATGTGCATTCATTTCACAGAGTGAAAGCTTACTCTACATTGCCCACTTTGCAAAATCTGTCTTTCACGAATCTGCTAGGGAATATTAAGTGGTGCCTGGAGGCCTGTGGTAAGCAAAGAAACATCTTCCATTGAAAAGTGTAGAGAAGCTTTCTGAGCAACTTCCTGTGATGTGTGTTTTCATCTCAAAGAGTAAATCATTCTTGGATTGAGCAGTTTGAAATCACTGTTTTTGTGGAACCTGAGAAAGGACATTTGGGAACGCTTTTTAGAATATGTTGAAAAAGAAATACCCTAAGATAAAACCCAGAAGTTAGCTTTCTGTGAAACTGCTCTGAATCGTGCGAATTTCCCTCGCACAGTTAAGCTTCTCTTTTCATCGAGTAGTATTGTACCATTGTTTTTGTTTAGTCTGTGAAGGGATATTCGGGAGTGCTTTGAGGTTTATGGTGAAAACGGAAATATCTTCAGATAAAAACTGGAGAGAAGCTTTTCGAGGAATTGCTTTGTGACGTGCGCATTCCACTCACAGAGTTATACCTTTCTTCTCATAGAGGATTGAGGAATTCCTTTTGGAGAAAAGGTTACCAAGTGACATTCGGGAGTATATGGATGGCAACGGTGAAAAAGGAATTATGCTCAAAGAAAAACAGGAAAGAAGCTTTCCTTGAGACTATTCTGTGCAATGTGTATTCATCTCACACAGATAAAGCTTTCTTTACATTACGCAGCTTGCAAACTCTGTCATGGACGGATCCGCAAAGGGACATTCAGGAGCACATCCTATGGTGAAAATGGAAATACCTTCAGATAAAACCGGAGAGAAGCTTTCTGAGACACTTTTTGGGATGTGTGCATTCCACTCAGGGAGTTATATCTCTTCTCATAAGGCAGTGTTTGAACACTGTTCCTGTAAAACTGAAAAAGTGATATTTCGGAGCGCATGGAAGACTATGGCGAAAAGTGAAATATCCTAAAATAAAACCCAGAGAGAAGTGTTCCAAGAAACTGCTCTCTTTCGTGTGCATTCATTTCAGAAAGTTAAAGCTTACTCTACATTTGCCAGTTTGGAAAGTCTGTCTTTGAGAATTTTGTGAAGGGATATTAAGTGGCGACCGGAGGCCTGTGGCGAGCCAGGGAAACATCTTCCAATGAAAACTGGCGAGAAGCTTTCTGAGCAACTGCTTTGTGATGTGTGTATTCTTTTCATAGATTTAAACCATTCTTTGGATTGAAATCACTGTTTTTTGTGGAATATTAGAATATAGAGAAAGAAATATCCTCAGGTAAAATCCAGAAGGAAGCTTTCTGTGAAACTGCTCTGTGTTGTCTTAATTCCTCTCTCTCAGTTAAGCCTCTCTTTTGATTGAGCAATTTTCTGACCCTGTTTATGTTTAGCATGTGAAGGCATATTCAGGAGCAGTTTCAGGCTTACAGTGAAAAATTAAACATGTTCAGACTGACACTGGAGAGAAGCTTTCCAAGGAACTGGTTTGTGAAGTGTGCATTCCACTCACAGCATTATACCTCTCTTCTCATACAGCATAGGGGAAACCCTTTTGGAGAAAAAAGTACCAAGTGATATTTGGGAGCATGTTGATGGCTATGGTGAAAAGGGAAAGAGCGCCAGGCAAAAACTGGAAAGAAGCATTCTATGAAACTGGTCTGTGATATGTATACTCATCTCTCATAGATAAAGCTTTCTTTACATTACACAACTTGGAAACTCTGTCATGGACGGATGTATGAAGGGACATTCGGGAGCACATTCAGGCCTATGGTGAAAAAGGAAATACGTTCAGATACAAACTGGAAAAAAGCTTTCTTTGAATCTGCTTTTCCTATGTTTATTCATCTCACATAGATAAAGCTTTCTTTACATTACGCAGCTTGGAAACTCCATCATAGATGGATCCACGAAGGGATATTTGGGATCACATTCGGGTCTATGGTGAAATAGGAATTACCATTAAATAAAAACTGGAGAGAAGTTTTTTGAAAAACTGCTTTGTGATGTGTGCATTCCACTCACGGAGTTATACCTTTCTTCTCATAAGGCACTGTTTGAACACTCTTCCTGTAAAACTAAAAAGGTGATATTCAGAGCCATTTGAAGACTGTGGCGAAAAGTGAAATGTTGTCAAATGAAACCCGGAAAGAAGCATTCCAAGAAACTGCTCTCTGACATGTGCATTCATTTCACAGAGTTAAAGCTTACTCTACATTTCCCAGTTTGGAAAGTCTGTCTTTGAGGATTCTGTGAAGAGATATTAAATGGCGACTGGAGACCTGTGATGAGGATTCTGTGAAGAGATATTAAATGGCGACTGGAGACCTGTGACGAGCAAGGAAATGTCTTCCATTGAAAACTGGAGAGAAGCTTTCTGAGCAACACTTTTGTGATGCTTGTATGCATCTCATAGAGTTAAGTCATTCTTTAGATTGAACAGTTTGAAATCTCTGTTTTTGTGGAATCTGAGGAAGGACATATGGGAACACTCTTTAGAAAATGGAGAAGAAATTTCCTCTGATAAAAATCAGAAGGAAGCTTTCTGTGAAACTACTATGCATCGTGTGAATTCCTCTTGCTCAGTTAAGCTTCTCTATTCAATGAGCACTTTTCTAACACTGTTTATGTTTAGCGTGCAAAGGGATTTTTGGGAGTGCTTTGAGGCTTACAGTGAAAAAGGAAATATGGTCAGATAGAAACTGGAGAGGAGATTTCCGAGGAACAGCTTTGTGACGTGTGCATTCCACTTACAGTGTTATACCTCTCTTCTCGTGCAGCATCAGGGAAAACCTTTTGAAGAATAAGGTACCAAGGGATATCCAGGAGCATATCGACCCCTCCGGTGAAAAGGTAAAGAGCCTCAGACAAAAACTCTAAAGAAGCATTCTGTGAAACTGCTCTTTGATAGGTGTATTCCTCTCACATTGATAAAGCTTTCTAAACATTACACGGCTTGAAACCTCTGTCATGGACAGACCCACGAAGGGATATACGGGAGTACATTCAGGACTATGGTGAAAAAGGAAACATCTTCAGATGAAAATTGGAAAGAAGCTTTCTGTGAATCTACTTTTTGCTACATTAATTCATCTCACATAGATAAAGTTTTTTTTTTTTTTTTTTTTTTTTTTACATTAGGCAGCTTAGAAACTCCGTCATGGATGGATGTGCGAAGTGACATTCAGGAGCACATTCAGGACTATGGTGAAAAGTGAAATATCTTCAGATAAGAACCGGAAAGAAGCTTTCTGAGAAACTGCTTTGTGATGTGTGCATTCCACTCAGGGAGTTATACCTCTTTTCTCATAAGGCAGAGTTTGAACACTGTTCCTGTAAAACCGAAAAAGTGACATTTCGGAGTGCATTGAAGACTATGGTGAAAAATGAAATATCCTCAGATAAAAAAGAGAAGGAAGCATTCCAAGAAACTGCTCTCTGAAATGATTTCATTGATTTCACAGAGTTAAAGCTTACTATACTTTGACAGGATGGAAACTCTGTCTTTGAGGAATCTGCAAAGGGATATTTAGTGGCGCCTTGAGGCCTTGAGTCCTGTGGTGAGCAACAATATGTCTTCTGATGAAAACTGGAGAGAAGCTTTCTGAGCAACTGCTTTGTCATGTGTGTATTCTTCTCATAGAGTTAAACCATTCATTGGATTGAGCAGTTAGAAATCACTGTTTCTGTGGAATCTGACAAAGCACATTTGGGAACGCTCTTAGAATATGGAGAATGAAATATCCTAAGATAAAAATCAGAAGGCACCTTTCTGTGAAACTGCTCTGTGTCGTGTGAATTGCTCTCACTCAGTTAAGCTTCTCTGTTCATTGAGCAGTTTTCTAAAACTGTTTATGTTTAGCATGCAAAGGGATATTCGGGAGCACTTTGAGGCTTACGGTGAAAAAGGAAATATGGTCAGATAGAAACTGGAGAGAGGTTTTCTGAGGAACAGCTTTGTGACCTGTGCATTCCACTCACAGTATTATACCTCTCTTCTCATACAGCAACGGATATACCCTTTTGTGGAAAAAGCTACCAAGGGATATCCAGCAGCATTTTGACACCTGTGGTGAAAAGTGAAATAGCCTCAGAAAAAAAACTGGAAAGAAGCATTCGGTGAAAGTGCTCTTTGATATGTGTATTCATCTCACATAGATAAAGCTTTCTTTACATTACACAGCTTGGAAACTCTGTCATGCATGGATCGCCAAGGGACATTCGGGAGAGCATTCAGGACTATGGCAAAAAAGGAAGTTTCCTCTGACAAAAATTGGAAAGAAGCTTTCTGTGAATCTGCTTTTTGCTAGGTTTATTCATCTCACATAGATAAAACTTTCTTTATTTTATGCAGTTTGGAAACTCCGTCATGGATGAATCTGTTGAGGGATATTCGGGATTACATTCGGGCCAATGGTGAAAAAGGTAATATTGTCAGATAAAAGCTGGAGAGAAGCTTTCTGAGAAACTGCTTGGTGATGTGTGCCTTCTACTCAGGGAGTTATACCTTTCTTCTCATAAGGCACTGTTTGAACACAGTTCCTGTAAAACTAAAAAAAAAAAAAATGATATTCAGAGCACATTGAAGACTATGGTGAATAGTGAAATGTTGTCAAATAAAACCCGGAAAGAAGCATTCCAAGAAACTGCCCTCTGACATGTTCATTCTTTTCACAAAGGTAAAGCTTACTCTACATTTCTGAGTTTGGAAAGTCTGTCTTTGAGTATTCTGAGAAGGGATATTAAGTGGCAACCGGAGGCCTCTGGCAAGCAAGGAAATGTCTTCCGTTGAAAATTGAAGAGAAGCTTTCTGAGCAACTCTTTTGTGATGTTTGTATGCATCTCATAGAGTTAAATCATTCTTTGGATTGAGCAGTTTGAAATCACTGTTTCTGTGGAATCTTAGAAAGGACATTTGGGAATGCTCTTTAGAATATGGAGAAAGAAATATACTCAGGTAAAATCCAGAAGGAAGCTTTCTGTGAAACTGCACTGTGTCGTGCGAATTCCTCTTGCTCAGTTAAGCTTCTCTTTTCATTGAGCAGTTTTCTAACACTATGTATCTTTAGGGTGTGAAGGGATATTCGGGAGCACTTTGAGGCTTACATTGAAAAATGAAATATGTTCAGATAGAAACTGGAGAGAAGCGTTCTGAGGAACTTCTTTGTGACCTGTACATTCCACTCAGAGTGTTTTACCTCTCTTCTCATACAGCATTGGGGAAATACTTTAGGAGGAAAAGGTATAAAGGGCTATTCAGGAGCATATTGATGCCTATAGTGAAAAGGGAAATAAGTTCAGACAAAAACTGGAAAGAAGCTTACTGTGAAACTGCTCTGTGATATGTGTATTCACCTCACATAGATAAAGCTTTGATTATGTTACGCAGCTTGGAAACTCAGTCATGGATAGATTTGCGAAGAGACATTTGGGAGCACATTCAGTGTATGATGAAAAAGGAAATATCTTCAGATAAAAACTGGAAAGAAGCTTTCTGTGAATCTGCTTCTTGTTATGTTTATTCATTTCAAATAGATAAAGCTTTCGTTACATTACACAGCTTGGAAACTCTGTCATGAGCATATCCACAAAGGGACATTCAGTAGCACGTTCAGGACTATGTTGAAAATGGAAATATATTCAGATAAAAACTGAATAGAAGCTTTCTGTGAATCTGCTTTTTGCTATGTTTATTCATTTCACATTGGCAAAGCTTTCTTTACATTACGTAACTTGGAAACTCCATCATGGATGGATCCGCAGAGGGACATTCGGTAGCTCATTCAGGCCTATGGTGAAAAGGAAAATATATTCAGATAGAAACTGGAGAGAAACGTTTCGAGGAACTACTTTGTGATGTATGCATTGAACTCACAGTATTGTATCTCACGTATCATAGAGCATCAGGGAAACACTTTTGGAGAAATAGGTACCAAGGATATTCGGGAGTATACTGACCACTACGGTGAAAAGAGAAATAGCCTCAGACAAATACTGGAAAGAAGTTTTCTGTGAAACTTCTCTGTGATATATGTATTCATCTCACATAGAAAAAGCATTCTTTGCATTAGTCTGCTTGAAAAATGAATAAACTGAATACCCTCAGATAAAAAACAGAAGGGAGCATTCTGTGAGACTGCTCTGTGACGTGTGAATTCCAATCACACTGTTCAGCTTCTCTTCTCATTGAGCAGTATTTTAACACTGTTTTTCTTTAGTTTGTGAAGGGATATTCGGGAGTGCCTTGAGGCTTATGTTGAAAACGGAAATATTTTCAGATACAAACTGGAGAGAAGCTTTCTGAGGAGCTTCTTTGTGATGTGTGCACTCCACTCACAGAGGTATACCTTTATTCTCATAGAGGATTGGGGAATCTCTTTTGGAGAAAAAGCTACCATTGGACATTTGGGAGTATATGCATCCCTATGGTTAAAAAGGAAATATCATCAGACAAAAACTGGAAAGAAGCTTTCTGTGAAACTGCTTTTGTAATAGATATTCTTATTGGTCTCACATAGATAAAACCTTTCTATATTACGCAGTTAGAAAAGTCCGTCATGGACAGATCCGCGAAGGGACATTCGGGAGCACATTCAGGCCTATGGTGAAAAAGGAAATATCTTCAGATAAGAACAGGAGAGAAACTCTGAGAAACTGCTTTGTGATGTGTGCATTGCACTCAGGGAGTTATACCTCTTTTCTCATAAGGAAGTGTTTGAACACCGTTCATGTAAAACCGAAAAAGTGATATTTCAGAGCGCATTGAACACTATAGCAAAAAGTGAAACATCCACAAATAAAACACAGAAAGAAGCGTTCCAAGAAAATACTCTCTTATATGTGCATTTATTTCACAGAGATAAAGGTTACTCTATGTTGAAAACTCTCTCTTGAGGAATCTGTGAAGGGATATTAAGTGGCTCCCGGAGGCCTCTGGTGAGCTAAGAAATATCTTCCGATGGAAACCGGAGAGAAGCTTTCTGAGCTACTGTTTTGTGATGTGTGTATTCATCTCATAGAGTTAAACCATTCTTTGGATTGAGGATTTTGAAATCACTGCATCTGTGGAATCTGAAGAAGGACATTTGGGAACACTTTTTAGAATATGGAGAAAGAAATATTCCCAGATAAAAACCAGAAGGGAGCTTTCTGTGAAACTGCTATGTCCTGTGAATTCCTCTCACTCAGTTAAGCTTCTCTTTTCATTGAGCTGTTTTCAATCACTGTTTATGTTTAGCATGTGAAGGCATATTCGGGAGCGCTTTGAGGCTTACGGTGAAAAAGGAAATATGATCAGATAGAAACTGGAGAGAAGCTTTCCGAGGAACAGCTTTGTGACGTGTGCATTCCACTCACAGTGTTACACCATTCTTCTCAGACAGCATCGGGGAAACCCTTTTGGAGGAGAAGGTACCAAGGGATATTCGGGGGCATATTAACGAATATGGTGAAAAGGGAAATAGATGCAGACTAAAACTGGAAAGAAGCTTTCTGTGACACTGCTGTATGATATCTGTATTCATCTCACATAGATACAGCTTTCTTTACTTTATGCAGCTTGGAATCTCTGTCATGGACGGGTCCACAAAGGGACATTCGGGAGCACATTCAGGTGTATGGTGAAAAAGGAAATATCTTCAGATAAAAACTGGAAAGAAAGTTTCTGTGAATCTGCTTTTTGTTATGTTCATTCATCTCACATTTATAAAGCTTTCTTTACATTACACATCTTGGAAACTCTGTCATGGACGGATCTGCGAAGGGACATTCAGGAGTACATTCGGGCATATGTTGAAAATGGAAATATCTTCAGATAAAAACTGGAGAGAAGCTCTCTGAGAAACTGCTTTGTGACGTGTGCATTCCACTAAGGGAGTTGTACCTCTTTTCTAACAAGGCAGTGTTTGAACACTGTTCCTGTATAATGAAAAAGTGATATTACGAAGTGCATTGAAGACTATGGTGAAAAATCAAATATTCTCAAAACAAAACCCAGAAAGAAGCTTTCCAAGAAACTGTTCTCTGATATGTGCATTCATTACAAAGAGTTAAAGATTACTCTACATTGCCAGTTTGGAAACTCCATCTTTGAGGAATCTGTGAAGGGATATTAAGTGGATCCTGGAGGCCTGTTTTGAGCAAAGAAATGTCTTCCATTGAAAACTGGAGAGAAGCTTTCTGAGCAGCTGCTTCGTGATGTGTGGATTATTCTCATAGAGTTAAATCATTCTTTGGATTGAAGAGTTTGAAATCACTGTTTCTGTGGAACCTGAGAGAGGACATTTTGGAACACTCTTTAGAATATGTTGAAAAAGAAATACCCTCAGATAAAAAACAGAAGGAAGCATTCTGTGAGACTGTTCTGTGTCGTGTGAATTTCACTCACACTGTTCAGCTTCTCTTCTCATTGAGCAGTATTTTAACACTGTTTTCTTTAGTTTGTGAAGGGATATTCGGGAGTGCCTTGAGGCTTATGGTGAAAACCGAAATATTTTCAGATACAAACTGGAGAGAAGTTTTCTGAGCTGCTGCTTTGTGACGTGTGCACTCCACTCACAGAGTTATAAATTTCTTCTCATAGAGCATTAGGGAATCCATTTGGAGAAAAAGCTATCATTGGACATTTGGGAGTATATGGATCCCTATGGCTAAAAAGGAAATATCATCAGACAAAAACTGGAAAGAAGCTTTCTGTGAAACTGCTTTTGTAATAGATATGCTTATTGATCTCACATAGATAAAACTTTTCTAAATTACGCAGTTAGAAAACTCCGTCATGGACGGATTCGTGAAGGGACATTCGGGAGCACATTCAGGCCTAAGGTGAAAAAGGAAATATCTTCAGATAAGAACAGGAGAGAAACTCGAGAAACTGCTTTGTAATGTGTGCATTCCACTAAGGTAGTTATACCTGTTTTCTCATGAGGCAGTGTTTGAACACTGTTCCTGTAAAATGAAAAAGTGATATTTTGGAGCACTTTGAAGACTACGGCCAAAAGTGAACTATCCTCAAATAAAACCGGAAGAAGCGTTCCAAGAAAATGCTCTCTTATATGTGCATTCATTTCACAGAGAAAAAGCTTACTCTACATTGCCCAGTTTGGAAACTCTCTCTTGAGGAATCTGCGAAAAGATATTAAGTGGCACCCAGAGGCCTCTGGTGAGCTAGAAAATGTCTTCCAATGGAAACTGGAGAGAAGCTTTCTGAGCTACTGCTTTCTGATGTTTGTATTCATCTTGTGGAGTTAAACCATTCTTTGGATTGAGCAGTTTGAAATCACTGTATCTGTGGAATCTGAGGAAGGATGTTTGGGAATGTTTTTAGACTTAAATGTTAGACCTAATACCATAAAAATCCTAGAGGAAAACTTAGGTAGTACCATTCAGGACATCGGCGGGCAGACTTCATGTCCCTACAAAACACCAAAGCAGTAGCAGCAAAAAGTACAAAAATTGACCAAATGGGATCTCACATTAAGCAGAAGCTTCTGCATGGCAAAGAAACTACCATCAGAGTGAACAGGCAACCTACAGAATGGGAGAAGGCTGCAATCTACTCATCGACAAGGGCTGTATCCAGAACCGAGGAAGGACTCCAAACAAATTTACAAGAAAAACCAAACAACCCCAAAAAGTGGACAAAGGATGAACAGACATTTCTCAAAGGAGACATTCATACAGCCAACAGACATACATGAAAAATGCTCATCATCACACAATATCAGAGAAATCAAAACCACAATGAGATACCATCTCACCAGTTAGAATGGCGATCATTAAAAAGTCGAAACAGGTGCTGAGAGGATGTGGAGAAATAGAACACTTTTACACTGTTGGTGGGATTGTAAACTAGTTCAACCATTATGGAAAACAGTATGGCGATTCCTCAAGGATCTAGAGCTAGATGTACCATATACAGCCATCCCGAGCTGCAGGGGTATATATACCCCAAGAAGAAGTTATAAATTATGCTGCTCTATAAAGACACATGCACCATTATGTTTTGCAGCACTATTCTAGCAAAGACTTGGAATCAACCCAAATGTCCATCAGTGACAGGTGGATTAAAAAGAAAATGTAGCTACACCATGGAATGCCATAAAAAAGGATGAGTTTGTGTCACTGGCGGACATGCGGATTTTTGGCTGAGCCATGTTCGCTTGACTATCCACAAAGAACAAAGAAAATAAACACATGAACATATGGGTTTGAGACGGAACAGCCAGTCTTGGACTCAGGAGGACATCACGCAGGGGCCCTATCATGGGGACAGGGGAGGGAGGGAGGGATTACGTGGGGTATACACCTGGTGTGGCTTCGGCGGGGTTGTGATGGGTGCTAATGAGTTGATCGTTACTAGCAGCAGCATGGCACCAGTATACATATGTAACAAACCACCACGTTATGCACATGCCCTAGAACTTAAAGTATAATAATAATAAATAAATTTAAAAAAAAGAATATGGAGAAATATATAAGATAAAACCAGAAGGGAGATTTCTGTGAAACTGTTATGTCCTGTGAATTCCTCTCACTCAGTTAAGCTTCTCTTTTCATTGAGCTCTTCTCAACCACTGTTTATATTTAGTGTGCAAAGGGATATTTGGGAGCGCTTTGAGGCTTATGGTGAAAAAGGAAATATGTTCAGATAGAAACTGGAGAGCTTTCAGAGGAACTGCTTTGTGACGTGTGCATTGCACTCACAGTGTTACTCCACTCTTCTCAGACAGCATTGGGGAAATCATTTCGGAGGAGAAGGTACCAACGGACATTTGAGGGCATATTGATGAATCTGGTGAAATGGGAAATAGCCTCAGACTGCTTTCTGTGAATCTATTTTTTGCTATGTTTATTCACCTCACCTTGATAAAGTTTTCTTTACATTTCACAGCTTGGAACTCTGTCATGGACGGATCTGTGAAGGGATATTCGGGAGTACATTCAGGCCAATGTTGAAAATGGAAATATCTTCAGAGAAATACTGGAGAGAAGTTTCCTGAGAAACTGCTTTGTGACGTGTGCATTCCACTCAGGGAGTTATACTTCTTTTCTCATAAGGCAGTGTTTTAACACTGTTCCTGTAAGACCAAAAAAGTGATATTAAGAAGCTCATTGAAGACTATGGCGAAAAGTGAAATATCCTCAAATAAAACCCAGAAAGAGGCATTCCAAGAAACTGCTCTGTGGTATCTGCATTCATTTCACAGAGTTAAAGTTTACTCCATATTGCCTAGTTTGGAAACTCTGTCTTTGAGGAATCTACGATGGGATATTATGTGCCTCCTGGAGGCCTGTGGTGAGCAAGGAAATGTCTTCCGTTGAAAACTGGAGAGAAGCTTTTTGAGCAGCTGTTTTGTGATGTGTGTATTATTCTCATAGAGTTAAATCATTCTTTGGATTGAAGAGTTTGAAATCACTGTTTCTGTGGAACCTGAGAAAGGACATTTGGGAACTCTCTTTAGAATATGCTAAAAAAATACCCTCAGGTAAAAAACAGAAGGAAGCTTTCTGCGAGACTGTTCTGTTTAGTCTGCGAAGGGATATAGGAGAGTGATATGAGGCTTATGATGAAAGTGGAAATATCTTCAGATAGAAACTGGAGAGAAGCTTTCAGAGGACCTGCTTTGTGACATGTGTATTTCACTCACAGAGTTATACCTTTCTTTTCATGGAGGATTTGGGAATCCCTTTTGGAGAAATAGCTACCAAGGGACATTCGGGAGTATATTTATCGTTATTGTGAAAAAGAAAATATCCTCAGACAAGAACTGGAAAGAAGCTTTCTGTGAAACTGTTTTGTGATATACATATATTTACTCTCTCATATAGATAAAACTTTCTTTATATTAGGCAGCTTGGAAACTCTGTCATGGACAGATCCGTGAAGGGATATTCAGGAGCACATTCAGGTCTATGGTGAAAAAAGGAAATATCTTCAGATAAAAACTGGAGAGAGACTTTCTGAGAAACGGCTTTGTGATGTGTGCATTCCACTCAGGGGTTATACCTCTTTTCCATAAGGCAGTGTATGAACACCCTTCCTGTAAAACCGAAAAACTGATATTTCAGAGTGCATTGAAGACTATGGAGACAAGTGAAATATCCTTAGAGAAAACCCAGAAAGAAGCGTTCCAAGAAACTGCTCTCTGATATGTGCATTCATTTCACAGAGTTAAAATTTTTTCTATGTTGCCCAGTTTTGAAACTCTGTCTTTGAGGAATCTTTGAAGGCATATGAAGTGGTGCCCGGAGGTCTGTGGTGAGCAAGGAAAGGTCTTCTGTTGAAAACTGGAGAGAAGCTTTCTGAGCAACTACTTTGTGATGTGTGTATTCATCTCATGGAGTTAAATCATTCTTTGGATAGAGCAGTTTGAAATCCCTGTTTCTGTGGAACCTGTGAAAGGACATTTGGGAATGCTCTTTAGAATATGCTGAAAAAGAAATACCCTCAGATAAAAACCAGAAGTAAACTTTCTGTGAATCTGCTCTGGATTGTGTGAATTCCACACACACAGATAAGCTTCTCTTTTCATTGAGCTGTATTGTCCCACTGTTTCTGGTTAGTCTGCGAAGGGATACTCAGAAGCACTTTGTAGTTTGTGGTGAAAATGGAAATAGCTTCAGATAGAAACTGGAGAGAAGCTTTCCAAGGACTTGATTTGTGATGTGTGAATTCCACTGACTGAGTTATACCTTTCTTCTCATAGAGCGTTGGGAAATCCATTTTGGAGAAAATAAACAATCACAAAACAGCTGCTCAGAAATCTTCTCTCCAGTTTTCAACGGAAGATGTTTCCTTGCTCGCCACAGGCCTCCGGTCACCACTTAATATCCCTTCGCAGAATCCTCAAAGACAGACTTTTCAAACTGGGAAATGTAGAGTAAGCTTTAACTCTCTGAAATGAATGCACATGTAAGAGAGCAGTTTCTTGGAACCCTTCCTTCTGAGTTTTATTTCAGGATATTTCACTTTTCACCATAGTCTTCAGTGTGCTCCAAAATACCACTTTCTCGGTTTTACAGGAACAGTGTTCAAACACAGCTTTATGAGAAAAGTGTTAATACTCCCTGAGTGGAATGCACACATCAAAAAGCAGTTTCTCAGAACGCTTCTCTCCAGTTTTTATCTGAAGATATTTCCTTTTTCACCATAGTCCTGAATGTGCTTCTCAAAGTCCCTTCATGGATCAGTCCATGACAGGGTTTTCAAGCTGAACAATGTAAAGAAAGCTTTATCTACGTGAGATGAATAAACATAGCAAATACCAGATTCACATAATGCTTCTTTCCAGTTTTTATCTGAAGATATTTTCTTTTTCACCATAGTGCTGAATGTGTACCCAAATGTCCCTTCACGGATCCTTCCATGATGGAGTTTCCAAGCTGCATAATGTAAAGAAAACTTTATCTATGTGAGATGAATAAACACAGCAAACAACAGATATACAAAAAGCTTCTTTCCAGTTTTTATCTGGACATATTTCCGTTTTCACCATTGGCCTCAATATGCCCCTGAATATCCCTTCGCAGATCCATCCACGACAGAGTTTCCAAACTGCATAATATAAAGACATTTTTATCTATGTGAGATGAATGAGATGAATACACATTCCTATCACAAAGCAGTTTTACAGAAAGCTTCTTTCCAATTTTTGTCTGAGGACATTTCCTTTTTCACCATAGCCATCCATATACTCCCGAATGTCCCCTGGTAGATTTTCTCCAAAAGGGATTCCCCAATCCTCTATGAGAAGAAAGGTATAACTCTGTGAGTGGAATGCAAACGTCACAAAGCAGCTCCTCGGAAAACTTCTCCACAGTTTCTATCTGAAGATATTTCCATTTTCACTGTAAGCCTCAAAGCACTCCCGAATATCCCTTCGCAGACTAAACAATAATAGTATTAGAATAATGCTCAATGAAAAGAGCAGCTTAAATATGTGAGTGGAATTCATACAAAACAGCTGTTTTACAGAAAGATTCCTTCTGGTTTTTATCTGAAGGTATTAACTTTTCAGCATATTCTAAAGAGTGTTCCCAAATGTCCTGTCTCAGGTTCCACAGAAACAGTGATTTCAAACTTCTCAATCCAAAGAATGATGTAATTATGAGATGAATAAACATATCACAAAACTGTTGCTCAGAAATCTTCTCTCCAGTTTTCAATGGAAGACATTTCCTTGCTCACCACAGGCCTCTGGTCACCAGTTAATATCCCTTCGCATATTCCTCAAAGACAGATTTCCAAACGGGGCAATTTAGAGTAAGCTTTAACTCTGTTAAATGAATGCACATATCAGAGAGCAGTTTCTTGGAATGCTTCTTTCTGGGTGTTGAGGACATTTCACTTTTCGCCATAGTCTTCAAAGTGCTCCGAAATATTACTTTTTCAGTTTTATAGGAACAGTGTTCAAACACTGCCTTATGAGAAAAGAGGTATAACTCCCTGAGTGGAATGCACACATTACAAAGCAGTTTCTCAGAAAGCTTCTCTCCAGTTTTTATCTGAAGGTATTACCTGTTTCACCATAGTTCTGAATGGGCTCCCGAATATCCCTTCGCGGATCGATCCATGACAGAGTTTCCATGCTGCGTGATGTAAATCAAGCTTTACCGTCCTGAGATGAATAAACATAGCAAAAAGCAGATCCACAGAAACCTCTTTCCAGTGTTTATCTGAAGATATTTCCTATTTTACCATAGTCCTGAATGTGCTCCCGAATATCCTTTCGTGGATGCATCCCTGACAGAGTTTCCAAGCTACGTAATGTAAAGAAAGCTTTATCTATGTGAGATGAATACACATATCACAGAGCAGTTTCATAGAAAGCTTCTTTCCAGTTTTTGTCTGAGGCTATTTCCCATTTCGCCATAGGCATGCTCCTGAATATCACTTGGTACCTTTTTCTCCAAAAGGGTTTCCCCTATGCTGTATGAGAAGAGAAGTAAAGCACTGTGAGTGGAATGCACACGTCACAAAGTACTTACTCTGAAAGTTTCTCTCCAGTTTCGGTCTGAACATATTTACTTTTTCACCATAAGCTTCAAAGCACTCCCAAATGTCCCTTCACACGCTAAACCTAAACAGGGTTAGAAAACTGCTCAATGAAAAGAGATGCTTAACTGAGCGAGAGGAATTAAGAAGACACAGAGCAATTTCACAGAAAGCTTCCTTCTGGGTTTTACCTGAGGATATTTCTTTCTCCATATTCTAAGGAGCGTTCCCAAATGTCCTTTCTTAGATTCCACAAAAACAGTGATTTCAAACTGCTCAACCCAAAGAATGGTTTAACTCTATGAGACGAATATACACATCACAAAGCAGTTGCTCAGAAAGCTTCTCTCCGGTTTTCATCATAAGACGTTTCCTTGCTCACCACAAGCCTCCGGGTGCACATAATATCCCTTCACAGATTCCTCAAAGACAGAGTTTCCAAACTGGGCAACAGAGTAAGCTTTAACTCTGTGAAGTGAATGCACATATCAGAGAGCAGTTTCTTGGAACGCTTCTCTCTGGGTTTTATTTGAGGATATTTCACTTTTTGCCATAGTCTTCAATGTGCTCCGAAATATCACTTTTTCAGTTGTACATGAATGGTGTTCAAACACTGCCTTATGAGAAAAGAGGTGTAACTCCCTGAATGGAATGCACACATCAAAAAGCATTTTCTCAGAAAGCTTCTCTCCTGTTTTAATCTGAAGATATTTCCTATTTCACTATAAGACTGAATGTGCTCCCGAAGGTCCCTTCATGAATCCACCCATGACGGAGTTTCAATACTGTGTAATAGAAAGAAAGTTTTGTCTATGTGAGATGATTAATCATATCTATCACAAAGCAGTTTCACAAAAAGCTTCTTTCCAGTATTTGTCTGAGGATATTTCCTTTTTCTCCATAGCCATCCATATACTCTTGAATGTCCCCTGGTAGCTTTTTCTCCAAAAGGGATTACCCAAACCTCTATAAGAAGAAAAGTATAACTCTGTGAGTGAAATACACACGTCACAAAGCAGCTCCTCAGAAATCTCTGCAGTGTCTATCTGAAGATATTTCCATTTTCACCATAAGCCTCAAAGCACTCCTGTGTATCCCTTTGCTGACTAAACTAAAACAGTGTTAGAATACTGATCAATGAAACAGAAGCTTAATTGTGCGAGTGGAATTCACATGACACACAGCAGTTTCACAGAAATCTTCCTTCTGGTTTTTATCGAAGCATATTTCTTTTTCAGCATATTCTTAAGAGCATTCCCAAATGTCCTTTCTCAGGTCCCACAGAAAGAGGGATTTCAAACTGCTCAATGCAAAGAATGATTTAAGTATGAGATGAATACACACATCACAAAGCAGTTGTTCAGAAAGCTTCTCTCCAGTTTTCAACGGAAGACATTTTCTTGCTCATCACAGGCCTCTGGTCGCCACTTAATATCCCTTTGCAGAATCCTCGAAGACAGACTTTCCAAACTGGGAAGTGTAGAGTAACCTTTAACACTCTGGAATGAATGCACATGTCAGAGAGCAGTTTCCTGGAACGCATCTTTCTGGGTTTTAATTCAGGATATTTCAGTTTTCACCATAGCCTTCCATGTGCTCCAAAATATTACATTTTCTGTTTTACAGGAACAGTGTTCAAACACTGCCTTATCAGAAAAGAGGTAAAACTCCCTGAGTGAAATGCACACATCACAAAGCAGTTTCTCAGAAAGCTTCTCTCCAGTTTTTAAATGAAGATATCTCTTTTTTCAACATAGGCCTGAATGTGCTCCCGAATGTCTCTTCATGGATCCATCCATGAGGGAGTTTCCAAACTGCATAATATAAGGAAAGTTTTGTCTATGTGAGATGAATAAACATGTCTATCTCAAGGCAGTTTCACAGAAATCTTCTTCCCGTTTTTGTCTGAGGATATTTCCTTTTTCACTGTAGTCGTCCATATACTCCTGAATGTCGCCTGGTACCTTTTTCTCCAAAAGGGATTCCCCAGTCCTCTATGAGAAGAAAGGTATAATTCTGTGAGTGGAATGCACACGTCACAAAGCACCTCCTTGGAAAACTTCTCTCCAGTTTCTGTCTGATCATATTTCCTTTTTCACCGTAAGCCTCAAGCCACTCCCAAATATCCCTTTGCAGACTAAACAAAAACAGAATTAGAATACTGCTCAATGAAAACAGAAGCTTAACTGTGTGAGTAGAATTCACATGACACACAGCAGTTTCACAGAAAGCTTCCTTCTGGTTTCTATCTGAGGTTATTTCTTTTTCTGGATATTCTAAAAAGTGTTCCTAAATGTCCTTTCTCAGATTTCACAGGAACAGTGATTTCAAACTGCTCAATCCAAAGAATGATTTAACTCTGTGAGTTGAATACACACATTAGCTGCATAATGTAAATAAAGCTTTATTTATGTGAGACAAATCAACATACCGGAAAGCAGATTCACAGAAAGCTTCTTTCCAGTTTTTATCTGATGATATTTCCTTTTTCATCACAGTCCTGAAGGTGCTCCGTAATGTCCCTTTGTGGATCTTTCCATGACAGTTTTCAAGCTATGTAATGTAAAGAAAGCTTTATCTATGCGACGTGAATACACATAACACAGAGCAGTTTCACAGAAAGCTTCTTTCCTGTTTTCGTCTGAGGCTATTTCCTTTTCGCCATTGGTGTCAATATGCTAACGAATATAGCTTGATAACTTTTTCTCCAAAAGGATTTCCCTGGTGATGTATGAGAAGAGAGGGATAACACTGTGAGTAGAATGCACCCGTCACAAACAGTTCCTTGGAATGCTTCTCTCCAATTTCTATCTGAACATATTTCCTTTTTCACTGTAAGCCTCAATGCACTCCCAAATATCCCTTCGCACGCTAAATGCAAACAGTGTTAAAAAACTACTAAGGGGCGGGGCAAGATGGCCAAATAGGAACAGCTCCAGTCGCCAACTCCCAGCACGAGTGACACAAAAGACAGGTGATGTCTGCATTTGCAACTGAGGTACTGGGTTCATCACACAAGGGAGTGCAGGACAATCGGTGCTAGTCAGATGCTGCAGCCCGCCCAGCGAGAGCTGAAGCAGGGCGAGGCATGGCCTCACCTGGGAAGCCCAAGGGGGAAGGGAATCCCTTTTCCTAGCCAGGGGAACTGAGACACACAACACCTGGAAAATTGGGTAACTCCCACCCCAATACTGTGCTTTACCAAGGACTATTGCAAACGGGCATACCAGCAGATTATATCCCACACCTGGCTGGGAGTGTCCCAGGCCCATGGAGGCTCCCTCCTTGCTAGCACAGCCATCTGCAATCTACCTGCAAGGCAGCAGTGAGGCTTGGGGAGGGGCGCCCGCCATTGCTGAGGTTTAAGTAGGTAAACAAAGTGGCTGGGAAGCTCGAACTGGGTGGAGCTCACAGCAGCTCAAGGAGTCCTGCCTGTCTCTGTAGACCCCACCTCTGGGGACAGGGCACAGCTAAACAACAACAACAAAGCAGCTGAAACCTCTGCAGACGCAAATGACTCTGTCTGACAGGTTTGAAGAGAGCAGTGGATCTCCCAACAATGAGGTTGAGATCTGAGAATGGACAGACTGCCTGCTCAAGTGGGTCCCTGACCCCTGAGTAGCCTAACTGGGAGACATCTCTCACTAGGTGCAGACCTACACCCCACACCTCACACAGTGGAGTACACCCCTGAGAGGAAGCTTCCAAAGCAAGAATCAGACAGGTACACTCGCTGTTCAGCAATATTCTATCTTCTGCAGCTTCTGCTGCTGATACCCAGGCAAACAGGGTCTGGAGTGGACTTCAAGCAATCTCCAACAGACCTACAGTTGAGGGTCCTGACTGTTAGAAGGAAAACTATCAAACAGGAAGGACACCTACACCAAAACCCCATCAGTACATCACCATCATCAAAGTCTAGAGGCAGATAAAACCACAAAGATGGGGAAAAAGCAGGGCAGAAAAGCTGGAAATTCAAAAAATAAGAGCGCATCTCCCCCGGCAAAGGAGCGCAGCTCATCACCAGCAACGGATCAAAGCTGGACGGAGAATGACTTTGACGAGATGAGAGAAGAAGGCTTCAGTCCATCAAATTTCTCAGAGCTAAAGGAGGAATTACGTACCCAGCGCAAAGAAACTAAAAATCTTGAAAAAAAAGTGGAAGAATTGATGGCTAGAGTAATTAATGCAGAGAAGGTCATAAACGAAATGAAAGAGATGAAAACCATGACACGAGAAATACGTGACAAATGCACAAGCTTCAGTAACCGACTCGATCAACCTGAAGAGTATCAGCAATTGAGGATCACATGGATGAAATGAAGCGAGAAGAGAAATCTACAGAAAAAAAGAAGGAAAAGAAATGAACAAAGCCTGCAAGAAGTATGGGATTATGTAAAAAGACCAAATCTACGTCTGATTAGGGTGCCTGAAAGTGAGGGGGAAAATGGAACCAAGTTGGAAAACACTCTTCAGGATATCATCCAGGAGAACTTCCCCAACCTAGTAGGGGAGGCCAACATTCAAATTCAGGAAATACAGAGAACACCATAAAGATATTCCTTGAGAAGAGCAACTCCAAGACACATAATTACCAGATTCACCAAAGTTGAAATGAAGGAAAAAATCTTAAGGGCAGCCAGAGAGAAAGGTCGGGTTTCCCACAAAGGGAAGCCCATCAGACTAATAGCAGATCTCTCGGCAGAAACTCTACAAACCAGAAGAGAGTGGGGGCCAGTATTCAACATTCTTAAAGAAAAGAATTTTCAACCCAGAATTTCATATCCAGCCAAACTAAGTTTCATAAGTGAAGGAGAAATAAAATCCTTTACAGATAAGCAAATGCTTAGAGATTTTGTCACCACCAGGCCCGCCTTACAAGAGACCCTGAAGGAAGCACTAAACATGGAAAGGAACAACCGATACCTGCCATTGCAAAAACATGCCAAAATGTAAAGACCATCGAGGCTAGGAAGAAACTGCATCAACTAATGAGCAAAATAACCAGTTAATATAATGGCAGGATCAAGTTCACACATAACAATATTAAAGTTTAATTTAAATGGACTAAATGCTCCAATTAAAAGACACAGAGCAGCACACTGGACAAAGAGTCAAGACTCATCAGTTTGCTGCATTCAGGAGACCCATCTCACATGCAGAGACATACATAGGCTCAAAATAAAGGGATGGAGGAAGATCTACCAAGCAAATGGAAAATAAAGAAAAGCAGGGGTTGCAGTACTAGTCTCTGATAAAACACACTTTAAACCATCAAAGATCAAAAGAGACAAAGAAGGCCATTACATAATGGTAAAGGGATCAATTCAACAGGAAGAGCTAACTATCCTAAACATATATGCACCCAATACAGGAGCACCCAGATTCATAAAGCAAGTCCTTAGAGATTTACAAAGAGACTTAGACTCCCATACAATAATAATGGGAGACTTCAACACCCCACTGTCAACATTAGACAGATCAATGAGACAGAAAGTTAACAAGGATATCCAGGAATTGAACTCAGCTCTGCAGCAAGCAGACCTAATAGACATCTACAGACCTCTCCATCCCAAATCAACAGAATATACATTCTACTCAGCACCACATCACACTGATTCCAAAACTGATCACATAATTGGAAGTAAAGCACTCCTCAGCAAATGTACAAGAACAGAAATTACAACAAACTGTCTCTCAGACCACAGTGCAATCAAACTGGAACTCAGGACTAAGAAAATCAAAACCGCTCAACTACATGGAAATTGAACAATCTGCTCCTGAATGACTACTGGGTACATAACGAAATGAAGGCAGAAATAAAGATGTTCTTTGAAACCAATGAGAACAAAGATACAACATACCAGAATTTCTGAGACACATTTAAAGCAGTGTGTAGAGGGAAATTTATAGCACTAAATGCCCACAAGAGAAAGCTGGTAAGATCTAAAATTGACACTCTAACATCACACTTAAAAGAACTAGAGAAGCAAGAGCAAACACATTAGAAAGCTAGCAGAAGGCAAGCAATAACTAAGATGAGAGCAGAACTGAAGGAGATAGAGACACAAAACACCCTCCAAAAAATCAATGAATCCAGGAGTTGGTTTTTTGAAAAGATCAACAAAATTGACAGACCGCTAGCAAGACAAATAAAGAAGAAAAGAGGGAAGAATCAAATAGATGCAATAAAAAATGACAAAGGGTATATCACCTCAAACCCCTCAGAAATACAAACTACCATCAGAGAATACTATAAACACCTCTACGCAAATAAACTAGAAAATCTAGAAGAAATGGATAATTTCCTGGACACTTACACTCTCCCAAGACTAAACCAGTAAGAAGCTGAATTCCTGAATAGACCAATAGCAGGCTGTGAAATTGAAGCAATAATTAATAGCCTACCAACGAAAAAAAGTCCAGGACCAGATGGATTCACAGCTGATTTCTACCAGAGGTACAAGGAGGAGCTGGTACCATTCCTTCTGAAACTATTCCAATCAATAGAAAAAGAGGGAATCCTCCCTAACTCATTTTATGAGGCCAACATCATCCTGATACCAAAGCCTGGCAGAGACACAACAAACAAAGAGAATGTTACACCAATATCCCTGATGAACTTTGATGCAAAAATCCTCAATTAAATACTGGCAAACCGGATCCAGCAGCACATCAAAAAGCTTATCCACCATGATCAAGTGGGCTTCATCCCTTGGATGCAAGGCTGGTTCAACATACGCAAATCAAGAAAAGTAATCCAGCATATAAACAGAATCAAAGACAAAAACCACATGATTTTCTCAATAGATGCAGAAAAGGCCTTTGACAAAATTCAACAGCTCTTCATGCTATAAAACGCTCAATAAATTCGGTATTGATGGAACATATCTCAAAATCATAAGAGCTATTTATGACAAACCCACAGCCAATATCATTCTGAATGGGCAAAAACTGGAAAAATTCCCTTTGAAAACTGGCACAAGGCAGGGATGCCCTCTCTCACCACTCCTATTCAACATAGTGTTGGAAATTCTGGCTAGGGCAATCAGGCAAGAGAAAGAAATCAAGGGTATTCAGTTAGGAAAAGAAGAATTCAAATTGTCCCTCTTTGCAGATGACATGATTGTATATTTAGAAAACCCCATTGTCTCAGCCCAAAATCTCCTTAAGCTGATAAGCAACTTCAGCAAAGTCTCAGGATACAAAATCAATGTGCAAAAATCACAAGCATTCTTATACACCAGTAACAGACAAACAGAGAGCCAAATCAGGAATGAACTTCCATTCACAATTGCTTCAGAGAGAATAAAATACCTAGGAATCCAACTTAGAAGGGATGTAAAGGACCTCTTCAAGGAGAACTACAAACCACTGCTCAGTGAAATAAAAGAGGACACAAACAAATGGAAGAACATACCATGCCAATGGATAGGAAGAAACAATATCGTGAAAATGGCCATACTGCCCAGGGTAATTTAGAGATTCAATGCCATCCCCATCACGCTACCAATGAGTTTCTTCACAAAATTGGAAACAACTGCTTTAAAGTTCATATGGAACCAAAAAAGAACCCGCATTGCCAAGACAATCCTAAGTCAAAGGAACAAATCCGGAGGTATCACACTACCTGACTTCAAACTATACTACAAGACTACAGTAGCCAAAGCAGCATGGTACTGGTACCAAAACAGAGATATAGACCAATGGAACAGAACAGAGTCCTCAGAAATAATACCACACATCTACAGCCATCTGATCTTTGACAAACCTGAGAAAAACAAGAAATGGGGAAAGGATTCCCTATTTAATAAATGGTGCTGGGAAAATTGGCTAGCCATAAGTAGAAAGCTGAAACTGGATCCTTTCCATACTCCTTATACGAAAATTAATTCAAGATGGATTAGAGACTTAAATATTAGACCTAATACCACAAAAACCCTAGAAGAAAACCTAGGTAATACCATTCAGGACATAGGCATGGGCAAAGACTTCATTTCTAAAACACCAAAAGCAACGGCAACAAAAGCCAAAATTGACAAATGGGATCTCATTAAACTAAAGAGCTTCTGCACAGCAAAAGAAACTACCATCAGAGTGAACAGGCAACCTACAGAATGGGAGAAAATTTTTGCAATCTGCTCATCTGACAAAGGGCTAATATCCAGAACCTACAAAGAACTCAAACAAATTTACAAGAGAAAAACAAACAACCCCATCAATAAGTGGGCAAAGGATATGAACAGACATTTCTCAAAAGAAGACATTCATACAGCCAACAGACACATGAAAAAATGCTCATCATCACTGGCCAGCAGAGAAATGCAAATCAAAACCACAACGAGATACTATCTCACACCAGTTAGAATGGCAATCATTAAAAAGTCAGGAAACAACAGGTGCTGGAGAGGATGTGGAGAAATAGGAACACTTTTACACTGTTGGTGGGATTGTAAACTAGTTCAACCATTATGGAAAACAGTATGGTGATTCCTCAAGGATCTAGAACTAGATGTACCATATGACCCAGCCATCCCATTACTGGGGATATACCCAAAGGATTATAAATCATGCTATAAAGACACATGCACACGTATGTTTATTGCGGGTCTATTCACAATAGCAAGGACTTGGAATCAACCCAAATGTCCATCAGTGACAGACTGGATTAAGAAAATGTGGCACATATACACCATGGAATACTATGCAGCCATCAAAAAGGATGAGTTTGTGTCCTTTGTAGGGACATGGATGCAGCTGGAAACCATCATTCTCAGCAAACTTTCGCAAGAACAGAAAACCAAACACCGCATGTTCTCACTCATAGGTGGGAACTGAACAATGAGATCACTTGGACTCAGGAAGGGGAACATCACACACCGAGGCCTATCATGGGGAGGGGGGAGGGGGGAGGGATGTCACTGGGAGTTATACCTGATGTAAATGATGAGTTGATGGGTGCTGACGAGTTGATGGGTGCAGCAAACCAACATGGCACAGGTATACATATGTAACAAACCTGCATGTTATGCACATGTACCTTAGAACTTAAAGTATAATAATAATAATAAAATAAATATTAAATAAAAAAACAGAAAAAAAAAGAAAACTGGTCAATGAAAAGAGAAGCTTAACTGCGTGAGAGGAATTCACATGACACATAGCAGTTTCACAGAAAGCTTCCTTCTGGTTTTTATCTGAGGATATTTCTTTCTCCATATTCTAAAGAGCATCCCCAAATATACTTCCACGAATTCCACAGAAACAGTGATTTCAAACTTCGCAATCCAAACAATGGTTTAACTCTATGAGGTGAATACATACATCACAAAGCGGTTGTTCAGAAAGCTTCTCTTCAGTTTTCCTCAGAGTACATGTGGTTGCTCACCAAGGGCCTCTGGGTGCCACTAAATATCCCTCATCAGATTCTTCAAAGACAAAGATTCCGAACTGGTCAATGTAGAATAAGGTTTAACAGTGTGAAATGAATACACGTATCAGAGAGCAGGTTCGTGAAACGCTTCTTTCTGGGATTTATCTGAGGATATATCACTTTTTTCCATAGTCTTCAATGCACCAAGAAATGTCACTTTTTCGGTTTTACAGGAACAGTGTTGAGACACTGCCTTATGAGAAAAGAGGTATGACTCACTGAGTGGAATGCACATATCACAAAGCAGTTTCTCAGAAAGCTTCTCTCCGGTTTTTTTCTGAAGGTATTTCCTTTTACACCATAGTCCTGAATGTGCTCCCAAATATCCCTTTGCAAGTCTGTCCATGACAGATTTTACAAGCTGTGTAATGTATAGAAAGTTTTATGTATGTGAGATGAATAAACATAACAAAAAGCAGATTCACAGAAAGTTTCTTTCCAGTTTTTATCTGAAGATATTTTCCTTTTCACCATAGTCCTGAATGTGCTCCCGAATGTCCCTTCATGGATCCGTCCATGACAGAGTTTCCAAGCTGTATAATGTAAAGAAAGCCTTATCTATGTGAGATGAATACACATATCACAGAATAGTTTCATAGAAAGCTTCTTTCCAGTTTTTGTCTCAGGCTATTCCCTTTTCACCATAGACATCAACATGTCCCCAAATATCACTTGGTACCTTTTCTCCAAAAGGGTTTCCCCGATGCTGTATGAGATCAGAGGTATAACACTGTGAGTGGAATGCACACGTCACAATGCAGCTCCTCGGAAAGCTTCCCTCCAGTTCCTGTTTGAATATATTTCCTTTTTCACAGTAAGCCTGAAAGCACTCCCAAATATCCCTTCACACGCTAAACATAAACAGGGTTAAAACATTGTTCAATGAAAAGAGAGGCTTAATTGAGCAGTAGGAATTAAGACGACACAGAGAAGTTTCACAGAAAGCTTCCTTTTGGATTTTAACTGAGGATATTTCTTTCTCCATATTCTAAGGAGCGTTCCCAAATGTCCTTTCTCAGATTCCACAAAAACAATGATTTCAAAGGGCTCAATGCAAAGAATAGTTTAACTCTATGAGATTAATACACACATCACAAAGCAGTTCCTCAGAAAGCTTCCCTTCACTTTTCAACAGAAGACGTTTCCTTGCTCACCAAAGGCCTCAGGGAGCCACTTACTCTCCCTTCGCAGATTCCTCAAAGAGAGAGTTTCCAAACTCGGCAAGGTAAAATAAGCTTTATCTCTGTGAAGTGAATGCACATATCAGAGAGCAGTTTCCCGGAATGCTTCTTTCTGGGTTTTATTTGAGGATATTTCACATTTTGCCATAGTATTCCATGCACACCGAAATATCACATTTTCGGTTTTACAGGAACAGTGTTCAAACATTGCCTTATGAGAAAAGAGGTATAACACCCTGAATGGAAAGCACACATCGCAAAGCAGCTTCTCAGAAAGCTTCTCTCCAGTTTTTATCTGAAGATGTTTCCTTTTTCACCATAGGCCTGAATGTGCTCCCAAATGTCCCTTTGCGAATCTGTCCATTACGGAGTTTCAAAACTGCGTAAAAGAAAGAAAGTTTTATCTATGTGAGATGAATAAACATATCTATCACAAAGCAGTTTGACAGGAAGCTTTTTTCCAGTTTTTGTCTGAGGATATTTCCTTTTTCACCATAGCTGTCCATATACTCCCGAATGTCCTCTGGCAGCATTTTCTCCAAAAGGGATACCCCAATCCTCCTTGAGAAGAAAAGTGTAACTCTGTGAGTGGAATGCACACGTCAGCAAGCAGCTCCTCGGAAAGCTTCTCTCCAGTTTCTATCTGAAGATATTTCCTTTTTCACTGTAAGCCTCAAAGTGCTCCCGAATATCCCTTTGCAGACTAAACATAAACAATGTTAGAATACTGCTCAATGAAAAGAAAAGCTTAACTTTGCGAGCCAAATTCACGTGACACTGAGCGCTTTCACAGAAAGCTTCCTTCTGGTTTCTATCTGAAGTTTTTTCTTTTTCAGGATATTCTAAAGAGCATTCCCAAATGTCTTTTTTCAGATTCTACAGAAACCGTGATTTCAAACTGCTCAATCCAAAAAATCATTTAACTCTATGAGGTGCATACAAACATCACAAAAGAGTTGCTCAGAAAGCTTCTCTACAATTTGCAATGGAAGACATTTCCTTACTTGCCACAGGCCTTCGGTTGCCACTTAATATCCCTTTGCAGAATCCTCAAAGACAGACTTTCCAAACTGGGAAATGTAGAGTATGCTTTAACTCTGTGAAATGAATGGACATGTCAGAGAGCAGTTTCTTGCAATGCTTCTTTCCGGGTTTTTTCTGAAGACATTCCACTTTTCACCATAGTCTTCAATGTGCTCCGAATATCACTCTTTTAGTTTTACAGAAATAGTGTTCAAACACTGCCTTATGAGAAAATTGGTATAACTCCCTGTGTGGAATGCACACATCATCAAGCAGTTTCTCAGAAAGGTTCTCTCCAGTTTTTATCTGACGATATTTCCTTTTTCACCATAGGCCCGAATGTGATCCCAAATATCCCTTTGCAGTTCCATGCATGATGGATTTTCCAAGCTGTGTAATGTAAGGAAAGCTTTATCTATGATAGACGAATACCCATAGCAAAAAGCAGATTCACAGAAAGCTTCTTTCCAGTTTTTATCTGAAGATGCTTCCTTTTTCACCATAGTCCTGAATGTGCTCCCGAATGTCCATTCGTGGATCCGTACATGAAAGAGTTTTCAAGTTGTGTAATGTAAAGAAAGCTTTATCTATGTGTAATGAACATATACAGCACAGAGAAGTTTCACAGAAAGCTTATTTCCTGTTTTTGTCTGAGGCTATTTCCCTTTTCACCATAGGCATCAACATGTTCCCGAATATCACTTGATCCCTTTTTCTCCAAAAGGGTTTCCCCCGATGCTGTGTGAGAAGAGAGGTATAACACTGTGAGTGGAATGCACACGTCACAAAGCAGTTCCTTGCAAAGCTTCTCTCCAGCTTCGGTCTGAACGTATTTCCTTTTTCACGATAAGCCTCAAAGCGCTCCCAAATATCCCTTCACATGCAAACATAAACAAGGTTAGAAAACTGCTCAATGAAAAGGGAGGTTTAACTGAGTGAGAGGAATTAAGATGACACAGAGCAGTTTCACAGAAAGCTGCCTTCTGGATTTTACCTGAGGATATTTCTTTCTCCATCTTCTAAGGAGCGTTCCCAAATGTCCTTCCTCAGATTCCACAAAAACAGTGATTTCAAACTGCTCTATCCAAAGAATGGTTTAACTCTATGAGATGAATGCACACATCACAAAGCAGTTGCTCAGAAAGTTTCTCTCCAGTTTTCATCAGAATACATTTTCTTGCTGACCACAAGCTTCCGAGTGCCACTTAATATCCCTTCACATATTCCTCAAAGACAGAGTTTCCAAATGGGGCAATGTAGAGTAAGCTTAACTCTGTGAAATGAATGCACATATCAGAGAACAGTTTCCTGGAACGCTTCCATCTAGGTTTGATCTGAGGATATCTCACTTTTCTCCACAGTCTTCCATGCTCTGTGAAATATTACATTTTCGGTTTTACAGGAACTGTGTTCAAACACTGCCTTATGAGCAAATTGGTATAACCCTCTGAGTGGAATGCATACATCACCAAGCAGTTTTTGAGAAAGCTTCTCTCCAGTTTTTATCTGACGATACTTCATTTTTCACCATAGGCCCAAATGTGATCCCGAATATCCCTTCACGGATCCATCCATGACGGAATTTCTAAGCTGTGTAATGTAAAGAAAGCTTTATCTATGTGAGATGACTAAACATAGCGAAAAGCAGATTCACAGAAAGCTTCTTTCCAGTTATCTGAATATATTTCCTTTTTCATCATAGTACTGACTGTGCTCCCGAATGTCCCTTCGTTGATCCATCCATGAGTGTTTCCAAGCTGCATAATGTAAAGAAAGCTTTATCTATGTGAGGTGAATACACATATCACAGAGCAGTTTCACAGAAAGCTTCTTTCCAATTTTTGTCTGAGGTATTTCCCTTTTCACCGTAGGTATCAACATGCTCCCAAATATCAATGGTACTTTTTTTCCAAAATGGTTTCCCTGATGCTGTATGAGAAGAGAGGTATAACACTCTGAGTGGAATGCACACGTCACAAAGCAGTTCCTTGGAAAGCTTCTCTCCAGTTTCAGTATGAACATATTTCCTTTTTCACCATAATCCAGAAAGCACTCCCAAATATTCCTTCACACACTAAACATAAACAGGGATAGAAAACTGCTCTGTGAATAGAGAGGCTTAACTAAGCAAGAGGAATTAAGACGACAGAGAGCAGTTTCACAGAAAGCTTCTTTCTGGATTTTACCTGAGGATATTTCTTTCTCTATATTCCAAGCAACGTTCCCAAATGCCCTTCCTCAGATTCCACAGAAACAGTGATTTCAAACTTCTCAATCCAAAGAATGGTTTAACTCTATGAGACAAATACACACATCACAAAGCATTTGCTCTGAAAACTTCTCTCCAGTTTTCATCAGAAGACATTTCCTTGCTCACCACAAGCCTTTGAGTGCACTTAATATCCCTTCACAGATTCCACAAAGACAGAGTTTCCAAACTGGGCAACGGAGAGTAAGCTTTAACTCTGTAAAATCAATGCACATATCAGAGAGCAGTTTCCTCGAACGCTTTTCCGTGGGCTTTACTTGAGGATATTTCACTTTTCGCCATATTCTTCCATGCGTTCCGGCATATTACTTTTTTGGTTTTGCAGGAACAGTGTTCAAACATTGCCTTATGAGTAAAGAGGTATAACTCCCTGAGTGGATTGCACACATCACCAAGCAGTTTCTCAGAAAGCTTCTCTCCAGTTTTCATCTGAAGTTATCTCCTTTTCCACTGTATGCTTGAATGTGCTCCAGAATGTCCCTTCAAGAATCCATCCATGACGGAGTTTCAAAACTGCATAAAAGAAAGAAAGTTTTATCTATGTGAGATGAATAAACATATCTATCACAAAGCAGTTTGACAGTAAGCTTCTTTCCAGTTTTTGTCTGAGGATATTTCCTTTTTCACCATAGCCGTCCATATACTCCCGAACGTCTGCTAGTAGCATTTTCTCCAAAAGGGATACCCCAATCCTCCTTGAGAAGAAAAGTGTAACTATTAGAGTGGAATGCACACGTCACAAAACAACTCCTCAAAAAGCTTCTCTCCAGTTTCTATCTGAAGATATTTCCATTTTCACCATAAACCTCAAAGTGCTCCCAAGTATCTCTTAGCTGGCTAAACAAAAACAGTGTTAGAATGCTGTTCAATGAAAACAGAAGCTTAACTGTGCAAGTGGAATTCACATGACACAGAGCAGTTTCATAGAAAGTTTTCTTCTGGTTTTTATCAGAGGGTATTTCAATTTCTGCACCTTCTTTAGAGCATTCCAAAATGTCCTTTCTCAGGTTCCACAAAAAGAGTGATTTCAAACTGCTCAATCCAAAAAAATGATTTAACTCTCTGATATGAATACACACATCACAAAGCGGTTGCTCAGAAAGCTTCTCTCCAGTTTTCAACGGAAGACATTTCCTTACTCACCACAGGCCCCCGGTCGCCACTAAATGTCCCTTCACAGAATCCTCAAAGCCAGACTTTCCAAACTGGGAAATGTAGAGTAAGCTTTATCTCTCTGAAATGAATGCACACGTCAGAGAGCAGTTTCTTGGAACACTTCTTTCTGGGTTTTACTTGAGGATAGTTCACTTTTAGCCATAATCTTCAATGCACTCTGAAATATCACTTTTTAGGTTTTACAGGAACAGTATTCAAACACTGCCTTATGAGAAAAGAGGTATAACTCCCTGAGGGGAATGCACACATCACAAAGCAGTTTCTCAGAAAGCTTCTCTACACTAATTATCTGAAGATATTTCCGTTTTTACCATAGTCCTGAATGTGTTCCCGAATGTCCCTTCAGGGATCCATTCATGACAGAGTTTCCAAGCTGCGTAATGTAAAGAAAGGTTTATCTATGTGAGATGAATACACATATCACAGATCAGTTTCACAGAAAGCTTCTTTCCAGTTTTTGTCTGAGGCTATTTTCCCTTTTCACACACTGCCTTAGGAGAAAAGAGGTATAACTCCCTGAGTGGAATGCACACATCACAAAGCAGTTTCTCAGAAAGATTCTCCCCAATTTTTATCTGAAGATATTTCCTTTTTCACCATAGTCCTGAAGGTGCTCCTGAATATAACTACGCGGTTCTGTTCATGACAGTGTTTCCAAGCTACGTAATATAAAGTTAACTTTATCTATGTGAGATGAATAAACATGGCAAAAAGAAGATTCACAGAAAACTTCTTTCCACTTTTTATCTGAAGGCATTTCTTTTTTCACCATAGTCCTGAATGTCCTCCCAAATAACCTTTCTTGGATCCCTGCATGATGGAGATTCCAAACTGCATAATTTAAAGAAAGCTTTATCTATGTGAGATTAATACACAGAGCACAGAGCAGTTTCACAGAAAGCTTCTTTCCAGTTTCTGGCTGAGGCTATTTCCCTTTACACCATAGGTGTTAATGTGTCTCTGAATATCTCTTGGTACCTTTTTCTCCAAAAGGGTTTCCCGGATGCTCTATGAGAAGATAGGTATTACACTGTGAGTGGAATGCACACATCACAAAGCAGTTCCTCGGAAAGCTTCTCTCCAGTTTCTATCTGAACATATTTCCTTTTTCACTATAAGCCTCAAAGCACTCCAGGATATCCCTTCACACGCTAAACATAAACAGTGTTAGAAAATTGCTAAATGAATAGAGAAGCTTAACTGAGCGAGAGGAATTCACACAACACATAGCAGATTCACAGAGTTTCCTTCTTTTTTTTAATCTGAGGATATATCTTTCTCCATATTCTAAAGAACGTTCACAAATATCCTTCCTCAGATTCCACAGAAACCGTGATGTCAACTGTTCAATCCAAAGTATGATTTAACTCTATGAGAAGATAACACATCACAAAGCAGTTGCTCAGAATGCTTTTCTCAAGTTTTCAGCAGAAGACATTTCCTTGCTCACCACAGGCCTCCGGAGGCCACTTAATATCCCTTCACAGATTTCTTAAAGACAGAATTTCCAAACTGGGCAATGTAGAGTAAGCTTTACCTCTTTGAAATGAATGCATTTATCCGAGAACTGTTTCTTGGAAGGCTTTTTTCTCGGTTTTAATTGAGGATATATCACTTTTCTCCATAATCTTCAATGGGTTCCGAAATATGACTTTTTCGTTTTACAGGAACAGTGTTCAATCACTGCCTTATGAGAAAAGAGGTAGAACTCCCTGAGTAGAATGCACACATCACAAAGCAGTTTCTCAGAAAGCTTCTCTCCAGTTTCTACCTGAACATATTTCCTTTTTCACCATAGTTCTGAATGTGCTCCCGAAAGTCCCTTCATGAATACCTCCCTGACGGAGTTTCAAAACTTCATAATAGGAAGAAACTTTTATCTATGTGAGATGAATAAACATATCTATCACAAAGCAATTTCACAGAAAGCTTCTTTCCAGTTTTTCTCTGAGGATATTTCCTTTTTCACCATAGCCATCCATATACTCCCGAATGTCCCCTGGTAACTTTTTCTTCAAAAGGGATTCCCGAATCTTCTATGAGAAGAAAAGTATAACTCTGTGAGTGGAATGCACACTTCACAAATGAGCTCCTAAGTAATCTTCTCTCCAGTTTCTATCTGAAGATATTTCTGTTTTCACCATAAGCCTCAAAGCGCTCCTGAGTACCCCTTCACAGACTAAACTAAAACAGTGTTCAAATACTGCTCAATGAAAACAGAAGCTTAACTATGCGAGTGGAAGTCACATGACACAGAGCAGTTTCACAGAAAGATTCCTTCTGGTTTTTATTGGAGGGTATTTATTTCTCAGCATATTCTTAAGAGCATTCCCAAATGTCCTTTCTCAGGTTCCACAGAAAGAGTGATTTCAAACTGCTCAATCCAAAGAGTGATTTAACTCTATGAGATGAATACACACATCACAAAGTGGTTGCTCAGAAAGCTTCCCTCCAGTTTTCAACGGAAGACATTTCATTCCTCGCCACTGACCTTCGATCGCCACTTAATATCCCTTCGCAGAATCCTCAAAGACAGACTTTCCAAACTGGGAAATGTAGAGTAAGCTTTAACTCTTTGAAGTGAATGCACATGTCAGAGAGCAGTTCCTTGGAACACTTCTTTCTGGGTTTTATTTCAGGATATTTCACTTTTCGCCATAGTCTTCCATGCACTCTGAAATATTACTTTTTTGGTTTTACAGAAACAGTGTTGAACACTGTCTTATGAGAAAAGAGGCATGGCTCCCTGAGTGGAATGCACACATCACAAAACAGTTTCTCAGAAAGCTTCTATCCAGTTTTTATTTGAAGATAACTCCTTTTCCACCATAGCCCTGAATGTGTTCCCGAATGTCCTTTCCTGGATCTGTCCATGAAGTAGTTTCCAAACTGCATAATATAAGGGAAGTTTTATCTATGTGAGATGAATAAAGGTATCTATCACAAAGCAGTTTCACAGAAATCTTCTTTCCCATTTTTGTCTGAGGATATTTCCTTTTTGACTATAGCTGTCCATATACTCCCGAATGTCCCCTGGTAGCTTTTTCTCCAAAAGGGATTTCGCAGTCCTCTATGAGAAGAAAGGTGTAATTCTGTGACTGGAATGCACACGTCACAAAGCAATTCCTTGGAAAGCTTGTCTCCAGTTTCTATCTGAAGATGTTTCCTTCTTCACCCTAAGCCTCAAAGTGTTATCGAATATCCCCTCGCATACTTAACAAAAACAGTGTTAGAATACTGCTCAATGAACAGAGAAGTTTAACTGTGCGATCGGAATTCATGCAATACAAAGCAGTTTCACAGAAAGCTTCCTTCTCATTTTTATCTGAGGTTATTTCTTTTTCAGGATATTCTAAAGAGTGTTCCCAAATGTCCTTTCTCAGATTCCACAGAAACAGGGATTTCAAACTGCTCAATCTAAAGAATGATTTAACTCTATGAGATGCATACAAACATCACAAAAGAACTTCTCAGAAAGTTCTCTCCAATTTTCAAAGGAAGACATTTCCTTGCTCGCCACAGGCGTCCAGTTGCCACTTAATATCCCTTCACAGAATCCTCAAAGTCAGACTTTGCAAACTGGGAAATGTAGAGTAAGCTTTAACTCTCTGAAATGAATGGACATGTCAGAGAACAGTTTCTTGGAATGCTTCTTTCTGGATTTTGTTTGACGACTTTTCACTTTTTGTCATAGTCTTCAATGTGCTCCGAATATCACTTTTTTAGTTTTACAGGAACAGTGTTCAAACAGTGCCTTACTAGAAGAAAGGTATAGCTCCCTGAGTGGATTGCACACATCACCAAGCAGTTTCTCAGAAAGCTTCTCTCCAGTTTTCATCTGACGATATTTCTCTTTCACCATAGGCCTAAATATGATCCTGAATATCCCTTCGTGAATCCATCCTTGATGGAGTTTCCAAGCTGCACAATGTAAAGAAAGCTTTATCTATGTGAGATGAATAAACATAGCAAACAATAGGTTCACAGAAAGCTTCTTTTCAGTTTTTATCTGAATATATTTCCTTTTATACCATAGTCCTGAATGTGCTCCCGAATGTCCCTTCGTGGATCCATCCATGACAGAGTTTCCAAGCTGTGTAATGTAAGAGAAACTTTATCTATGTGAAGTGAATACACGTCTCACTGAGCAGTTTCATAGAAAGCTTCTTTCCAGTTTTTGTCTGAGGCTATTTCTCTTTTCACCATAGGCATCAACATGCTCCTGAATATCACTTGGTACCTTTTTCTCCAAAAGGGTTTCCGAGATGCTCTATGAGAAGAGATGTGCGTTCATTTCACAGAGTTAAAGCTTACTCTACATTTCCCATTTGGAAAGTCTGTCTACATTTAATATCCCTTTGCAGAATCCTCAAAGACAAACTTTCCAAACTGGGAAATGTAGACAGACATTTCCCAGTTTGGAAAACCAGAAAGAAGTGTCTGTCTACATTTCCCAGTTTGTAAAACCAGAAGGAAGCTTTCTGTGAAACTGCTCTGTGTCATGTGAATTCCACTCGCACAGTTAAGCTTCTGTTTTCATCGAGCAGTATTCTAACACTGTTTTAGTTTAGTCAGCTAAGGAATACTCGGAAGTGCTTTGAGGCTTATGGTGAAAATGGATATATTGTCATATAGAAACTGAGAAGGGATATTTTGGACTGCATTGAAGCCTATGGTGGCAAAGAAAATATCCACAGATAAAAACTAGAAAAAAGCTTTCTGGGAATGTTCTTTGTGATGTGTGAATTTATCTCACAGCATTGCATTGTTCTTTTCATTGAGCAGTTTACTAACACTGCTTCCGAGGAATCTGCAAAGGGATAATTGGGATCGCCTTAAGGTCTGTGTTGAAAAGGGAAAGATCTTCAGATAAAAACTAGAAAGAAGCTTTCTGATAAACTTCTTTGTGATGTGTGAATTCATCTCACAGAGATGCATAGTTGTTTTCACTGAGCAGTTTGCTTACACTCTTTTCATGGTGTCTGCAAAAGGATGTTTGGGATCGCATTGAAGCCTATGGTGACAATGGAAATATCCTCAGATAAAAACAAAAAAGATGCTTCCTGATAAACTGTTATGTGATTTGTTAATTCCTCTCACAGAGTTACATGATTCTCTTCATGGAGCAGTTTGGTAGCACTGTTTTTGAGGAATCTGAGAAGAGATATTTTGGATTGCATTGAAGCCTATGGTGAAAAAGGAAATAATCTCAGATAAACACTAGAAAGAAGTTTTCTGAGAAACTGCTCTGTGATGTGCGAATTCATCTCAAAGAGTTACACTGCTCTTGGCATTGAATAGTTTAGTTACACTGTTTTCTTGGAATCTGCAATCTGATATTCCGAAGAGTATTGAAGCTTATAGAAACAAAGGAAATATCCTCATATAAAAACTAGAAAGAAGCATTCTGAGAAACTGCTTTGTGCTTTGTCAATACATCTCACAGAGTTACATGATTCCTTTCATGGATCAGTTTGGTAGCACTGCTTTTGGTGAAACTGAGGTAGGATAGTTTGGATCGCATTGAAGCCAATGGTGACAAAGAAAATATCCTTAGATAAAAACTAGAAAGAAGCTTTCTGAGAAAGTTCTTTGTGATGTGTGAATTAATCTCACAGAGCTGCACCTTTCCTTTCATGGAACAGTTTGCTAACACTGTCTTCGAGGAATCTGCAAAGGGACATTTGGGAGCACAATGAGGCCTATGGTGAGAAAGGAAACATCCTCATATAAAAACTAGAAAAAAGCTTTCTAAGAAACTGCTTTATGATGTTTGAATTCATCTCACAGAGTTACTCCATTCTTTTCACTGATCAGTTCACTATCACTGTTTTTTTTTTTTTGGAACCTTCATTGGGATATTTTGGAGCACATTGAAGCATATGGTGAAAATTGAAATACCCTCATATAAAAACTAGAAAGAATTTTTTTCAGAAACTGCATTGTGATTTGTAAATTAATCTCACAGAGATACACGATTCTTTTCATGGATCAGCTTGGTATCACTGTTTTTGGTGAGTTTGAGAAGGGATGTTTTGGATCACATTGAAGCTCATGGTGACAAAGGAAATAAACTCAGATAAAAACTAGAAAGAAGCTTTCTGAGAAAGTTCTTTGTGATGTGTTTTTTCATGTCACAGAGTTACACCTTTGAAACCATAGGCTTCAATGTGATCCCAAATATCCCTTCTCAGATTCCCCCAAAACAGTGCAACCAAACTGCTAAATGAAAAGAATCCTGCAACTCTATGAGATGAATTAGCACATCACAAAACTGTTTCTCAGAATGCTTCTTTCTAGTTTTTACATGAGAATATTTCCTTTGTCACCATAAGCTTCAAGGCACTCCGAAAAATCCCATTGCAGATTCCAAGAAAACGGTGTTAGCAAACTGCTTGATGAAAAGAACAGTGTAACTCTGTGTGATGTATTCACACATCACAAAGTAGTTTCTCAGAAAGCTTCCTTATATTTATTATCTGAGAATGTTTCCTATGTCACCACATGCTTCGATGCAATTCAAAATCTCCCTTCTCAAATTCCCCAAACACAGTGCTGGAAAACTGCTCCATGAAAAGAAGGTTGTACCTCTGTGAGGTGAATTAACACATCAAAAACAAGTTTCTCAGAAAGCTTCCTTCTTGTAATTATCTAAGGATAATTCCTTAGTCACCATAGATTTCAATGCGATCCAAAATATCCCTTCTCAGATTCCCCTAAAACAGTGCTACCAAACTGTTCAATGAAAAGAATCGTGAACTCTGTGAGATGAATTAGCACATCACAAAGTGATTTCTCAAAATGCTTCTTTCTAGTTTTTTTCTGTGGATATTTGCCTTGTCACCATAGGCTTCAATGTGATCCAAAATATCCCTTCTCAGATTACTCAAATCAGTGCTACCACACTCATCCATGAAAAGAATAGTGTAACTCTGTAAGATGAATTAACACAGCACAAAATGGTTTCACACAAAGCTTCTTTCTAGTTTTTTTCTGAGGATATTTCCTTTGTGAAAATAAGCTTCAATGTGCTCCGAAATATCCCATTGCAGATTCCAAGAAAACAGTGGTTGCAAACTGCTCAATGAAAAGAACAGTGTAAATCTTTGAGATGAATTCAAATATCACAAAGCAGTTTCTCAGAAAGCTTCTTTCTAGTTATTATCTGAGGATATTTCCTTTTTCACTATAGGTCTCAATGCTCTCCCAAATATCCCTTTGCATATTTCACGAAAACAGTGTTAGCAAACTGCTCCTTGGAAAGAAAAGTATAATTCAGTGAGTTGAAATCACACAACACAAAGCAGTTTCTCAGAAAGCTTCTTTCTCGTTTTTATCTGAGGATATTTCCTTAGTAGCCGTAGTCTTCAATGTGATTCCAAATATCCCTTCTCAGATTCCCCAAAAACAGTACTACCAAACCGCTCCATGAAAAGAATCGTGTAACCCTGTGAGGTGAATTAACACATCACAGTTTCTAAGAATGCTTCTAACTAGTTTTTATATGAGGATGTTTCATTTGTCACCATAAGCTTCAAGGTGCTCCTAAGAATCCCATAGCAGATTCCAAGATAACAGTGTTAACACACTTCTCAATGAAAATAACAGTGATATGTGTTCTCACATCACAAAGCAGTTTCTCAGAAAGCTTCTTTCTATTTTTTTTATCTCAGGATTTTAAACTTTTCACTATACGCCTCAATGCGTTCCCAAATATATCTCTGCAGTTTCCATGAAAAGAGTGTTAGCAAGCTGTTCCATGAAAAGAAAGGTGTAGCTCCGTGACCTGAATTCACACATCACAAAGAACTTTCTCAGAAATCTTCCTTCTATTTTTTATCTGAGGATATTTCCTATTCACCATAGGCTTCAATGTCCTCCAAAATATCCTATTGAAGATTCCATGAAAACACTGTTACAAAACTGCTCAATGAAAAGAACGTAGTCACTTAGTGAGATGAATTAACACAACATGGTGTGGTTTCTCAGAAAACTTCTTTCAAGTTTTTATATGAGGATATTTCATTTGTCACCATAAGCTTCAATACGCTCTGAAATATCCCATTGCAGATTCCAAGCAAACAGTGTTAGCAAACTGATCAATGAAAAGAACAGTGTAACTCTGTGAGATGAATTCACACATCACAAAGAACTTTCTTAGAAAGCTTCTTTCTAATTTTAATCTGAGGATAATTCCTTTGTCACAGTAGGCTTCAATGTGATACAAAATATTGCTTTTCAGATTACCCAAAAACAGTGCTATAAAACTGGTCCATTGAAAGCCTCATGTAACTCTGTGGGATGAATTCACACTTCACAAAGCTGTTTCTCAGAAAGCCTCTTTCTAGATTTCATCTGAGAATTTTTCCTTTTTTCATCATATTCTTCAATGCACTCTGTGATATCCCATCACACATTCCATGAAAAAAGTGATAGCAAACTTCTCAAAGAAAAGAATAGTGTAATTCTGTGAGATGAATTCACACATCATGTAGAAGTTTCTTGGAATGATTCTTTCAAGATTTTTTCTGAGGATATTTCCTTTGTCACCCTAAGCTTCAATGCGATCCAAACTATCCCTTCTCAAATTCCCCCAAAACAGTGCTACCAAACTTCTGCATGAAAAGAATCATATCACTCTGAGAGATTAATTTGTAAATCACAAACAGTTTCTCAGAAAGTAAGTTTCTTTCTAGTTTTGTCTGAGAATATTTCCTTTTTCACCTTTTTCCTCAATGTGCTCACGCATATCCCTTTGTACATCTCAGGAAAATAGTGTTATCAAAGTGCTCCATGAAAAGAAAGGTGGAAAAATTTGAGATGAATTCACACTTCACAAAGCAGCTTCACAGAAAGCTTCTTTTTGGTTTTTATCTGAGGAAATTTCCTTTGTCACTATAGGGTTCAATGGGCTTCCAAATATCCTATTGCAGATTCCTCAAAAACAGTGTTATCAAACTGTTCGTTGAAAAGAATGGTGTAGCATTGTAAAATGAATTCACACATCAAAAAGCTGTTTCCCAGAAATCTTCTTTCTAGTTTTTATCTGGGGATATTTCTTTTTACACTATAGGCCTCAACGTGCTCCAGAATATCCCTTTGCAGATTCCATGAAAACAATGTTAGCAAACTGTTCCATGAAAAGAAAGGTGTAAATCTGTGAGATGAATCCACACATCACAAAGCAGTTTCTCAGAAAGCTTTCCAGTTTTTATTGAGGATATTTCTATTCTCACCATAGACTTCAATGCGCCCACAAATATCCCTTTGTAGATTCCCAAACAGTGTTAGCACACTGCTCAATGAAAGGAACGGTGAAACTCTGTGAGATGAAATCACATCACAAAGCAGTTTCTCAGAAAGATTATTTCTAGTTTTTATCTGAGGATATTTCTTTTTTCACTGTAGGCCTCAATGGACACCCAAATATCCCTTTGCAGATTCTATTAGAACTATGTTAGCAAACTGCTCAGTGAAAAGTACAGTGTAACAATGTGAGATAAATTCACACATCACAAGCAACTTTCTCAGAAAGATTCTTTCCAGTTTTTATCTGAGGATATTTGCTTTGTCACCACAGGCTTCAATGCGATTCAAAATATACCTTTTCAGGTTGCCCAAAAACAGTGCCACCAAACTGCTACATGAAAAGAATCATGTACCTCTGTGAGATGAATTCACACATCACAAAGAACTTCCTCAGAAAGCTTCCTTTTTGCTTTTTCTGTGAGGACATATCCTTTGTCACCCTAGACTTCAATATGCTCCCAAATATCCTATTGCAGATTCCACGAAAACAGTGTCACCAAACTGAGAAATGAAAACAACGGTGTACCACTGTGAGATGAATTCACACATCAGAAAGTAGGTTCTCAGAAAGCTTCTTTCTAGTATTTATCTGTGGATATTTCCTTTTTCACGATAGGCAACATTGCGCTCCCATATATCCCTGTGTAGATTCCAGGAAAACAGTGTTACCAAACTGCTCCATGAAAAGAAAGCTTTATCTCAGTGAAATGAATTAACACATCACAAAGCAGTTTCTCAGAAACATTGTTTGCACTTTTTATATGATTATATTTCCTTTATCATCAAAGGCTTCAATGTGATCCAAAATATCCCTTTTCATATTCCCTAAAAACACTGCTGCCAAACTGAGACATGAAAAGAATCATGTACCTCTGTGAAAAGAATTAGCACATCACAAAGTGGTTTCTCAAAAAGCATCTTTCTTGTTTTTGTATGAGGATATTTTCTTTGTCACCATAAGCTTCAATGTACTCTGACATATGCCATTGCAGATTCCAAGAAAACACATTTACCAAACTGTTCAATGAAAAGAACAGTGTACATTTGTGAGTTGAATTCACAAATCATAAAGCAGATTCTCAGAGAGCTTCTTTTGAGTTTTTAATGAGGATATTTCCTTTTTCACTATAGGCCTCAATGCGCTCCCAAATATCCCTTTGCAGATTCCATGAAAACTCTGTTATCAACCTTCCCCATGAAAATAGAGGTGTAACTCTTTGAGATAATTTCACACATCACAAGAACTATCTCAAAAATCTTCTTTCTGGTTTTTATCTGAGGGTACTTCCTTAGTCACCATAGGCTTCAATGTGATCCAAAACATCCCTTCTCAGATTGCCCAAAAACAGTGCTACCAAACTGATCCACGAAAAGATTCGTGTAACTCTGCGAAGTGAATTAACACATCACAAAGCAGTTTCTCAGAAAGCTTCTTTCTAGTTTTTATATGATGATATTTCCTTTGTCACCACAAGCTTCAATGCACTCTGAAATATCCCATTGCAGATTCAAAGAAAACAGAGTTAGCAAACTGCACAATGAAAAGAACATTGTAACTCTGTGAGATGAATTCACACATCACAAAGCAGTTTCTCAGAGGTCTTCATCATAGTTTTTATCTGAGGATATTTCCTTTGTCACAAAAGGGTTCAGTGCATTCCAAAATATCCCTTCTCAGATTCCCCAGAAACAGTGTTACCAAACTGCTCCATGAAAAGGATTGTGTAGCTCTGTCAGATGAATTCACAAATCACAAATTAGTTTCTCAGAAAGCTTCTTTCTAGTTTTTCTCTGAGGATATTTCCTTTGTCACCATTAGCTTCAATGTGCTCCAAAATATCACATTCCAGGTTCCAAGAAAACAGTATTAGCAAACTCTTCAATGAAAAGAGCAGGGTAACCCTGTGAGATGAATTCACACATCACAGAATAGTTTCGGAGAAAGCTTCTTTTTGCATTTTCTGTGAATATATTTCTTTTGTCACCCTAGCCTTCAATGTGCTCCGAAATATCCTATTGCAGTTTCCACGAAAATAGTTTTATCAAGCTGTTCAATGAAAAGAATGGTGTAGCTCTGTGAGATGAATTCATACATCATAAAACAGATTCTCAGAAAGCACCTTTTTAGTTTTTAAATGAGCATTTTTTTTTTTTTAAGACAGGACCCAATGTGTTCCCAAATATCCCTTTGCAGATTCCAGGAAAACAGTTTTAGGAAACTGCTCCCTAAAAAGACAGATGTAACTGTGTGTGATGAATTCACACATCACAAAGAACTTTCTCAGAAAGTTCTTTCTACTTTTCCTCTAAGGATATTTCCTTTGTCACCATAGGCTTCAATGTGATCCAAAATATCCCTTCTCAGATTCCCCAAAAACAGTGCTACCAAACTGATCCATGAAAAATATCATGTAACCCTGTGAGATGAATTCACAAATTATAAGGCAGTTTCTCTGAAAACATTTTTCTAGCTTTTTCTGAGGATATTTCTCTTCTTACAATAAGCTTCAAAGTGCTCCAATTTATCCCATTGTAGATTCCAAGAAAACAGTGCTATCAAACTGCTCAATGAAAACAACAGTGTAACTGTGTGACTTGAATTCATACATCACAAAGCAGTTTCTCAGAAAGTTTCTTTCTAGTTTTTCTCTGAAGGTATTTGTTTTTTTGACTATAGGTCTCAAAGCACTCCCAAATATCCCTTTGCAGATTCCATGAAAACAGTTTTAGCAAAGTGCTCCAAGAAAAGAAGTAAGGTGTAACTCCCTGAGGTGAACTCTCACATCACAAAGAACTTTCTCAGAAACCTTCTTTCCAGTTCTTATCTGAGGATATTTACTATTTCATCATAGGCCTCAATTCACTCCCAAATATCCCTGTGCAGATTCCAGGAAAAGAGTGTTAGCAAACTCCTCCATGAAAAGAAAGGTGCAATTCTGTGAGACGAATTCACACATCACAAGGACTTTCTCAGAAACTTTCTAGCTTTTGTCTGACGATATATCCTATATCACCATAGGCTTCTATGTGATCCAAAAAATCCTTTCTCAGATTCCCTAAAAACAGTGCTAACAGACTGATCCTTGAAAAGAATTGTGTAACTCTGTGTGATGAATTCACCCAACACAAAGATATTTCTTAGAAAGCTTCCTTCTAGTTTTTATCTGAGGATATTTCCTTTTCCACCATTGGATTCCATATGCTCCCAATATCCCTTCTCATACACCACAAAAACAGAGACACCAAACTTCTCTCTCAACAGAAAGCTTTACCTCTATGAGATGAATGCCCACATCACAAAGGAGTTATAAGAAACTTTCACTCCTATTTTTACCTGAAGATATTTCCTTTTATAACCTTGGCCTCTATCCGCTCCCGAATATCACGTTGCATATTTCACAAAAACAGTGTTACCAAACTATTCAATGAAAAGAATGATTGAACTCTGTGAAATCAATTCACCCATCACAAAACAGTCTCTCAGTAAGCTTCTTTCTAGTTTTATTTATTCATTTATTTATTTATTTATTTTTGAGATGGAGTCTCGCTCTGTCACCCAGGCTGGAGTGCAGTGGCCGGATCTCAGCTCACTGCAAGGTCCGCCTCCCGGGTTCACGCCATTCTCCTGCCTCAGCCTCCCGAGTAGCTGGGACTATAGGCGCCCGCCACCTCGCCCGGCTAGTTTTTTTGTATTTTTTAGTAGAAACGGGGTTTCACCATGTTAGCCAGGATGGTCTCGATCTCCTGACCTCGTGATCCGCCCATCTCGGCCTCCCAAAGTGCTGGGATTACAGGCGTGAGCCACCGTGCCCGGCCCTTTCTAGTTTTATTCTGAGGGTATTTCCTTTTTCACCCTAGGCTTTTCTGCACTCCGAATATCCCTCTGTAGATTCCACAAAAACAGGGTTAACAAACTGCTCAATGAAGAGAATGGTTTATCTCTGGGAAATGAATTCACCCATCACAAAGAAATTTCTCAGAAAGCTAATTTATAGATTTTACATGAGCATGTTTGCTTTTCTACCATTAGACTCAATGCGCTCCAAAATATCCCTTCTCAGACATCACAAAAACAGCGATGCCAAACTGCTCAATTAAAAAAAAATGATTTATCTCTATGAGATGAATACACACATCACAAAACAGCTTCTCAAAAACATTCTCTCAAATTTTTAACTGAAGATATTTCCTGTTTCACCATAGGCCTCTATGAGCTCCCAAAAATCCCTTTTCAGATTTCCCAAAAACAGTGCAACCAAACTGTTCAATGAAAAGTAAGGTGTAACTCTGTGAGATGAATTCACACAACACAAAGAACTTTCTCAGAAAGCTTCTTTCTAGCTTGTATGTGAGGATATTTCCTTTGTCACCATAGATTTCAATGTGATCTGAAATATCCCTTCTCAGGTTCCTGAAAAACAGTGCTACCAAACTGCTCCATGAAAAGAATCGTGTAACTCTGTGAGATGAATTCACAAATCTCAAAGCAGTTTCTCAGAAAGCTTCTTTACAGTTTTTTTCTGAGGATATTTCCTTTGGCATCATAAGCCTCAATGCGCTCCAAAATATTGCAATGAAGATTCCAAGAAAATAGTTTTAGCTAACTGCTCAATAAAAAGAACAGTGTAACACTGTGAGATGAATTTACACATCACAAATCATTTTCTCTGAAAGCTTCTTTCTAGTGTTTATGAGGATATTTAGTTTTTCACCATAATCCTCATGCGCTGCCATATATACCTTTGCACATACCACGAAAACAGTGTTAGAAAACTGCTCAATGAAAAGAATGGTGTAACTCTTTGAGATGAATTCACACATCACAAAGCAGTTTCTCAGAAAGCTTCCTTCTAGTTTTTATCTGAGAATACTTTCTTTCTCACTGTAGGCCACAATGCACTCCCAAATATCCCTTTGCAGATTCCATGAAAACAGCGTTAGCAAACTGCTCCATGAAAAGAAAGTTGTAAATCTGTGAGTTGAAATCACACATCACAAAGAACTTTCTCAGAAAAATTCTTTCTAGTTTTTATCTCAGGATAATTCCTTTGCCACCATAAGCTTCAAGGTGATCCACAATATCCCTTCTCAGATTCCCCAAAAACAGTGCTACCAAACTGCTCCATGAAGAAATTCGTGTAACTCTGTGAGATGAATTCACAAATCACAAAGGAGTTTCTCAGAAAATTTCTTTCTAGTTTTTCTCTGAGGTTGCTTCCTTTTTCACCATAAGCTTCAATGTGCTCGGAAATATCCCATTGCGTATTCCACGAAAACAGGGTTCAGAAACTGTTCAATGAAGAGAATTGTGTAACTCAGTGGAATGAATTCACACATCACAAAACAGTTACTCAGAAAGTTTCTTTCTAGTTTTTATATGAAAGTATTTCCTTTGTAACCATAAACTTTGACACGCTCCAAAATATCCCATTTCTTATTCCAAGAAAACAGGGTTACCAAAATGTTCAATGAAAAGAACAGTGTAACTCTGTGAGATGAATTCACACATCACAATGCAGTTTCTCAGAACACTTCCTTCGTGTTTTTATCTGATATTTCCTTTTTCACCATAGGCTTCAATCTGCTCCCAATATCCCTTGCAGATACTATGAAAGCAGTGTTATTCAACTGTCCCATGAAAAGAAAGGTGTAACTTTTTGAGGTGAATTCACACATCATAAAGACGTTTCTCAGATAGCTTCTTTCTAGTTTGATTCTGAGGATATATCCTTTGTTAATATAAGCTTCTGTGCAATACAAAATATCCCTTCTCAGATACCCCAGAAAAGTGCTACCAAACTGATCCATGAAAATAGTCTTGCAACTCTGTGAGAAGAATTCACAAACCCCAAGGAGGTTTTCAGAAAGCTTCTTTCTAATTTTTATATGAGGATATTTGCTTTGTCACCCTAAGCTTCAATGCACTATGAAATATCCCCTTGCAGATTCCAAGAAAACAGTGTTATCAAACAGTGCAATGAAAACAATGGTGTAACCCTTTGATAGGAATTCACACATCACAAAGCAGTTTCTCATAAAGTTTTTTCTAATTTTTATCTGAGGATATTTCCTTTGTCACCATAGTCTTCAATGCCATCCAAAGTATCCCTTCTCTGATTCCCCAAAAACAGTGCTACCAAACTACTCCATGAAAAGAATTGTGTAATTCTGTGAGATGAATTCACACATCACAAGGAAGTTTCTCAGAAAGCTTCTTTCTAGTTTTTGTCTGAGGATGTTTCCTATATCATCGTAGGATTCCACACAATCCAAAATATCCCTTCTCATATTACACTAAAACAGCGCTATCAATCTGCTCCATGAAAAGTATAGTGTAACTCTGTCAGATGAATTCACAAATCACAAAAGAGTTTCTCAGAAAGCTTCTATCTAGTTTTTGTCTGAGGATACTTCCTTTTTCAACATAAGCTCAATATGTTCTGAAATATCACATAGCAGTTTCCAAGAAAACAGTGTTGGCAACTTTCTCATTGAAGAGATGAGTGTAAATCTGTGAGATGAATTCACACATCACAAAGCAGTTTCTCACAAGCATTCTTTCTAATTTTTATGTGAGGATATTTCCTTTTCACCCTGGGACCCAATATGCTCCAAATATCCCTTCACAGACTCCATGAAAGCAGTGTTAGTAATCTGATCCATGAAAAGAAACGTGTTACTCTGTGAGATGAATTCACACATCATGAAGTAGTTTCTCAGAAAGTTTCTTTCTAGTTTTGATCTGAGAATATTTCCTTTGTTACCATAGGCTTTAAAGTGATCGAGAATATCCCTTCTCAGATTACCCAAATACAGTGCTACCAAATTGATCCATGAATAGAATCCTGTAACTCTGTAAGATGAATTAACCCACCACAACGCATTTTCTCACAAAGAATTTTCTAGTTTTTATATGAGGATATTTCCTTCATCATCATAAGCTCCAATGTGCCCCATAATATATCATTGAAGTTTCCAAGAAAACTGTGTTAGCAAACTCTTCAATGTAAAGGACCATGTTACTCTGTGAGATGAATTCACAAATCACAAAGCAATTTCTCAGAAAGCTTCTTTCTAGTCTTTGTATGAGGATATTTCTGTTTCACCACAGGCCTCACTGCACTTGTGAATATCTCCTTGCAGATATCACAAAAATAGTGTTAGGAAACTGCTCCATGAAAACAAAGGTGTAAATCTGTGAGATAAATTTACACATTACAAAACAATTTCTCAGAAAGTTTCTTTTTGGTTTCTGTCTGAGGATATTTTCTTTGTCACCATATTCTTCAGTGCACTCCCAAATATCGTATTGCAGATTCCATGAAAACAGTTTCAGCAAACTACTCCAAGAAAAGAATCATGCTATTCTGTGAGATTAATACACACATCACAAAACAGTATCTCAGAAACCTTCTTTCTAGTTTTTATCTGAGGATATTTAATTTTTCAAAATAGGCTTCAATGTGATCCAAATTATCCCTTCTCAGATTCCCCAAAAACAGTTCTAGTAAACAGCTCCATGAAAGGAATTGTGTAACTCTTTGAGACGAATTCAGAAATCTCAAAGCAGATTCTCAGAAAGTTTCCTTCTATTTTTTTTATTTGAGGATATTTACTTTTTCACCGTAGGCCTAATTGCGCTCTCTAATATACCTTTGCAGAGTAGACGAAAACAGTGTTAGCACACTGCTCCATGAAAAGTAAGGTGTAAATCTGTGACATGAATTCACACATCACAAAGCAGTTTCTCAGAAATCTTCTATCTAGTTTTTATCTGAGGATATTTTCTTTGTCATCATAGGCTTCAAAGCACTCCCAAATATCTCTTTGCAGATTCCACCAAAACAGTGTTAGCACGCTGCTCCATGAAAAGGAAGTGTAACTTTGTGAGGTGAATTTACACATCATGACGAAATTTCTCAGAATGCTTCTTTCTAGTTTTTATGTGATAATATTTCCTTTGTCAATAGAGGCTTCAATGTCATCCAAAATATCCCTTCTCAGATTCCGTAAAAGCAGTGTTACAAAACTGCTCCATGAAAAGAAAGGTGTAACTCTGTGAGATGAATTCACAAATCAGAAAACAGTTTCTCAAGAAGCTTCTTTCCAGTTTCTATCTGACGATATTTCCTTTTTCACTGTAAGCCTCAATGCACTCCCAAATATCCATTTGCAGATTCCTTGAAAACAGTGTTAGCAAACTGCTCTATGAAGACAAAGGTGTAAAACTGTCAAATGAATATAAACATTCCAATGAAGTTTTTCAGAACGCTTCTTTCCAGGTTTTATCTAAGGATATTTCCTTTGTCACCATAGACATCAATGCGATCAAATGTGTCCCTCCTCAGATACCCCAAACACAGTGTTACCAAACCGTTCCATGAAAAGAATCGTGTAACACTGTGAGGTGAATTAACACATCACAAAGCAGGTTCTCAGAAAGCTGCTTTCTGGTTTTTATCTGTTGATATTTCCTTTTTCACTATAAGCCTCAATGTGTTCCCAAATATCCCTTTGCAGATTCCACGAAAACAGTGTCAGCAAACTGCTCCATGAAAACAAAGATGCAACTCTGGGAGATGAATTCACACATTGCAAAACAGTTTCACAGAAAGTTTCTTTTGGGTTTTTGTCTGAGGATATTTCGTATGTCACCATAGGCTTCAAAGCACTCTGCAATATCTTATTGCATAATCCAAGTAAACAGTATCAGCAAACTGCTCCATGAAGCTGGTGGTGTAATTCTGTGAGATGAATTTACACAGCACAAAGCATTTTTTCAGAAAGCTTCTTTCTAGTTTTTATCTGAGGATATTTCCATTTTCACCATAGGTCTCAACTCGCTCCCAAATATCACTTTGTAGATAGCATGTGAATATATTTAGAAAACTGTTCCATGAAAAGGAAGGTGTTACTCTGTGAGATGAATACACACATCACAAATAAGTTTCTGAGTAAGCTTCTTTCTAGTTTTTATCTGTTTATATTTCTTTGTCACCATAGGCTTCAAGGTGATCCAAATTATCCCCTCTCAGATTCCATAAAAACAGTGTAATTAAACTGCTCCATGAAAAGAATAATGTAACACTGTGAGATAAATTCACAAATCATAAAGCAGTTTCTCAGAAAGCTTCTTTCTAGTTTTTATCTGAGGGAATTTCGTTTGTCACCATAGGCTTCAAGGCAATCCAAAATATCCCTTCTCAGATTCCCCAAAAAGAGTGCTACAAAATGGCTCATGAAATAATCAAGTAACTCTGTGAGATGAATTCACAAATCACAAAGCAATTTCTAGGAAGAAATCACAAAGCAAAACTAGAAAGAAAGCTTCTTTCTAGTTTTTATCTGAAGATATTTCCTTTTTCACCCTCTGCCTCAATGCACTCCCGAATATCCCTTTGTAGATTCCACGAAAACAGTGTTAGCAAAATGCTCCATGAAAAGAAAGATGTAAATCTATGAGTTGAATTCACACAACACAAAGCTGTTTCTCAGAAAGTTTCTTTTTGTTTTTTGCCTGAGGATATTTCCTTTGTCAGCAGAGGCTTCAATGCTATTCAAAATGTCCCTTCTCAGATTCCCCAAAGAGTGATACCAAACTGTTTTATGAAAAGAGGGGTGTGACTCTGTGAGATGAATTCACACATCACATAGCTCTTTCTCAGATAGGTTCTTTCACAATATTTCCTTTTTCACAATATTCCTCAATGTGCCCCCGAATATCCCATTACAGATTCCATGAAAAAAAGTGTTAGCAAACTTCTCAATGAAATGAATGGCATAATTCGGTAAGATGAATTCACACATCACAAAGCAGTTTCACATTAACCTTCTTTTTGATTTTTGTCTGAGGTTATTTCCTTTGTCACCATTGGCTTCAATACACTCCAAAATATCCTATTGCAGATTCCACGAAAATGGTGTATCAAAGTACTCAATTAAATGAATCATGTAACTCTGTGAGATGAATTAACACATCACAAATCAGTTTCTCAGAAATCTTCTTTCTAATTTTTATATGAGGATATTTCCTTTTCAACATAAGCTTCAATGCGCTCTGAACTATCCCATTGCAGATTCCAAGAAAATATTGTTAGCAAATTGCTCAATGAAAAAAATAGTGTAACCATAAGCTTCAGTGCACTCTGAAACTGCTCAATGAAAAGAAGAGTGTAACTCTTTGAGAATTCACATATCACAAAGCAGATTCTCAGATACCTTCTTTCTATTTTTCACCTGAAGATAATTTGTTTGTCATCATAGGCTACATTGCGATAAAAAAATCCCTTCTCTGATTCCTCAGAAACAGTGCTACAAAACTGCTCTATAAAAAGAATTGTGTAACTCTGTGAGATAAATTAACCCATCACAAAGCAGTTTCTCAGATAGCTTCTTTCTAGTTATTCTGTGAGGATATTCCCTTTGTCACCATAAGCTTCAATGCACTCTGAAATAACCCAAGGCAGATTGCAAGAAAACAGTATTAGCAAACTGCTGAATGAAAAGAACAGTGTAACTCTGTGAGATGAATTCACACATCACAAAGCAGGTTGTCAGAAAGCTTCTTTTTGGTTTGTGTCAGAGGATATTTCCTTGGTCACCACAGGCTTCAATGCACTCCAAGGTATCCTATTTCAGATTCCACGAAAACAGTGTTAGCAAACTGTTGTGAGAAAATAGAGGTGTAACTCTGTGAGATGAATTCAGACATCACAAAGCAGTTTCTCAGAAAGTTTCTTCTAGTTTTTAATCTGAGGATATTTCCTTTGTCACCATAGGTTTCAATGAGATCCAAAGTATCCCTTGTCATATTCCACAAAAACAGTGCTACCTAACAGCTCTATGAAAAGACTTGTGTAACTCTATGAGATGAATTCACAAATCGCAGAGCAGTTTCTCAGAAAGCTTCTTTATAGTTTTCATCTGAGGATATTTCCTTTTTTTACCACAGGCCTCTTTGTGCTCCCGAATATGCCTTTGTAGATTCCACAAAAATAGTGTTAGCAAAGTGCTCCATGAAAACAAACCTGTTAATCTGTGAGGTGAATTCACACATCACAAAGAACTTTCTTAGGACATTTATTTTTGGTTTGTGTCTGAGTATATTTCCTTTGTCAATGTAGGCTTCACTGCACTCCCATATATCCCATTGTAGATTCCACTAAAACAGTGTTAGCAAACTGTCCCAATAAAAGAATCATGAAAATGTGTGCAAGGAGTTCATACATCACAAAACAGTTTCTCAGAAAGGTTCTTTGTAGTTTTTACCTCAGGATATTTCCTTTGTCACCATAGGCTTCAATGATGTACAAAATATCCCTTCTCAGAATACCCAAAAAGAGTTCTACAAAACTGCTGTATGAAAAGAGTGGTGTTGAAAACCATGACACGAGAAATACATGACAAATGCACAAGCTTCAGTAACCGACTTGATCAACTGGAAGAAAGAGTATCAGCGATTGAGGATCAAATGAATGAAATGAAGCGAGAAGAGAAACCAAAAGAAAAAGAAGAAAAAGAAATGAACAAAAGCCTGCAAGAGTATGGGATTATGTAAAAAGACCAAATCTCCATCAGTTAGGTGCCTGAAAGTGAGGAAAATGGAGACCAAGGTTAAGGAAAACACTCTTCCAGGATATCATCAGGAGAACTTCCCCAACCCTGGTAAGGGCAGGCCAACATTCAAATCCAGGAAATGCAGAGCGCCACAAAGATATACTCTCAGAAGAGCAACTCCAAGACACATCATTGCCAGATTCACAAGGATTGAAATGAAGGAAAAAATCTTAAGGGCAGCCAGAGAGAAAGGTCAGGTTACCTGAGGAAGCCCATCAGACTCAGCAAGATCTCTTGGCAGAAACTCTGCAAGCCAGAGAGTGGGGGCCAATGTTCAGCATTCTTAAAGAAAGAATTTTTCAACCCAAGATTTCATATCCAGCCAAACTAAGTTTTCATAAGTGAAGGAGAAATACAATCCTTTTTACAGATAAGCAAATGTAGAGATTTGTCACCACTAGGCCTGCCTTACAAGAGACCACAGAGGAAGCACTCAACATGGAAAGACAACCCGGTGCCAGCCATCTCAAAACATGCCAAAATGTAAAGACCATGTCAGAATGGGAAGAAACTGCATCAACTAACGAGCAAAATAACAGTTAATATCATAATGGCAGGATCAAGTTCACACATAACAATCTTAACAGCAAATGTAAATGGACTAAATGCTCCAATGAAAAGACACAGACTGGCAGAGCTGGAGAAAGAGTCAAGACCCATCAGTCTGCTGTATTCAGAACCATCTCACAGCAGAGAGACATGCACATAGGCTCAAAATAAAGGGATGGAGGAAGATATACCAAGCAAATGGAGAACAAAAAGGGGTTGCAATGCTAGTCTCTGATAAAACAGACTTCAAACCATCAAAGATCAAAAGAGACAAAGAAGGCCATTACATAATGGTAAAAGGGATCAATTCAACAGGAAGAGCTAACTATCTAAATATATATACACCCAATACAGAGACACCCAGATTCATAAAAGCCAAGTCATAGAGACTTACAAAGAACAGACTCCCATACAATAATAATGGGAGACTTCCAGCCTCCACTGTCAACATTAGACAGATCTTGCTTGAGACAGAAAGTTAAGCAAAGGATATCCAGAATTGAACTCATCTCTGGCAAACAGACCTAATAGACATCCTATAGAACTCCTCCCACCCCAAATCAACAGAATATACATTCTTCTCAGCTCCACATTGTACGCCAAAATTGACCACGTAGTGGAAGTAAAGCACTCCCTCAGCAAATGTACAAAAGAACAGAAATTATAACAAACTGTCTCTCTCAGACCACAGTGCAATCAAGCTGAACTCAGGACTAAGAAGCTCAATCAAAACCGCTCCACTACATGGAAACTGAACAGCCTGCTCACAGACCAGCTACTGGGTACATAACAGAAATGAAGGCAGAAATAAAAGATATTCTTTGAAACCAATGAGAACAACGATACAACATACCAGAATCCTCTAGGACACATTTAAAACAGTGTGAAATTTATAGCACTAAATGCCCACAAGAGAAAGCAGGAAAGATCAAAAATTGACCTCTAACATCACAATTAAAAAGAACTAGAAGCAAAAGAGCAAACACATTAGCTAGCAGAGAGGCAAGAAATAACTAAGATCAGGCAGAACTGAAGGAGATAGAGACACAGAAAACCCTCAAAAATCAATGAATCCAGGAGTTGGTTTTTTGAAGAAAAAATCAACAAATTGATAGACCACTAGCAAGAATAATAAAGAAGAAAAAGAGAGAAGAAATCAAATCGGCGCAATTAAAAATGATAAAGGGATATCACCACGACCCACAGAAATACAAACTACCATCAAGAATACTATAAACACCCCTCTGCTTAAAATAAACTGGAAAATCTAGAAGAAATGGATAATTTCCTGGACACTTACACTCTTCCAAGTCTAAGCCAGGAAGAAGTTGAATCCCTGAATAGACCAATAACAGGCTCTGAAATTGAGGCAATAATTAATAGCCTACCAGCAAAAGTCAGGACCAGATGGATTCCTGTGGCTAGATTCTACCAGAGGTACAGGAGGAGCTGGTACCATTCCTTCTGAAACTATTCCAGTAAATGAAAAGAGAATCCTCCTAACTCATTTTATGAGGCCAACATCATCCTGATACCAAAGCCTGGCAGGGAACACAACAAAAAGAAGTTTTAGACCAATATCACAAGTGAACATCGATGCAAAAATCCTCAATAAAATACTGGCAAACCAGTTCAGCAACACATCAAAAGCTTATCACCATGATCAAGTGGGCTTCATCCCTGGGATGCAAAAGGCTAGTTCAACATTAAGCAAATCAATAAACATAATCAGCATATAAACAGAACCAAAGACAAGAACCACATGATTATCTCAATATAGTGCAGAAAAGGCTTTTGACAAAATTCAGCAGCCCTTCATGCTAAAAAACGCTCAATAAATTCGGTATTGATGGAACATACCTCAAAATAATAAGAGCTATTTATGACAAATCCACAGCCAATATCATACTGAATGGCAAAAACTGGAAAATTCCTTTGAAAACTGGCACAAGACAGGGATGCCCTCTCTCACCACTCCTATTCAACATAGTGTTGGAGGTTCTGCTAGGAGCAATCCAGGCAAGAGAAAGAAATCAAAGGGTATTCAGTTGGGAAAGAGAAGTCAAATTGTCCCTGTTTGCAGAAAGATGACATGATTGTATATTTAGAAAACCCCATTGTCTCAGCCCAAAATCTCCTTAAGCTGATAAGCAACTTCAGCAAAGTCTCAGGATACAAAATTAATGTGCAAAAATCACAAGCATTCTTATACACCAGTAACAACAGACAAACAGAGAGCCAAATCAGGAATGAACTTCCATTCACAATTGCTTCAAAGAGAATCAAATGCCTAGGAATCCAGCTTACAAGGGATGTAAGGACCTCTTCAAGGAGAACTACAGAGCCACTGCTCAGTGAAATAAAAGAGGACACAAACAAATGGAAGAACATACCATGCTCATGGATAGGAAGAATCAATATCATGAAAATGGCCATACTGCCCAAAGGTAATTTATAGATTAATGCCATCCCCATCAAGCTACCAATGAGTTTCTTCACAGAATTGGAAAAACTGCTTTAAAGTTCATATGGAACCAAAAAGAGCCCATCTCCAAGACAATCCTAAGTCAAAGAACAAAGCTGGAGAGCATCACGCTACCTGACTTCAAACTATACTACAAGGCTACAGTAACCAAAACAGCATGGTACTGGTACCAAAACAGAGATATAGACCAATGGAACAGGGTGGGGAGTCATTCAGAAATAATACCACACATCTACATGCATCTGATCTTTGACAAACCTGAGAGGAAACAAGAAATGGGAAAGGATTCCCTATTTAATGCAAATGGTGCTGGGAAAATTGGCTAGCCATAAGTAGAAAGCTGAAACTGGATCCTTTCCTTACTCCTTATACAAAAATTAATTCCAAGATGGATTAGAGACTTAAATATTAGACCTAATACCATAAAATCCTAGAGGAAAACCTAGAGTATACCATTCAGGACATAGGCATGGGCAAAAGACACAATGTCTAAAACACCAAAAAGCAACAGCAGCAAAAGCCAAAAATTGACAAATGGGATCTCATTAAACTAAAGAGCTGCACAGCAAAAGAAACTACCATCAGAGTGAACAGGCAACCACAAGAATGGGGAGAAAATTTTGCAATCTACTCATCTGACAAGGGCTAATATCCAGAACCTACAAAGAACTCCAACAAATTTACAAGGGAAAAAGCAAACAACCCATCAAAAAGTGGGCAAAGGATATGAACAGACATTTCTCAAAGAAGACATTCATACAGCCAACGGGCAAATGAAAAAATGCTCATCATCACTGGCCAGCAAATGCAAAATCAAACCCACAATGAGATACCATCTCACACCAGTTAGAATGGCGATCTTTAAAAGTCAGGAAACAACAGGTGCTGGAGAGGATGTGGAGAAATAGGAACACTTTACACTGTTGGTGGGATTGTAAACTAGTTCAACCATTATGGAAAACAGTGGCGATTCCTCAAAGGATCTAGAGACTAGATGTACCATATGACCCAACCATCCCATTGCCAGAGATATACCCAAAGGATCATAAATTATGCTGCTATAAAGACACATGCACCGTATGTTTTGTGCAGCACTATTCTAATAGCAAAGACTTGGGAATCAACCCAAATGTCCATCAGTGACAGGTGGATCAAGAAAATGTAGCACATATACACCATGGAATACTATGCAGCCATCAAAAGGATGAGTTTGTGTGTCCTTTGTAGGGACATGGATGCAGCTGGGAAACCATCATTCTTAGCAAACTGTCACAAGAACAGAAAACCAAAACACGCATGTTCTCACTCATAGGTGGGAACTGAACAATGAATCACCTGGACTCAGGAAGGGGAACATCACACACACTGGGGCCTATCATGGGGGAGGGGAGAGGGAGGGATTGCATTGGGAGTTATACCTGATGTAAATGACGAGGATTGATGGGTGCAGCACACCAACATGGCACAAATTATACATATGTAACAAACCTGCACGTTATGCACATGTACCCTACAACTTTAAAAATTATATAATAATAATAGAATTAATTAAAAAAAAAAGAAAAGGAATAGATTGTAACTCTGTGACATGAATTCACACATCACAAAACTGTTTCTCAGATAGGTTCTTCCAGGTTTTATCTGGCTGATATTTCCTTTTTCACCATATTCCCTGTGTGCTCTGGAATATCCCATTGCAGATTCCACGAAAAAAGTTGTAGAGAACTTCTCAATGAAAAGAAGGTTGTAACTCTGTAAGATGAACTCACACATCACAAAGCAGTTTCACAGAAAGCTTCTTTTTGGTTTTTATCTGAGGATATTTCCTTTGTCCCCAAAGGCTTCAAAGCACTCCCAAATATCCTATTGCAGATTCCATGGAAACAGTGTCACCAAACTGCTCTATTAAATGAATGGTGTAAATCTGTGTGATGAATTCACATATCACAGAGCATTTTCTCAGTAAGATTCTTTCCAGTTTTTTCTGAGGATATTTTCCTTTTCACTATTGGCCTCACTGCACCCCCAAATATCCCTTTGCAGATTGCACGAAAACAGCGTTATCAAACTGCTCCATGAAAAGAAACGTGTAACTCTGTGAGGTGAATTCACACATCACAAAGAGCTTTCTCAGAAAGTTTCTTCCTAGTCTTTATCTGAGGATATTTCCTTTGTCACAATAGGCTTCAATGTATTTCAAAATATCCCTTCTCAGATTCCGCAGAAACAGTTCTACCAAACTGATTCATGAAAAAATCATGTAACTCTGTGAGATGAATTAACACAACACAAAGCACTTTGTCAGAAAGCTTTCTAATTTTTATATGAGGATATTTCCTTTTTCACCTTAAGCTTCAATGCACTCTGAACTATCCCATTGCAGATTCCACGACAATAGTGTTAGCAAACTGCTCAGTGAAAAAAAGAATGTACCTCTGTGAGATGAATTTACCCATCATGAAGAAGTTTCTCAGAAGGCTTCTTTTTTTTTTTATTTGAGGATATTTCCTTTGTCACCATATTCTTCAACGTGATCCAAAATATCCCGTCTCAGATTCCACAAAAAGGGTGCTACCAAAAAGATCCATGAAAAGAATCATTTAACTCTGTGAGATGAAGTAAGACATCACAAAGCAGTTTCTCAGAAAGCTTCTTTCTTGTTTTTATATGAGAATATTTCATTTGTCACCATAAGATTCAATGCACTCTTGAATATCCCATTGCACATTCCAGGAAAACAGTGTTATCAAACTGCTCATTGAAAAGAACAGTGTAACTCTGTGAGATGAATTCACACATCACAAAGCAGTTTCTCAGAAAACTTCTTTCTAGTTTTTATCTGAGGATATTTCCTATTTCACCATAGGCCTCAAAGCACTCCCACATATCCCTTTGAAGATTCCATGAAAACAGTGTTAGCAAACTGATACATGAAAAGAAAGGTGTAACTCTCTGAGAAGAATTCATACATCACAAAGAAGTTTCTCAGAAAGTTTCCTTCTAGTTATTATCTGAGGATATTTCCTCTGTCACCTTAAGCTTCAATGCAATTCAAAATATCAATTCTCAGATTCCTCAAAAACAGTTCTACCAAACTGTTTGATGAAAAAAATCATGTAACTCTGTGCAATGAATTCACAAATCACAAAGCCGTTTCTCAGAAAGTTTCTTTAGAGTTTTTGTCTGAGGATATTTCCTTTGTCACCATAAGCATAAATGTTCTCTGATACATCCCATTGCAGATTCGAAGAATACAGTGTGAGAAAACTGCTCAGTGAAAAGAACAGTGTAACTATGTGAGAAGAATTCACATATCACAAAGCAGCTTATCGAAAGCTTCTTTTTGGTTTTTATCTCAGGATATTTCCTTTGTCATATTAGCCTTCAATGCGTTCCCAAATATCCCTTTGCAGATTCCACAAAAACACTGTTACCAAACTGCTCCAAGAAAAGAATCATGTAACTCTGTAAGATGAGTTAACACATCACAAAGCAGTTTCTCAGAAAGATTCTTTCTGTTACTTATCTGAGGATATTTCCTTTGTCACCATAGGCTTGAATGCAACTCAAAATATCCTTTCTCCGATTCCCCAGATACAGTGCGACCAAACTTCTCCATGAAAAGAAAGGTGTAATACTGTGAGATGAATTCACACATGGCAAAGAAGTTCCTCAGAAAGCTTCGTTTTAGATTTTATCTCAGGATATTTTCTTCGTCAGCACAGGCTTCGAACCGATGCAAAATATCCCTTCTCAGATTCCCGAAAAACAGTGCTACAAAACTGCTCCATGAAAAGAAAGGTGTAACTCTATGAGATGAATTCACAAGTCACAAAGCAGTTTCTCAGAAAGCTTCTTTCTAGTTTTTGTCTGAGGATATTTGCTTTGTCACCACAAGCTTCAATATGCTGTGAAATAACCCATTGCAGATCCCAAGAATACAGTGTGAGTAAACTGCTCAATGAAAAGAACCTTGTAACCCTGTGAGATACACTCACACATCAGGAAGCAGCTAGCTTAATGGATATCTTCTTTTTCGTTTTTATCTCAGGATATTTCCATTGTCACCGTAGGCTTCAATGCGATCCAAAATATCCCTTCTCAGATTCCCCAAATACATTGCTACCATATTGCTACATGAAAAGAATCGTGTAACTCCATGAGATGAATTAACACATGACAACATTGTTTCTCAGAATGCTTCTTTCTGGTTTTTATCTGAGGATATTTCCTTTTTCACCATAGGCCTCAATACACTCCTATATATCCCTTCGCAGATTCCATGAAAACAGTGCTAGCAAAGTGCTCCATGAAAAGAAAGGTGTAACTCTGTGAGAAGAAATCATATATCACAAGAACTTTCTCAGAAAGCTTCTTTCTGGTTTTTATCTGAGAATATTCCCTTTGTGACCATAAGCTTCAATGCGCTCTGAAATATCCCATTGCAGATTCCAAGAAAACAGTTTCAGCAAGCTGCTCAATGAGAGGAACAGTGTCCCTCTGTGAGATTAATTCACACATCACAAAGCAGTTTCTTAGAAAGCTTCCTTCTAGTCTTTATCTGAGGACATTTCATTTGTCATGAATAGGCTTCAATGCACTAACAAATATCCTATTGCATATTCCACGAAAACAGAGTTATCAAATTGCTCATTGAAGAGAACCGTGTAACTCTGTGAAGTGAATTCACACATCACAAAGAAGTTTCTCAGAAAGCATCTTTTTGGTTTTTATCTGAGGATATTTCTTTGTCACCATAGGTTTCAATGAGCTCCCAAATATTCTAGTGCAGATTCCAAGAAAACAGTGTTAGTAAACTGCTCATTGAAAAGAACACTGTAACTCTGCGAGATCAATTCACATATCCCAAAGCAATCTATCAGAAATCTTCGTTTTGGTTTATTATCTGAGGATATTTCCTTTGTCACCATAGGATTCAATGCACTCCCAAATATCATATTGCAGATTCCACAAAATCAGAGTTATCAAACTGCTCAATGTAAAGTATGGTTTAAGTCTGTTAGGTTAATTCACACATCACAAAGAACTTTCTCAGAAAGCTTCTTTCTAGTTTTTATCTGTGGATATTTACTTTGTCACCATAGGCTACAATGCGATCCCAATTATCCCTTCTCAGATTCCCCCAAAACAGTGCAGCCAAACTGCTAAATGAAAAGAATCTGTAACTCTTTGAGATAAATTAACACATCACAAAGCGGTTTCTCAGAAAGCTTCTTTCTACTTTGTATATGAGGATATTTCCTTTGTCACCATAAGCTTCTGTGCACTCTAAAATATCCCATTGCAGAGTCCAGGAAAACAGTGCTACCAAACTGCTAAATGAAAAGAACAGTGTATCTGTGTGAGATAGATTCAGCTTATCACAAGAAGTTTCATAGAAACTTCTTCTTGGTTTTCTCTGAGGATGTTCCTTTTTCTGGTAGGTTTCAATGCCCTCCCCAAATATCCTATTGCAGATTCCTCAAAAACAGTGTTATCAAACTGCTAAATGAAAAGAACAGTGTATCTCTGTGAGATGAATTCAAACATCACAAAGAAGTTTTACATAGAAAGCTTCTTCTTGGTTTTTCTCTGAGGATGTTTCCTTTTTCACAGTAGGTTTCAATGCCCTCCCAAATATCCTATTGCAGATTCCTCAAAAACAGTGTTATCAAACAGCTCAGTGAAAAGAACAGTGTAACTCTGTAAGATGAATTCACATATCACAATTCAGTTTCTCAGAAAGCTTCTTTCTAGTTTTTATCTGAAGATATTTCCTTTTTCACTATAGGCCTCAATGCCCTCCCAAATATTCTATTGCAGATTCCTCGAAAAGAGTGTTATCAAACAGCTCAATGATAAGAGCAGTGTAACTCTGTGAAATGAATTCACACATCACAAAGCAGTTTCTCAGAAAGCTTCTTTCTAGTTTTAATCTGAGAATATTTTGTTTTTCACCATAGGCCTCAAGGCACTCCCAAATATCCCTTTGCAGATAACAGGAAAACATTGTTAGCAATCAGCTCCATGAATAGAATGGTGTAACTCTCTGAGATGAATTCACACATCACAAAGAACATTTTCAGAAAGTTTCCTTCTGGTTTTTATCTGAAAATATTTCCTGTGTCATCATAGGCTTCAATACTTTCCAAAATATCCCTTCTCAGATTCCTCAAAACAGTGCTATTAAACTGATCCATGAATAGAATAGTGTAACTCTGTAAGATGAATTAACACATCACAAAGCCATTTCGCAGAAAGCATCTTTCTACTTTTTCTATGAGGATATTTAATATGTGACCATAATCTTCTATGTGCTCCAAAATATCGCATTGCAGATTGCCAGAAAATAGTGTTAGCAAACTGCTCAATGAAAAGAACAGTGTAACGCTGTGAGATGAATTCACACATCACAAAGCAGTAGCATAGAAAGTTTCCTTCTGGTTTTTATCTGAGGATATTTCCTTTTTCACCACAGGCTTCAATGTTGTCCCAAATGTCCCTTGCAGATTCCACAAAAACAGTGTTAGCGAACTGCTCCATGAAAAGAAAGGTGTAAGTCTGTGAGATGAATTTACACATCACAAAGTACTTTCTCAGAAAGGTTCTTTCTAGTTTTTGAGGATATTTCCTTTTCCACCATAGGCTTCAATGTGCTCCCAAATATCCCTTCTCAAACACTACTAAAACTGTGATGCCAAAGTACTCCCTCAATGGAAACATTTAGCTCTATGAGATGAATGCACACATCATAAAGTAGTTTCTCGAAATGCTTCTCTCCAGTTTTTACCTGAAGATATTTCCTTTTATGCCATTGGACTCTATGCACTCCCGAATATCCCTTTGCAGATTCCACAAATTCAGTGTTACTAAATTGCTCAATGAAAACAAAATTGAAATCTATGAGATGAATTCACCCATCTAAAAGCAGTTTCTCAGAAAGCTTCTTTCTAGTTCAAATCTGAGGTATTTCCTTTATAACCATAGGCTTCAATGTGCTCCCAAATATCTCCTCTCATATACCACAAAAACAGTGATGCCGAAGTGTTCGTTCAAAGAAAAAGTTAAACTCTTTCAGATGACTACACACATCACAAAACCGTTTCTGGAAATGTTTCTCTCTGGTTTTTATCTGAAGTTATTTCCTTTTTCACCATAGGCTGCTAGGAGCTTCCGAATATCCCATTGCAATTCCATAAAAACAGTGCTAGCAAACTGCTCCATGAAAACAAACCTGTAACTCTGTGAGATGAATTCACAAATCACAAAGCAATTTATCAGAAAGCTTCTTTCTAGTTTTTATCGGAGGATATTTCCCTTGTCACCATAGGTTTCAATGTGCTCCCAAATATCCTATTGCAGATTCCACGAAAACATTGTTCACAATCTGCTCAATGAAAAGAACAGTGGAACTCTGTGAGATGAATTCACACATAACAAGGTAGTTTCTCAGAAAGATTTTTTCTTCTTTTTATCTGAGGATATTTTCCACTATAGGTTTCAGTGCACTCCCAAGTAACCCTTTGCAGATCCCATGAAAGAGTGCTAGCAAACTGCTTCACGAAAGGAAAGGTGTAACTCTGTGAAATGAATTCACATATTACAATGCTGTTTCTCACAAACCTTCTTTCTAGTTTTATCTGAGGATATTAGCATTTTCATCATATTCCTGAAGGTGCTCTAGAATATCCCATTGCCAGAATGTCCAGAAAAATTGTTGTAATCAGCATTTTGGGAGGCGAGGCGGGTGGATCCGAGGTCAGGAGGTCGAGAACCATCCTGGCTAGCATGGGTGAGAAACTCACGTCCCTACTAAAATACAAAAAAATAAGCTGTTGGTGGCGAGAGCCTGTAGTCCCAGCTTCTTTCCGGAGCTGAGAGCAGGAAAGTGAAGTGAACCGGGGCCGGGAGCTTGCAGTGGCCAGGAGATCTGGCCACTGCACTCCAGCCTGGGTGACAGAAGCGAGACTCCGTCTCAAAAAAAAAAAAAAACCTGAAATTGTTGTAAACTTCTCAATGAAAACAACGGTGTAACTCTATGAGGTGAATTCACACATCACAAAGCCATTTCACAGAAAGCTTCTCTTTGGCTTTTATCTGATGATAGTTCCTTTGTCACCATAGGCTTCAATGTGCTCCCCAATATCCTACTGCAGATTCCTCAAAAACAGTGTTATCAAACTGCTCATTGAAAGGAATGGTGTAACTCTGAGAGACGATTTCACACATCACAAAACAGTTTCTCAGAAAAATTCTTTCTAGTTTTTGTCTGAGGATATTTCCTTTACCACCATAGGCCTCAATGGGCTCGTGAATATCCTTTTGCAGATTCCAGGGAAAACGAGGTGTGAGCAAACTCCTTCATGAAAGGAAAGGTGTAAATCTGTGAGACGAATTCATGCATCACAAAGCAGTTTATCAGAAAGCTTCTTTTTGGTTTTTCTCTGAGGATATTTACTTTGTTACCATAGGCTTCAGTGTGCTCCAAAATATCCTACTTCAGATTCCACGAAAGCAGTGTTATCAAACTGCTCAATGAAAACAAGAGTGTATCTCCGTGAGATGAATTCACCCATTTGAAATTAGTTTCTCAGAAAACTTCTTTCCAGGTTTTATCTGAAGATACTTCCTTTCACACCATCGGCCTTAATGCGTTCCTGTACATCACTTTGCAGATTCCCCAAAAATAGTGCTTGGAAACTGCTCCAGGAAAAGAAAGGTGGAACTCTGTGAGATGAGTTCACACATCACAAAGAAATTTCTCACAAAGCTTTTTTCTTGTTTTTTTAGGAAGATATTTCCTTTGTCACCATAGGCTTCAATGTGATCCAAAATATCCGTTCTCAAATTCCCCAAAAACAGTGTTACCAAACTGCTCCATGAAAAGAATGGTGTAACTCTGTGAGATGAATTCACACGTCAGAAAGCAGTTTCTCAGAAAATTTCTTTGTAGATTTTATATGAGAATATTTCTTTTTTCACCGTAGGCCTCAATGCGCTCCATAATATCGCATTGTAGATTCCACAAAAAAAGTGCTAGCAAACTTCTCAATGAAAAGAATGGTGTAACTCTGTGAGATGAGTTCACAAAGCACAAGGAATTTTCTCAGAAAGTTTCTTTTTTGATTTTATGTGAGGATAAATCCTATGTCACCATAGTCTTCAATGTGATCCAAATTATCCCTTCTTCCATTCTCCAAAAACAGTGCTACCAAACTACTCCATGAAAAGAATCATGTCACTCTGTGAGATGTATTCACAAATCACAAAGCAGTTTGTCAGATAGCTTCTTTCTATTTTTTGTCTGAGGATATTTTCTTTTTCATCATTTGCCTCAATGCACTTAGGAATATTCCTTTGCAGATTCCATGAAAATAGTGTTAGCAAACTGTTCCATGTAAAGCAACATGTAAATCTGTGAGACGAATTCAAACATCATAAAGCAGTTTCTCAGAAAGCTTCTTGTTGGTTGTTGTCTGAGGATATTTCCTTTGCCACCATAGGCTTCAATGCGCTCTCAGATATCCCTTCTCAGATACCACAAATACAGTGATGCCGAAGTGCTCCCTCAACAGAAACGTTTAGATCTATGAGGTGAATGCACACATCACAAAGAAGTTTCTTTGAAAGCTTCTTTCTAGTTTTTATCTGAGGATATTACCTTTTTCACCATATTCCTCAAAGCGCTCCTGAATATCCCATTGCAGATTCAACAAAAAAAGTATTAGCAAACTTCTCAATGAAAAGAACAGTGTTATTCAGTGAGGTGCAGTCACGCATCACAAAGCAATTTCTCAGAAAGTTTCTTTTTGTTTCTTATCTGAGCATATTTTGTTTGTCACCATAGGCTTCAATGCACTCCCAAATATCCTATTGCAGATTTCACTAAAAGAGTGTTATGAAACAGTTCCAATAAAACAAAGGTGTAACTCTGTGAAACGATTTCACACATCAAAAAGTACTTTCTCAGAAAGCTTCTTTCTAGTTTCTATCAGGATATTTCCTTTGTCACCCTAGGCTTCAATACAGTCCAAAATATCCCTTCTCAGATTCCCCAAAAAGAGTGCTACCAAACTACTCCATGAAAAGTATGGTGTAACTCTGTGAGATGAATTCACACATCACAAAGAAGTTTCTAGAAAGCATCTTTTTGGTTTTTATCTGAGGATATTTCTTTGTCACCATAGGTTTCAATGTGCTCTGAAATATCCTAGTGCAGATTCCAAGAAAACAGTGTTAGTAAACTGCTCATTGAAAAGAACACTGTAACTCTGTGAGATCAATTCACACATCCCAAAGCAATCTCTCAAGAAGCTCCTTTTAGGTTTATTATTTGAAGATATTTCCTTTGTCACCGTAGGATTCAATGAGCTCCCGAATATCCTGTTGCAGATTACACGAAAACAGGGTTATCAAACTGCTCAATGTAAAGAATGGTTTAAGTCTGTTATGTTAATTCACACATCACAAAGAACTTTCTCAGAAAGCTTCTTTCTAGTTTTTATCTAAGGATATTTACGTTGTCAACATAGGCTCAATGCGATCCAAAATATCCCTTCTCACATTCTGGAAAAATAGTGCAACCAAACTGCTAAATGAAAAGAATTGTGTAACTCCTTGAGATAAATTAACATATCACAAAGTGGTTTCTCAGAAAGCTTCTTTCTACTTTTTATATGAGGATATTTCCTTTGTCACCATAAGCTTCTGTGTGCTCTAAAATATCCCATTGCAGATTCCAAGCAAACAGTGTTACCAAACCGCTAAATGAAAAGAACAGTGTAACTCTGTGAGATGAATTCAAACATCACAAAGAAATTTCGCAGAAAGCTTCTTCTTGATTTTTCTCTGAGGATATTTCCTTTTTCACAGTAGACTTCATTGCCCTCCCAAATATCCTATTGCAGATTCCTCGAGAAGAGTGTTATCAAACAGCTAAATAAAAAGAATGGTGTAACTCTGTGAAATGAATTCACACATCACAAAGCAGTTTCTCAGAAAACTTCTTTCTAGTTTTAATCTGAGGATATTTTGTGTTTCACCATAGGCCTCAAGGTGCTCCCAAATATCCCTTTGCAGATAACATGAAAACAGTGTTAGCAATCGGCTCCATGAAAAGAACAGTGTAACTCTCTGAGATGAATTCACACATCACAAAGAAAATTTTCAGAAAGTTTCTTTCTAGTTTTTATCTGAGAAAACTTCCTGTGTCATCGTAGGCTTCAATGTGATCCAAAATATCCCTTGTCAGAATCCCCAAAAACAGTGGTAACAAACTGCTCCATGGAATGAATCATGTAACTCTGTGAGATAAATTAACACATCACAAAGCGGTTTCTCAGAAAACTTCTTTCTAGTTCATGTCTGAGATTATTTCCTTTTTAACCATAGGCTTCTTTGTGCTCCCAAATATATCCTCTGACATACCACAAAAACAGTGATGCTGAAGTGTTCAATCAAATAAAAAGTTAAACTCTTTCAGATATTGACACATAACAAAGTGGTTTGTCAGAAGGCTTCTTTCCAGTTTTTATATGAGGATATTTACTTTTCTACCTTAGGCTTCAATGGGCTCCCAAATATCCCTTCTCAGACACCATAAAAACAGTGATGCCAAAGTGCTCCCTCAACAGAAATGTTTAACTCTATGAGATGAATGCACACTTTATAAAGGAGTTTCTCAGAAAGCTTCTCTCAAGTTTTTACCTGAAGATATTTCCTTTTTTGCCATTGGACTCTATGAGATCCTGAATATCCCTTTGCAGATTTCATGAAAACAGTGTTATCAAACTGCTCAAAGAAAATAAAGGTGTAACTCTGTGAGATGAATTCACCCATCACAAAGCAGTTTTTCAGGAAGCTTCTTTCTAGTGTTTTCAATTATCCCATTGCAGATTCCATGAAAACAGTGTTAGCAAACAGGCCAATGAAAAGACCAATGTAACACAGTGAGGTGAATTCGCACATCACAAAGCAGTTTTTCAGAATGATTCTTTCCAATTTTTATACAAAGTGATTGCCCTTTTCACCATAGGCCTCAATGTGCTACCATATATCCCTTTGCTGATTCCCCAAAAACACTGTTAGCTGACTACTACCTGAAAAGAATTGTGTAAGTCTGTGAGATGAATTCACACATCACAAGGAAGTTTCTCAGAAAATTTCTGTCTAGTTTTTATCTGAGGGTATTTCCTTTGTCACCATAGTCTTCAATGTGATACAAAATATCCCTTCTCAGATTAACCAAAAACAGTGCTACCAAACTGCTCTTTGAAAAGAAAAGTGTAACTCTGTGAGATGAATTCACAAATCACAAAGCAATTTCTCACGAAGTTTCTTTCTAGTTTCTATCTGAGGATATTACCTTTGTCACCATAGGCTTCAATTCGATGTAAAATATCACTTCTGAGACTCCCCAAAAACAGTGCTACCAGGCTGCTCCATGAAGAGAATCATATAACTCTGTGAGATGAATTCACAAATCACAAAGCAGTTTCTCAGAAAGCTTCTATCTAGTTTTTGTCTGAGGATATTTCCTTTGTCACCCTAAGCCTCAATGCACTCCAAAATATCCCATTGAAGATTCCATAAAAACAGTGCTACCAAACTGCTCATGAAAAGAAACCCGTAACTCTGTGAGATGAATTCCCAAATCACAAAGCAGTTTCTCAGAAAGCTTCTTTCTAGTTTTTGTCTGAGGCTATTTCCTTTGTCTATGTAAGCTTCAATGCTCTCCAAAATACCCCATTGCAAATTCCAAATAAACCATGTTAGCGAACTGCTCAATGAAGAAAACAATGTAGCCCTGTGAGATGAATTTGCACACCAGAAAGCTGTTCCTCAGAAAGCTTCTTTCTGGTTTTTCTCTGAAGATATTTCCTTTTTCATTGTAGGTCTCAATATACTCCAGAATATACCATTGCAGATTCCAGAAAAAAAGTGTTAACAAACTTCTCAATGAAAGAAATGGTGTAACACTGTGAGATGAATTCACACATCACAAAGAAATTTCACAGAAATCTTCTTTTTGGTATTTATCTAAGGATATTTTCTTTGTCACTGTAGGCTTCAATGTGCTCCCCCATATCTTATTGCAGATCCCATGAAAACAGTGTTATCAGACTGCTCAATGAAAAAAACGGTATAATTCTGTAAGATGAATTCACGCATCACAAAGCAGTTTCTCAGAATGTTTCTTTCCATTTTTTTTCTGAGGATATTTCCTTTTTCATTATAGGCCTCAGTGCACTCCCTAATATCCCTTTACAGATTCCACGAAACCCATGTTAGCAAACTGCTCCACGAAAAGAAAAGTGTAACTCTGTGAGATGAATTCACACATCACACAGAAATATCTCCAAGCTTCTTTCTAGTTTTTATCTGAGGCTATTTCCTTTGTCACTGTATGCTTCATTGCAATCCAATATAACCCTTCTCAGATTCCCCAAAAACAGTGCTACAAATCTGATCCTTGAAAAGAACCATGTAACTCTCTGAGATGAATTAATACATCACAAAGTGATTTCTCAGAATGCTTCTTTCTTGCTTTTGTCTGAGGATATTTCCTTTGTCACCGTAAGCTCCAATGTGATCCAAAATATCACTTCTCACATACCCTAAAAAGAGTGCTACCAAAGTGTGGAATGAAAATACAGGTGTATCTCTGTGAGATGAATTCACACATCACTAAGCAGTTTCACAGAAAGCTTATTTTTTTTGTCTGAGAATATTTCTTTTGTCACCAAAGGCTTCAATGCACTCCAAAATATCCTATTGCAGATTCCATGAAAACAGTTTTAGCAAACTGCTCCACAAAAAGAGTGGTGTAACTCTGTGAGATGAATTCACATATCACAAAGCAGTTTCTCTGAAAGCTTCCTTCTAGTTTTTATCCGAGGATATTTCCATTTTCACCATCATCTCAACTAGCTCCCAAATATCACTTTCTAGATTCCACGAAAACAGTGTTAGCAAACAGCTCCATGAAAAGAAAGGTGTTGCTCGTGAGATGAATACACACATCACAAAGAAGTTTCTTAGAAAGTTTCTTGCTAGTTTTTATTTGATTATATTTCCATTGTCACACTAGGCTTCAATGCAATCCCAAATATCCCTACTCAGATTCCCCAAAAACAGTGCAACCAAATTGTTCCATGAAAAGAATGGTGTAACTCTGTGATATTAATTCACATATCACAAAGCTGTTTCTCAGACCACTTCTTTCTCGATTTTATCTGCAGATATTTCCTTTTTCTCCATATTCCTCAATGTTCTCCGGAATATCCCATTGCAGATTCCATGAAAAAACTGCTAGAAAACTTCTCAATGCAAAGAATGGGGTAACTCTGTGAGATGAATTCACACATCATAAAGCAGTTTCACAGAAAGCTTCTTTTTGATTTTTGTCTGAGGATATTTCCTCAATCCCCATATGTCTCAATGTGTTCCCAAGTATCCCTTGACAGATTCTAACAAAACAGTGTGAGCAAACGGCTTCATGAAAAGAAATGTGTATCTCTGTGAGATGAATTCACACACAAAAAGGAACTTTCTCAGAAACCTTCTTTCTAGTTTTTATCTGAGGATACTTCCTTTGTCACCATAGGCTTCGATGAGATTCAAAATGTCCCTTCTGAGATTCCCCACAAACAGTGCTACCAAATTGCTCCATGAAAAGAGTGGTATAGCTCTGTTAGATGAATTCACACATCACAAAGCAGTTTCTTAGAAAGATTCTTTCTAGTTTTTTTTTCTGAGGGTATTTCCTTTTTCAACATAGACCTCAACTGGCTCCCAAATATCCCTTTGTAGGTTACACGAAAACAGTGTTAGCAAACTGCTCCATGAAAAGTATGCTGTTACTCTGTGAGATGAATACACACACCACAAAGCAGTTTATCAGAAAGCTTCTTTCTAGTTTTTGTCTGAGGATATTTCCTTTGTCACCTTAGGCTTCAATGCAATCCAAAATATTCCTTCTCAGACTTCCCAAAAACAGTGCTAAAAAACTGCTCAATGAAAAGTGGTGTAACTCTGCGAGATAAATTGACACATCACAAAGCAGTTTCTCAGAAAGCTTCTTTTCAGCTTTTATCTGAGGATATTTCCTTTTTCACCATATTCCTCAATGAGCTCTGGAATATCCCATTGCAGATTCCAGGAAAAAAATATTTAGCAAATTTCTCAATGAAAGGAATGGTGTGACTCTGTGAGGTGAATTGACACACCACAAAGCAGTTTCACAGAAAGCTTCTTTTTGGTTTTGATCAGAGAATATTTCCTTTGTCACAATAGACTTCAATGCACTTCTAAATATCCTATTGCGTAGTACAAGCAAAAAGTGTTGTCAAACTGCTCAATGAAAATAACAGTGTAACTCTGTGAGATGAATTCACACATCTCAAAGGAGTTTCTCAGGAGGTTTCTTTCTAGTTTTTATCTGAGGATATTTCCTTTTTTGCTATAGGCCTTGAAGTGCTCGCCAATAGCTCTTTGCAGATTCCATGAAAACAGTGTTAGCAAACTGCTCCATGAAAAGAAATGTGTTACTCTGTGAGATGAATCCAGGTATCACAAAGAGGCTTCTCAGAAAGCTTCTTTCTAGTTCTTATATGCGGATATTTCCTTTGTCACCATAGGCTTCAATGCGATCGAAAATATCCCTTCTCAGATTCCCCAAAAACAGTGCTACCACTGCTCCACCGAAACAATCATGTAACTCTGTGAGATGAATAAACACATCAGTAAGCCTTTTCTCAGAAGGCTTGTTTCTTCTTTTTATATGAGGATATTTCCTTTTCCACCATAGGCTTCAGTGTGTTCCCAATTATCCCTTCTCAGATACCACAAAATAGTGACGGCAATGTGCTCCCTCAGCAGAAACATTTAACTCTAAGAGATGAATGCACACTTCACAAAGGAGTTTCTGATAAAGCTTCTCTCAAGTGTGTACCTGAAGATATTTCCTTTTTCTCCATTGGACTCTATGCGCTCCCGAATATCCCTTTGCAGATTCCACAAAAACATTGTTAACAAACTGCTCAATGAAAAGAAAGGTGTAACTCTGTGAAATGATTTCACCCATCACAAAACAGTTTCTCAGAAAGATTCTTTCTAGTTTAAATCTGAGGATATTTCCTTTTCTAAAACTGACTTCAATACACTCCCAATTGTCTCCTCTAAGATATCACAAAAAGAGTGATGTCGAACTGCTCAATGAAAAAAAGTTTAAACTTCATGAGATGAATACACACATCACAAAAACGTTTCTCAAAAAGCTTCTCTCCAGTTTTTATCTGAAGTTATTTCCTTTTTCACCATAGCCCTCTAGGAGCTCCTGAGTATCCCTTTGCAGATTCCATAAAAACATTGCTACCAAACTGCTCAAAGAAAGAAAATGTGTAACTCTGTGTGATGAATTCACCCATCACAAAGAAATTTCTCAGAAAGCTTCTTTCTACTTTTTACCTGAGGGTATTTCCTATCTCACCATAGACTTGAATGCAATCCAAAATATCCCTTCTCAGATTCCCCAAAAACAGTGTTACCAAACTGCTCCATGAAAAGGATTGTGTAACTCTGTGAGATGAAATCACACATCATAAAGCGGTTTCTGAGAAAGCTTCTTTCTCATTTCTGTCTGTGGAAATTTGCTTTTTCAACATAAGCTTCAATGCACTCTGAAATATTTCATTGCAGATTCCAAGAAGACAGTGTTAGCAAACTGCTCAATAAAAAGAACAGTATAACTCTGTGAGATGAATTCAAACATCACAAAGCAGTAACTCAGAATACATCTTTTTGGTTTTTATATGAGAATATTTCCTTTGCCACCGTAGGCTTCAATGCGAACCCAAATATCCTATTCCACGAAAACAGTGTTACAAAACTGCTCACTGAAAAGAACAGTGTAACTCTGTGAGATGAATTCACACATCACAAAGCTGTTTCACAGAAAGCTTCATGTTGGTTTTCATCTGTGGATATTTCCTTCATCACCAGAGGCTTCAATACTCTCCAAATTAATCTATTGCAGAATCAACAAAAACAGTGTTATCAAACTGCTCCATTAAATGAATGGTGTAGCTCTGTATGATGAATTCACGTATAACAGAGCAGTTTCTCAGAAAGATTCTTTCTAGTTTTTATCTGAGGATATTTCCTTTTTCAGTATAGGCCTCATTGCGCTCCCAGATATCCCTTTGCAGATTCCACAAAAGCAGTGTTATCAAATTCCTCCATGAAAAGAAAGGTGTAACACTGTGAAATGAATTCATGCATCACAAAGAACTTTCTCAAAACGCTTCTTTCTAGTTTTTATCTGAGGATATTTCCTTTGTCACCATAGGCTTCAATGCGATCCAAAATATCCCTTCTCAGATTCCTCAAAAGCAGTTCTACCCAACTGATCCATGAAAAGAACCCAGTAACTCTGTGAGATGAATTAACACATCACAAATTGGTTTCTCAGAAAGCTTCTTTGTAATTATTATATGAGGATATTTCCTTTGTCACCATGAGCTTCAATGCGATCTGATCTATCCAATTGCAGATTCCAAGAAAATAGTGTTAGCAAACTGCTCAATGAAAACATGAGTGTAACTCTGTGAGATAAATTCACATATCACAAAACAGTCTCTCAGAAAGCTTCTTTCTAATTTTTACCTGAGGATATTTCCTTTGACATCATAGGCTTCAATGAGATCAAAAATATCCCTTCTCAGATTCCTCAAAAACAGTGCTAGAAAACTGCTCTATAAAAAGAATCATGTAACTCTGTGAGATGAATTAACCAATCACAAAGTGCTTTTATATGAGGATATTTCCTTTGTGTTTTTGAGGATGTTTCCTCTAGTTTCTATATGAAGATATTTCCTTTGTCACCAAAGGCTTCATTGTGCTCCGAAATTGCCCATTGCAGATTCCCCAAAAAGAGTGCTACAAAACTGGTCAATGAAAAGAGCAGTGTAATCTGTGAAATGAATTCACACATCAGAAAACGTTTCCTCAGAAATCTTTTTTCTAGTTTTTATATCAGGGTATTTCCCTTCTCAGATTTCACAAATACAATGCTAGCAATGTACTCCATGAAAGAGTAGTGCAATTCTGTGTGATGAATTCTCACATCACAAAACAGTTTCTCAGAAAGTTTCTTTCTTCTTTTTAGCTGAAGATATTTCATTTTTCAACACGGGCATCAAAGCACTCCCATGTATCTCATTGCAGATCCTGCGAAAACAGTGTTAGCAAACCTCTCAATGAAAGAAATGGTGTAAATCTGTGAGATGAATTCACACACCACAAAGCAGTTTCTGAGAAGGTTTCTCTCTAGTTTTTATCTGAGGATATTTCATTTCTCAGCATAGGATCCAATGCTATCCAAATATCTCTTCTGTGATTCCAGAAAAGCATTGCTAGGAAACTCCTCCATGAAACAGTAGTGTAACTCTCAGAGATTAATTTACATATCACAAAGCAGTTTCTCACAAAGTTTCTTTCCAATGTTTATCTGAGGATATTTCCTTTGTCACCATAGGCTTCAAAGCAATCAAACATATCCCTTCTCAGATTCCACAAAAACAGTGCTAGCAAACGGTTCCATGTAAGAGTGGTGTAACTCTGTGAGATGAATTCACAAATCACAAGGTTGTTTCTCGGAAAGATTCTTTCTGGTTTTTATCTGAGAATATTTCCTTTGTCAGAATAGGTTTCATAGCGATCCAAAATATGCCTTCTCAGATTCCACAAAAACAGTGCTAGCAAATGGCTCCATGAAAGATTTGTGTAACACTGTGGATTAATTCACACATCACAAAGCATTTTCTCGGAAAGCTTCTTTGTGGTTTTTATCTAAGGACATTCCCTTTGTCAACATAGGCTTCAAAGTGATCCAAAATATCACTTCTCAGATTCTACAAAAACCGTGCTAGCCAATGGCTACAGGAAAGAATGGTGTAACTCTGTGAGATGAAATCACACATCACAAAGCTGTTTCTCAGAAAGCTTCTTTCTTGTTTTTATCTGAGGATATTTCAGACCTCGATGCACTCTTATATATCTCATTGCAGAATCCGTGACAATATTGTTTCAAAACTTCTCAAGGGAAAGAGTGGTATAGCTCTGTCAGATGAATTCACATATTGCAAAGCAATTTCTCAGAAGGCCTCCCTCCAGTATTTATCTATGGATATTTAATTTTTTGCTGTAGGAGTCGATGTCTTCGGAATATCCCATGACTGTTTCCATGAAGACAGTGTTAGGAAACTGCTCAATATAATGAAAGGTGTATCTCTGTGAGATGAATAGACTTATCACAAACCAGTGTCTCATAAAGCTTTTTTTAGTTTTATCTGAGGACATTTCCTTTATTACCATAGGCTTCAATGCGATCCAAAATATCCCTTTTCAGATTGAAAAAATTGAGTTCTACCAAACTGCTCCTTGAAAGAGCAGTGTAACTTTGTGTGATGAATTCACACATCACAAAGCAGTTTCTCAGAAAGCTTCCTTCTTCCTTTTATCTGAGGATACTTCTTTTTTAAACATGGGCCTCAACATGCTTCCATATATCTCATTGCAGATTCTGTGAAAACAGTGCTAGCAAACCTCTCAATGAAAGTAATGGTGTAACTCTCTGAGATGAATTCACACACAACAAAGCAGTTTCTGAGAAGGCTTTCCTCCATTTTTTACCCGAGGATATTTCATTTCTCACCATAACATTCTATGCTAACCAAGATATCACTTGTGAGATTCCACAAAAATACTGCTGGCAAACTCCTCCATGAAAGAGTGGTGTAACTCTGTGAGATGAATTCATATGTCACAAAGCAGTTTCTCAGAAAGCTTCTTTCTAGTTTTTATCGGAGGATACTTCCTTTGTCACCATAGGGTTCAAAGTGATCTAAAATATCAGTTCTCAGATTCCACAAAAACAGTGCTAGCCAATGGCTCCAGGAAAGATTGATGTAACTCTGTGAGATGAATTGATAAATTACAAAGCAGTTTCTCAGAAAGCTTCTTTCTTGTTTTTCTTTTTAAATTTATTTATTATTATTATACTTTAAGTTGTAGGGTACATGTGCATAACGTGCAGGTTTGTTACATATGTACACTTGTGCCATGTTGGTGTGGTGCACCCATCAACTCGTCATTTACATCAGGTATAACTCCCAATGCAATCCCTCCCCCTCTCCCTCCCCATGATAGGCCCCGATGTATGTGATGTTCCCCTTCCTGAGTCAAGTGATCTCATTGTTTCAGTTCCCACCTATGGTGAGAAACATCGCGATTGTTTGGTTTCTGTTCTTGTGATAGTTTGCTAAGAATGGCTTCCAGCTGCATCCATGTCCCTACAAAGGACACAAACTCATCCCTTTTGATGGCTGCATAGTATTCCCATGGTGTATATGTGCCACATTTCTTTCTTTTTTTTTTAATTTGTTATTATTATACTTTAAGTTGTAGGGTACATGTGCATAACGTGCAGGTTTGTTACATATGTATACTTGTGCCATGTTGGTCTGCTGCACCCATCAACTCGTCATTTACATCGGGTATAACTCCCAGTACAATACCTCCCCTCCCCCCTCCCCATGATAGGCCCGATTGTGTGATGTTCCCCTTCCTGGGTCCAAGTGATCTCATTGTTCAGTTCCACACCTATGGTGAGAACATGCAGTGTTTGGTTTCAGTTCTTGTGATGGTTGCTAGAATGATGGTTTCCAGCTGCATCCATGTCCCTACAAAGGGCGCAAACTCATCCTTTTTATGGCTGCATAGTATTCCATGGTGTATATGTGCCACATTTTTTCTTATCAATCTGTCACTGATGGACATTTGGGTTGATTCCAAGTCTTTGCTATTGTGAATAGTGCTGCAATAAACATGCGATGTGCATGTGTCTTTATAGCAGCATAATTTATAATCCTTTGGGTATATCCCCAGTAATGGGATGGCTGCGGGTCATATGGTGCATCTAGTTCTAGATCCTTGAGGAATCACCATACTGTTTTCCATAAAGGTTGAACTAGTTTACAATCCACCAACAGTGTAAGCGTTCCTATTTCTCCACGTCTTCTCTAGCACCTGTTGTTTCCTGACTTTTTAATGATAAACCATTCTAACTTTGGTGTGAGATGGTATCTCATTGGTTTGATTTGCACATTTCTCCTGATGGCCAGTGATGATGGGCATTTTTCGTAGCCTGTTGAAACAACATGAATGTCTTCTTTTGAGAAATGTCTACTGTTCATATCCTTTGCCCACTTTTTGATGGGGTTGTTTGTTTTTCTTGTAAATTTGTTTTAGGAGTTCTTTGTAGGTTCTGGATATTAGCCCTTTGTCAGATGAGTAGATTGCAAACATTTTCTCCCATTCTGTGGGTTGCCTGTTAACTCTGATGGTAGTTTCCTTTGCTGTGCAGAAGCTCTTTAGTTTAATTAGATCCCATTTGTCAATTTTGGCTTTTTGCTGCCATTGCTTTTGGTGTTTTGGAGCATGAGGGGGAACTTTTGCCCATGCCTATGTCCTGAATGGTACTACCTAGGTTTCTCTAAGTTTTTGTAATTCATTAGGTCTAACATTTTAGTCTCTAATCCATCTTAGTTAATTTTCTATAAGGAGTAAAGGAAGGATCCAGTTTCAGCTTTCTACTTATGGCTAGCCAATTTCCCCAGCACCATTTATTAAATAGGGAATCCTTTCCCATTTCTTGTTCTCTCAGGTTTGTCAAAGATCAGATGGCTGTAGATGTGTGGTATTATTTCTAGGACTCTGTTCTGTTCCATTAGTCTATATCTGTTTTGGTACCAGTACCATGCTGTTTTAGTTGCACAGCAGCCTTGTAGTATAGTTTGAAGTCGGAGTGGCGTGATGCCTCCAGCTTTGTTCTTTTGACTTAGGATTGTCTTGGAGATCTTGGGGCTCTTTTTGGTTCTGTATATGAACTTCAAGCATTTTTTTTCCAATTCTGTGAAGAAACTCATTGGTAGCTTGATGGGGATGGCATTAGTCTATAAATTACCTTGGGCAGTATGGCCATTTCACCATATTGATTCTTCTATCCATGAGCATGGTATGTTCTTCCATTTGTTTTGTGTCTCTTTTATTTCACTGAGCAGTGGTTTGTAGTTCTCCTTGAAGAGGTCCTTTACATCCCACTTGTAAGTTTAGTTCCCTAGGTATTTGATTCTCTTTGGAAATAATTGTGAATGGAACTTCATTCCTGATTTGGCTCTCTGTTTGTCTGTTACTGATGTATAAGAATGCTTGTGATTTTTTACACATTGATTTTGTACCCTGAGACTTTGCTGAAGTTGCTTATCAGCTTAAGGAGATTTTGGGCTGAGACAATGGGGTTTTCTAAATATACAATCATGTCATCTGCAAAGAGGGACAATTTGACTTCTTCTTTTCCTAACTGAATACCCTTGATTTCTTTCTCTTGCCTAATTGCCCTAGCCAGAATTTCCAACACTATGTTGAATAGGAGTGGTGAGAGGACATCCCTGTCTTGTACCAGTTTTCAAGGGAATTTTTTCCATTTTTTAGCATTCAATTATGATATTGGCTGTGGGTTTGTCATAAATAGCTCTTATTATTTTGAGTGCGTTCCATCAATACCGAATTTATTGAAGCGTTTTAGCATGAAGGGCTGTTGAATTTTGTCAAAAGCCTTTTCTGCATCTATTGAGATAATCATGTGGTTCTTGTTCTTTCTTGTTTTCATCTGAGGATATTTCAGGCCTCAGTGTGCTCCCATATATCTCATTGCAGATTCTGTGAAAACAGTGTTAGCAAACTTTTCAACGAAAGCAGTGCTGTAACTCTGTGAGATGAATTCACACATCACAAAGCAGTTTCTGAGAAGGATTCTCTCCAGTTATTAATTGAGGATATTTCATTTTTCACCATGGGATTCAATGATGTCCAAGATATCACTTCTGTGATTCCACAAAAACAGTGCTACCAAACTCTTCCATGAAAGAGTGTTGTTATTTTGTGACATGAATTCACACATCACAAAAATAGGGCTAGCAAACTCCTCCATGAAAGAGTGGTGTAATTCTTTGAGATTAATTCACAAATCACACAGCTGTTTCTCAGAAAGCTTCTTTCTGGTTTTTATCTGAGGATATTTCCTTTGCCACCATATGATTCAAAGCAATCAAAAATATCCCTTCTCAGATTCCACAAAAACATTGCTAGCAACCGGATCCATGAAAGAGTTGTGTAACACTCAGAGATGAATTCACACATCACAAAGCAGTTTCTCAGAAAGCTTGTTTCTGTTTTTTATCTAAGGATATTTTCTTTGTCACCATAGGCTTCAAAGTGATCAAAAATATCCCTTCTCAGATTTCAAAAAATCAGTGCTAGCAAACACCTCCATGAAAGAGTAGTGTAACCCTGTGAGATGAATTCACATATCACAGAGCAGTTTCTCATAGGGCTTCTTTCTAGTTTTTATCTAAGAATATTTCCTTGGTCACAATATGCTTCACAGCCATCAACATTATCCCTTCTCAGATTCCACGAAAATAGTGCTAGCAAACGGCTCCATGAAAGAGTTGTGTAACACTGTGAGATGAATTCACATATCATAAAGCAGTTTCTCAGAATGCTTCTTTCTTCTTTTTATCCTAGGATATTTCATTTTTAAACACAGGCCACAAAGAGCTCCCGTATATCTCATGGCAGATCCTGCAAAAACAGTGTTAGCAAACTTCTCAATGAAAGCAGTGGTGTAACTCTGTGAGATGAATTCACACACCACAAAGCAGTTTCTGAGAAGGCTTCTGTTCAGTTTTTATCTGAGGATATTTCATTTCTCACCATACGATTCTATGCTATCCAAAATATCATTTCTGTGATTCCACAAAAACAGTGATCGCACACTCCCCCATGGAAGAGTGGTGTAACTCTGTGAGATGAATTCACACATCACAAAGCAGTTTCTCAGAAAGCTTCCTTCTTGTTTTTATGTGAGAATATTTCAGGCCTCAGTGTGCTCCTGTATATCTCATTCCAGATTCTGTGAAAAGAGTGTTGCAAACTTCTCAGTGAAAGCAGTGTTGTAACTCTGTTAAAACAAAACACTGCTAGCAAAAACAGTGCTAGCAAATGCCTCCATGAAAGAGGAGTGTAACTCCCGTGAGATGAATTCACACGTCACAGAGCCGTTTCTCACAGGGCTTCTTTCCATTTTTTATCTGAGGATATTTCCTTAGTCACCATAGGCTTCATAGCCATCAAAATATCCCTTCTCAGATTCCACGAAAACAGTGCTAGCAAACGGTTCCATGAAAGAGTTGTGTAATACTGTGAGATGAATTCACACATCACAAAGCAGTTTATCAGAAAGCTTTCTTCTTCCTTTTATCTGAGGATATTTCTTTATTAAACACAGGACTTGATGCACTCCCATATACCTCATTGCAGATTCTGCGATAACAGTGTTAGCAAACCTCTCAATGAAAGCAATGGTGTAACTCTGAGATGAATTCACACACCACAAAGCAGATTTTGAGATGGTTTCCCTCAATTTGTTACCTGCGCTTATTTCTTGATTTTATCTGAGGATATGTCAGGCCTCAACACAATATAGTATATCTCATTGCAGATTCTGCAAAAACAGTGTTAGCAAACTTCTCAATGAAAGCAATGTTCTACCTCTGTGAGATGAATTCACACACCACAAAGCAGTTTCTGAGAAGGTTTCTCTCCAGTTATTATCTCAAGATATTTCATTTTTCACCGTGGGGTTCAATGCTATGCAAGATATCACTTCTGTGATTCTACAGAAACAGTGCTCACAAGCTCCTCCATGAAAGAGTGGTGTAAATGTGTGAGGTGAATTCACACGTCACAAAGCAGTTTCTCAGATTGTTTCTTTCTGGATTTTGTCTGAGGATATTTCCTTTGTCACCATAGGCTTCAAAGTGATCCAAAATATACCTTCTCAGATTCCACAAAACAGTGCTAGCAAACGGATCCATGAAAGAGTAGTGTAACTCTGTGGGATGAATTCACACATCACAAAGCAGTTTCTCAGAATGCTTCTTTCTTCTTTTTATCCTAGGATATTTCTTTTCTAAACACAGGCCACAATGTGCTCCCGTATATCTCATTGCAGATTCTGCAAAAACAGTGTTAGCAAACTTCTCAATGAACACAGTGGAGTAACCCCATGAGATGAATTCACACACCACAAAGCAGTTTCTGAGAGGCCTCTGTTAGGTTTTTATCTGAGGATATTTCATTTCTTACCATATGATTCTATGCTATCCAAAATATCATTTCTGTGATTCCACAAAAACAGTGCTAGCAAACTCCTCCATGAAAGAGTGGTGTAACTCTGTGAGAGGAATTCATACATCACAAAGCAGTTTCTCAGAAAGCTTCTTTCTTGTTTTTATGTGAGGATATTTCAGTCCTCAATGTGTGATGTGTGAATTCATTTCATGGAGCTACACCATTCTATTCCTTGAGAAGTTTCCTAACAATATTTTCGCAGAATCTGCAATGAGATATACAGGAGCACACTGAGGCCTGAAATATTCTCACATAAAAACAAGAAAGAAGCTTTCTGAGAAACTGCTTTGTGACGTGTGAATTCCTCTCACAGAGTTACACCACTCTTTCGTGGAGGAGTTTGCTAGCACTGTTTTTGTGGAATCACAGAAGTGATATTTTGGATATTCACACACCACAAAGCAGTTTCTGAGAGGCCTCTGTTAGGTTTTTATCTGCTAAAAGAGTGTTGCAAACTTCTCAATGAAAGCAATGTTGTAACTCTGTGAGATGAATTCGCACATCACAAAGCAGTTTCTGAGAAGGTTTTTTGCAGTTATTATCTCAGGATATTTCATTTTTCACCATGGGATTCAATGCTATCCAACATACCTCTTCTGTGATTCCACAAAAACAGTGCTACCAAATTCTTCCTTGAAAGAGTGTTGTTAATTTGTGAGATGAATTCACACGTCACAAAGCAGTTTCTCAGAAAGCTTCTTTTCAGTTTTTATTGGAGAACACTTCCATTGTCACCATAGGCTCTAAGCAATCCAAAATATCCCTTCTCAGATTTCACAAAAACAGTGCTAGCAAATGGATCCATGAAAGAGTTGTGCAACACTGTGAGATGAATTCACACATCACAAAGCAGTTTCTCAGAAAGCTTCTTTCTTCCTTTTATCCAAGGATATTTCTTTATTAAACAGTGGCCTCAATGCGCTCCCATATATCTCATTGCAGATTCTGTGAAAACAGTTTTGGCATACTTCTCAATGAAAGCAATGTTGTACCTCTGTGAAATGAATTCACACACCACAAAGCAGTTCCTGAGAAGGCTTCTCTCCAGTTTTTATCTGAGGATATTTCATTTTTCACTGTGGGATTCAATGCTTTCCAAGATATCACTTCTGTGATTCTACAGCAACAGTGCTCACAAGCTCCTCCATGAAAGAAGGGTGTAAATGTGTGAGATGAATTCACAAGTCACAAAGCAGTTCCTCAGATTGTTTCTTTCCGGTTTCTGTCTGAGGATATTTCCTTTGTCAAGATAGCCTTCAGAGCAATCAAGAATATTCCTTCTCAGATTCCACAGAAACAGTGCTAGCAAAAGGTCCATGAAAGAGTTGTGTAACACTGTGAGGTGAATTCACACATCACAAAGCAGTCTCTCAGAAAGATTCTTTCCAATTTTTATCTGAGGATATTTCCTTTGTCATCATAGGCTTCAAAGTGATCCAAAATATCCCTTCTCAGATTCCACAAAAAGTGCTAGCAAACGGATCCATGAAACAGTAGTGTAACTCTGTGGGATGAATTCACACATCACAAAGTTGTTTCTCAGGAAGTGTCTTTCTTGTTTTTATCTGAGGATATTTCAGGTCTCTATGTACTCCCATGTATCTCATTGCAGCTTCCATGAAAGTATTGTTAGGAAACTACTCAAGGAAAACAGTGGTGTAGCTCTGTGAGATGAATTCACACATCACAAAGCAGTTTCTCAGAAGGCTTCTCTCCAGTTTTTATTTAAGGATATTTAATTTTTCACCATAGGACTCAATGCCCTCGGAATATCGCATGGCAGATTCCATGAAAACAGCATTAGCAAGCTGCTCAATGTAATGAAAAGTGTATCTCTGTGAGATGAATACACTCCTCACAAAGCAGTTTCTCATAAAGCTTTTTCTAGTTTTCACTGAGGATATTTCCTTTGTTACCATAGGCTTCAAAGCAATCCAAAATATCCCTTCTCAGATTCCACAAATAGAGTTCAAGCAATCTACTCCTTGAAAGAGTAATGTACTTCTGTGTTATGAACTCACAGATCACAAAGCAGTTTCTCAGAAAGCTTCTTTCTTCCTTTTATCCAGGATATTTCCTTTTTAAACATGAGCCTCAATGTTCTCCTGTATATCTCATTGCAGATACTGCAAAAACAGCGTTAGCAAAACTCTCAATGAAAGAAATGGTGTAAATGTGTGAGATGAATTCACACACCACAAAGCAGTTTCTGAGAAGGTTTCTCTCCAGTTTTTATCTGAGGATATCTCATTTCCCATCATAGGATTCTATACTATCTAAGCTATCACTTCTGAGATTCCACAAAACAGTGCTAGAAAACTCCTCCATGATAGATTGGTGTAACTCTGTGAGTCGAACTCACATATCACAAAGCAGTTTCCCAGAAAAATAATTTCTAGTTTTTTCTGAGGATATTTCCTTTGTCACCATAGGCTTCAAAGTGAACAAAAATATTCCTTCTCAGAAGAAAAACAGTTCTAGCAAACGGCTCCATGACAGAGTTGTGTAATACTGTGAGACGAATCACACATCACAAAGCAGTTTCTCAGAAAGTTTCTTTCTAGGTTTTATATTTCCATTTTCACCATAGGCTTCAAAGGGATCCAAAATATCACTTCTCAGATTCCACAAAAACAGTGCTAGCCATCAGCTCCACAAAAGAGTGGTGAAACTCTGTGAGATGAATTAAAAAATCATAAAGCAGTTTCTCAGAAAGCTTCTTTCTTGTTATTATCTGAGAATGTTTCCTATTTAAACACAAGCCTCAAAGTGCTACCATATATCTCATCGCAGATTCCTCGAAAATATTGTTAGATAACTTCTCAATAAAAAGTGTGATGTAACTCTGTGAGATGAATGCACTCATCACAAAGCAGTTTGTCAGAAGGTTTCCCTCCCATTTTTATCTAAGGATATTTAATTTTTCACCATAGGACTCAATGCCCTCAGAATATCCCATGACAGATTCCACGAAAACAATGTTAGCAAACTGCTCAATGTAACGAAAACTGTATCTCTGTGAGATGAATACACTCATCACAAAGCAGTTTCTCAAGAACCTTTTTCTTATTTTTACTGAAGATATTTACTTTGTTATCATAGGCTTCAAAGCGATCCAAACTATCCCGTCTCAGATTGAACAAATACAGTTCTAGCAAACTGCTGCTTGAAAGAATAGTGTAACTCTGTGTAATGAATTCACAGATCACAAAGCCATTTCTCAGAAAGCTTCTTTCTTCTTTTTATTGGAGGATATTTCCTTTTTAAACACGGACCTCAATGCTCTCCCGAATATCTCATTGCAGATACTGTGAAAAGAGTGTTGGAAAACTTCTCAATGAAAGTAATGGTGTAACTCTCTGAGGCAAATTCACACACCACAAAGCAGTTTCTGAGAAGGCTTCTCTACAGTTTTATCTGAGGATATTTCATTTCTCACCATAGAATTCTATGCTATCCAAAATATCACTCCTGAGATTCCACAGAAACAGTGTAAGCAAACTCCTCCATGAAAGACTTGTGTAACTCAATGAGATGAATTCACACGTCAGAAAGAAGATTCTCAGAAGCCTTCTTTCTGGTTTTTCTCTGAGAATATTTCCATTGTCACCATAAGCTTCAAAGTGCTGCAAAATATCTTTTTACAGATATCAAGAAAACAGTGTTAGCAGACTGTTCAATGAAAAGAACTCTGTAACTCTGTGAGATATATTCCCACATCACAAAGCAGCTTCTCAGAAAGCTTCTTTCTGGTTATTATCTGAAGATATCTCCTTTGTCACCATGGGGTTCAATGCATTCCCAAACATCTTATTGCATTCTCCACGAAGACAGTGTTAGCAAACTGCTGTATGAAAAACAACGGTGTAAATCTGTGAGACGAATTCACACATCACAAAGAGGTTTCTCAGAAGGCTTCCTTCTAGTTTTTATCTGAGGGTATTTCGTTTTTCACTATAGGCCTCAAAGCGCTCCCAAATATCCCTTTGCAGATTCCACGAAAACAATGTTAGCAAACTGCTCCATGAAAAGAAAGGTGTAACTCTGTAAGATGAATTAACGCATGAAATAGCGTTTTCTCAGATGCTTCTTTCCAGTTTTTATCTGAGGATATTTCCTTTTCCACCATAGGTTTCAATGTGCTCCCAAATATCCCTTCTCAGACACCACAAAAACAGTGATGCCAAAGTGTTCCCTAAGCAGAAACGTTTAACTCTATAAGATGAATTCACACATCACAAAGCAGTTTCTCAGAAAGCTTCTTTTGGGTTTTTATCTGAGGATATTTCCTATGTCACCATACGCTTTAATGAGATCCCAAATATCTTATTGCAGATTCTTCAAAAGCAGTGTTATCAAACTGATCAATGAAAAGAACTGTGCAACTCTGTGAAATCAATTCACACATCACAAACTACTTTCTCAGAAAACTTCTTTCTAGTTTAATTCTGAGGATATTTCCTTTGTCACCCTTGGCTTCAATGCAATCGAAAATATGCCTTCTCAGATTCCAAAAAAAGTACTACCAAACTACTACATGAAAAGCATCATTTAACTCTGTGAGATTAATTCACCAATCACAAAGGAGTTTCTCAGAAAATTTCTTTCTAGTTTTTGAAAGAGGATATTTCCTGTCTCACTCTAAGCTTCAATGCACTCTGAAGTATCTCATTGCAGATTCCATGAAAACAGTGCTAATAAACTGCTCAATGAAAAGAACAGTGTAAATCTGTGAGATCAATTCACGCAACACTAAGCAGCCTCTCAGAAAGCTTCCTCTTGCTTATTATCTGAGGATATTGCCTGTGTCACCATAAGCTTCAATGTGCTCCTATTATTCCTTTGCAAATTCCATGAATACAGTGTGAGCAAAGTACTCCAAGAAAAGAGAGCTGTAACTCTGTGAGATGAATTCACACATCACAAAGAAATTTCTCAGAAAGAGTCTTTCTTGTTTTTATCTGAGGATATTTCCACTGTCACCAGAGGCTTCAATGCAATCCAAAATATCCCTTCTCAGATTCCTCCAAAACAGTGCTACCAAACTGCCCCATAAAAAGAATTTCATAACTCTGTGAGATGAATTCACAAATCAGAAAGCAGTTTCTCAGAATGCTTCTTTCTAGTATTTGCCTGAGGATATTTCCTTTGTCACAATAAGCTTCAATGCGTCTTTAATATCCCATTGCAGATTCCAGGAATCTGAAATATTCTATTGCAGATTCCAAGGAAACAGTGTTAGCATACAGCTCAATTAAAGTGTAACTCTGTAAGATGAATTCACACATCACAAAGCAGTTTCTCAGAAAGCGTCATTTTGTTTTTTATCAGAGGATATTTCCTTTATCACCATAGGTTTCAAAGTACTCCCAAATATCCTATTGCAGATTACACGAAAACAGTCTTATCATACTACTCAATGTAAAGAACGGTGGAACTCTGTGAGATGAATTCACAGATCACAAAGTAGTTTCTCAGAAAGCTTCTTTCTCGGTTTTTTTTTCTGATGACATTTCCCTTTTCACTATAGTCCTCAAAGCACTCCCCTATATCCCTTTGCAGTTTCCATGAAAACAATGTTAGGAAACTGATTCATGAAAAGGAGTGTGTAACTTTCTGAGATGAATTCACACATCACAAAGAACTTTCTCATAAATCTTCTTTCTAGTTTTTATCTGAGGATATTTCCTTTGTCACTATATTCCAGAATGTGCGTGCATATATCAGATTGTAGATTAAATGAGAAAAGTGTTAGCAAACTTCTCAATGAAAAGAACGGTATAACTCTGTGAGATGAATTCATACATCACAAAACGTTTTCTCAGAAAGCTTATTTTTGGTTTTTATCTGAGGATATTTCCTTTGTCACCATAATCTTCAATGTGCTCTGATATATCCCACTGCAGATTCCAAGAAAACAGTGTTAGCAAACTGCCGAGTGAATAGTACAGTGTAACTCCATAAGATTAATTCACACATTACAAAGCAGTTTCTCAGAAAGCTTCCTTCTAGTTTTTCTCTGAGGATAATTCCTTTTTCAACATAGACCTCAATTTTCTCCAAAATATCCCTTTCCAGATTCCAGAGAAAGAGTTTTAGGAGACTGCTCAATGAAAAGAGCAATGTAACTCTGTGAGATGAATTCACACAACACAAAGCAGTCTCTCAGAGCTTCTTTGGGGTTTTTATCTGAGGATATTTCCTTTGTCATCATAGGCTTTAATGAGATCCTAAATATCTTAATGCAGATTCCACAAAAACAGTGGTAGAAACCTGCTCCACGAAAAGAAAGGTGTAATTCTGTGAGATGAATTCACACTTCACAAAGAACTTTCTCAGAAAGCTTCTTTCTACTTTTTGTCTGAGGATATTTCCTTTGTCTCCATAGGCTTCAATGCAATTCAAAATATCCTTTCTCAGGTTCCCCAAAAGCAGTGCTACCAAACTGCTTCATGAAAACAGTGGTGTAATTCTGTGACATTAATTCATACATCACAAACCTGTTTCTCAGAAAGCTTCTTTCTAGTTTTTATCTGAGGATATTTCCTTTGTCACTATATTCCTGAATGTTTGCCTTTATATCAGATTACAGATTAAACGAGAAAAGTGTAAGCAAACTTCCCAATGGAAAGAACGATGTAACTCTGTGAGATGAATTCACACACCAGAAAGCAGTTTCTCAGAGAGCTTACTTTTGGTTTTTATCTGAGGATATTTCCTTTGTCACCATAATCTTCAATGCACATTGAAATATCCCACTGCAGATTCCAAGAAAACAGTGTTAGCAAACTGCTGAGCAAAAAGTACAGTGTAACTCCATGAAATGAATTCACACATCACAAAGCAGCATCTCAGAAAAACTTCTATCTAGTTTTTATCTGAGGATAATTCCTTTTTCATGATAGGCCTCAAGTCGCTCCAAAATATCCCTTTACAGATTCCCTAAAAAGAGTGTTAGGAAACTGCTCAATGAAAAGAGCATTGAAACTCTGTGAGATAAATTTACACAAACAAAGCAGTTACTCAGAAGGCTTCTTTCTAGTTTTTATCTGAGGTTATTTCCTTTGTCACCCTTGGCTTCAATGCAATCCAAAATATCCCTTCTCAGATTCCAAAAAAACAGTGTTACCAAACTGCTATGTGAAAAGTATCATGTAACTCTGTGAGATTGATTCAGAAATCACAAAGCAGTCTCTCAGAAAGTTGCTTTCTAGCTTTTGTCTGAGGATATTTCCTTTGTCTCCCTAAACTTCAATGCACTCCAAAACATCTCATTGCAGATTTCAAGAAAACATTGTTAATAAACTGCTCAATGAAAAGATTAGTGTAAATCTGTGAGATCAATTCACACATCACTAAGCAGTCTCTCAGAAAGCTTCTTTTTGATTATTATCTAAGGATATTTCCTATGTCACCACAGGCTTCAATGTGCTCTCAATATCTCTTTGCATATTCCACGAAAACAGTGTTAGCAAACTACTCCAAGAAAAGATAGAGAGCTGTAACTCTGTGAGATGAATTCACACATCACAAAGAAATTTCTCAGAAAGCGTCTTTCTAGTTTTTATCTGAGGATATTTCCATTGTCACCAGAGGCTTCAATGCGATCCAAAATATCCCTTCTCAGATTCCTCAAAAACAGTGCTACCACACTGCTCCATAAAAAGAATTGTTTATCTCTGTGAGATCCACAAAGCGGTTTCTTAGAAAGCTTCTTTCTAGTTTTTGTCTGAGGATATTTCCTTTGTCACCATAACCTTCAATAAGCTCCAAAATATACCATTGCAGATTCCATGAAAAGAGTGTTAGCAAACTACTCAATGAAATGAACAGTGTAACGCTGTGAGATGAATTCACAAATCACAAAGCAGTTTTTCAGAAAATGGCTTTCTAATTTTTATCTCAGAATAATTCATTTTTCACCTTAGGCCTCAATGTGTTCCCAAATATCCCTTTGTAGATTCCATGAAAACAGTGTTAGCAAACTGCTCCATGAAAAGAAAGGTGTAACTTGGTGAGATGAATTCACACATAATGAAGGAGTTTTCCAGATAGTTTCTTTCTAGTTTTTATCTGAGGACATTTCCTTTGTCAATATAGTTTAAATTGTAATCCAAAATATCCCTTCTCAGATTCCCCAAAAACAGTGCTACCAAACTGATCCATGAAAAGAAAAGTATAACTCTCTGAAGTGAATTGAAAAATCATGAAGCAGTTTCTCAGGGAGCTTCTTTCTAATTTTTGTCTGAGGATATTTGCTTTGTCACCATAAGCTTCAATACGCTCCGAAATAACTCATTGCAGACAACAGTGTAACTCATTGAAAACAATAGTGTAACTCTGTGAATTCAATTCACACATTGTGAAGCAGTCTCTCAGAAAGCTTCTTTTTGGTTTTTATCTGAGAATATTACCTTTGTCACCGTAGACTTCAATGCACTCCCAAATATCCTATTGCAGATTCCATGAAAACAGTATTAGCAAACTACTCAATGAAGTGAACAGTGTAACTCTGTGAGATTAATTTATACATCACAAATCAGTTTCTCAGAAAGCTTCTTTCTACTTTTTATCTGTGGATGCTTCCTTTTTCAAGATAGGCCTCAATGTGCTCCCAAATACCCCTTTGGAGTTTCCACAAAAACTGTTAGCAAATAGCTTCATGAAAATAAAGCTGAAGCTCTGTGAGAAGAATACACACATCAAAAAGAACTTTCTCAGAAACCTTTTTCTAGTTTTTATCTGAGGATATTTCCTTTTTCACTATATCCCTGAATGTGCATCTGAATATCCCATTGCTGATTAAACGAGAAAAGTGTTAGCAAACTTCTCAATGAAAAGAATGGTGTAACTCTGTGAGATGAAATCATGCATCACAAAACAGTTTCTCAGAAAGCTTATTTTTGGTTTTTATCTGAGGATATTTCCTTTGTCACTATAGGCTTCAATGCTCTCCCAAATATACCTTTGCAGATTCCATAAAAACAGTGTTAGAAAACTGCTCCATGACAAGAAAACTATAACTCTGTGAGATGAATTTACACATCATGAAGAAGTTTCTCAGAAAGCTTCTTTCTAGTTTTTATGTGATAATATTTCCTTTGTCAATATAGGCTTCAATGTCATCCAAAATATTCCTTCTCAGACTCCCCAAAAGCAGAGCTACCAAACAGCTCCATGAAAAGAAAAGGTGTAACTCTGCGAGGTGAATTCACAAATCACATAGCAGTTTCTCAGGAAGCTTCCTTCTAGTTTTTATCTGAGGATATTTCCTTTTTCACTGTAGGTCTCAATGCGCTCCCAAATATCCCTTTGCAGATTCCACAAAACCAGTGTTAGCAAACTGCTCTATGAAGAGAAATATGTAAAATGGTCAGATGAAGTCAAACATTACAAAGAACTTTCTCAGAAAGCTTCTTTCTAGTTTTTATCTGAGGATATTTCCTTCGTCACCAAAAGCTTCAATGAGATCAACTGTATCCCTCCTCACAGTCCCCAAAAACAGTTACCAAACTGTTCCATGAAAAGAATAGTGTAACACTGTGAGGTGAATTGACACATCACAAAGCAGTTTTTCAGAAAGCTTCTTTCTAATTTTTATATGAGGATATTTCCTTTGTCACTATAAGCTTCAAAGTGCTCCAACATATCCCATTGCAGCAGCCAAGAGAACAGTGTTTGCAAACTGCTCAATGAAAAGTACAGTGTAACACTATAAGATGAATTCACACATCACAAAGCAGTTTCTCAGAAACCTTCTTTCTGGTTTTTATTTGTGGATATTTCCTTTTTCACTATAAGCCTCAATGCGCTCCTGAAAGTCCCTTTGCAGATTCCACACAAACAGTATCAGCAAACTGCTCCATGAAAAGAAAGATGTAGCTCTGGGAGATGAATTCACATGTCACAAAGCAGTTTCAGAGAAAGTTTCTTTTGGGTTTTTGTCTGAGGATATTTTGTATGTTACCATAAGCTTCAATGCACTCCAAAATATCTTGTTGCAGATTCCTAGAAAACAGTGTTAGCAAACTTCTCCACGAAATTAGTGGTGTAATTATGTGAGATTAATTCACTCATCACAAAGCATTTTCTCAGAAAGCTTCTTCCTAGTTTTTATCTGAAGAAAATTTCTTTTTCACTATAGGTCTCAACTCGCTCCCAAATATCACTTTGTAGATAGCACACAAACATTGTTAGCAAACTGTTTCATGAAAAGAAAGGTGTCACTCTGTGAGATGAATACGTACATCACCAAGAAGTTTCTGAGAAAGCTTCTTTCTAGTTTTTATCTGTTTAATATTTCTTTGTCACCATAGGCTTCAACGTGATCCAAAATATCCCTTCTCAGATTCCCCAAAAACAGGGTAACCCAACTGCTCCATGAAAAGAATTGTGTAACTCTGTGAGATAAATTCACAAATCATAAAGCAGTTTCTCAGAAAACTTCTTTCTAGTTTTAATCTGAGGATGTTTCCTTTGTCATCATAGACTTCAATGCAATCCAAAATATACCTTCTCAAATTCCCCAAAACAGTGCTAAAAAACAGCTTCATGAAAAGAATCAGGTAACTCTGTGAGATGAATTCACAAATCACAAAGCAGTTTCTCAGAAAGCTTCTTTCTAGTTTTTATCTGAAGATATTTCCTTTTTCACCCTCAGCCTCAATGCGCTCCCAAATATCTCTTTGTAGATTCCACGAAAATAGGGTTAGCAAAGTGTTCCATGAAAAGAAAGGTGTAAATCTGTGAGGTGAATTCACACAACTCAAAGCTGTTTCTCAGAAAGCTTCTTTTTGATTTTTGCCTGAGGATATTTCCTTTGTCAATATAGGCTTTAACGTGCTCCCAAATATCCTATTTTAGATTTCAAGAAAGCAGTGTTAGCAAACTACTCCAAGAAAACAATCAAGTAAATATGTGGGATGATTTAAAACATCACAAAGCAGTTTCTCAGAAACCTTCTTTCTGGTTTTTAACTGAGGATATTTCCTTTGTCACCATAGGCTTCAAGGCTATTCAAAATATCCCTTCTCAGATTCCCCAAAAAGAGTGCTACCAAACTGGTCTGTGAAAAGAGGGGTTTAACTCTGTGAGATGAATTTATACATCACATAGCTGTTTCTCAGATATGTTCTTTCTAGTTTTTATCTGAGAATATTTCCTTTTTCACCATATTCCTCAATGTGCTCTGGAATATCTCCTTGCAGATTCCTTGAAAAAAGTGTTAGCAAACTTCTCAATGAAAAGGATGAATTCACACATCACAAAGCAGTTTCACAGTAAGCTTCTTTTTGATTTTTGTTTGAGGATATTTCCTTTGTCACCGTTGGCTTCAATGCACTCCGAAAGATACTTTTGCAGATTCCATGAAAACAGTGTATCAAAGTACTCAATAAAACTTACGGGTAACTCTGTATGATGAATTCACACATCACAGAGCAGTTTCTCAGAAATATTCTTTCCAGTTTTTATCTGAGGATATTTCCTTTTTCACAGAGGCCTAAATGCACTCCCAAATATCCCTTTGCAGATTCCACGTAAACAGCTTTATCAAATGGCTCCATGAAAAGAAAGATGTTTCTCCATGAGAGGAATTCACACATCACAAAGTACTTTCTCAGAAAGCTTCTTTCTAGTTTTTATCTGAGGATATTTCCTTTGACACGATAGCCTTCAATGCAATCCAAAATATGCCTTCTCACATTCCCCAAGTACAGTTCTATCAAACTGATCCATGAAAAGAATAGTGTAACTCTGTGAAATGAATTAACACATCACATATCGGTTTCTCAGAAGCTTCTTTCTAATTTTTATACTTGTATATTTCCTTTTTCACCATAAGCTTCAATGCACTGTGAACTATTCCATTGCATTTTCCAAGATAATAGTGTTAGAAAACTGGTCAATGAAAACAACAGTGTAACTCTGTGAGACGAATTCACACATCATAAAGCAGTTTATCATAGAGCTTCTTTCTAGTTTTTATCTCAGGTATTTAATTTGGCACCATAGGCTTCAATGCGATCCCATATATCCCTTCTCAGATTCCCCAAAAACAGTGCTATGAAACTGCTCCATGAAGAGAATCGTGTAACTCTGCGACAGAAATTCAAAAATCACAAAGCAGTTTCTCAGAAACCTTCTTTCTAGTTTTTACATGAGAATATTTCCTTTGTCACCACAAGCGTCAATGCACTCTGAACTATCCCATTGCAGATCCCCAAAAAAACAGTTTTAGCAAACTTCTCAAGGAAAACAACAGTGTAACTGTGTGAGATGAATTCAAACATCACAAAGTAGTTTCTCAGAAAGCTTCCTTTTTACTTTTTATCCTATTGCTTTTTATCCCAAATATCCTATTGCAGATTCTACAAAAACAGTGTTTACACCCTGCTCAATGAAAAGAATGGCAAAACTGTGAGATGAATTCACATATCACAGTGCAGTTTTTCAGAAAGATTTTTTCTACTTTTTATCTTAGGATATTTCCTTTTTCACTATAGGCTTCAGTGTGCTCCCAAATATCTCTTTGCAGATTCCATGAAAAGAGTGTTAGCAAACTGCTCAATGAAAAGAAAGGTGTAACTCTGTGAGATGAATTCACATATCACAATGCTGTTTCTTACAAACCTTCTTTCTAGTTTTATCTGAGGATATTAGCATTTTCAACATATTCTTCAAGGCGCTCTCGAATATCCCTTTGCAGAATAATTGAAAAAACTGTTAGCAAACTTCTCAATGAAAAGAACGGTGTAACTCTATGAGATGAATTCACACATCACAAAGCCATTTCACAGAAAGCTTCTTTTTGGCTTTCATATGAGGATAGTTCCTTTGTCACCCTGGGCCTCAATGGGCTCATGAATATCCCTTTGCAGATTCCAGGAAAGCAGTGTTAGCAATCTCCTCCATGAAAAGAAAGCTGTAAATCTGTGAGATGAATTCACACATCACAAAGCAGTTTCTCAGACAGCTTCTTTTTAGTTTTTCTCTGAGGATATTTACTTTGTCACCGTAGGCTTCAATGCACTCCCAAATATCCTATTTCAGATTCCACGAAAACAGTGTTATCAAATTGCTCAACAAAAACAAGAGTGTATCTCTGTAAGATGAATTCACCCATCTGAAGTTAGTTTCTCAGAAAGCTTCTTTCCGGTTTTTATCAGAGGATATTTCCTTTCACACCATAGGCCTCAATGCACTCCCATACATCACTTTGCAGATACCACGAAAACAGTGTAAGCAAATTGCTCCATGAAAAGAAAGGTGGAACTCTGAGATGAATTCACACATCACAAGGAAACTTCTCAGAAAGCTTCTTTCTTTATTCTTCAGAAGATATTTCCTTTGTCACCATAGGCTTCAAAGCAATCCAAAATATCCGTTCTCAAATACCCCAAAATCAGTGCTACTAAACTGCTCCATGAAAAGAATGGTGTATCTCTGTGAGATGAATTGACAAATCAGAAAGGAGTTTCTCAGAAAGCTTCTTTCTAGTTTTTATCTGAGGATATTTACTTTTTCACCATATGTCTCAATATATTCCATAATTTCCCATTGCAGATTCCACGAAAAAAGTGTTAGCAAACTTGTCAATGAAAAGAACCTTGTAATTCTGTGAGATGAATTCACAAAGCACAAGGAAGTTTCTCAGAAAGTTTCTTTTCATATTTTATGTGAGGATATCCTATGTCAACATAGTCTTCAATATGATGCAAATTATGCCACTCTGATTCTCCAAAAAGAGTGCTACCAAACTGCTCCATGGAAAGAATACTGTAACTCTGTGAGATATATTCACAAATCACAAAGCAGTTTGTCAGGAAGCATCTTTCTAGTTTTTGTCTGAGGATATTTCCTTTTATACCATATGCCTCAATGTACTTATGAATATTCCTTTGCAGATTCCATGAAAATAGTGTTAGCAAACTGCTCCCTGGAAGGCAAGATGTGAATATGTGACATGAACTCAACATTGTAAAGCAGTTTCTCAGAAAGCTTCTTGTTGGTTGTTGTCTGAGGATATTTCCTTTGCCTCTATAGGCTTCAATGCGCTCTCAGATATCCCTTCTTAGACACCACAAATACAGTGATGCCAAAGTTCTCCCTCAACAGAGACGTTTAGCTCTATGAGATGAATGCACACATCACAAAGGAGTTTCTCGGAAAGTTTCTTTCTAGTTTTTATCTGAGGATATTTCCTTCTTCACTGTATTCCTCAATGCACTCCAGAATAGCCCATTGCAGATTAAACGAAAAAAGTGTTAGCAAACTTCTCAATGAAAAGAACAGTGTTACTCAGTGAGATGAATTCACCTATTACAAAGCAATTTCACTGAAAGCTTCTTTTTTTAAAAAATTTATTTATTATTATTATACTTTAAGTTGTAGGGTACATGTGCATAGCGATGCGGAGTTTGTTACATATGTATACTTGTGCCATGTTGGTGTGCTGCACCCATCAACTCGTCATTTACATCAGGTACGCTCCCAATGCAATCCCTCCCCCTCCCCTCCCCATGATGAGCCCTGGTGTGTGATGTTTCCCCTTCCTGATCCCAAGTGATCCTCCTTGTTCAGTTCCCACCTATGAGGTGAGAACATCGTTGTTTGGTTTTCGTGTTCTTGTGATAGTTTGCTAAGAATGATGGTTCCAGCTGCATCCATGTCCTACAAAAGGACACAAACTCATCCTTTTGATGGCTGCCATGGTATTCCATGGTGTATATGTGCCACATTTTTCTTAATCAATCTGTGCTGATGGACATTTGGGTTGATTCCAGTCTTTGCTATTGTGAATAGTGCTGCAATAAACATGCGTGTGCATGTGTCTTTATAGCAGCAATTTATAATCCTTGGGTATATCAGTAATGGGATGGCTGGGTCATATGGTACATCTAGTTCTAGATCCTTAAGGAGTCGTACTGTTTTCCATAATGGTTGAATAGTTTACAATCCCACCAACAGTGTAAAAGTGTTCCCTATTTCTCCACATCCTCTCCAGCACCTGTTGTTTCCTGACTTTTTAATGATAGCCATTGTAACTGGTGTGAGATGGTATCTCGTTGTGGTTTTGGTTGCATTTCTCTGATGGCCAGTGATGATGAGCATTTTTCATGTGTCTGTTGGCTGTATAGGTGTCTTCTTTTGATAAATGTCTGTTCATATCCTTTGCCCACTTTTGATGGGGTTGTTTGTTTTCTTGTAAATTTGTTTGAGTTCTTTGTGGGTTCTGGATATTAGCCCTTTGTCAGATGGTAGATTGCAAGAATTTTCTCTCCCATTCTGTAGGTTGCCTGTTCACTCTGATGGTAGTTTCTTTTTGCTGTGCAGAAGCTCTTTAATTAATGAGATCCCATTTGTCAATTTGGCTTTTGCTGCGTTGCTTTTTGGTGTTTAGACATGAAGTCTTTGCCATGCCTATGTCTGAATGGTACTACCTAGGTTTTCCTCTAGGATTTTTATGGTATTAGGTCTAACATTTAAGTCTCTAATCCATCTTGAATTAATTTTCATTATGGGGTAAGGAAGGATCCAGTTTCAGCTTTCTACTTATGGCTAGCCAATTTTCCCAGCACCATTTATTAAAATAGGGAATCCTTTCCCCATTTCTTGTTTCTCTCAGGTTTGTCCAAAGATCAGATGGTGTAGATGTGTGGTATTATTTCACAGGGACTCTGTTCTGTTCCATTGGTCTATATCTCTGTTTTGGTACCAGTACCATGCTGTTTTGGTTACTGTAGCCTTGTAGTATAGTTTGAAGTCAGGTAGCGTGATGCCTCCAGCTTTGTTTGGATTTTATCTGAGCATATTTCCTTTGTAACCATAGACTTCAATGCACTCCCAAATATCCTATTGCAGATTCCACTAAAAGAGTTTTATCCAACAGCCCATGAAAGCAAAGGTGTAACTCTGTGAAATGATTTAACACATCAAAAGAACTTCCTCAGAAAGTTTCTTTCTAAGTTTTATCTGAGGATATTTCCTTTTTCACCTTAGGCTTCAATGCAGTTCAAAACATCCCTTCTCAGATTCCCCAAAAGCAGTTCTAACAAACTGCTCCATGGAAAGAATGGTGTAACTTTGTGAGATGAATTCACACATCACAAAGTTTTTTCTCAGGAAGCTTCTTTCTAGTTTTTAATCTGAGGATATTTCCTAGGCCTCAATGAGCTCCCAAATATCCCTTTGCAGATTCCACAAAAGCAGTATTAGCAAACTCCTCCATGAAAATAAAGGTGTAACTCTGTGAGTTGAACTCACACATCACGACAACCTTTCTCAGATTGCTTCTATCTAGGTTTTTTCTGAACATATTTCCTTTGTCACCACAGGCTTCAAGGTGATCAAAACTATCCCTTCTCAGATACCCCATACAAAGTGTTACCAAACTGATCCATGAAAAGAATCATGTTAACTCTGTGAGATCAATTACCACATCATAAAGCAGTTTCTCAATATGCTTCTTTCTACTTTTTATATGAGGATATTTCCTTTGTCACCATAAGCTTCAATGCGCTCGGAAATATCCCATTGCAGAATCCAAGAAAAGAGTGCTAGCAAAGTGGTAAAAGAAAATAACAGTGTAACTCCATGAGATGAATTCAACATCACAAAGCAGTTTCTCAGAAAGCTTCTTTCTAGTTTTTATCTGAGGATATTTCCTTTTTCACCATAGGCCTCAAGTCACTCCCATATATCCCTTTGAAGATTCCATGAAAACAGTGTTAGTAAACTACTATATGAAAATAATTGTGGAACTCTGTTAGATGAATTCACACAACACAAAGCAGTTTCTAAAAACGATTCTTTCGACTTTTTAATCTGTGGATGCGTCCTTTTTCAAGGTAGGCCTCAACGCGCTCCCAAATAACCATTGCAGTTTCCATGAAAACTGTGTTAGCAAACTACTCCATGAAAATAAAGCTGTAACTCTATGAGATCAATTCATGCATCACAAAAAATTTTCTCAGTAAGCTTCCTTCTTGTTTTTATCTGAGGATATTTCCTTTGTCTCCACAGGCTTCAATGTGGTCCAAAATATCCCTTCTCAGATTTCCCAAAAACAGTGATACCAAACTGCTCCATGAAAAGAATCCTGTAACTCTGTGAGATGAATTCATACATCACAAAGCATTTCCTCAGAAACCTTCTTTCTAGTTTTTACATGAGAGTATTTCTTTTGTCACCCTAAGTTTCAATTAGCTCTGAAATATCTCATTGTATATTCCAAGAAAACACTGTTAGTAAACTTTTTAATGAAAAGAACAGTGTATCTCTGTGACATCAATTGACACATCACAAAACAATCTCTCCAAAAGCTTCTTTTTGGTTTCTATCTCAGGATATTTACTTTTTCACCATAGTCTTCAGTGCACTCTCAAATATCCCTTTGCAGATACCACAAAGACAGTGCTAGCAAACTGCTCCAAGAAAAGAAAGCTGAACCTCTGTGAGTTGAATTCACACACCTCAAATAAATATCTCAGATAGCTTCTTTCTGGTTTTTATCTGAGACTACTTCCTTTGTGACCATAAGCTTCAATGTGGTATGAAATATCCCATTGCAGATTCTAAGAAAACAGTTTCAGCAAACTGCTCAATGAGAAGAACAGTGTCACTCTTGGAGATGAATTCACACATCACAAAGCAGTGTCTTAGAAAGCTTCCTTCTAGCTTTTATCTGAGGATAGTTCCTTTGTCACCATAGACTTCAAAGTGCTAATTAATTTTCTATTGCATATTCCACAAAAACAGTGTTGTCAAACTGCTCGTTGAAAAGAACAGTGTAACTCTGTGTCATGAATTCACACATCACAAAGCAGTTTCTCAAAAAGCATCTTTTTCATTTTTATCTAAGGATATTTCTTTGTCACCATAGGTTTCAATGTGCTCCCAAATATCCTATTCCAGATTCCAAGAAAACAGTGTTAGTAAACTGCTCAATGAAAAGAACACTGTAATTCCATGATATCAGTTCACACTTCCCAAAGCAATCTCTCAGAAAGCTTCTTTTTGCTTTATTATTTGAGGATATTTCTTTGTCACCAAAGGATTCAATGCGCTCCCAAATATCTTGTTGCAGATACCACGAAAACAGTGTTATCAAATTGCTCAGTGTAAAGAATGGTGTAAGTCTATTAGGTGAATTCACACATCTCAAAGAACTTTCTCAGAAAGCCTCCTTCTAGTTCTCATCTGAGGATATTTACTCTGTCACTATAGGCTTCAATGCAATCCCAAATATCCCTTCTCAGATTCCCCCAAAACAGTGCAACCAAACTTTTAAATGAAAAGAGTCGTGTAACACTTGAGATAAGTTAACTCATCACAAAGTAGTATCTCCAAAAGCTTCTTTCTACTTTTTATATGAGAGTATTTCCTTTGTCACCATAAGCTTCTGTGCGCTCCAAAATATCCCATTGCAGATTCCAAGAAAACAGTGTTACCAAACTGCTAAATGAGAAGAACAGTGTAAGTATGTGAGATGAATTCAAACATCACAAAGAAGTTTCGCAGAAAGTTTCCTTTTGCTTTTTACCTGAGGATGTTTCCTTTTTCACCATAGGCTTCAATGCCCTCCCAAATATCCTATTGCAGATTCCATGAAAACGGTGTTATCAAACAGCTCAATGAAAAGAACAGTGTAACTCCGTGTGGTGAATTCACACATCACAAAACAGTTTCTCAGAAAGCTTCTTTCTAGTTTTTATCTGAGGATTTTTCCTTTTACACTACAGGCCTCAATGTGCTCCCAGATATCCCTTTGCAGATTCCATGAAAACAGTATTAGCAAACTTCTCAATGAAAAGAACAGTGTAACTCTGAGAGATAAATTCACACGTCACAAAGCTGTTTCTCAGAAAGCTTCTTTTCGGTTTTTATCTGAGGATATATCCTTAGTCACCATAGGCTTCAATGTGCTCCCAAGTATCCTATTATAGATTCCATGAAACCAGTGTTATCATACTGCCCAATGAAAAATATGGTGTAACTCTGTGAGACAAATTCACACATCAAAAAGTAATTTCTCAGACAATTTTTTTCTAGATTTATCTGAGGTTATTTCATTTTTCTCTGTAATCCTCAATGCGCTCCTAAATATCCCTTTGCAGCTTCCATGAAAACAGTGTTAGCAAACTGCTACATGAAGAGAAAGGTGTACCTCTGTGATATGAATTCACACATCACAAAGAAGTTTTTTAGAAAGCTTCTTTCTAATTTTTATCTGAAGATATTTTATTTGTCACTTTAGTGCTACCAAACTGCTCCATGAAAACAGTGGTGTAAGTCTGTGACATGAACTCACACATCACAAAGTGGTTTCTTGGAAAGCTTCTTTCTAGTTTTTATCTGAGGATATTTCCTTAGTCAAAATAAGCTTCAATGCACTCTGAAATATCCCATTGTAGATTCCAAGAAAACAGTGGTAGCAGACTGCTCAATCAAAACAACAGCATAACTCTGTGAGATGAATTCAAACATCACAAAGAAGTTTCTCAGAAAATTATTTTCTAGTTATTATTTGAAAATATTTCATTTTTCACCGTATGCTTCAATGTGTTCCAAAATATCCTATTGCAGATTCCATGAAAAGAGTGTTAGCATACTGCTCAATGAAAAGAATCGTGTAGCTCTGTGAGATGAATTCACACATCACAAAGCAGATTCTCAGAAAGCTTCTTTTCGGTTTTTCTCTGAGGATATTTCCTTTGTCACCATAGACTTCAATGTGCTCCCAAGTATCCTACTACAGATTTCACAAAACCAGTGTTATCAGACTGCCCAATGAAAAGTATGGTGTAACTCTGTGAGGTGAATTCACACATCACAAAGCAGTTTCTCAGACAATTTTTTTCTAATTTTTATCAGAGGATATATCCTTTTTCACTATAATCCTCAACGTGCTCCCAAATATCCCTTTGCAGATTCCACAAAAATAGTGTTAGCAAATTGCTACATGAAAAGAATGGTGTACCTCAGTGAGTTGAATTCAACATCATAAACAAGTTTCTTAGAAAGCTTCTTTCTAGTTTTTTCCTGAATATATTTCCTTTGACACCCTAGGCTTCAAGGTGATTCAGAATATCCCTTCTCAGGTTCCCCAAAAACAGTGCTACCAAACTTCTCCATGAAAACAGTGGTGTAAGTCTGTGAGATGAACTCACACATCACAAAGTGGTTTCTCGGAAAGCTTCTTTCTAGTTTTTATCTGAGGACATTTCTTTTGTCAAAATAAGCTTCAATGCACTCTGAAATATCCCAGTGCAGATTCCAAGAAAACAGTGGTAGCAAACTGCTCAATCAAAACAACAGTGTAACTCTTTGAGATGAATTCAAACATCACTAAGCAGTTTCTCAGAAAGCTATTTTCTAGTTATTATTTGAAGATATTTCATTTTTCACCATAGGCTTCAATGTGCTCATAATATCCTATTGCAGATTCCACGAAAAGAGTGTTAGCATTCTGTTCAATGAAAAGAATGTTGTAACTCTGTGGGATGAATTTACACATCACAAAGCAGATTCTCAGAAAGCTTCTTTTCGGTTTTTCTCTGAGGATATTTTCTTTGTCACCATAGACTTCAATGCACTCCCAGGTATCCTATTACAGATTCCACAAAACCAGTGTTATTAGACTGCCCAATGAAAAGTATGGTGTAAGTCTGTGAGATGAATTCACACATCACAAAGCAGTTTCTCAGATAATTTCTTTCTAGTTTTCATCGGAGGATATTTCCTTTTTCACTATAGTCCTCAATGTGCTCCCAAATATCCCTTTGCAGATTCCACGAAAACAGTGTTAGCAAACTGCTACATGAAAAGGATGGTGTACCTCGGTGAGGTGAATTCACACATCACAAACAGGTTTCTTAGAAAGCTTCTTTCAACTTTTTTTCTGAAGTTATTTGCTTTGTCAACATAGGCTTCAAGGTGATTCAAAATATCCCTTCTCAGATTCCCCAAAAACAGTGCTATCAAACTTCCACATAAAAACTGTGGTGTAACTCTGTGAGATGAACTCACTCATCACAATGATGTTTCCCAGAAACTCTTGCTAGTTTTTGTCTGAAGATATTCCCTCTGTCAAAATAAGCTTCAATGCACTCCAAAATATCCCATTGCAGATTCTAAGAAAACAGTGGTAGCAAACTGCTCAATGAAAAGGACAGTGTAACTCTGAGAGATGAATCCACACATCACAAAACAGTTGCTCAGAAAGATTCTTTCTAGTGTTTATCCGAGCATATTTCCTTTTCACCATAGGCCTCAATGAGCTCCCAAATATCCCTTTGCAGATTTCACAAAAATAGAGTTATCAAAGTGCTCCATGGAAATAAACTTGTAATTCTGTGAAATGAATTCACACATCAGAAAGTGGTTTCTCAGAAACCTTCTTTCTAGTTTTTCTCCGAAGATATTTCCTTTGTCACCATAATCTTCAATGCACTGTGAAATATCCCTTTACGGATTCCAAGAAAACAATGTTAGCAGACTGCTCAATGAAAATAACATTGTAAATCTGTGAGATGTATTCACACATCACAAAGAAGTTTCTCAGAAAGCGTCTTTTTGCTTTTTATCTGTGGATATTTCCTCTGTCACCATAGGCTTCAAGGCACTCACAAACATCCTCTTGCATTTTCCACAAAAACAGTGTTAGCAAACTGCTTTATGGAAATAACAGTGTAACTCTGTGAGATATATTCACACATCACAAAGCAGTTTCTCAGAAAGCTTTTCTAGTTATTATCTGAGGATATTTCCTTTGTCACCACATGCTTCAATGAAATTCAAAATATCCTTTCTCAAATTCCCCAAAAACATTGCTGGATACTGCTCCATGGAAAGAAAGTTGTATCTTCGTGTGGTGAATTCACACATCAGAATCAAGTTTATCAGAAAGATTATTTCTAGTAATTATCTGAGGATATTTCCTTAGTCACCATAGACTTCAATGTGACTAAAAATATCCCTGCTCAGATTCCCCAAAAACAGTGCTACCAAACTGTTCCATGAAAAGAATTTTGAACTCTGTGAAATGAATTAGCACATCACAAAGCGGTTTCTCAGAATGCTTCCTTCTAGTTTTTTTTATGAGGATATTTCCTTTGTCACCACAAGCTACAATGCGCTCTGAAATATCCCATTGCAGATTCCAAGAAAACAGTGTTAGTAAACTACTCAATGAAAAGGAGAGTGTAACTCAGTGAGATGAATTCACACATCACAAAGGAGTTTCTCAGAAAGCTTCTTTCTAATTTTTATATATGGATATTTCTTTTTAAACCATATGCTTCAATGTGCTCCCAAATCCCTTCTCAGACACCACAAAAACAGTAATGCCAAAGCGCTCCCTTAACAGAAACATTTAGCTGTATGAGACAAATGCATGAATAACAAAGGATTTTCTCTGAAAGCATCTCTCCAGTTTTTACCTGGGGAATTTTCTTCTTTCACCTTAGGACTCTATGTGCTCCCAAATATCCCATTACCAATTCCATAAAAACAGTGTTTCCAAACTGCTAATGAAAAGAAAGATTTAACCCTGAGTGATGAATTCATCCATCACAAAACAGTCTCTCAGAAAGCTTCTTTCTAGTTTTTAGCTGAGGATATATCCTTTTTCACCATAGGCTTCTCTGTGCTTCGAATATCCCTTTGTAGATTCCACAAAAACAGGATTAACAAACTGCTCAATGAAAATATTGTTTACTTCTGGGAGATGAATTGAACCATCACAAAGAATTTCTCAGAAGCCTCCTTTCTACCTTTCATCTGTGCAGCATATTTACTTTTCACCATCGACTTCAATGTGTTCCAAAATATCCCTTCTCAGACACCACAAAAACAGTGATGCCAAACTGGTCAATCAAAAAAATGGTTTATCTCTATGATATGAATCCACACATCAGAGAATACTTTCTCAAAAACCTTCCCTCCAGCTTTTATTTGTAGATATTTCCTTTTTCACCATCAGCCTCTATGAGATCCCGAATATCCCTTTGCAGATACCCCAAAAACAGTGCTATCAAACTACTCAATTAAAAGAAAGGTGTATCTATGAGAGATGAATTCACCCATCACAAAGCAGTTTCTCATAATGCTTCTTTCTAGTTTTTATCTGAGGATGTTTCTTTTTTCACCATAGCCATCAAGGCTTTCCCAGATATCCCTTTGCAAATCCAGGAAAGCAGTTTTAGCAAACTGAACCATGGAAAGGATCATGTAAATCTGTGAGATGAATTAACACATCACAAAGTGGTTTCTCAGAGAGCTTCTTTCTGTTTTGTATATGAAGATATTTCCTTTATCATCATAAGCCTCAATGTGCTCCTAAATATCCCATTGCAAATTCCAAGAAAACAGTGTTAGCAAACTGCTCAATGAAAAGAACAGTGTAACTCTGTGAGATGAATTTACACATCAGAAATTAGTTTCTGAGAAAGCTTCTTTCAAGTTTTTATGTGATGATATTTCCTTTTTCACCATAGGTCTCAAAGCTCTCACAGATATCCCTTTGCTGATTCCAAAAAACAGTGTTGGGAAACTGCTACATGAAAAGAAAAGTGCAACTCTGTGAAGTGAATTCACACATTGCAAAGAACATTCTCAGAAAACTTCTTTCTATTTTTATTTGAGGATAATTTCTTTTTCACCATTTGCCTCAATGTGCTCGTGAATATCCCTTTGGAGAATTCCAGGAAAATAGTGTTAGCACACTGCTCCATAAAAATAAAAGTGTAAATCTGTGAGTTGAATTCAAACACAACAAAGCAGTTTTGCAGAAAGCTTCTTTTTGGTTTTTATCAAAGGATATTTCCTTTGTCACCTTAGGCTTCAGCGCTCTACCAAATATCCTATTGCAGCTTCCACGAAAACAGTGTTATCAAACTACTCAATGAAAACAACAGTGTAACTCTCTGAGATAAATTCACACATTATGAAGTAGTTTTTCAGAAATCTTCCCTCTAGTTTTTAATTGAGGATATTTCCTTTGTCACCCTAGGCTTCAATGTGACCTGAAGTATCCCTTCTCAGATTTCCCAAAAAGAGTGCTACCGAACTGTTACATGAAAAGAATGGTGTAACTCTGTGAGATGAATTCACATATCACTAAGGTGTCTCTCAGAAAACTTCTTTCTAGTTTTTATCTTAGTACATTTCCTTTTTCACCATATTAATCAATTCGCTCCTAATTATCCCATACCAGATTAATCAACAAAAGTGTTAGTAAACTTCTCAATGAAAAGAACAGTGTAATTATGTGAGATGAGTTCACACATCACAAAGCAGTTTCACAGAAATCTTCTTTTTGGACTTTTACCTGTGGATATTTCCTTTGTCACCACAGGCTTCAGTGCACTCCCAAATATCATATTGCAGATTGCACGAAAACTGTGTTATCAAGCTGCTCAATGAAAATAATAGTGAAATTCTGTAAGATGAATTCACACATCAGCAAGCTGTTTTTCAGAAGGCTTCTTTTACTTTTTATCTGTGGAAAGTTCATTTTTCACTATATGCATCAAAGGGCTCCAGAATATCCCATTGCAGATTCCATGAGAAAAGTGTTAGCACACTGCTCCAGGAAAAGAAAAGTGCTACTCTGTGAGATGAATTCACACATCACAAAGAACTTTCCCAGAATGCTTCTTTCTACTTTTTATGTGAGGATATTTAATTTGTCAACATAGGCTTCAATGCGATCCAAAATATCCCTTCTCAGATTCCCCAAAAACACTGCTAAGAAACTGTTCCATGAAGAGAATCGTGAAACTCTGTGAGATGAATTAACACATCAGAAAGTGGTTTCTCAGAAAGCTTCTTTCAAGTTTATATGAGGATATTTCCTTTGTCACTATAGGCTTCAATGCCCTCCCAAATATCCTATAGCAGATTCCACGAAAACAGTGTTATCAAACTGCTCATTGAAAGGAATGGTGTAATTCTGTGAGATGAATTCACACATCAAAAAGCACTTTCTCAGAAAGCTTCTTCCTAGTTTTTAGTGTTAACAAACTGCTCAATGAAGAGAAGAGTGTAACTCTGTGAGATAAATGCACAAATCACAAGGCAGTTTGTCAGAGAGCTTCTTTCTAGTTTATATATAAGGATATTTCCTTTGTCACCATAAGTTTCAATGCGATCTGAAATATACCATTGCAGATTCCAAGAAAACAGTGTTAGCAAACTGCTCAATGAAAATCACAGAGCAGATCTGTGAGATGAATTCACACATTACAAAGCATTTTCTCAGAAAGCTTCTTTCCAGTTTTATCTGAGGATATTTCGTTTTTCACCATAGGCCTCAACGTGCTCCCAAATATCATTTTGCAGATACCACAAAAAGAATTTCCACAAGCTGCTCAATGAAAAGAATGGTGTAACTCTGTGAGATGAGCTCACACATCACAAAGAACTTTCTCAAAATGCTTCTATCTAGTTTTTATCTGAGGATATTTCCTTTTTCACCATAGGCTTCTATACGATCCCAAATATCCCTTCTCAGATTCTCCAAAAACAGTGCTACCAAAGTGATCCATGAAAAGAATCGTGTATCTCTGTGAGATGAATTCACACATCACAAAGCAGTTTCTCAGAAAGCTTCTTTCTAGTTTTTATCTGAGGATATTTCTTTATTCAGTATAGGCCTCAATGTCCTCCAAATATCCCTTTGGAGATTCCATGAAAACAGTGTTGATGAACGACTCCATGGAAAGGTAGGTATAATTCTGTGAGATGAATTCACACATCACAAACAGTTTCTCTGAAAGCTTCTGTCTAATTTTTATCTGACATGTTTTCTTTGTCACCATAGGCTTCAATGCCATCCAAAATATCCCTTCTCAGATTCCCCAAAATCAGTACTAAAAATCTGCTTGATGAAAAGAAAGGTGTAACTCTGTGACATGAATTCACACATCACAGAGAACTTTCTTAGAAACCTTCTTTCTAGTTTTTATCTGAGGATATTTTCTTTGTCAACATAGGCTTCATGCGATCCAAAATATCCCTTCTCAGATTCCCCAAAAACTGTGTTACCAAACTGATCCATGAAAAGAATCACGTAACTCTGTGAGATGAATGAACACATCAAAAAGTGATTTCTAAGAAAGCTTCTTTCTACTTTTTCCGTGAGCATATTTCCTATGACACCATGAGCTTCAATGTGCTATGAAAAATCCCATTGCAGATTCATAGAAAAGAGTATTACAAACTGCTCAATAAAAAGAACAGTGAAACCTTCTGAGATGAATTGACACATCACAAAACAGTTTCTCAGAAAGCTTCTTTGTAGTATTTGTCTGTGGATATTTCCTTTGTCACCATAGGCTTCAATGTGCTCCCAAATATCCTGTTGTATATTCCATGAAAACAGTGTTAGTAAAGTGTTCCATGAAAATATAGCTGTAACATTTTGAGATGAATTCACACATCACAAAGCAGTTTCTCAGAAACCTTCTGTCTAGTTTTTATCAGAGCATTTTTTTTGTCACGATAGGCTTCAATGCCATCCAAAATATCCCTTCTCAGATACCTCAAAACAGTGCTACCAAACTGATCCATGAAAAGAATCGTGTAACTCTTTGAGATGAATTCACACATCACAAAGTGGTTTCTCAGAAAGCTGCTCCTATTTTTTATCTGAGGGCATTTCCTTTGTCACCATAAGCTTCATTGCGCACTGAATTATCCCATTGCAGTTTCCAAGAAAACAGTGTTAGCAAACTGCTCCTTGAAAAGAACAGTGTAACACTGTGAGATGAATTGACACATCAAAAAGCAATTTCTCAGAAAGCTTCTTTCTACTTCTTATCAGAGGATAATTCCATTTTCGTCATAGGCCTCAATACGCTCCCAAATACCCTTTGCAGATTCTACCACAACAGTGTTAGCAAACTGTTCAATGAAAAGAATTGTGTAACTCTGTGAGAAGAATTCAAAATCACAAAGTGGTTTCTCAGAAAGTTTCTTTATATTTTTTACCTGAGGATATTTCCTTTGTCACCATATGATTCAATGTGCTCTCAATTATCCTATTGCACATTCCACGAAAACAGTGGTAGCAAGCAGCTGTAGGAAAAGAATTAAGTAACTCTGTGAGATGAATTCACCCATCACAAAGCAGTTTCTCAGAAATCTTCTTTCGAATTCTTATCTTTGGATATTTCCTTTGTCACCAGAAACTTCAATGCGAACCAAAATATTCCTTCTCAGATTCCCCAAAAACAGTGATACCAAACTTGTCCATGAAAAGAATCATGTAACTCTGTATGATGAATTCACAAAGCACAAAACAGTTTCTCAGAAAGCTTCTTTCTAGCTTTTGTCTGAGGATATTTCCTTTTCCACCATAGGACTCAATTTGCTCGTGAATATACTTTTGCAGATTCGACGAAAATGGTGTGAGCAAACTGCTCCATGAAAAGAAAGGTGAAAATCTGTGAGACGAATTCACATATCACAAAGCAGTTTCTCAGAAAGCTTCTTTACGGTTTCTGTCTGAGGATATTTCCTTTAGCACCATACTCTTCAATGAGCTCCCAAGTATACTATTGCAGATTCCTTGAAAACAGTGTTAGCAAATGGCTTCAAGAAAAGAATCATGGAAATCTGTGACATGAATTCATACATCACAAAGCAGTTTCTCAGAAAGCTTCCTCCTAGTATTTATCTGAGAATTTTCCTTTGTCATCATAGGTCTCAATGTGCCCCCAAATATCCCTTTGTAGATTTCACTAAAAGAGTGTGATCAAACAGCTCAATGAAAAGAACAGTGTAACTCTGTGAGATGAATTCACAAATAAAAAGCAGTTTCTCAGATAACTTCTATCTAATTTTTGTCTGAGGATATTTCCTTTGTTACCATAAGCTTCAATGTTCTCCAAAATAACCCCTTGTAGATTCTAAAAAAACAGTATTAGCAAACTGATCAATGAAAAAAATAGTGTAACTTTGTGAGATGAGCTCACACATCACAAAGCTGTTTCTCAGAAAGTTTCTTTTTGTTTTTTGTCTGAGGATGTTGCCTTTCTAACCTTAGGCTTCAATGCGCTCCCATATATCCTATTGCATATTCCATGAAAACAGTGTTATCAAACAGCTCAATGAAAAGAATGGTGTAACTCAGTGAGATGAATTCACACATCACAAAGCAGTTTCTCAGAAAGATTCTTTCTACTTTTTCTCTGAGGTTATTTCCTTTTGCACTACAGGAATTAGTGCACTCCCAAATATCCCTTTGCAGATGGCACAAAAACAGTGTTCGCAAACTGCTCAAGGAAAAGAATGATGTGACACTGTGAGTTGAATTCACACATCACAAAGCAGTTTAACAGAAATCTTCTTTTTGGTTATTATCAGGGGACATTTTCTTTTTCACCATAATCCTCCATGCACTCCAAAATATCCCTTTACAGATTCCTTGAAAACACCTAGCAAACTGCTCCATAAAAAGATAGGTGTAACTCCGAGAGAAGAATTCACACATCAAAAAGTACTTGCTCAGAAAGATCCTTTGTAGTTTTTATCAGAAGATATTTCACTTGTCACCATAGGCTTCAATGCAATCGAAAATATCCCTTCTCAAATTCCCCCAAAACCGTGCTACCAAATTGATCCATGAAAAGACTCATGTAATTCTGTGAGTTGAAAACACACATCACAAAACAGTTTTTCAGAAAGCTTCTTTCTAGATTTTATATGAGGATAATTTGTTTTCACCATAGGCTTCAATGCGATCCAAATATCTCTCTTCAGATTCCCCAACAAAAGTGCTACCAAACTACTCCTGAAAATAATTGTGTAACTCTATGAGATCAATTCACAAATCCCATAGCAGGTTGTCAGAAAGCTTCTTTCTATTTTTTGTCTGAGGATATTTATTTTTTCACCATAGACCTCAATGCACTCGCGAATATCCCTTTGCAGATTCCACGCAAAAAGTGTTAGCAAACTTCTCAATGAAAAGAATGGTGTAACTCTGTGAGATGAATTCACACATTACAAAGCAGTTTCACAGAAATCTTGTTTTTGGTTTTTCTCAGAGATTATTTCCTTTATCACCATAATCCTCTATGCACTCCCAAATATCCCTTTGCAGATTCCACAAAAACAGTGTTAGCAAACTACTCCATAAAAAGAAATGTAACACTGTGAGATGAATTTACACAACACAAAGAAATTTCTCAGAAAGATCCTTTCTAGTTTTTATCTGAGGATATTTCCTTTGTCACCACAGGTTTCAATGCGATTACAAATATCCCTTCTCAGATTCACGAACAAGAGTGCTCCAAAACTGATTCATGAAAAGAATCATGTGATGCTGTGAAATGAATTAACACATGACAAACTGATTTCTCAGACAGATTCTTTCTAGTTTTTATGTGAGGATATTTCCTTTCTCACCAAAAGCTTCAATACACCCTGAAATATATATTGCAGATTCCAAGAAAACAGTTTTAGCAAGCTGCTCAATGAAAAGAACAGTGTAACTCTGTGAGATGAATTCACGCATTACAAAGCAGTTTCTCAGAAAGCTTCTCTCACTTTTTATCTGAGGATACTTGCTTTTCCACCATAGGCATCAAATTGCTTCCAAAAATCCCTTTGCAGATTCCACAAAAACAGTGTTATCAAATTGTACCTTGAAAAGAAGGTGTAACTCTGTGAGATGAATTGACACAACACAAAGCAGTTTCATAGAAAGATGCTTTTTGGTTTTTAACTGAGGCTATTTCCTTTGTCACCATAGGCTTTAATGCGCTCTCAGATATCCTGTTGTAGATTCCACAAAACAGTGCTATCAAACTACTCAATGAAAAGAAGGGTGTAGCCTTGTAAGATGAATTCACGCATCACAAAGCAGTTTCTCAGAAATCTTCTTTCTAGTTTTTATCTGAGGATGTTTCCTTTTTCACTATAGGCCTCAATGTGCTCCTAAATATCCCTTCACAGATTCAAAGAAAACAGTGTTAGCAAACGGCTTCATGAATAGAAAGGTGTAAATCTGTGACATGAATTCAAACATCACAAAGAACTCTTTCAGAAAGATTCTTTCTAGTTTTTATCTGAGAATATCTCCTTGTCACCACAGGCTTCAATGCGATCAAAAATATCCCTTCTCAGATTCCCCCAAAACAGTGCTACCAAACTGATCCATGAAAAAAATCGTGTAACACTTGTGAGATGAATTAGCACATCACAAACAGTTACTCAGAAAGTTTCTTTCTAGTTTTTATATGAGGATATTTCCTTGGTCACCCTAAGCTTCAATGCACTCCAAAATATCCCATTGTAGACTCCAGGAAAACGGTGTTAGCAAACGGCTCAATGAAATGAACAGTGTAAATCCGTAAGATGAATTCACACATCACAAAGCAGTTTCTCAGAAAGCTTCTTTCTACTTTTTCTGTGAGGATATTTCCTTTTTCCCCATAGGCCTCAATGCACTCCCAAACATCCCCTTGCAGATTCCATGAAAACTGTGTTAGCAATCTGCCCCATGAAAAGAAAGGTGATACTCTGTAGGTGAATACACACATCACAAAGAAGTTTCTGACAAAGCTTCCTTCTAGTTTTTATCTGAAAATATTTCCTTTGTCACCCTAGGCTTCCATGACATCCAAAATATCCCTTCTCAGATTCCCCAAAACCAGTACTGCCAAACTGCTCCATGAAAAAATGGTGTAACTGTGTGAGATGAATTCACACATCACAAAGCTGTTTCTCAGACAGTTTCTTTCTAGTATTTATCTGAGGATATTTCCTTTTTCTCCATCTGCCTCATTGTGCTCCAGAATATCCCATTGCACATTCCACAAGAAAAGTGTTAGCAAACTTTTCAATGAAGAGAATGGTGTACCTCTGTGAGATGAATAGACATATCACAAAGCAGTTTCACAGAAACCTTCTTTCTAGTTTTTGAATGAGTATATTTCCTTTTTCAACATATTCTTCAATGCACTAGTGAATATCCCTGTTCAGATTCCATGAAAATAGTATTAGCAAACTGCTCCATGAAAGAAAATGTGTAAATCTGTGAGATGAATTACACATCACAAAGCAATTTCTCAGAAAGATTCTTTTCTATTTTTCTCTGAGGATATTTCCTCAGTCACCATAGGCTTCAATGTGCTCCCAAGTATCCTATTGCAGATTCCACAAAAACAGTGTTAGAAAACTTCTCCATGAAGGGAAAGTTGTAACTCTGTGAGATGAATTCAAACATCACAAAGAACTTTCTCAGAAAGCTTCTTTCAATTTTTATGTTAGGATATTTCCTTTGTCACCATAGGCTTAAATGCTTTTTAAAATATCCCTTCTCAGATTCCCCAAAAACAGTACTACCAAACTGCTCAATGAAAACAGTGGTGTGACTCTGTGAGGTGAGTTCACACATCACAAAGCTGTTTCTCAGAAAGCGCTTTTCCAGTTTTTATCTGAGGATATTTCCTTAGTCACCATAGACTTCAATGATATCCAAAATATCCCTTCTCAGATTCCCCAAAAACAGAGCTATCAAACTGATCCAGAAAAGAATCGTGAAATTCACTGAGATGAATTCAAAAATCGCAAAGTAGTTTCTCAGAAAATATCTTTCTAGTTTTAGTTTGATTATATTTCCTTTTTCACAACAAGTTTCAATGCACTCCGGAATATCTCATTGCATATTCCAAGAAAACAGTTTCAACAAACTCCTCATTGAAAGGAAGAGTGTAACTCTGTGAATTGAATTCCTACATCACAAAGCAGCTTCTCAGAAAGCTCCTTTTTGGATTTTTCTATGAAGATATTTCTTTTGTCACATTAGGCTTCAATGTGCTCCGAAATATTCCAAGGCAGATTCCACGAAAAAGTGTTATCACACTGCTCAAAGAAAAGAATGGTGTAACTCTGTGAGATGAATTCACATATCACAAAGCAGTTTCTCAGAAAGCTTCTTTTTGGTTTTCCTATGAGGATATTTCCTTTTTCACTGTAGGCCTCAAAGCATTCCCAAATATCTCTTTGCAGATTCCAGAAGAAGTGTGTTAGCAAACTTCCCCATGAAAAGAAAGGTGTAACTCTGTAAGATGAATTCAGACACCACAAAGAACTTTCTCAGATAGCTTCTTTCTAGTTTTTTTCTGAGGATATATCCTCAGTCACCACAGGCTTCAATGCAATCCAAAATATCCCTTCTTAGATTCCCCAATATCAGTGCTACAAAACTGATCCATGAAAACAATCGTGTAACTCTGTGAGATGAATTAACACAACACAAAGCAATTTCTCAGAAACCTTCTTTCTAGTTTTAATATGAGGGTATTTCCATTGTCACCGTAAGTTTCAATGCGCTCCGAAATATCTCATTGCAGGTTCCAAGAAAACAGTGTTAACAAACTGCTCAATGAAAAGAACAGTGTAATTCTCTGACATGAATTCACACATCACAAAGCAGTTTCTCTGATAGTTTCTTTCTAGTTTTTGTCTGAGGATATTTCCTTTTTCACACTGAGCTTCAATGCACTCTGAAATATGCCATTGTAGATCCCAAGAAAACAGTGTTAGAAAACTGCTCCATGAAAACAACAGTGAAACTCTGTGTGTTGAATTCAAACATCACAGAGCTGATTCTCAGAAAACTTCTTTCTAGTTTTTCTATGAGAATATTTCCTTATTCACTAAAGGCATCAATGCACTCCCAAAGGTCCATTTGCAGATTCTACAAAGACAGTGTTAACAAACTTCTCCATGAAAAGAAAACTTTAAAACTGTAAGATGAATTCACACATCACAAATAACTTTCTCAGAAAGCTTCTTTATAGTTTATATCTGAGAATATTTCCCCTGTCACCATAGGCTTCTTTGCAATCCAAAATATCCCTGCTCAGATTCCCCAAAACCAGTGCTATCAAACTGATCCATGAGAAGAGTTGTGTAGCACTGTGTGATAAATTCACAAATAAGAAAGCCATTTCTCAGAATGTTTCCTTCTAGTTTTTGTCTGAGGATATTTACTTTTTCACTATAAGCTTCAATGAGCTCCGAATTATCCCTTTGCAGATTCCAAGAAAACAATTTTAGCAGACTTATAAACAAAAAGAACAGTGTAACTCTGTGAGATGAATTCACACACCTCAAAGCATTTTCTCAGAAAGCTTCTTTCTAGTTTTTATCTGAGGTTTTCTTTTTTTCACTATAGACCTCAATGCAATCGCCAAGTACCACTTTGTAGTTTCCATGAAAAGAGTATTAGCAAACTGCTCAATGAAAAGAACGCTGTAACTCAGTGAGAGGAATTCACACATCACAATGCATTATCGCAGAAAGTTTCTTTGTAGTTTTTATCGGAGGATGTTTTCTTATTTATTATATTCCACAATGCGCTGCCAAATATAACTTTGCAGATTCCATGAAAACAGTATTATCAAACTGCTCAATGAAAAGAATGGCGTATCTCTATGAGACAAATTCAAACGTCACAAAGCAGTTTCTCAGAAAGCTTTTCTCTAGATTTTATCTGAGGATTTTTCCTTTTTCACTATAGGCCTAAATGCACTCCCAAATATCCTGTTGCAGATTAAATGAAAACTGTGAAAGTCAACTGCTACATGAATGAAAAGGTGTAACTCTGTTAGATGAATTCACACATCAGAAAGACCTTTCTCAGAAAGCTTCTTTCTGGTTTTATCTGAGGATATTTCCTTTTTCAATATACTCCCAAATATCCCATTGCAATGTACTCCTAAATATCCCAAATATCCCATTGCAGATTCCAAGAAAACACTGGAGCAAACTGATCAATGAATAAACAGTGTAACACTCTGTGAGATGAATTGACACATCACAAAGCAGTTTCTCAGAAAGCTTCTTTTTAGTTTTTGTCTGAAGATATTTTGTTTTTTGCAATAGTCTTCAATGCACTCCCAAATATGCCATTGCAGATTCCAAGAAAACAGTGTTAGCAACTGCTCAATGAAAAAAACCATGTAACTCTGTGACTTGATTTCACACATCACAAAGCAGTTTCTCAGAAATCTTCTTTCAGTTTTTTCTATGAGGATGTTTCCTTCTTTGCCATAGGCCTCAATGCGTGCCCAAATATCTCTTTGCAGATTCCGTGAAAACAGTGTTAGCAAACTGCTCCATGAAAAGAAAGTTGTAACTCTGTGAGATGAATTCACACATCACAAAGAAGTTTCTCTGAAAGTTTCTTTCTAGTTTTTATCTGAGGATATTTCCTTTGACACTATAGGCTTTAATGCAATCCAAAATATCCCTTCTCAGATTTCCCAAAACCAGCACTATCAAACTAATCCATGAAAAGAATTCTGTAACTCTGTGAGATGAATTTACAATTCACCAAGGAGTTCTTCAGAAAGTTTCTTTCTAGTTTTTGTCTGAAGGTACTTCCTTTTTCACAATAAACCTCAATGCACTCCAAAACAACCCAATGCAGACTCCAAGGAAACAGTCTTAGAAATATGCTCAATGAAAAGAACAGTGTAACCCTGTGAGTTGAATTCACACATCAAAAAATGGTTTCTCAAAAAGCTTCTTTTTAGATATTCTATGAGGATATTTCCTTTTCACTATAGGCTTCAATGCGTTCCCAAATATCCCTTTGCAGATTCCACAAAAATTGTGTTAACAAAGTACTCCATGAAAAGGAATTTGTAACTCTTTGCCATGAATTAACACATCACAAAGAACTTTCTCAGACAGCTTCTTTCCAGTATTTATCTGAGGATATTTCCTTATACACCATATGCTTCAATGTGACCCAAAATGTCCCTTTCAGATTCCCCAAAAAGAGTGCTAAAAACTCATCCATGAAAAGATTCGTGTAACTCTGTGTGATGAATTCACAAATCACAAAGCAGTTTCTCATAAAGATTTTTTCTAGTTTATGTCTGAGGATATTTCCTTTGTCACCATAAGCTTCAATGCACTCCAAAATATCCCATTGCAGATTCCAAGAAAACAGTGTAAGCAAACTGCTCCATGAAAAGAACAGTGTGATTCTGTGTGTTGATTTCAAATATGACAAAGCAGTTTCTCAGAAAGCTTCTTTTTGGTTTTTCTATAAGGATATTTCCATTGTCACCCTAGGCCTCAATGTGCTCCCAAATAGCCCTTTGAAGATTCCACGAAAACTGTGTTAGCAAACTGCTTCATGAAAACAAAGTTGTTTCTCCATGAGATGAATTCACACATCAGAAAGAACTTTCTCAGAAAGCTTCTTTCTGGTTTTTATCTGAGGATATTTCCATTGTCAACGTAGGCTTCTATGCAATCCATTAAAAGATATGTGTAACGCAGTGAGATGAATTAACACATCACAAAGTAGTTTCTCAGAAAGCTTCTTTATGGTTTTCATCTGAGGAAAATTCCTCTGTCACCATAGGCTTCAATTCACTCCCAAATATCCTATTGCTGATTCCACGAAAAAGTGTTATCAAACTGTGCAATGAAAAGAATGGCATAGCTCTGTCAGATGAATTCACACATCACAAAGCAGTTTCTCAGAAAGCTTCTTTCTAATTTTTACCTGAAGATATTGCCTTTTTCACTTTAGGCCACAATGCGCTCCCAAATATCCCTTTACTGGTTCCACGAAAACAGTGTTATCAAACAGATCCCTGAAAAGAGAGTTGTAACATGGTGAGATGAATTCACACATCAAAACGAACTTTTTCAGAAACGTTTGTTCTAGTTTTTACCTGAGTGTTTTTCCTTAGTCACCAAAGGCTTCAATGCAACTGAAAATATTCCTTCTTAGTTTGCTCAAAAACAGTGCTACCAAACTGATACATGAAAACAATTATGTAACTCTGTGAGATGAATTAACACATCACAAAGTAGTTTCTCAGAAAGCTTCTTTCTAGTTTTTATATGAAGATATTTTCTTTATCACCATAAGCTTCAATGCACTCTGAAATATCGCATGGCAGATTCCAAGAAAACAGTGTTAGTCTGCTAACTGAAAAGAACAGTGTATCTCCATGAGATGAATTCACACGTTACAAAGAAGTTTCTCACAAAGCATCTTTCTAGTTTTTATCTGAGCATATTTCCTTTTTCAACATAGGCCTCAATTCGCTCCCAAATATCCCTTTGTAGACTCCAAAAAGCAGTGTTAGCAAACTGCTGCATGAATAGAAAGGTGTAACACTGTGAGATGAATTTCCACATCACAAGGAAGTTTCTCAGGGAGCTTCTTTATAGTTGTTATTTCAGGATATTTCCTTTGTCACCACAGGCTTCAATGCAATCAAAAATATCCCTTCTCGGATTCTCCAAAAAAGGGCTACCAAACTGATCCATGACAAGTATCATATAACTCTGTGAACTGAGCTAATGCATCACAAAGCAGTTTCTCAGAAAGCTTCCTTCTAGTTTTTTTTATGAGGATGTTTACTTTGTCTCCATAAGATTCAATGCATTCCGTAATATCCCTTTGCAGATTCCAAGAAAACAGTGTTAGCAACTGCTCCATGAAAAGAAAGGTGAAACTCTGAGAGATGAATTTACATATCAAAACCAGTTTCTCAGACAGCTTCTCTCAAGTTTTTATATGTGGATATTTCCTTTGTCACCATAATCTTCAATGTGATCCAAAATATTCCTTCTCAGATTCTCCAAAAACAGTGATACAAAACTGCTCCATGAAAGGAATCGTGTAATGCTGTGAGATGAATGAACACATCTCAAAGCTTTTTCTCAGAAAGCTTCTTTCTAGTTTTTACATGAGGATATTTTCTTTGTCACGAAAGGCCAAAATGCAATCCAAAATATCCCTCTGAGATTCCCCAAAAAACAGTGTTAACAAACTGCTGCATGAAAAGGATAGTGTAACTCTGTGACATGAATTTACGCATCACAAAGCAGTTTCTCCAAAAGCTTCTTTCTAGTTTTTGTCTCAAGATATTTCCTTTGTCACCATTAGTTCCAATGCACTCTGAAATATCCCATTGCAGATTCCAAGAGAACAGTGTTAGCAAACTGCTTAATTAAAAGAACGGTGTAACTCTGTGTGATGAATTCACACATCACCAAGCAGTTTCTCAGAAAGTTTCTTTCTAGTTTTTATCTGAGGATATTTCCTTTTTCACTAGAGGCCTCAATGTGCTCCCAAATATGCCTTTGGAGATTCCACGGAAACATTGTTAGCAAACTGCTCCATGAAAAAAAAGGTGTAACTCTGTGAGATGAATTCACATATCATGAAGAACTTTCTCAGAAAGCTTCCTTCTAGTTTTTTTCTGAGGATATTTCCTAAGCAATGCAAAATATCCCTTCACATTTTAGCCAAAAACAGTGCTACAAAATTGATCCATGAGAAGAATCGTGTAATTCAGTGACATGAATTAACACATCTCAGAGCAGTTTCTCAGAAAGCTTCTTTCTAGTTTTTATCTGAGGATATTTCCTTTGTTTCCTTAGGCATCAATATGCTCCCAAATATCCCTTTGCAGATTCCAGGAAAACAGGGTTAGTAAACAGCTGCATGATAAGAAAGGTGTAACTCAGTGAGAATGATTCACACATCACAAATAAGTTTCTCAGAAATCTTCTTCCTAGTTTTTATCTAAGGATATGTCTTTTGTCACCATAGGCTTCAATGCGATCCTAAATATCCCTTCTCAAATTCCTCAAAAACAGAGCTAACAAACTCATCCATGAAAAGAATCATGTAACTCTGTGAGATGAATTCACAAATCACAAAGCAGTTTCTCCAAATTATTCTTTCAATTTTTTGTTTGAGAATATTTACTTTTTCACAATAAGCATCAATGCTCTCCGAAATATCCCATCATAGATTCCAGGAAAACAGTTTTAGCAAGCTGCTCAATGAAAAGAACAGGGTAACTCTGTGAGTTGATTTCACACATCACAAAGCAGTTTCTCAGAAACCTTGTTTTTGGTTTTTGTTTTTGTTTTTTTTTATTGAGACAGAGTCTCGCTCTGCCGCCCACGCTGGAGTGCAGTGGCCGGATCTCAGCTCACTGCAAGCTCCGCCTCCCGGGTTCACGCCATTCTCCTGCCTCAGCCTCCTGAGTAGCTGGGACTACAGGCGCCCATCACCACGCCCGGCTAGTTTTTTTGTACTTTTTAGTAGAGACGGGTTTCACCATGTTAGCCAGGATGGTCTCGATCTCCTGACCTTGTGATCCGCCCATCTCGGCCTCCCAAAGTCCTGGGATTACAGGCTTGAGCCACCGCACCCGGCCTGTTTTTGGTTTTTCTATGTGGATATTTCTTGTGTCACCTTAGGCTTCAATGCACTCAGAAATATCCTTTTGCAGACTACACGAAAACAGTGTTATCAAACAGCTCAAAAAAAAGTATGGTGTATCTCTGTGAGATGAATTTACCCACAACAAAGCAGTTTCTCAGAAAGCTTTTCTGTAGTTGTTATCTGAGGATATTTTCCTTTTCACGACAGGCCTCAACGTGCTCCCAAATATCTCTTTGCAGATTCCATGAAAACAATATTAGAAATCTGCTCCGTGAAAAACAAGGTAGAACTCTGTGAGATGATTTAGTACATCGACATCGCAAAGAAGTTTTTCAGAAAGCTTCTTTCTACTGTTTCTCTGAGGATATTTCCTTAGTCACCATATTCTTCAATGGGATCCAAAATATCCCTCCTCAGTTTACCCAAAAACTGTGCTACCAAACAGATCCATGAAAGAAGTTGTGTAAGTCAGTGAGATGAATTAACATATCACAATATGGCTTCTTAGAAAGCTTCTTACTAGTTTTTATATGAAGATATTTCCTTTGTCATCATAAGTTTCAATGTGCTCTGAAATATTGCATTGCATATTCCAAGAAAACAGTGTTAGCAGGCTGAAAAATGAAAAGAACAGTGTAACTCTGTGAGATGAATTCACACATCACAAAGCAGTTTCTCAGAAAGCTTCTCTCTAGATTTTATCTGAGGATTTTTCCTTTTTACCATAGGCCTCAATGCACTCCCAAATATACCTTTGTACATTCCACAGAAACAGTGTTACCAAACTGCTCCATGAAAAGAAAAGTGTAACTCTCTGAGATGAATTCACACATCACAAAGAACTTTCTCAGAAAGCTTCTTTCTAGTTTTTGTATGAGGATATGTCTTTGTCACCATAGGCTTCAATGTGATCCAAAATATCCCTTCTGAGTTTCCCATGAAACAGAACAATAAAACTGATGCATGAAAAGTATCATTTAACTCTGTGAGATGAATTCACAAATCACAAAGCAGTTTCTCAGAAAGCTTCTTTTTGGTTCTTCTATGGGGAAATTTCTTTCATCACTGTAGGCTTCAATGTACTCCAAAATGTCCTATTGCAGACTCCACAAAAACAGTCTTATCAAACAGTTCAATGAAAAGAACTGTTTAGCTCTGTGAGATGAATTCACCCATCAAAAAGCAGTTTCTTAGAAAGCTTCTTTCCAATTTTTATATGAGGATATTTCCTTTTTCACCATAGACCTCAATGTGATCTCAAATATCCCTTTGCTGTTTCCATGAAAACAGTGTGAGCAAACAGCTAAATGAAAAGAAAGGTGTAACTTGTGAGATGAATTCATACATCACAAAGAACCTTCTCAGAAAGCTTCTTTCTAGTATTTATCTGAGGATATTTCCTTTGTCACCGCAGGCTTCAATGCAATCCAAAATATCCCTTCTCAGATTCCCCAAAAACAGTGCTATCAAACTTATCCATTGAAAGCATCATGTAACTCTGGGACATGAATTCACAAATCACAATGGAGTTTCTCAGAAAGTTTCTTTCTAGTTTTTGTCTGAGGATATTTAATTTTTAACAGTAGGCTTCAATGTGCTCCAAAATATGCCATTGCAGATTCCAAGAATACAGTGTTATCAAACTGCTCAATTCAAAGAACAGGGTAACTCTGTGAGTTGAATTCACACATCACTAAGCAGTTTCTCAGAAAGCTTCTTTCTAGTTTTTCTCTGTGGATATTTCCTTTGTCTCCAGAAGCTTCAATACACTACAAAATTTCACATTGCAGATTAAAAGAAAATAGTGTTAGCAAACTGCTCAATGAAAAGAACATTATAACTCTGTGAGATGAAACACACAACACAAAGTAGTTTCTCAGAAACTTTCTTCTCGGTTTTTATCTGAAGATATTTTCTTTGTCACCATAGACTTCAATGTGCTCCCAAATATTCTATTGCAGATTCCACGAAAAATATCCCTTCTAAGATTCCCCAAAAATAGTGCTATCAAACTGATCCATTGAAAGCATTGGGTTACTCTGTGAGATGAATTCAAAATCACCAAGAAGTTCCTCAGAAACTTTCTTTCTAGATTTTGTCTGAGGATATTCAGTTTTTAGCAATAGGCTTCAATGCATTCCGAAATATGCCATTGTAGATTCCAAGAAAACAGTGTAAGCAGAATACTCAATGAGAACAATAGTGTATCTCTGTGGGTTGAATTCACCCATCACAAAGCAGTTTCTCAGAAAGCTTCCTTCTCGTTTTTATCTGAGGATATTTCCTTTTTCACCATAGGCTTCAATGAGCTCCCAATATCCCTTTGTGGACTCCACAAAAATAACAGTGTTAGAAAATTGCTCTATGAAAAGAAATGTGTAACTCCGTGAGATTAATTCACACATCACAAAGGGCTTTGTCAGAAAAGTTCTTTATAATTTTTATCTGAGGATATTTCCTTTGTCACCATAGGCTTCAATGCAATCCAAGATATCCCTTCTCAGACTCCTCAAAAACAGAGCTGTCAAACTGATTCATGAAAAAAATCGTGTAACTCTGTGCAATGGATTCACAAATCACAAAACAATATCTCAGAATGTTTCTTTATACTTTCTACCAAGAGTATTGACTTTTTCACAATAAGCTACAATGTGCTCTGAAATATCCCATTGTAGATTCCAATACAGCAGTGTTAGAAAACAGCTCAATGAAAAGAACAGGGTAACTCTGTGAGTTGAAATCACACATCAAAAAGCAGTTTCTCAGAAAGCTTCTTTTGGTTTCTCAATGGCGATACTTCCTTTGTCACCATAGGCTTCAATGCACTCAGAAATATCCTTTTGCAGACTCCACGAAAAGAGTGTCATCAAATGACTCAAAGAAAAGCATGTTGTAGCACTGTGAGATGAATTCACCCATCACAAACAGTTTCTCGGAAAATTTCTTTCTAGATTTATTCTGAGGATATTTCCTTTTTCACCATTGGCCTCAAAGCGCTCCCAAATATTCCTTTGCAGATTCCATGAAAACAGTGTTAGCAAACTGCTCTATGAAAAGAACAGTGCAACTCTGTGAGATGAATTCACACATCACAAAGCAGTTTCTCAAAAAGCTTCTTTCTAGTTCTTGTCTGAGGATATTTCATTTGTCACCATAAGCTTCAATGCACTCTGTAATACTCCATTGCAGATTCCAAGAAAACAGTGTTAGCAAACTACTCAATGAAAAAACAGTGTAACTCTGTGTGATGAATTCACGCATCACAAAGAAGTTTCACAGAAAGCTTCTTTTTGGTTTTTATCTGAGGATATTTTCGTGTCAACATAGGCTTCAAAGCACCCCCAAATATGCTATTTCAGATTCCATGAAAACAGTGTTATCCAACTGCTCAATGAAATGGAAAGTGTAACTTTGTGAGATGAATTCACTCATCATAAAAAACTTTCTCAGAAAGCTTTTTCTAGTTTTTATCTGAGAATATTTCCTTTGTCACCATATTCCTCATTGCACTCCTCAATATCCAATCGTGACTTCCAAAAAAATTGTTAGCAAACTTCTCAATGAAAATAACGGTGTAACTTTGTGAGATAAATTCAGAAATCACACAGCAGTTTCTCAGAAAGCTTCTTTCTAGTTTTCTTTTGAGGTTAATTCCTTTTTCTGCATTTGCCTTAAGGTGCTCATGAATATCCCTTTGCAGATTCTATGAAAATAGTGTTAGCAAACTGCTCCTTAAAAAGAAAAGTGTAACTCTGTGAGATGAATTCACCCATCACAAATAATTTCTCAAAAAGCTTCTATCTAGTTTTTATCTGAAGATATTTCCTTTTTCACCATAGACCTCAAAGCACTCAAAAATATTCCTTTGTAGATTCCAAGAAAACAGAGTTATCAGACTGCTCAATTAAAAGAAGAGTGTAACTCTGTAAGATGAAATCACACATCACAAAACTGTTTCTCAGAAAGCTTCGTTCTAGTTTTTATCTGAGGAGAATTCATTTTTCACTATAGGCATCAATGAGCTCCGGAATATCTCATTGCAGATTCCATGAAAGCAGTGTTAGCAAACTGTTCCAGGGAAAGAAATGTTTAACTCTGTGAGATGCATTCACACATCACAAAGAGCTTTCTCAAAAAGCTTTTTTTCTGGTTTTTATCTGGGGATATTTCCTTTGTCGAGCTTATTTCTCAATGTGCTCCCAAATATCCCACTGCAGATCCCAAAAAAAGTGTTAGAAAACTTCTCAATGAAAAAAACGGTGTAACTCTGTGAGATGAATTCACACATCACAAAGAACTTTCTCACAAAGTTTCTTTCTAGATTTTATCTGAGGATATTTTCTTTGTCACCATAAGCTTCAATGCAATCCAATATATCCCTTCTCATATTCCCCATAACCAGTACCATCAAACTGATGCATGAAAACAATCATGTAACTCGGTGAGATGAATTCACAAACCAAAACAGCATCTCAGAAAGCTTCTTTCTAGTTTTCTTCTGAGGATAATTCCTTTTTCACCATTTGCCTGAAGGCACTGGTGAATATCCCTTTGCAGATTCTACAAAAATAGTGTTAGCAAACTGCTCCATGGAAAGAAATGTGTAATTCTGTGAGATGAATTTACCCATAACAAAGCAGTTTCTCACAAAGCATCTTTCTAGTTTTTATCTGAGGATATTTCCTTTTTCACCATAGGCTTCAATGTGCTCCCTAAAAACTTCTCTCAGACACCACAAAAACAGTGATGCCAAACTGCTCAATCAACAGAAAGGTTAAACTCTACTAACTGAATACACACATCACAAAACTGTTTCTCAAAAAGTTTCTCTATAGTTTTTATCTGAAGCTATTTCCTTTCAACCGTAGGACTCTAGGAGCTTCTGAATATCCCTTTGCAGATTCCATAAAAACAGTGCTACCAAACTGCTCAAAGAAAACCAAGGTGTAACTCTGTGTGATGAATTCAGCCATCACAAAGAAATTTCTCAGACAGCTTCTTCTAGTTCTTATCTCAGGATATTTCCTTTCCACCACCGGCTTCCATGCACTCCGAAATATCCCTTCACAGACACCACAAAAACAGTGATGCCAAAGTGCTCTCTCAACAGAAAGCTTTACCTCTATGAGATGAATGCACACATCACAAAGGAGATATCAGAGACTTTCTCTCCAGTTTTCACCTGAAGATATTTCCTTTTTCAACTTTGGCCTCTATCCACTCCCAAATATCCCTCTGCATTTTCCACGAAACACTGGTAACAAACTGCTCAATGAAAAGAAAGATACAGCTCTGTGAGATGAATACACCCATCACAAAATAGTCTATCAGAAAGCTTCTTTCTATTTTTGATCTGTGCATATTTACTTTTCCACCATCAGCCTCAATGCGCTCCCAAATATCCTTTGAGACAACATAAAAACAGTGATTGCAAAATGATCAATCAACAAAATGGTTTATCTCCCTGAGGTGAATACACACATCACAAAACAGTTTCTCAAAATCCTTCTCTCCAGTTTTTATCTGCAGATATTTCCTTTTTCACCAAAGGCCTCTATGAGTTCCCGAATATCTCTTTGTAGATTCCCCAAAAACCGTGCCACGAAACTTCTCAAAGAAAAGAAAGGTGTAACTCCGTGAAATGAATTCACCCATCACAAAGCAATTTCTCAGAAAACTTCTTCAGACTTTTTACCTGAGGATATTTCCTTTTTCACCATAGGCCTCAAGGCGCTCCAAAATATCCCTTTGCATATTACAGGAAAGTAGTGTTAGCAAGCTGCTCCATGAAAAAAGAGGTGTAACTCCGTGAGATGAACTCACACGTCACAAAGAACTTTCTCAGAAAGCTTCTTTCTAGCTTTTATCTGAGGATATTTCCCTTGTCACCATAGGCTTCAATGCGATCCAAAATATCCCTTCTCAGATTCCTCAAAAACAGAGATGTCAAACTGATCCATGAAAAAAATCGTGTAACTCTGTGCAATGAATTCACAAATCACAAAACAGTTTCTCAGAATGTTTCTTTCTAGTTTTTGTCTGAAGTTATTTACTTTTTCACAATAAGCTTCAAAAAGCTCTGAAATATCACATCATAGATTCCAAGAAGACAGTGTGAGCAAATAGCTCAATGAAAAGAACAGGGTAACTCTGTGACTTGAATGCACACATCAGAAAGCAATTTCTCAGAAAGCTTCTTTTTTGGTATTTCTATGGGAATATTTCCTTTGTCACCATAGTCTTCAATGCACTCATAAACATCCTTTTGCAGACTCCATGAAAACAGTGTAATCAAATGACTCAAAGAAATGAATGGTGTAGCTCTGTGAGACAAAGCAGTTTCTCAGAAAGCTTCTTCCTACATTTAATCTGAGGATATTTCTTTTTTCGCCATAGGCCTCAATGTGCTCCCAAATGTCCTTTGCAGATTCCATGAAAACAGTGTTAGCAAACTGCTCCATGAAAAGAAAGGTGTAACTCTGTGAGATGAATTCACACATCACAAAGAACTTTCTCAGAAAGCTTCTTTCTAGTTTTTTTCTGAGGATATTTACATTTTCACCATAAGCTTCAATGTGCTCCAAAATATCCCATTGCAGATTAAAAGAAAATAGTGTTAGCAAACTGCTCAATGAAAAGTACAGTGTAACTCTGTGAGATGAACTGACACAACACAAAGCAGTTTCTCAGAAACCTTCTTTTAGGTTTTTATCTGAGGATATTTCCTTTGTCTCTATAGACATCAATGTGCTCCAAAATATCCTATTACAGATTCCATGAAAAAGATGTTATAAAACTGCTCAATGGGAAGGACAGTGTAGTTCTGTGAGATGAATTCACAAATCACAATTCAGTTTCTCAGAAAGCTTCTCTCTAGTTTTTATTCACATATCACAAAGAACTTTCTCAGAAAGCTTCTTTCTATCTTTCTCTGATGATGTTTCCTTTGTCATCGTAACCTTCATAGCGATCCAAAATATACCTTCTCAAGTGACCCAAAAAAGGTGTTCCCAAGCTGATCCATGGAAAGAATCATGTTGCACTGTGAGATGAATTAACACATCACAAAGTGGTTTCAGAGAAAGCTTCCTTCTATTTTTTATATGAGGATATTTCCTTTTTCACCATAAGCTTCAATGCACTCTGAAATATCCCATTGCAGAATACAAGAAAACAATGTTAGTAATCTGCTCAATGGAAAGAAAGGTGTAGCTCTGTGCGATGACTGCACACATCACAAAGCAGTTTCTCAGAATTCTTCTTTCCTTTTTATCTGAGGATGTTTAACTTTTCACCATTGGCCTCAAAGCACTCCCAAATATCCCTTTTGCAGATTCCACGAAAACAGAGTTTGCAAACTCCTCCATGAAAAGAAAGGTGTAACTCTATGAGTTGAATTCACATATCACAAAGAATTTTCTCAAAAACATTCTTTCTCGTTTTTATCTGAGAATATTTCCTTTGTCACCATAGGTTTAAATGACATCCAAAATATCCCTTCTCAGTTTCACCAAAAACAGTTCTACGAAACTGCTCCATGAAAAGAATTGTGTAACTGCATGAGACGAATTAAAACATCAGAAAGCAATTTGTCAAAAAGCTTCTTTCTAGTTTTTATCTGAGGATATTTCCGTTGTCAGCATAAACTTTAATGTGTTCTGAAATATCAGATTGCAGATTCCAAGAAAACAGTGTAAGCAAACTGCTCAATGCAAAGAACAGTGAAACTCTGTGAGATGATTCACACATCACAAAGGATTTTCTCAGAAAGCTTCTTTCTAGATTTTATCTGAGGATATTCCCTTTTTCACTACAGGCATTGAAGTGCTTCGGAATATCCCATTGCCGATTCCATGAAAACAATGTTAGCAAGCTGTTCCAGGAAAAGAACGGTGTAACTATGTGCTACGAATTCACACTTAACAAGAACTTTCTCAGAAACTTTCTTTCTAGATTTTAACTAAGGATATGTCCTTTGTCGCCATAGACTTCAATGTGATCCAAAATATCCCTTCTCAGATTCCCCAAAAACAGTGCCACCAAATGCTCCATGAAAAGAATCATGTAACTCTGTGAGATGAATTCACAAATCACAAAGCAGTTTTTCAGAAAGCTTCTTTCTTGTTTTTGTTTTAGAATGTTCCGTTTCTCACCATTAGCCAGAAGGTGCTTGTGAATATCCGTTTGCAGATAGCAGGAATTTAGTTTTAGCAAACTGCTCCATGAAAAGAAAGGTATAAATTTGTGAGATGAATTCACACATCATAAAGCAGTTTCTAAGATAGGTTCTTTTTGGCTTTTGTCAGAAGATATTTCTGTTGTCACCATAAGCTTCAATGCACTCTGAAATATCCTTTGCAGATTCCATGAAGACAGTGTTATTAAACTGCTCAATGAAAACAACAGTGTAACTCTGTGACATGAATTCACACATCTTAAAGTAGTTTCTCAGAAAGCTTACTTCTAGTTTTTATCTGAGGATACTTCAACAAAGCTTCAATGAGCCCCAAAATATCGCTTCTCAGATTCCCCAAAAACAGTGCTACCAAACTCTTCATTGAAAAGAATGGTGTAACTCTGTGAGATGAGTTCACATATCACAAAGTTGTTTCACAGAAAAACTCTTTTTAGTTTTTATCTGAGGATATTTCTTTTTTCACCATATTCCTCAAAGTGATCCTGAAAATCCCATTGCAGATTAAAGGAAAAAAGTGTTAGGAAACTTCTCAATGAAGAGAATGATGTAACTCTGTGAGACGAATTCACACATCACAAAGCCGTTTCACAGAAAGCTTCTTTGTAGTTTTTATCTGAGGATATTTCTTTGTCACCATAAGCTTCAATGTGCTCCGAAAAATCAGATTGCAGATTCCATGAAAACAGAGTAAGCAAACTCCTCAATGCTAGGAACAGTGTAACTCTATGAGATGAATTCACACATCACATACAGTTTCTCAGAAAACATCTTTCTAGTTTTTATGTGAGTATATTTCCTTTATCACCCTAGGCTTCATTGTGATGCAAAACATCCCTTCTCAGATTCCCCCAAAACAGTGCTACCATATGAAAAATTCAATGCACTCTGAAATATCCTATTGCAAATTCCACGGAAATGGTGTTAGCAAACTGCTCCACAAAAAGAGTGCCGTAACTGCGTGAGATCAATTCACACATCACAAAGCAGTTTCTCAGAAAGATTCTTTCTAGTTTTCATCTGAAGATATTTCCTTTTTCACCATAGGTCTCAGCTAGCTCACAAATATCTCATTGTAGATTCCATGAAAACAGAGTTAAAAAACTGCTCCATGAAAATAAAGATGTTACTCTGTGAGATGAATTCACACATCACAAAGCAGTTTCTCAGAAAGCTGCTTTTTATTTTTTGTCTGAGGATATTTTCTTTGTCCCCATAGGCTTCAATGCGATCCAAAATGTCTCTTCTCAGATTACACAAAAAGTGTGTGCTACCAAAATGATGCTTAAAAAGTATCTCGTAATTCTGCAAGATGAATTAACACACCCAAATTAACACATACCAAAGTGGTTTCTCAGAAAGCTTCTTTTTAGTTTTTATCTGAGGATATTTACTTTTTCACCATATATCTCAATGCACTCCCGAATATCCCATTGCAGATTCCACGAGAAAAATGTTAGCAACTTTCTCAATGAAAAGATTGGTGTAACTCGGTGAGGTGAATACATACATCACAAATAAATTTCTCAGAAAGCTTCTTTATAGTTTTTATCTGAGGATATTTCCTTGTTAACTAAAGACTTCAATGCAGTATAAAATATCCCTTCTCAGTTTCCCCAAAACTAGTGCTACCAAACTACTCCATGAAAGAATCATGTTACTCTGTGAGATGAATTCATTAATCACAAAGCAGTTTATCAGAAAACTTCTTTCTAGTTTTTGTCTGAGGATATTTCCTTTTTCACTGTAGGCCTCAATAAGCTCACAAATATCTCTTTGAGATTACATGAAAGTAGTGTTAGCAAACTGCTTCCTGAAAAGAAAAGTGTAAATCTGTGAGATAAATTCACACATCACAAGCAACTTCTCAGAAACCTTTTTTTTTTTTTGGTTTTTGCCTGAGGATATTTCCTTTTTCACCATAGGCCTCAAGGCACTCCAAAATAGCCCTTTGCAGATTACAGGAAAACAGTATTAGCAATTTGCTCCATGAAAAGAGAGGTGCAACTCTGAGATGAATTCACACATCACAAAGAACTTTCTCAGAAAGCTTCTTTCTAGCTTTTATCTGAGGATATTTCCTTTGTCACCATAGGCTTCAATGCGATCCAAAATATCCCTTCTCGGATTCCCCAAGAACAGAGCTGTCAAACTGATCCAAAAAGAATCATGTAACTCTGTGCAGTGAATTCACAAATCACATAACAGTTTCTCAGAATGTTTCTTTCTAGTTTTTGTCTGAGGATATTTACTTTTTCACAATAAGCTTCAGAGTGCTCTGAAATATCCCATCATAGATTCCAAGAAAACAGTGTGAGGAAACAGCTCAATGAAAAGAACAGGGTAAATCTGTGACTTGAATGCACACATCAGAAAGCAGTTTCAGGAAAGCTTCTTTTTCTTCTTTCTATGGGAATATTTCCTTTGTCACCATAGTCTTCAATGCACTCAGAAATATCCTTTTGCAGACTCCACGAAAACAGTATAATCAAATGGCTCAAAGAAAAGGTGGTGTAGCTCTGTGAGACGAATTCACCTATCACAAAGCAGTTTTTCAGAAAGCTTCTTCCTGGATTTAATCTGAGGATATTTCTTTTTTCACCATAGGTCTCAATATGCTCCCAAATTTCCTTTGCAGATTCCATGAAAACAGTGTTAGCAAACTGCTCCATGAAAAGAAAGGTGTAACTCTGTGTGATGATTCACACATCACAAAGAACTTTCTCAGGAAACTTCTTTCTAGTTTTTATCTTAGGGTATTTCCATTGTCATCATAAATTTCAATGCACTCCAAAATATCCCATGGCAGATTAAAAGAAAATAATGTTAGCAAACTACTCAATGAAAAGTACAGTGTAACTCTGTGAGATGAATTGACACACCACAAAGCAGTTTATCAGAAAACTTCTTTTTGGTTTTCATCTGAGGATATTTCCTTTGTCTCCATAGACATCAAAGTGCTCCGAAATATCCTGTTACAGATTCCACGAAAAAAGTGTTTTAAAACTGCTCAATGGAAAGGACACTATAGCTCTGTAAGATGAATTCATAAATCACAATTCAGTTTCTCGGATTGCTTCTTTCTAGTTTTTTTCTGAGGATATTTGTTTTGTCACTGTAGGCGCCAAGGTGCTCCCTTATATCCCTTTGCAGATTCCACGAAAACAGTGTTACCAAACTGCTACAATAAAAGAATCGTGTACCTCTGTGAGGTGAATTCACACATTGCAAAGCAGTTTCTCAGAATGCTTCTTTATAGTTTTTATCTGAAGATACTTCCTTTGTCACCATAGGTTTCAATGCAATTCAAAATATTCCTACTCCGATTCACCAAAAACAGAGCAACCCAACTGTTTCATGAACAGAAAGGTGTAACACAGGGAGGTAAATTCGCACATCACAAAGAAGTCCCTCAGAAAGCTTCCTTCTACATATTATCTGAGGATATTTCCCTTGTCACCATAGGCTTCAATGCCATTCAAAATATTGCTTCTCAGATTCCCCAAAATAGTGCTACCAAACTGCTCTATGAAAACAAAAGTTTAACTCTGTGAGATGAATTCACAAATCACAAAGCAGTGTCTCAGAAAGCTTCTTTCTAGTTGTTGTCTGATAATATTTCCTTTTTCACCAAAAGCTTCAATGTGCTCCAAAATAACTCATTCCAGATTCCAAAATTCAGAGTGAGCAAACTGCTCTGTGAAAAGAACAGTGTAACCCTGTGAGATAAATTCACATATCACAAATCAGCTTATCAGAAACCTTCTTTTTCATTTTTATCTCAGGATATTCCCTTTGTCACCATAGGCTTCAATGTGATCCAAAATATCCCTTCTCAGATTCCCCAAACACATTTCTACCATAAAGCTACATGAAATGAATCATGTAACTCTGTGAGATAAATTAACACATAACAAAGCTGTTTCTCAGAATGCTTCTTTCTATTTTATATATGAGCATATTTCCTTAGTCACTATAAGCTACAATGTTCTCCGAAATATCCCATTGCAGATTCCGAGAAAACAGTGTTAACAAACTGCTGAATGAAAAGAGCACTATAATTCTGGGAGATGAATTCACACATCACAAAGCATTTCACAGAAAGCTTTTTTTTGGTTTTTATCTGAGGATATTTTCTCTGTCACCGTAAGCTTCAATATTCTCCCAAATATACTGTTGTGGATTCCACTGAAACAGTGATATCAAACTGCTCAATGAAAAGAATGGTGTAACCCTGTGAGATGAATTCACACATCACAAAGAACTTTCTCAGAAAGATTTATTCTTCTTTTTATCTGAGGATATTTACTTTGTCACAATAGGCTTCAATTGTTATCAAAAATATCCCTTATCAGATATCACAAAAACAGTGCTACCAAACTACTCCATGAAAATAATCTTGTAACTCTGTGAGAGGAATTTACACATCAGAAATAATTTCCTCAGAATGATTCTTTCTAGTTTTTATATGAGGGTATTTCCTTTGTCACCTTAACCTTCAATGTGCTCAGAAATATTCCTTTGCAGATTCCACGAAAACATTGTTAGCAAACTGCTCAATGAAAAGAAAGGTGTAACTCTGTGAGATGAATTCACAAATCACCAAGCAGTTTCTCAGAAAGCTTCTTTCTAGTTTTTGTCTCAGGATATTTCCATTGTCACCATAAGCTTCAATGCTCTCCCAAATATCCCATTGCAGATTCCTTGAACACAGTGTTAGCAAACTGCTCCAAGAAAAGAATGGTGTAACTCTGTGAGAGGAATTCACATATCACAAAGTGGTTTCCTAGAAAGATTCTTTCTAGTTTTTATCTGATTATGTTTCCTTTGTCACTGTAGGATTCAAAGCATTTCAAAATATCCTTCTCATATTCCCCAAAAACACTGCTACCAAATGTGCTCCATGAAAAGAATCATAAAAATCAGTGAGATGAATTCACGAATCACAAAGCAGTTTTTCAGAAATCTTGTTTCTGGATTTTGTCTGAGGATGTTTCCTTTGTCACCATAAGCTTCAATGCACTCCAAAATACTACATTGCAGATTCCAAGAAAACAGTGTTAGCAAAATGCTCAGAGAAATGAACAGTGTGACTCTGTGAGACAACTTCACACATCACAAAGCAGTTGCTCAGAAAGCTTTTTGATTTTGTATGAGGGTATTTCCTTTGTCACCCTGGGACTCAATGCACTCCCAAATATCCCTTTGCAGATTCCACGAAAACAGTGTTAGCAAACTGCTCAATGAAAAGTATGGTGTGTCCCTGTGAGATGAATTCTCACATCACAAAACGGTTTCTCAGAAAGCTTCTTTCTAGTTTTTATCTGAGGATACTTCCTGTTTCAAGATAGGCCTGAATTCGCTACCAAATATCCCTTTGCAGATTCCATGAAAACAGTGTTAGAAAACTTCTTAATGAAAAGAATGGTGTATCTCTGTGAGATAATTTCACACATCACAAAGCAGTTTCTTAGAAAGCTTCTTTATAGTTTTTATCTGAGGATATTTCTTTTTTCACCATAGGCCTCAAAGCACTCTGAAATATCCCTTTGTAGATTCCATGTAAACAGTGTTAGCAAACTATTCCATGATAGGAAAGATGTATCTCTGAATTATGGATTCACACATCACAAATAACTTTCTCAGAAAGCTTCTTTCTTGTTTTTTCTGAGGATATTTCCTTTGTCACCATAGACTTCAATGTGATCCAATATGTCCCTTATCACATTCCCCAAAAAGAGTGCTACCAAACTGATCCATGTAAAGAATCGTGTAACTCTGTGAGATGAACTTGAAAATCACAAAGTGGTTTCTCAGAATGCTTCTCTTTAGTTTTTATTTGAGGATGTTTCCATTGTCACCATAAGCTTCAATACGTTTCGAAATATCCCATTGAAGATTCCAAGAAAACTGTGATAGCAAACTGATCAATGAAAAGAAGAGTGTAAATCCGTGAGATGAACTCACACATCACAAAGGAGTTTCTCAGAAAGCTTCTTTATAGTTTTTTTCTGAGGATATTTCCTTAATCACCATATTCCTCAATGTGCTCTCAAATTTCCTTTTGCAGGTTCATTGAAAACAGTTTTTCCAAACTCCTCCATGGAAAGAATGGTGTAACTCTATGAGATGAATTCACACATCACAAAGAAGTTTCTCAGAAAGCTTCTTTTTAGTTTTTATCTGAGGATATTTTCTTTTTCCATCTAGGAATCATTGCCCTCTGAAATGTCCCATTCCAGGTTTCATGAAAAGAGTGTTTGCAAATTGCTCCATGCAAAGAAAAGTGTAACTCTGTGAAATAAATTCACACATCACAAAGAAGTTTCTCAGAAAGCTTATTTCCAGTTTTTATCTAAGAATGTTTCCTTTGTCAAAATAGGCTTCAATGTGATCCAAAAGATCCTTCCTCAGATCCCCCAAAACAGTACTACGAAACAGATCCATGAACAGTATCATGTAACTCTGTGAGATGAATTAACACATCAAAAAGCGGATTCTCAGAAAGCTTGTTTCTAGTTTTTATCAGAGGATATTTCCCTTGTCACCATAAGTTTCAACGCCATCCAAAATATCCCTTCTCAGATTCCCCAAAAGCAGTGCTACCAAACTGCTCCATTGAAAGTTTCCTGTAATTCTGTGAGATGAAGTCACAAATCACAAAGCAGTTTCTCAGAAAGCTTCCTTCTGGTTTTTGTCTGAGAATATATCCTTTGTCACTGTAGGCTTCAATATGCTCCCAAATATCCTATTGCAGATTCCATGAAAACAGTGTTTTTAAACTACTAAGTGAAAACATCAGTGTATCTCTGTGAGATGAGTTCGCCCATCCCAAAGTAGTTTCTCAGATAGCTTCTTTCCAGTTTTTATCTGAAGATATTTCCTTTTACACCATAGGCCTCAATGCGCTCCCATACATCACTTTGCAGACCCACGAAAACTGTGTTTGTAAACTCCTCCATGAAAAGACGGGTGTAACTGTGTGAGATGAATTCAAACATCGCAAAGAAATTTCTCAGAAAACTTCTTTCTTGTATTTATTGGAATATATTAACTTTGTCACGATAGGCTTCAATGCGATCCAAAATATACCTTCTCAGATTCCCCAAAAACAGTGCTACCTAACGTCTCCATGTAAGGAATGGTATAACTCTGTGAGAAAAATTCACACATCACACAGCTGTTTCTCAGAAAGCTTATTTCTAGTATTTATCTGAGGATATTTCCTTTTTCACCATAGGCCTCAATGTGCTCCAGAATATCCCATCACAGATTCCACAAAAAAAAGTTACCAAACTTCTCAATGAAAAGAATGGTGTGACTCCATGAGATGAATTCCCACATCAGAAAGAAGTTTCTAAGAAAGTTTCTTTCTAGATTTTATCTGAGGATATTTCATTTGTCACCATAGGCTTCAATGTGATCCAAATTATCCCTTCTCAGATTCCCCAAAAACAGAGTTACCAAACTGCTCCATGAAAAGATTCATGTAACTCTGTGAGATGTACTCACAAATCACACAGCAGATTGTCATAAAGCTTCTGCCTAGTTTTTGTCTGAGGATATTTCCTTTTCCATTGTTTGCCTCAATGCGCTTGTGAATATCCCTTTGCAGATTCCATGAAAATAGTGTTAGCAAACTGCTACATGAAAAGCAAGGTGTAAATCTGTGATATGAGTTCAAACATCAGAAAGCTGTTTCTCAGAAAGCTTCTTTTTGGTTGTTCTCTGAGGATAATTCCTTTGAAACCATAGGCTTCAATGCACTCTCAGATATCCCTTCTCAGACACCACAAAAACAGTGATGCCAAAGTACTCCATCAACAGAATCGTTTACCTCTATGAGATGAATGCACATATCACAAGGGAGTTTCTCTGAAAGGTTCTTTCTCGTTTTCATCTGAGGAAAATCCTTTTTCACCATATTCCTCAACACACTCCCGAATATCCCATTGCAGTTTATACGAAAAAAGTATTAGCAAACTTCTCAATAAAAAGAACAGTGTTACCCTGTGAGATGAATTCACACATCACAAAGCCATTTCACAGAAAGATTCTTTTTGGTTTTTATCTGAGGATATTTCCTTTATCACCTTAGGTTTCAATGCAGCCCAAAATATCCCTTCTCAAATTCCACAAAAATTGTGCTACTAAAGTGCTCCACGAAAAGAATGGTGTAACTCTGTGAGATGAATTCAGCCATCACAAAGTTGTTTCTCAGAGAGCTTCTTTCTAGTTTTTAACTGAGGATATTTCCTTATTCACCATATTCCTCAATGTGCTCTGGAATATCTCATCCCAGATTCCACGAAAAAAGTGTTAGCAAACTTCTCAATGAAAGAACAGTGTAATTCTATGAGATGAATTCACACATCACAAAGAACTTTCTCAGAAAGCTTCTTTCTAGATTTTATCTGAGGATAGTTCCTTTATCACCACAGGCTTCAATGCAGTGTAAAATATCACTTCTCAGATTCCCCAAGAACAGTGCTACCAAACTGCTCCATGAAAAGAATCATGTAACTCTGTGAGATTAATTCACAAATCACAAAGCAACATCTCAGAATGTTTCTTTCTAGCTTTTTTTCTGAGGATATTTTCTTTTTCATCATTTGCCTCAATGCACTCATGAATAGCCTTCTGCAGATTCCACGAAAATAGTGTTAGCAAACTGCTTCAAGAAAAGAAATGTGGAAATCTGTGAGATGAATTCTCACATCACAAAGCAATTTCTCAGAAAGCTTCTTTTTGGTTATAGACTGAGGATATTTAATTTGTCACCGTAGGCTTCAATGTGCTCCCAAATATCCTATTGCAGATTCCATGACAATAGTGTTATCAAACTGCTCAATGAAAACAACAGTGTAACTCTGTGAGATGAATTCACAGAAACTTTCTTTCTCAGAAAGCCTCTTTCTAGTTTTTACCTGAGGATATTTCCTTTGTCACCACAGGTTTCAATGCTATAAAAAATATCCCTTCTCAGATTCCCCAAAAAGAATTCTACAAAACTGCTCCATGAAAAGAAAGGTGTAACACTGTGAGATAAATTCACACACCCCAAAGAGGTTTCTCTGAAAGCTTCTTTCTAGTTTTCATCTGAGGATATTTCCTTAGTAAACACAGGCTTCAATGCAATCCAAAATATCGCTTCATGATTCAAAAAAAAGAGTGCTACTAAACTACTCAATGAAAAGAATCGTGAACTCTGTGAGGTGAATTAACACACCACAAAACAGTTCTTCAGAATGTTTCTTTGTAGTTTTTATATGAGGATATTTCCTTTGTCACCATAAACTTCAATGTGCTCCAAAATATCGCATTGCAGATTTCAAGAAAACAGTGTTAGCAAACTGCTCAATGAAAAGAATGGTGTGACTCTGTGAGATGAATTAACACATCACAAAGCAGCTTCACAGGAGGGTACTTTCCAGTTTTTATGTGAGAATATTTTGTTTTTCACCATAGGACTCAATGCGCTCGCAAATATCCAATTGCAGATTACACGAAAACAGTGTTACCAAACTGCTCAATGGAAAGAAAGGTGTAACACTGTGTGATGAATTCAAACATCACCAAGAAATTTCTCAGAAAGCTTCTCTCTTTTTTTATCTGAAGATATTTCCTTTGTCACCATAGGATTCAATGCAATCCAAATGATCCCTTCTCTGATTCAACAGAAAGAGTGCTACCAAATCGCTGCATGAAAAGAAAGGTGTAAGTCTGTGAGATGAATTAACAAATAACAAAGCAGTTTCCCAGAAACCTTCTTTCTAGTTTTTGTCTGAGGAAATTTCCTTTGTCACCATAAGCTTCAAAGCGCTCCAAAATATCCCATGGAAGATTCCAAGAAAACAGTGTTACCAAACTGCTCAATTAAAAGAACAGTGTAACTCTGGGATATGAATTCACACATCACAAAGCAGCTTCTCAGAAAGCTGCTTTATGATTTCCATCTGAGGATATTTATTTTTTCACCATATTCCTCAAGGCACAGGGGAATATCCCTTTGCAGATTCCACAAAAATATTGTTAGTAAATTCTTCCATGAAAAGAAAGTAGTAAATCTGTGAGATGAATTCACATATCACAAAGCAGTTTCTCTGAAAGTTTTTTTTTTTTTTTTTGTCTCAGAATATTTCCATTGTCACCATAGGCTTCAATGTGCTCCCAAATATCCTAATGCCAATTCCATGAAAACAGTGTTAGCATCTTCTCCATGAAAAAAAATGTATAACTCTGTGAGATGAATTCACATGTCACAAAGAACCTTCTCAGAAAGCTTCTTTCTAGTTTTCATCAGAGGATATTTCCTTTATCACCATAGGCTTAAATGTGATCCAAAATATCCCTTCTCACATTTCCCAAAAACAGTGCTACCAAACTGTGCCATGCAAAGAAAGGGGCAACTCTGTGAGATGCATTCCCACATCACAAAGAAGTTTCACAGTAAGCTTCTTTTTTGTTTTTGTCTGAGGATATTGCATTTATCACCATATACTTCAATGCACTCCAAAATATCCCTTCTCAGACTCCCCAAAAATATCTCATTGCAGATTCCAAGAAAACAGTGTTAGCAAACTGTTTAGTGAAAGAACAATGTAACTCTATGAGATGAATTCACACATCACAAAGCAGTTTCTCAGAAAGCTTCTTTCTAGTTTTTATCTAAGGATATTTCCTTTTTCACTATAGGCCTGAATGCATTCCCAAATATCCCTTTGCAGATTCCATGGAAACAGTGTTAGCAAACTGCTCCATGAAAAGAAGGGTATAACTCTGTTTGGGGAATACACACATCAGAAACTAGTTTCTCAGAAAGCTTCTTTCTAGTTTTTATCACAGGATATTTCCTTTATCTCCACATTCCTCAATGCTCTCTGGAATACCCCATTGGATATTCCATGAAAACTGTTAGCAAACTTAGCAAACTTCTCAATGAAAACAACTGTGTAACTCTGTGAGATGAACTCACACATTACAAAGCAGTTTCACAGAAATCTTGTTTCTTGTTTTTTTATGAGGATATTTCCTTTTTCACCATATTCTTCAATTGCACTTGTGAATATTCCTTTGCAGATTCCCCAAGAGCAGTTTTACAAAACTGATTTACAAAAAGAATTTTGTAACTCTGTGAGATGAAGTAACACATTAAACAGCTGCTTCTCAGAAGGTTTCTTAGTAGTTTTTCTATGAGGATATTTCCTTTGTAAAAATAAGCTTCCATGCATTCGAAAATATCCCCTTGCAGATTCCAAGGAAAGAGTGTTAGCAAACTCCTCAATGAAAAGAACAGTGTAATTTCATGAGATGAATTCACACATCACAAAGCAGATTCTCGAAAAAGATTCTATCTACATTTTATATGAGGATATTTCCTTTCCACAACATTCCTCAACTCGCTCCAAAATATCCCTTTCTAGATTCCATGAATACTGTTTGCAAAAGGCTCCGTGAAACGAATGGTGTTACTCTGTGAGATGAATAGACACATCATAAAGAAGTATGCCTGAAAGCTTCCTCTAGTTGTTCTCTGAGGATATTTCCTTCATCACCATATGCTTCAATGAAATCCAAAATATTCTTTTTCAGATTCCTCAAAATCAGTGCTACCAAACTGCTCCATGAAAAGAAAGGTGTAACTCGCAGAGATGAATTCACACATCACAAAGCAGTTTCACAGAAAGTTTTTTATTGGTTTTATTGGAGGATATTTCCTTTCTCACGATATGCCTCAAGGCTCTCCGAAATATTCCTTTGAAGATTCCCCAAAAACAGTGTTAGCAACTTTTCCATGAAAAGAAAGGTGTAACTCTGGGAGATGAATTCACACGTCACAAAGGAGTTTCTCTGAAAGCTTATTTCTAGTTTTTATCTGAGGATATTTCCTTTTTCACCATAGTCTTCAATGTGATTCAAAGTATCCCTTCTCAGATTCGTCAAAAACAGTGCTACAAAACTGCTCCATGAAAAGCGTCTTGTAACTCAGTGAGATGAATTCCTACATGACAAAGTAGTTTCTCAGACAGCTTCTTTCAAGTTTTCTTCAAAGGATATTTCCTTTTCCACCATAAGCCTCAACACATTCCCAAATATCCCTTTGTAGATACCAAGAAAATAGTGTTAGCAAACTGATTCATGAAAAGAAAGCTGTCATTCTGTGAGAAGAGTACATACATCTCAAAGCAGTTTCTCAGAAAGCTACTTTTTAGTTTTTGTCAGAGGATATTTCCTTCATCATGATAAGCTTCAATGTGCTCCAAAATATCCCTTTGCATATTCCAAGAAAACTGTGTTAGAAAACTGCTCAATGAAAACAGCAGTGTAACTCTGTGACATGAATTCAAGCATCACAAAGCAGTTTCTCAGAAAACTTCTTTCTAGTTTTTACCAGAGAATACTTCCATTGTCACCATAGGCTTCAAAGCATTCCAAAATATCACTTCTCAGATTCCACAAAAACAGTGTAAGCAAACGGATCCATGAAAGAGTTGCATAACACTGTGAGATGAATTAACACATCACAAAGAAGTTACTCAGAAAGCTTCTTCCTGGTTTTTATCTGAGGTTATTTCCTTTGTCACCATAGGATTCAATGTGATCCAAACTATCCATTCTCAGATTCCACAAAAACAGTGCTAGCCAATGGCTCCATGAAAGAGTGGTGTAAGTCTGTGAGATGAATTCACAAATCACACAGCTGTTTCTCATAAAGCTTCTTTCTGGTTTTTATCTGAGGATATTTCCTTTGTCACCGTAGTCTTCAATGCAATCAAAAATATCCCTTCTCAGATTTCACAAAAGCAGTGCTAACAAACATCTCCATGAAGGAGTAATTTACCTCTGTGAGATGAATTCACACATCACAGAGCAGTTTCTCACAAGGCTTCTTTCTTGTTTTTATCTGAGGATATTTCAGGCCTCAGTGTGCTCACATGTATCTCATTGCAGATTCTGTGAAAACAGTGTTAGCAAACTTCTCAATGAAAGCAGTGTTGTAACTCTGTGAGATGAAAACAAACTCCACAAAGCAGTTTCCGAGAAGGCTTCTCTCCAGTTTTTATCTGAAGATATTTCATTTTTCACCATGGGATTCAATGCTATCCAAGATATCACTTCTGTGATTCCAGAAAAACAGTGCTACCAAACTCTTCCATGAAAGACTGTTGTTAATTTGCGAGATGAATTCACACATCACAAAACAGTTTCTCAGAAAGCTTCTTTCTGGTTTATATCTGAGTATATTCCCTTTGTTACCACAGGCTTCGACGTGATCAAAAATATCCCTTCTCAGATTCCACAAAAACAATGCTAGCCAACGGCTACATGAAAGAGGTGTAACAATGTGAGATGAATTCACACATCACAAAGAAGTTTCTCAGAAAGCTTCTTTCTGATTTTTTACTGAGGATATTTCCTCTCCCACCATAGACTTCAAAGTTATCAAAAATATCCCTTCTGAAATTCCACAAAAACACCGCTGCAAACGGATCCATGAAAGAGTTTTGTAACACTTTGACATGAATTCACACATCACAAAGCAGTTTCTCAGAAACCTTCTTTCTGATATTTATCTGTATATATTTTCTTTGTCACCATAGGCTTCAAAGCAATCCAAAATATCTCTTCTCAGATTCCACACAAACAGTGCTAGCAAACGGATCCATGAAAGAGTTGTGTAACACTGTAAAATGAATTCACAAATCACAAAGCAGTTTCTCAAAAAGCTTGTTTCTGGTTTTTGTATGAGGATTTTTCCTTTGTCACCATAGGCTTCAAAGCAATGCAAAATATCCCTTCTCAGAGTCCACAAAAACAGTGCTAGCAAACGGATCCATGAAAGAGTTGTGTAACATTGTGAAATGAATTCACAAATCACAAAGCTGTTTCTCAGAAAGCTCATTTCTAGATTTGATCTGCGGATATTTCCTTTGTCACTGTAGCCTTCAAAGTGATCAAAAATATCCTTATTCAGATTCCACAAAAACAGTGCTAGCAAATGGCTCCATGAAAGTGTAGTGTAACACTGTGAGATGAATCCACACATCATAGAGCAGTTTCTCAGAAAGCTTCTTTCTAGTTTTTATCTGAGGATATTTCCTTAGTCACCATAGGCTCCATGGAGATCTAAAATACCCCTTCTCAGATTCCACAAATTCAGTGCTAGCCAACAGCTACAGGAAAGAGTGGAGTAACTCTGTGAGATGAATTCACACATCATAAAACTGTTTCTCAGAAGTTTCTTTCTTGATTTTATCTGAGGATATTTCAGGCCTCAATGCACTCCCACATATCTCATTGCAGATTCCACGAAAATATTTTTTGGAAACTTCTCAAAGAAAAGAGTGGTGCAGCTCTGTGAGATGAATTCACATATCACAAAGCAGTTTCTCAGAAGGCCTCACTCTAGTATTTATCTATGGATATTTAATTTTTCACAGTAGGAGTCCATGCCCTCGGAATATCCCATGGCAGATTCCACGAAAACAGTGTTGGGAAACTGCTAAATGTAACGAAAGTTGTATCTCTGTGAGAAGAATTAACTTAACACAAAAGCATTTTCTCATAAGCTTTTTCCAGTTTTATCTGAGGACACTTCCTTTGTTACCATATGCTTAAAGTGATCCAAAATATCCCTTCTCAGATTGAACAAATAGAGTTCTATCAAATTGCTCCTTGAAAAACCAGTATAACAATGTGTGATGAATTCACACTTCACAAAGCAGTTTCTCAGAAAACTTCTTTCTTCTTTTTATCCGAGTATATTTCCTTTTTAACTTGGGCCTCAATGCACTCCCGTATATCTTATTGCAGATTCGGTGAAAACAGTGTTAGCAAACCTCTCAATGAAAGCAATGGTGTAACTCTCTGATATGAATTGACACACCACAAAGCAGTTTCTGAGAAGGATTCCCTCCAGTTTTACCCGAGGATATGTCAATTCTCGCCATAGGATTTTATGCTAATGAAGATATTACTTCTGGGATTCCACAAAGACAATGCTTGCAAACAAAGAGTGGTGTACCTCTGTGAGATGAATTCACACATCACAAAGCAGTTTCTCAGAAAGCTTCTTCCTAGTTTTTATCTGAGGATATTTCCTTTGTCACCATAGGTTTCAAAGCGATCTAAAATATCAGTTCTCAGATTCCACTAAAAAAGTACTAGTCAATGGCTCCACAAAAGAGGGATATAACTCTGTGAGATGAATGCACAAATCACAAAGCAGTTTCTCAGAAAGCTTCTTTCTGGTTTTTATCTGAGAATATTTCCTTTGTCACCACAGGCTTCAAAGTGATCAAAAATATCCCTTCTCAGATTTCACAAAAACAGTGCTAGCAAACAGCTCCATGAAAGAGTAATTTACCTCTGTGAGATGAATTCACATATCACAGAGCAGTTTCTCAGAAAGCGTCTTTCTTGTTTTTATCTGAGGACATTTCAGGCCTCAGTGTGATCCCGTGTATCTCATTGTAGATTCTACAAAAGCAGTGTTAGCAACCTTCTCTATGAAAGCAGTGTTGTAACTCTATGAGATGAATTCATATGCCACAAAGCAGTTTCTGAGAAGCCTTCTCTTCATTTTTTATCTGATGATATTTCAGTTTTCACCATGGGATTCAATGCTATCCAAGATATCCCTTCTGTGATTCCACAAAAACAGTGCTAGCAAACTCTTCCATGAAAGACTGTTGTTAATTTGTGATATGAATTCACATGTCACAAAGAAGTTTCAAAGAAAGCTTCTTTCTAGTTTTTAATTGGAGGATACTTCCTTTGTCACCATAGGTTTCAAAGCGACCAAAAATATCCCTTCTCAGATTCCACAAAAACTGCTAAAAGAAAACAAAAGTGTAACTCTGCATGATGAATTCACCCATCACAAAGAAATTTCTCAGAAAGCTTCTTTCTAGTTTTTTTTTTCCTCAGGATATGTCCTTTTCCATTGGCTTCCATGCACTCCCAAATATCCCTTCTCAGACACCACAAAAACCATGATGCCAAACTGCTCTCTCAATAGAAAACTTTACCTCTATGAGGTGAATGCACACATCACAAAGGAGTTATCCGAAACTTTCTGTCCAGTTTTTACCTGAAGATATTTCCTTCTTCAACATTGGACTCTCTCCACTCCCGAATATCCCTTTGCATATTCCACAAAAACAGTGTTACCAAACTGCTCAATGAAATGGATGATTTATCTCTATGAGATGAATAGTAACATCAGAAAGTAGTTTCTCAGAAAGCTCCTTCCAAGTTTTTATCTGAGGATATTTCCTTTTCCACCATAGGCCTCAATGTGCTCCCAAATATCCCTTTGCAGATTCCACGAAAACAGTGTTAGCAAACTGCTCCATGAAAATAAAGGTGTAACTCTGTGAGATGAATTCACAGATCACAAAGAACTTTCTCAGAAAGCTTCTTTCAAGTTTTTATCTGAGGATCTTTCCTTTGTCAACCTAGTTGTCAATGGGATCCAAAACATCCCTCTGAGATACCAAAAAAAAAACAGTGCCATCAAACAGCTCCAAGAAAATAATGGTGTAACACTGTAAGATGAATTTACACATCCCAAAGCTGTTTCTCAGAAAGCTTCTTTCTAGTTTTCATCTGAGGATATTTCTATTTTCACCATATTCCTCAATGCACTCCTGAATATCCAATTGCAGATTAAATGAAAACAGTATTAGCATATTTCTCAATGAAAATAACTTTGTAACTCTGTGAGATGATTTCACACATAACAAAGCAGTTTCACAGTAAGTTTCTTTTTGGTTTTTACCTGAGGATATTTTCTTTGTCAACAGAGACTTCAATGTGCTCCGAAATATCCTATTGCAGATTCCACGAAAATAGTGTTAGCAAACTGTTGAATGAAAAGAACAATGTAACTCTGTTAAATGAATTCAGACATTACAAAGCACTTTCTCAGAAAGTTTCCTTCTAGTTTTTATCTGAGGATATTTCCTTATTCGCTATAGACTTCTATGCGCTCCCAACTATTCCTTTGCAGATTCCATGAAAACAGTGTTAGCAAACTGCTCCGTGAAAAGTAAGGTATAACTCTCTGAGATGAATTCACACATCACAAACAACTTCCTCAGACGCTCCCAAATATCCCTTCTCAGACACCATAAAAACAGTGATGCCAAAGTGCTCTCTCAATAGAAACGTTTAGATCTATGAGATGAATGGACACATAACAAAGGAGGTTCTCAGAAAGCCTCTCTCCTGTTTTTACCTGAAGATATTTCCTTTTCTGTCATTGGACCCTATGCACCCTCGAATATGCCTTTGCAGATTCCATGAAAACAGTGTTACCAAACTGCTCCATGAAAAGCAAGGGGTAACTCTGCGAGATGAATTCATGCATCATAAAGAAGTTTCTCAGAAAGCTTCTTTCTAGTTTTTATCTGAGGATATTTCCTTTGAATCCATAGACTTCAACTCTCTCTGCAATATCAGATTGTAGATTCCAAGAAAACTGTGTAAGCAAACTGCTCAACATAAAGAACTGCATAACACTGTGAGATGAATTTACCCACCACAAAGCAGTTTATCAGAAAGCTTCTTTCTGGTTTTTATCTGAGGATATTTCCTTTTTCTATTTAGGCCTCAAGGCGCTCCTAAATATCCCTTGCAGATTCCAGGAAAACAGTGTTAGAAAACTTCTCCATGAAAAGAAAGGTGTAACTGTGAGAGGAATTAACACATCATGAAGAAGTTTCTCAGAAAGCTTCTTTCTGGTTTTTAACTGAGGATATTTGCTTTGTAACCAGAGGCTTCAGTGCAATCCAAAATATCCCTTCTCAGAGCCACCAAAAACAGTGCTACCAAACTGCTCCATGAAAAGAAAGGTATAACTCTGGGACATCAGTTCAAAAATCACAAAGGAGTTTCTCAGAAAGCTTCTTTCTAGTTTTTGTCTAATGATATTTCCTTTGTCACCATAGGCTTCAATGCGATCCAAAATATCCCTTCTCAGATTCCCCAAAAACAGTGCTACCAAACTGCTCCATGAAAAGAATTGTATAACTCTATGAGATGAATACACAGAACACAAAGCAGTTTCTCAGAAAGCTTCTTTTTAGTTTTTGTCTGAGGATATTTCCTTTATCACCAGAGGCCTCAATGCGCTCCTGAATATCCCTTTGCAGATTTCATGAAAACAGTGTTAGCAAACTGCTCCATGAGAACAATGATGTAAATCTGTGAGATGAACTAACACATCACAAAGCAGTTTCTCAGAAGGTTTCTTTTTGCTTTTTATCTGAGGATATTTCCTTTGTCACCATAGTCTTCAATGTGCTCCCAAATAGCCCATGGCAAATTCTATGAAAACTGTCTGTTAGCAAACTGCCTCAAGAAAGGAAGAGTGTAACTCTGTGAGATGAATTCACACATCACAAAGAAGTTTCTGAGAGAGATTCTTTGTAGTTTTGAACTGAGGTTATTTCCTTTGTCACCAAAGTCTTCAATGCAACCCAAAATATCCCTTCTCAGACTCCCCAAAAACAGTGCTACAAAACTGTTCCATGAAAAGAATGGTGTAACTCTGTGAGATGAATTCACATATCACAAAGATGTTTCTCAGAAAGCTTCTTTCTAGTTTTTATCTGAGGATATTTTATTTTTCATAATAGGCCTCAATGCATTTAGGCCTTTTGCAGTTACACGAAAACGGTGTTAGCAAACTCTTCCATGAAAAAAATCATGTAACTTTGTGAAATAAATTCATGCATCACAAGGAAGTTTCTCAGAAAGCTTCTTTCTAGTTTTTATCTGAGGATAATACCTTTCTCACACTAGGATTCAATGCGATTCAAAATATCCCTTCTGGCATTAACCAAAAACAGAGCTACCATACTACTCCATGAAAAGAAATGTGGAAATCTGTTGGATGAATTCACACATCACAAAGCTGTTTCTTAGAAAGCTTCTTTTTGGTTTTTTCAGAGCATATTTCCTTTGTCACCATAAGCTTCAATGCACTGCAAAATATCCCATTGCAGATTCCAATATAACAGTGCTAACAAACTGGTCAATCAAAAGAACAGTGTAACTCTGTGAGTTGAATGCACACATCACAAAGGAATTTCTCAGAAAGCTTCTCTCTAGTTTTTACCTGAAGATATTTCCTTTTTGCCATTGTACTCTATGGGCTCCCGAATATCCCTTTGCAGATTCCACAAAACCAGTTTTACCAAATTGCTCCATGAAAAGAAAGGTGTAACTCTGTGAGACAAATTCACCCATCGCAAAGCAGTTTCTCAGAAAGCCTCTTTCTGGTTTAAATCTGAGGATATTTCCTTTTTCACCATAGGCTTCAAAGAGCTCCCGAATATCTCCTCTCAGATAACATAAAAACAGTGATGCTGAACTGCTAAATCAACAAATACTTCAAACTCTATGAGATGAATACACACATCACAAAACTGTTTCACTAAAAGCTTCTCTCCAGTTTTTATCTGAAGTTTTTCTGTTTTCACCATAGGCCTCTGGGTGCTCCCGAATATCTCCTTGCAGATTCCAGAAAAACAGTGCTACAAAACTGCTCAAAGAAAACAAAGTTGTTACTTGGTTTGATGAATTCACCCATCACAAAGAAATTTCTCAGAAGACTTATTTCTAGTTTTTTTCTCAGGATAGTTATTTTTCCACAATCGGCATCCATGAACTCCCAAATATTCCTTCTAAGACACTACCAAGACAGTGCTACCAAACTGATCCATGAAAAGAATCATGTAACTGTGTGAGATGAATTAACCTATTACAAAGCAGTTCCTCAGAAAGCTTCTTTCTAGTTTTTATATGAAGATAATTCCTTTTTCACTGTAGGCCTCAATGCACTCCGGAATACAACATTGCAGATTCCATGAAAACAGTGTCAGCAAACTTCTCCATGAAAAGATAGGTGAAACTCTGTGAGATGAATTCACACATCACAAATCAGTTTCTCAGAAAGGTTCCTTCTAGTTTAAACCTGAGGATATTTCCTATGTCACCATAAGCTTCAATTCGATCTAAAATATCCCATTGCAGGTTCCAAGAAAACAGTGTTAGCTGACTGCTCAATGGAAATAACATTGTCATTCTGTGAGATGAATTCACACATCACAAAGGAATTTCTCAGAAAGCTTCTTTTTGGTTTTTCTCTGAGGATATTTCCTTTGTCACCATAGGTTTCAATTCGCACCCAAAAATCCAATTGCAGATTCCATGAAAACAGTGTTATCTAATAGCTCAGTGAAAAGAATGGTGTAACTCTGTGAGATGAAATCACACATCACTAAGCAGATTCTCCAAAAGCCTCTTTCTAGTTTTTATCTGAGTATATTTCCTTTTTCACTATAGGCCTCAATGCCCTCCCAAATATCCCTTTGCTGATTCCACAAAAATAGTGTTAGCAAACTGCTCAATGAAAAGAACAGTGCAAGTCTGTGAGATGAATTCACACATCACAAAGAAGTTTCTCAGAAAGCTTCTTTCTAGTTTTTATCTGAGTATATTCCCTTTTTCACCCTAAGCCTCCATGTGCTACCAAATAATCTTTTGCAGATTCCACGAAAACAGTGTTAGAAAACAGCTCCATGAAAAGCAAGTTGTAACTCTGTGAGGTGAATTCAACCATTCCAAAGAACTTTCTCAGAAACCTACTTTCTAGTTTTTTCTGAGGATATTTCCTTTGTCACCATGGGCTAAAACACAATCCAAAATTTCCCTTCTCAGCTTCCTCAAAAACAGTGTTACCAAACTGCTCAGTGTAACTGTGTGAGATGCATTGAGAAATCATATAGCAGTTTCCCACAAAGCTTCTTTCTAGTTTTTGTCTGAGGCTATTTCTGTTGTCACCATAAGCTTCAATTCTCTCCAAAATATCCCATTGCGGATTCCACGAAAAAAGTGTTAGCAAACTTCTCAATGAAAAGAACAGTGCAACTCTGTGAGATGAATTCACATATCATAAAGCAGTTTCACAGAAAGTTTCTTTTTGGTTTTTATCTGAGGATATTTATTTGTTACCACAGGCTTCAATGTGCTCCAAAATATCTTATTGCAGATTCCACTAAACAGTGTTATCAAACTGCTCAATGAAAAGAATGGTGTAACTCTGCAAGATGAATTCACACATCAGAATGCAGTTTCTCAGAAAGCCTCTTTCCAATTTTTATCTGAGGATATTTCCTATTTCACAATAGCCCTCAATGCACTCCCAAAATATCCCTTTGCAGATTCCAAGAAAACAGTTTTATCAAACTGCTCCATGAAAGGAAGTTGTTTCTCTGTGAGATGAATTATCATATCAGAAAGCAGATTCTCAGAAATCTTCTTACTAGTTTTTATATCAGGGTATTTCCTTTGTCATCAAAAGCTTCAATGCACTCTGAAATACCCCATTACAGATTCCAAGAAAACAGTATTAGCAAAATGCTCAGTGAAAAAAACAGTGTAACTGTGTGAGATGAATTCACACATCACAAATCAGTTTCTCAGAATGTTCTTTATGCTTTATATTTTAGGATAATTCTTTTGTCACCATTGGCTTCAGTGTGATCCACAATATCCCTTCTCAGATTCCCCAAAAACAGTCCTACCAAACTGATCCATGAAAAGATTGGTGTAACTCTGTGAGATGAGTTAACACATCACAAAATGATTTCTGAGAAAGATTCTAGTTTTTATATGAGGGTATTTCCTTTGTCAATGTAAGCTTAAAAGGCGCTCTGAAATATCCTATTGTGGAGTCCAAGAAAGCAATATAATCAAGCTGCTCAATGCAAAGAACACTGTAACTCTGTGAGATCAATTCACACATTACAAATAATTTTCTTAGAAAGCTTCCATCTATTTTTTATCTGAGGACTTTTCCTTTGTCACCGTTGGCTGCAATGTGATCCAAAATATTCCTTCTGAGATTCCCCAAAAACAGTGCTAAAAAACTGCTCCATGAAAACAAAGGTGTAACTCTGTGAGATGAATTCAGAAATCAGAAAGCAGTTTCTCAGAAAGCTTCTTTATACTTTTTGTCCGAGGATATTTCCTTTGTCAATATAAGCTTCAATGAGCTTCAAAACCTCTCATTGCGGATTCCAAGAAAACAGTGTTAACAAACTGGACAATGAAAAGAAGAGTGCAACTCTGAAGTGAAATCATGCATCACAAAGCAGTTTCTCACAAGGTTTCTTTTTGGTTTTTATCTGATGATATATCCTTTGTGCTTTGTTCTAGTTTTTATCTTAGGATATTTCCTTTTTCACTAAAGGAAACAACGTGCTTCCAAATATCCCTTTGAAGATTCCATGAAAACAGTGCTAGCAAACTGCTCCATGAAAGAAAGGTGTAATTCTGTGAGATGAATTGACACAACACAAAGAACTTTCTCAGAAATCTTCTTTCTAGTATTTATCTGAAGATATTTACTTTTTCACCACAGGCCTGAAGGCACTTGGAAATATCGGTTTGCCATTTGCAAGAAAACAGTGTTAGCAAACTGCTCCATGAAAAGAAAGGTATAACTCTGTGAGATAAATTCACACATCACAAAGTTCTTTCTCAGAAAGCTGCTTCAAAGTTTTTATCTGAGGATATATCCTTTGTATATCTGAGGATATATCTCACAGGCTTCAATGCGTTCAAAAATATCAATTTTGAGATTCCCCAAAAACAGTGCTACCAAACTGCTCCATGAGAAGTGTCATGTAACTCTGTGAGATGAATTATCACATCACAAAATGGTTTCTCAGAAAGTTTCTTTTTTGTTTTTAATAAGGGCATTTTCTTTTTTGTCATAAGCTTCAATGCACTCTGAAATATCCCATTGCAGATTCCAAGAAAAAAATGTTAGCACACTGCTCAATGAAAAGTAGACTGTAACTCTGTGAGATGAATTCACACATCACAAAGCAGTTTCTCAGAAAGTTTTTTTTTTGTTTTTATTTGAGGATATTTCATTTGTGACCATAGGCTTCAATACAATCCAAAATATCCCTTCTCAGATTCCCCAAAAACAGTGCCACGAAACTGATCCATGAAAAGAATAGTGTAACACTGTGGAATGAATTAACTCCTCACAAAATGGTTTCTCAGAAAGCTTCTTTCTAGTTTTTATATGAGAGTATTTCCTTTGTCACCATAAGCTAAAATTGCGCTCTGAAGTATCCCATTGCAGATTCCAAGAAAACAGTGTTAGCAAACTGCTCAATAAAAAGAACAGTCTAACTGTGTGAGGTGAATTCACACATCAGAAAACAGTTTCTCAGAAGATATCTTTTTGGTTTTTATCTGAGGATATATCATTTTTAACTATAAGGTTCAATACGCTTTCAAATATCCTATTGCAGATTCAACGAAAACAGTGTTATCAAACTGATCAATGAAAACAATGATGTAACGCTGTGAGATGAATTGACACATCACAAAGCAGTTTCTCAGAGAGCTTCTTTCTAGTTTTTATCTGGGGATATTTCATCTTTCACTATAGGCCTTAATGTACTTCCAAATATCCCTTTGTAGTTTCCACTAACACAGCGTTAGCAAACTGCTCCATGTAAGAAAGGTGTAGATCTCTGAGATGAATTCACACAAACTGAAGAACTTTCTCAGAAAGTTTATTTCTGGTTTTATCTGAGGATATTTCCTTTTTCACTATAGACCTCAATGTGCTCCCAAATATCCATTTGCAATGTCCACAAAAACAGTGTTACCAAACTGCTCCATGAAAAAAAAAGGTGTAGCTATGTGAGATGAATTCACACATCATAGAAAACTTTCTCAGAAATCTGCTTTCTAGTTCTTATCTGAGGATATTTCCTTTGTCACAATACACTTCAATACGATTCAAAATATCCCTTTTGAGATTCCCCAAAAACAGTGCTACCAATCTGCTCCATGAAAAGTATCATATAACTCTTTGAGATGAATTAACACATCACAAAGTGGTTTCTCTGAAAGCTTCTTTATGGTTTTTATATGAGGTTATTTCCTTTGTCACCATAAGCTTCAAAGCACTCCGAAATATCCCATTGCAGATTCCAAGAAGACAGTGTTAGCCAACTTATCAATGGAAAGAACAGTGTAACTCTTTGAGATGAATTCACACATCACAAAGCAGTTTCTCAGAAAGTTCTTTTTGGTTTTTATTTGTGGATATTTCTTTTGCCACCATAGGCTTCAATGAGATCCAAAATATCCCTTCTCAAATTCCCCAAAAACAGTACTACCAAACTTATCCATGAAGACTCTTGTAACTCTGTGAGATTAACACTTCACAAAATGGTTTCTCAGAAATGTTCTTTCTAGTTTTCATACGAGAGTATTTCGTTTGTCACCATAGCCTTAAAATGCACTCCAAAATATCCCATTGCAGATTCCAAGAAAACAGAGTTAGCAAACTGCACAATGAAAGAACAGTGTAACTCTGTGAGATGAATTCTCACATCAGCAATAATTTTCTTAGAAAGCTTCCTTCTAGTATTTATCTGAGGATATTTTCTTCATCACCATAGGCTTAAATGCAATCCAAAATATCCCTCCTCAGATTCCACAAAAACAGTGCTATCAAACTCCTCCAAGAAAAGAAAGGTGTAATTTTGTGAGATAAATTCACAAATCAGAAAGCAGTTTCTCAGAAAGCTTCTTTCTAGTTTTTGTCTGAGGATATTTCCTTTGTCACCATAAGCTTCAATGCTCTCCGAAACATCCCATTGGCAGTAACAAGAAAACAGTGTTAGAAAACTGTTCTTTGAAAAGAACAGTGTAACTCTGTGAGATGAATTCACACATCACAAAGCAGTTTCTCAGAAGGTTTCTTTTTGGTTTTTATCTGAGGATATATTCTTTGTCACCATGGGATTCAATACACTCCCATATATCCTATTGCAAAGTCCATAAAAACACTGTTAACAAACTGCTCAATGAAAAGAACAGTGTAATTCTGTGAAATGAATTTACACATCACAAATCACAAAGCAGTTTCTCAAAAAGTTTCTTTCTAGTTTTTATCTGAGGATATTTCCATTTTCACTATAGGCCTCAATGTGCTTCCAAATATTCCTTTGCAGTTTCCACGAAAACAGTGTTAGCAAACTGCTTCATGAAAGAAAGATGTAGCTTTGTTAGATGAATTCACACAACACAAGGAACGTTCTCAGAAAGCTTCTTTCTATTTTTATCTGAGGATATTACCTTCACTTTAGGCGTGAAGGTGCTTGCAAATACCCCTTTGCAGTTTCTAGCAAAACAGTGTTAGCAAACTACTGAATGAAAAGTACAGTGTAACTCTGTGAGATGAATTCACACATCACAGAGAACTTTCTCAGAAAGCTTCTTTCTAGTTTTTATCTGAGGATATTTCCTTTGTCACTGTAGGCTTCAATGCGATCCATAATCACTCTTCTCAGATTCCCCAAAAGAGGTGCTACCAAACTGCTTCATGAAGAGAATCTTGTAAATCTGTGAGATGATTTCACAGATCAAAAAAGAGTTCCTCAGGAAGCCTCTTTTTCCTTTGTCTGTGGACATTTCGTTGTCACCCTAAGCTTCAATCTGCTATGAAATAACCCATTGCAGATTACACAACAACAGAGTTAGACAACTGCTCAGTGAAAAGAAGAGTGTAGCCATCTGCTACATGAAAAGAATCTGGTATCTATGTGAGATGAATTAACACAACACAAAGCAATTTCTCAGAAAGCTTCTTTCTAGTTTTTATGAGGGCATTTCCTTTGTCATCATAAGCTTCAATGCGCTCTGAAGTATCCCATTGTAGATTACATGAATACAGTGCTAGCAAACTGCTAAATGAGTAGAACAGGGTAAATCTGTGAGATGAATTCACACATCACAAAGAAGTCTCTCAGAAAGTTTCTTTCTAGTTTTTGTCTGAGAATATTACCTTATCACCATAGGCTTCAATGCGATCCAAAGTATCCCTTCTCAGATACCCCAAAAACAGTGCTACCAAACTAATCCATGCAAAGAATCGTGAAACTCAGTGAGAAGAATTCACAAATCAAAAAGCAGTTTCTCAGAAAGCTTCTTTCCAGTTTTTATCTGAGGATATTTCCTTTGTTACCATAAGCTTCAATGTGCTCTGAAATATCCCAGTGCAGATTCCAAGTAAATAGTGTTAGCAAACTACTCATTGGAAAGAATGGTGTAACTTTGTGAGATGAATTCTCATGTCACAAAGCAGTGTCTCAGAATGTTTCTTTCTCGTTTTTATCTGGGGGTATTTCCTTTATTACTATAGGTCTCAATGCACTCCCAAATATACCTTTGCGGAATCCACGAAAACAGTGTTAGCAAATTTCTCAATGAAAAGAACAGTGTAACTCTGTGAGATTAATTCACCCATCACAGTGTAGTTTCTCAGAAAGCTTCTTTCTAGTTTTAATCTGAGGGTATTTCCTTTGTCAGCGAATGCCACAATGCACTCCCAAATATCCCTTTGCAGATTCCACAAAAAGAGTGTGAGTAAACCTCTCCATGAAAAGAAAGGTTTAACTCTGTAAGATGAATTCATACATCACAAGAAGTTCCTCAGAAATATTTCTAGTTTTTATCTGACGATATTTATTTTGTCACCATAGACTTCAATGCAATCCAAAATATCCCTTCTCAGATTCCCCAAAAACAGTGCTACCAAACTGATCCATGAAAAGAATCCTGAAATTCTGTGAGAACAATTCACAAATCACACAGCAGTTTCTAAGAAAGCTTCTTTCTCGTTACTATTTGAGGATATTTCCTTTGTCACCATAAGCTACAATGCACTCTGAAATATCCCAGTGCAGATTTCAAGAAAACAGTCTTGGCAAACTGCTCAATAAAAAGAAGAGTGTAGTTCTGTGAGATGAATTCACACATCACAAAGCTGTTTCCCAGAAATCTTCTTTCTTGTTTATATCTGATGATATTTCCTTTTCCAACATAGGCCTCAATGCGTGACAAAATATCCCCTTGCATCTTCCACGTAAACAGTGTTACCAAGCCACTCCATGGAAATAAAGGTATAACTCTGTGAGATGAATTGAAAAATCACAAAGAAGTTTCTCAGAAAGCTTTTTTCTAGTTTTTATCTGAGGATATTTCCTATGACACCATAGGCTTCAATGCGATCCAAAATATCCCTTCTGAGATTCACCAAAAACAGGGCTACCAAACTACTCCATGAATGGTAATGTGTAATACTGAGAGATGAACTCACAAATCAAAAAGCAGTTTCTCAGGAAACTTGCTTTTGGTTTTTATCTGAGGATATGTCCTTTGTTGCCATATGCTTCAATGTGCTCCCAAATATCCTATTGCATATTCCATGAAAACAGTGTTATCAAACAGATCAATGAAAAGAACAGTGTAACTCTATGAGGTGAATTCTTACATCACAAAGCAGTTTCTCATAAAGTTCTTTCTAGTTTTTATCTGAGGATAATTAATTTTTCACTATAGGCCTCAATGTGCTCCCAAATATCCCTTTGCAAATTCCACAAATACAGTGTTAGCAAACGGCTCCATGAAAAGAAAGGTGTAACTCTGTGAGATGAATTCACTCAGCACAAAGAACTTTCTCAGAAAGCTTCCTTCTAGTTTTTATCTGAGGATATTTACTTTGTCACCATAGGTTTCAATTTGATCCAAAATATCCCTTCCCAGATTCCACAAAAACAGTGCTACCAAATTGCTCCAAGAAAGGAATCGTGTAACACTGTGAGATGAATTAAAACATCAGAGAACATTTCCTCAGAAAGCTTCTTCTAGTTTATATATGAGGATATGTCCTTTGTCACCAAAACTTCAATGTGCTCCAAAATATCCCTTTGCAGATTCCACGAAAACTATTTTCCCAAACTGCTCAATCAGAAGTACTGTGTAACTCATTGAGATGAATTAATATATGAGAAAACCGTTTCTCAGAAAGCTTGTTTCTAGTTTTTATCTGAGGATATTTCCTTTTTCAACATAGGCCTCAATGCACTCCCAAATATCCCTTTTCAGATTCCACGAAAACAGTGTTAGCAAACTGCAACATGGAAAGAAATGTGTAACTCTGTGAAGTGAATTCACACATCACAAAGACGTTTCTCAGAAAGCTTCTCTCTAGTTTTTATCCGAGGAAATATCCTTTGTCACTGTATGCTACAAGACCTTCAAAATATCCCTTCACAGATTCCCCCAAGCAGTGCTACAAAACTGCTCCATGAATAAAAAGGTGTAGCTCTGTGGGATGAATTCAAAAATCAAATAGCATATTCTCAGGAAGTTTCTTTCTACTTTTTGTCTGAGGATATTTCCTTTGTCACCATAAGCTTTAATGTGCTCTGAAATATCCTACTACAGATTACAAGAAAACAGTGTTAGCAAACTGCTGAATGAAAACAACATTGTAACTCTCTGAGATGAATTCACACATCACAAAGCAGTTTCCAAGAAAGCGTCTTTCTAGTTTTTATGTGAGGATATTTCCTTTTTAACCATAGGACCCAATGAGCTCCCAAATACCTCTTTAGACATTCCACAAAAGCAGAGTTAGCAAACTGCTCCATGAAAAGAAAGGTGTAACTCTGTGAAATGAATTCACACATCATAAAGAACTTTCTCAGAAATTTTCTTTCTACTTTTATCTGAGGATATTTCCTTTGTCACCATAGGCTTCAAAGCAATAAAAAATATCCCTTTTCTGATTCCCAAAAAACAGTGCTACCAAACTGAACCATGAAATGAATTCTGTAACTCTGTGAGATTAATTAACAGATCACAAAGCGGTTTCTCAGAAAGAATTATTCTAGTTTTTATATGAGGATATTTACTTTGTCACTACAATTTCGAATGCACTCCAAATTATCACATTGCAAATTCCAGGAAAACAGTGTTGGCAAACTCCTCAATGAAAAGAACAATGTAACTCTTTGACATGAATTCACACATTACAAAGCAGTTTCTCAGAGAGCTTCTTTCTAGTTTTTGTCTGAGGATATTTCCTTGTCACCACAGGCCTCACTGCGCTTGCACATATCCCATTACATATTTCACGAAAACAGTGTTAGGAAACAGCTCCATGAAAAGAAAAGTGTAAATTTGTGAAATGAATTCACACATCACAAAGCAGTTTCTCAGAAAGCTTCTTTTTGGTTTTTGTCTGAGGATATTTCCTTTGTCACCATATTCTTCAATGAGCTCCCAAATATCCTATTGCAGATTCCACTAAATTAATTTCAGGAAACTGCTTCAAGAAAAGAATCGTGCTACTCTGTGAGATGAATGCACACATCACAAAGCAGTTTCTCAGAAAGCTTCTTTCTCGTTTTTATTGTGGATATTTCCTTTTTCACCATTGGCTTCAATGCAATCAAAAATATCCCTTCTCAGATTCCCCGAAAACAGTACTACTCTACTGCTGCATGAAAAATATGGTGTAACTCTTTGAGAAGAATTCACAAATATCAAAGCAGTTTCTCAGAAAGATTCTTTCTAGTTTTTATCTGAGAATATTTCCTTTTTCACTGTAGGCCTCAATGAGCTCTCAAATATCCCTTTGCTGATTAGATGAAAACAGTGTTAGCAAACTTTTCAATGAAAAGAAACTAGTAACTCTCTGAGATGAAATCACACATCACAAAGCAGTTTCACAGAAGGCTTCTTTATGGTTTTCATCTGGGGATAGTTCCTTTGTCACCATATGCTTCAATGTGATCCAAAATATCCTATTGCAGATTCCACGAAAACAGTGTTAGCAAACTGCTCAGTGAAAAGAACTCTGTAACTCTGTTAGATGAATTCACACATTACAAAGTAGATTCTCAGAAAATTCTTTTGGGTTTTTATCTGTGGATATTAACTTTGTCACCATAAGTATCAATAGGATTAAAAATATCCCTCATCAGTTTCCCCAAAAACAGGGCTACCAAAATGATCCATGAAAAGGATCATGTAACTCTGTGAGATGAATTAACCCATCACAAAATGGTTTCTCAGAAAGCTTCTTTCCAATTTTTATATGAGGGTATTTCCTTTCTCACCGTAAGCTTAAAATGCACTACAAAATATCCCATTGCAGATTCCAACAAAACAATGTTATCAAACTGATCAATGAAAAGAACAGTGTAACTCTTTGACATGAATTCATACATCACAAAAATTTTCTTAGAAAACTTCTTTCTAGTTTTTATCTAAGGATATTTCCTGTGTCACCATAGGCTTCAATGGGATCCAAAATATCCCTTCTCAGACTCCCCAAAAACAGTGCTGCCAAACTGCTCCAAGAAAGGAAAGTGTAACTCTGTGAGATGAATTCAAATATCAGAAAGCAGTTTCTCAGAAAGTGTCTTTCTAGTTTTTGTCAGAGGATATTTCCTTTGTCAATATAAGCTTCAATGTACTCTGAAACATCCCATTGTGGATTCTAAGAAAACGGTGTTAACAAACTGCTCAATGAAAAGAACATTGTAACTCTGTGAGATGAATTCACACATCACAAAGAACTTTCTCAGAAATCTGCTTTCTAGTTTTTATCTGAGGATATTTTCTTTGTCACCATACGATACAGTGAAATCCAAAATATCCCTTCTGAGATACCCCAAAAACAGTGCCACCTAACTCCTCCATGAAAAGTATCATGTAACTCTGTGAGATGAATTAACACATCATAAAACAGTTTCTCAGGAAACTTCTTTTTAATTTTTATCTGAGGATATTTACTTTCTTACCATATGCCTCAATGTGCTCTGAAATATCCTTTTGCAGATTCCACAATAATAGTGTTAGCATACTGCTCAATGAAAAGAAAGGTGTAAATCGGTGAGGTGAATTCACACATCACAAAGAAGCTTCTCAGAAAGCTGATTTCTGCTTTTTATCTGAGGATATTCCCTTTGTTACCGTAGTGGTCAATGCGATCCAAAATATCCATTCTCAGATTCCCCTAAAACAGTGCTATCAACGGACCCATGAAAGGAATCGTGTACCTCTGTGAGTTGAATTCACGAATCACAAAGCAGTTTCTCTCAAACCTTCTTTCTCATTTTTGTCTGAGTATATTTCCTTTGTCACCATAAGCTCCAACATGCTCCAAAAATATCACATTTCAGATATCAAGAAAACAGTATTAGCAAACTGCTCAATGAAAAGAACAGTGTAAATCTGTAGTTAAATTCACACATCACAAAGCAGTTTCTCAGAAAATTTCTTTCTACTTATTATCTGAGGATATTTTCTTTTTTCCTACAGGTCTCAATGTGCTCCCAAATATCCCTTTGCAGATTCCACGAGAACAGTGCTACCAATATGATAAGAAAAGTGTTACTCTGTGAGATGAATTCAGAAATCAGAAAGAAGTTTCTCGGAATGTTTCTTTCTAGTTTCTGTCTGAGGATATCTCCTTTGTCACCATAAGCTTCAATGCGTTCTGAAGTATCACATTGCAGATTACAAGAAAACAGCATTAGCAAACTACACAATGAAAAGAGCAGTGTAACTCTGTGAGATGAATTCACAGATCACAAAGCAGTTACTCAGAAGGCTTCTTTCTGGTTTGTATCTGAGGATATATTCTTTATCACCATAGGCTTCAATGTGCTCCCTAATGTCTTGTTGCAGATTCCATGAAAAGTGTTATTAAACTGCTTAATGAAAATAGCAGTGTAACTCGGTTAGATAAATTTACACATCACAAAGCAGTTTCTCAGAGAGCTTCTTTCTAGTTTTTATCTGAGGATATTTCCTCTTTCACTATAAGCCTCAATATGCTCCAAAACATCCCATTACAGATTCCATGAAAACTGTGTTAGCAAACTGATCCAGGAAAGAAAGGTGTAGCTCTGAGAGATGAATTCACATAACACAAACAACTTTCTCAGAAAGCTTCCTTCTAGTATTGATCTGACGATATATCCTTTGTCACCATAGGCTTCAATGCAATCAAAAATATCCATTCTTAGATTCCCCACAAACAGGGATACCAAACTGCTCCATGAAAAGAATATTTTATCTCTGTGCGATGAATTACCACATCACAGAGTGGTTTCTCAGGAAGCATCTTTCTCGTTTTTATCTGAAGGTATTCCCTTTTTCTCTATAGGCCTCAATGTGCTTCAAAATATCCCTTTGTAGATTCTACGAAAACAGTGTTAGCAAACTGCTCCATGAAAAGAAAGGTGTAAATTGGAGAGTCAAATTCACAAATCACAACGAAGTTTCTCAGAAAGCTTCTTTTTAGATTTTATCTGAGGATACTCCCTTTGCCACCATAGGCATCAATGGGATCCAAAATATCTGTTCTGCGATTCCCCAAAAACGGATCTACCAAACTGCTCCATGAAGACAATCTTGTAAATCTGTGAGATGAATTCACAGATCAAAAAACAGTTTCTCAGAAAGCTTCTTTTTCCTTTGTCTGTGGACATTTCATTGTCACCCTAAGCTTCAATCCACTATGAAATAACCCATTGCAGATTCCACAACAGAGTTAGACAACTGCGTAATGAAAAGAATAATGTAACTCTGTGAGATGAGTTGAAACATCACACAGCAGTTTATCAGAAAGTTCCTTTATAGTTTCATCTGATGATATTTCCTTTTTCACCATGGGCCTCACTGCACTCCCAAATGTCCTTTTGGAGATTCCATGAAAATAGCTGCAGTAAACTGCTCCATGAAAAGAAAGGTGCACCCCTGTGAGATGAATTCACACATCACAAAGAACTTTCTCGGAAAGCTTCTTTCTATTTTTTATCTAAGAATGTGTCTTTTGTCACCTTTGACTTCATGGCGATCCAAAATATCCTTCCTCAGATTCCCCAAAAACGGTGCTAGCAAACTGATCCATGAATGGAATTGCGCAACCCTGTGACATGAATTTACAAATCACAAAGCAGTTTCTCAGAAAGATTCTTTTTAGTTATTGTCTGTAGAAATTTCCTTTATCACCATAAGCTTCAAAGCACTCTGAAATATCCCTTTGCAGATTACATGAAAAGAGTGTTAGCAAACTGCTCCATGAAAAGAAAGGTGCAATACTGTGAGATGAATTCACACATCACAAATAACTCTCTCAGAAAGCTTTCTAGTTTTTATCTAAGGATGTTTGCTTTGTCACCATTGGCTTCAATGTGATGCAAAATATCCTTCCTCAGATTCCCCAAAAACACTGCTAGCAAACTGATCCATGAAGGGCATCGTGTAACCCTGTGAGATGAATTCATACATCAGAAAGCAGTTTCTCAGAAAGCTTCATTCTAATTTTTATATTAGGATATTTCCTTTGTCTCTATAGCATTAAAGCGCTCTGAAATATCAGATTGCTGATTCCAAGAAAACAGTGTAAGCAAACATCCCAATGCAAAGAACAGTGTATCTCTGGGAGATGAATTCACACATCACAAAGATGTTTCTCAGAAAGCTTGTTTATAGTTTTTATCTGAGGATATTTCCTTTACACCATATTCCTCAATGTGCTCTGGGATATCCCACCACAGATGCCCCAAAAAAAGGATTGGCAATCTTCTCAAGGAAAATACTGGTGTAATTCTGTGAGAAGAATTCACACATCAAAAAGAAGTTACTCAGAAAGATTATTTCTAGTTTTTAAATGAGGCTATTTCCTTCATCTCCATAAGCTTCAATGCACTCCAAAATATCAGATTGCAGATTCCAAGAAAACAGTGTAAGCAAACTGCTCAATGCAAAGAACAGTGTAACTCTGAGATGAATTCACACATCACATAGTTGTTTCTCAGAAAGCTTGTTTCTAGTTTTTGTCTGAGGATATTTCCCTTTTCACCATATTCCTCAATGCGGTCTGTAATATCCCATCACAGATTCCAGGAAAAATGTTTTAGAAAACTTCTCAAATAAAATACTGGTATAACTCTGTGAGATGAATCACACATCAAAAAGAAGTTTCTCAGAAATCTTCTTTCTAGTTATTTTCTGAGGAAATTTACTTTGTCACTATAGGCTTCAATGCAATCCAAAATATTCCTTCTCAGATTCCCCAAAAAGTGTGCTACCAAACTGCTCCAAAAAAAGAATCGTGTAACTCTGTGAGATGAATTCACAATCACACAGTAGTTTCTCAGAAAGTTTCTTTCTAGTTTTTGTCTGAGGATATATCCTTTTTCACCGTTTGCCTCAATGCACTCGTGAATATCCCTTTGAACATTCCAGGAAAATAGTGTTAGCAAACTGCTCTGTGAAAAGAAAGGTGTAAACCTGTGAGATGAATTCACACATGACAAAGAACATTCACAGAAAGCTTGTTTTTGATTTTTATCTGAGGAAATTTTCGTTGTCACTATAGGCTTCAAAGTACTCCCAAATATCCTATTGCAGTTTTCTCAAAAACAGTGTTATCAAACTGCTCAATGAAAAGAAGAGTGTAGCACTGTAAGATGAACTCACACATCACAAAGCTGTTTCAAAGAAAGCTTCTTTCTAGTTTTTATCTGAGGATATTTCCTTTTTCACTATAGGCCTCAAGGTGCTGCAGAATATCCCTTTGCAGATTCCACGAAAACAGTGTTAACAAAATGTTCCACAAAAAGAAAGGTGTAAATCTGTGAGATGAAACAACACATCACAAAGCAGTCTCTCAGAAAGCTTCTTTTTGGTTTTTGTCTGAGGATATTACTTTGTTACCATAGGCTTCAATGTGACCCAAAATATCCCTACTCGGATTCAGCAAAAACTGTGCTATGACACGGTTCTATGAAAAGAATGGTGTAACTCTGTGAGATGAATTCACATATCACAACGATGTTTCACAGATAACTTCTTTATAGTATTTATCTGAGGATATTTCCTCTTTCACCATATTCCTCAATTCGTTCCTGAATATCCCTTTGCAGATTAAATGAAAAAAGTGTTAGCAAACTTCTCAATGGAAATAACGGTGTAACTGTGTGAGATGGATTCAAAAACTTCTCAATGGAAAGAACGGTGTAATTGTGTGAGATGGATTCACATATCACAAAGCAGATACTCAGAAAACTTCGTTTTGGTTTTTATCTGAGGATATTTCCTTTGTCACCATAGGCTTCAATGAGCTCCAAAGTACCCAATTACAGATTTCACAAAACCAGTGTTATCAGACTGCTCAAGGAAAGAACGGTGTAACTCTGTGAGATGAATTTACACATCACAAAGAAGTTTTTCAAAAGGATTCCCTCTATATTTTTTCTCAGGTAATCTTCTTTATCAGTATAGGCCTCAATATACTCCCAAATATCACTTTGCAGACTCCATGAAAACAGTGTTAGCAAACTGCTCCATGAAGAAAAATAGTATAACTCTGTGAGATGAATGTACACATCACAAAGAAGTTTTTCAGAAGGGTTCCTTCTATATTTTTTCTCAGGATATCTTCTTTATCAGTATAGGCCTCAATATACTCCCAAATATCACTTTGCAGACTCCATGAAAACAGTGTTAGCAAACTGCTCCATGAAAAAAAAAATAGTATAACTCTGTGAGTTGAATTTACACATCACAAAGAAGTTTCTCAGAAACCTTCTTTCTCGTTTTTATCTGAGGGTATTTCCTTTGTCACCATCAGCTTCAATGCGCTCAAAAATATCCCAGTGCAGATTCCACGAAAATAGTGTTATCAAACTGCTCAATGAAAAGAACAGTGCAACTCTGTTTGCTGAATTCACACATCACAAAGCAGTTTCTGAGAGAGCTTCTTTCTAGTTTTTATCTGAGGATGTTTCCTTTTTCACCATAGTCCTCAATGGGCTACAAAATATCCCATTGCAGATTTAACGAAAAAAGTGTTAGCAAACTTCTCAATGAAAAGAATGGTGTAACTCTGTGACATGAATTCACCCATCACAAAGCAGTTTCTTGAAAGCTTCCTTTTGGTTTTTATCTGAGGATATTTCCTTTGTCACCTTAGATTTCAATGTGCTCCCAATTATCCTATTACAGATTCCACGAAACCAGTGTTATCAGACTGCTAAAGGAAAGAATGTGTAACTCTGTGAGATGAAATCACACATCACAAAGCAGTTTCTCAGAAAGATTCTTTCTACTTATTATCTGAGGATATTTCCTTTTTCACTAAATGAATCAATATGCTCCCAAATATCCCTTTGCAGATTCCACGAAAACAGTGTTAGTAAACTGCTCCTGGAAAAAATATGGTGTAACTCTGTGAGATGAAATCACACATCACAAAGAACTTCTCAGAAAGCTTCTCTCTAGCTTTTATCTGAAGATATTTCCTACGTCACTGTAGGCTTCTATGCAATCCAAAATATCCTATTGAAGATTCCATGAAAACAGTGTTACTAAAATGCTCAAGGAAAGGGACAGTGTAACTTTGAAAGATGAATGCACACATCACAAAGCAGTTTCCCAGAAAGCTTCTTTCTAGTTATTAACTGAGGATACTTCCTTTGTCACCATGTACTTCAATGAAGTTCAAAGTATCTCTTCTCAGATTCCCCAAAACAAGTGCCACAAAACCGCTCCATGAAAAGAAAGGTGTAACAATGTGAGATGAATTCACACATTACAAAGAAGTCTCTCAGAAAGTTTCTTTCTTGTTTTTATCTGAGGATAATTTCATTGTCATCATAGACTTCAATGCAATTCAAAATATCCCTTCTCAGCTCCCCAAAAGCAGGGGTACCAAACTGCTCCATGAAAAGAATGATGTAACTCTGTGAGATGAATTGACAAATCACAAAGCAGTTTCTCAGAAAGCTTCTTTCTAATTTTTATCTGAGGATATTTCCTTGTTTATTACAGACCTCAATGCACTCCCAAATATCCCTTTGCCGATTCCAGGAAAACAGTGCTAGCAAAACTGCTCAATGAAAAGAATAGCGTAACTCTGTGAGATGAATTCACACATCACAAAGTTTCTCAGAAAGTTTCTTTCTAGTTTTTATCTGAGGATATTTTGTTTCTCACCATAGGCCTAAATGCGCTCCCAAATATCCCTTTGCAGATGCCATGAAAACAGTGTTAGCAGTTGGCTCCATGAAAAGAAAGGTGTAACTGTGTGAGATGAATTCACACATCACAAATAATTTTCTCAGAAAGCTTCTTTCTAGTTTTTATCTGAGAATATTAACTTTGTCACCATAGGTTTCAATGCGATCAAAAATATCCCTTCTCAGATTCCCCAAAAATAGTGCTACTAAACTGACCTAAGAAAGGATCATGTAAATCTGTGAGGTGAACTGACACATCACAAAGTGGTTATGCAGAAAACTTCTTTCTGCTTTTTCTATGAGGATATTTCCTATGTCACCATAAGCTTCAATGACCTACGAAACATCCCATTGCAAATTCCAAGAAAATAGTTATTGCAAACTGCTCAATGAAAAGAACAATGTAACACTGTGAGGTGAATTCACACATCTCAAAGCAATTTCCCAGAAAGCTTCCTTCTAGTATTTTTCTGAGGATATTTTCCTTTTCACTATAGGCTTCCATGCACTCCAAAATATCCCTTTGCAGATTCCACGAAAACAGTGTTAGCAAACAGCTCAATGAAATGAACGATGTAACTCTGTGAGATGAATTCACATATCTAAAATCTGTTTCTCAGCATGCTTCTTTCTAGTTTTTATCTGAGGATATTTCCTATGTTGCCATAAGCTTAAATGAGCTATGAAATATCCCATTGCATATTCCAAGAAAAGAGTTATAGCAAACTGCTCAATGAAAAGAACAGTGTAACTCTATGAGGTGAATTCACACATCACAAAGCAGTTTCTCAGAAAGCTTCTTTCTAGTTTTTATTTGAGGATATTTCCTTTGTCACTATAGGCCTCAATGCTCTCCCAAATATCCCTTTGCAGATTTTACAGAAACAGTGTTAGCAAAGCTCTACAAGGAAAGAAAGTTGTAACTCTGTGAGATAAAATCACACGTCACAAAGCAGTTTCTCAGAAACCTTCTTTCTCGTTTTTATTTGAGGATATTTACTTAGTAACCATAGGCTTCAATGCAATGCAAAATATCCCTTTTCATATTCCCCAAAAACAGTGCTACCAAACCGATCCATGAAAATAATCTTGTAAATCTGTGAGATGAATTAACACATCACAAAGCTGTTTCTCAGAACACTTCTTTCTCAGTTTTATCTGAGGATATTTCCTTTTTCACCAAAGGCCTCAATGCACTCCCAAATATCCCTTTGCAGATTCCCCAAAAAGATAGGTAGCAAACTGCTCCATGAAAAGAAAGGTGTAACTCTGTGAGATGAATTCACACATCACAAAGAAGTTCCTCAGAAAATTTCTTTCTAGTTTTTATCTGATGATGTTTCCCTTGTCACCATGGGCTTCAATGCTATCCAAAATATCCCTTCATAGATTCCCCAAAAACAGTGCTACCAAACAGATCCAAGAAAAGAATCCTGTAACTCTGTAAGATGAATTAATACACCACAGAGCGGTTTCACACAAAGCTTCTTTCTAGTTGTTGTCTGAGGATATGTTCTTTGTCGAAATAAACTTCAATGTGGTCCAAAATATCCCATTGTAGATTCCAAGAAAACAGTGGTTTCAAACTGCTCAATGAAAAGAACAGTGTAACTCTGTGAGTTGAGTTCACACATCAAAATGCAGTTTCTCAGAAAGCTTCTTTCTAGTTATTATCTGAGGATATTTCCTTTTTCACTACAGACCTCAATGCTCTCCCAAATATCCCTTTGCAGATTTCACAAAAACAGTGTTAGCAAACTGCTCCATGGAAAGTAAAGTATAACTCTGTGAGTTGAAATTACACATCACAAAGTAATTCCTCAGAAAGCTTCTTTCTCGTTTTTATGTGAGGATGTTTCTTTAGTAACCATAGGCTTCCATACGCAGACATATCCTATTGCAGATTCCATGAAAACAGTGTTATCAAGCTGCTCGATGAAAAGAATGGTGTGTCTCTGTAAGATGAATTCACACATCACAAAGGAGTTTCACAGAAAGCTTCTATCTAGTTTTCATCTAAGGAGATTTCCTTGTTTACTCTAGGCCTCAATGTCCTCCCAAATATCCCTTTGCATATTCCATGAAAATGGTATTGGCAAATTGCTCTATGAAAAGAAAGATGTAAATCTGTGAGGTGAATTCAAACATCTCAAAGTACTTTCTCAGAAAACTTCTTTCTATTTTTTAACTGAGGTTATTTCCTTTGACACCAAAGGTTTCAATGTGACCCAAAACAACACTTCTCAAATTCCCCAAAAACAGTGCTACCTAATTGAACCATTAAAAGAATCATGTAACTTTGTGAATTAAATAAGGACATCACAACGCAGTTTGTCAGAAAGCTTCTTTCTAGTTTTTATCTGAGGAAAATTCCTTTGTCACCATAAGTTTCAATGAGCTTCAAAATATCCCACTGCAGATTCCAAGAAAACAGTGTTAGCAAACTGCTCAATGAAAAAAACAGTGTAACTCTGTAAGATGAATTCACACATCATGAAGCAGTTTCTTAGAAAGCTTCTTTCTAGTTTTTATCCGAGGTATTTCCTTTTTCAGCAAAGCCCTCAATGCTCTCCAAAATATTCCTTCACAGATTCCACGAAAAAAAGTGTTAACAAACTGCTTCATGAAAAGAAAAGTCTAACTCTGTGAGACGAATTCACATATCACAAAAAACTTTCTCAGGAAGCTTCTTTCTAGTTTTTACATGAGGATATTTCATTTGTCACCATACTCTTCAATGCGATCCAAAGTATCTCTTCTCAGATTCTCCAAAAACAATGCTACAAAATTGATCCATGAAAATAATCATGTAGTTCCTTGAGATGAATTCACACATCACAAAGCAGTTTTTCTGAAAGCTTCTTTTTGCTTTTTGTGTGAGGTTATTTCCTTTTTGACCATATATTTCAAACCACTGCCAAATATCCTAATGCAGATTCCACGAAAACAGTGTTAGAAAACTGCCAGAAGAAAAGAATCGTGTAACTCTGTGAGATGAATATGCACATCACAAAATTGTTTCTCAGAAAGCTTCTTTCTTGTTTTTATCTGAGGATATTTCCTTTTTCACCATAGGTTTCAATGCAATAAAAATCTTCCCTTCTCAGATTCCCCCAAAACAGTGACACCAAACAGCTCCATGAGAAGTATAGTGTAACTCTGTGAGATGAATTCACACACAACAAAGCTGTTTCTCAAAAATCTTTCTTCTAGTTTTTCTCTGAGGATATTTGCTTTTACACCATATTCCTCAATGTGCTTTCGAATATCCCATTGCAAATTCCAGGAAAAAAGTGTTAAAAAATTCTCAATGAAAAGAATGGTGTAACACTGTGAGATGATTTCACACATCACAAAGCAGTTTCACAGAAAGCATCTTCTTGGTTTTTATCTGAGGATACATCCTTTGCAACCATTGGCTTCACGGCACTCCCAAATATCCTGTTGCAGATTCCACGGAAACATTGTTATCAAACTTCTCAATGAAAACAATGGTATAATTCTGTAAGAGGAATTCACACATCAGAAAGCAGTTTCTCAGAATGCTTCTTTCTAGTTTTTATCTGAGGACATTTCCTTTTTAGTATAGGCCTCAGTGGGCTCCCAAATATTTCTTTGCATATTCCACGAAAACCATGTTAGCAAACTGCTCCATGAAAAGAAAAGGGTAACTCTGTGAGACGAATTCACACATCACAAAGAAATATCTCAGAAAGCTTTCCAGTTTTCATCTGAGTATATTTCCTTTGTCACCATAGGCTTCATTGCGATAGAAAATAACTCTTCTCAGATTCCCCAAAAACAGTGCTACAAAAATGATCCATGAAAAGAATCATATAACTCCCTTGAGATTAATTAACACATCACAAAACGGTTTCTCAGAAAACTTCTTTCTAGTTTTTATATGAGGATATTTCCTTTGCCACCCTAAGCTTCAATGTGCTTCGACATATCAGATGCAGATTCCAAGAAAACAGTGTTAGCAAACAACTCAATGAAAACAACTGTGTAACCCTGTGAGATGAATTCACACATTAGTAAGCAGTTTCTCAGAAAGCTTCTTTCTAGGTTTTGTCTGAGGATATTTCATTTGTCACCAGAGGCTTCAATGCCATCCAAAATATCCCTTCTCAGATTCCCGAAATCAGTGCTACCAAACCGTGCCATGAAAATAAAGTTGAAACTCTGTGAGATGAATTCACACATCACTAAGCAGTTTCACAGATAGCCTCTTTTTGATTTTTGTCTGAGGATAATTCATTTGTCACCAAAGGCTTCAATGCACTCCAAAATATCCTATCGCAGATTCCACAAAAACACTGTTAGCAAACTGCTCCACGAAAAGTGTGGTGTAGTTCGGTGAGATGAATTCACATATCACAAAGCAGTTTCTCAGAAAGCTTCCTTCTAGTTTTTATCTGAGGACATTTTCTTTTCACCATAGGTCTCAACTTGCTCCCAAATATCACTTTCTAGAGTCCACAAAAACAGTGTTAGCAAACTGCTCCATGAACAGAAACGTGTTACTGTCAGAGATGAATACACACATCACAGAGAAGGTTCTCAGAAAGCTTCTTGCTAATTTTTATCTGATTATATTTCTACATTGGCTTCAATGCAATCCAAAATATCCCTTCTCAGATCCCCAAAAATTGTGCTACCAAAGTGCTACATGAAAAGAATGGTGTAACTCTGTGAGATGAATTCACACATCAAAAAGATGTTTCTCACTTGATCATGGTGGATAAGCTTTTTGATGTGTTGCTGAATCCGGTTTGCCAGTATTTTATTGAGGATTTTTGCATCGATGTTCATCAGGGATATTGGTCTAAAATTCTCTTTTTGTTGTGTCTCTGCCAGGCTTTGGTATCAGGATGATGTTGGCCTCATAAAATGAGTTAGGGAGGATTCCCTCTTTTTCTATTGATTGGAATAGTTTCAGAAGGAATGGTACCAACTCCTCCTTATACCTCTGGTAGAATTCAGCTGTGAATCCATCTGGTCCTGGACTTTTTTTGGTTGGTAGGCTATTAATTATTGCCTCAATTTCAGAGCCTACTATTGGTCTATTCAGGGATTCAACTTCTTCCTGGTTTAGTCTTGGAAGAGTGTAAGTGTCCAGGAAATTATCCATTTCTTCTAGGTTTTCCAGTTTATTTGCGTAGAGGTGTTTATAGTATTCTCTGATGGTAGTTTGTATTTCTGTGGGGTCGGTGGTGATATCCCCTTTATCATTTTTAATTGCGTCGATTTGATTCTTCTCTCTTTTCTTCTTTATTAGTCTTGCTAGTGGTCTGTCAATTTTGTTGATCTTTTCAAAAAACCAACTCCTGGATTCATTGATTTTTTGGAGGGTTTTTTGTGTCTCTATCTCCTTCAGTTCTGCTCTGATCTTAGTTATTTCTTGCCTTCTGCTAGCTTTGGAATGTGTTTGCTCTTGCTTCTCTAGTTCTTTTAATTGCGATGTTAGAGTGTCAATTTTTGATCTTTCCTGCTTTCTCTTGTGGGCATTTAGTGCTATAAATTTCCCTCTACACACTGCTTTAAATGTGTCCCAGAGATTCTGGTATGTTGTATCTTTGTTCTCATTGGTTTCAAAGAACATCTTTATTTCTGCCTTCATTTCGTGATGTACCCAGTAGTCATTCAGGAGCAGGTTGTTCAGTTTCCATGTAGTTGAGCGGTTTTGATTGAGTTTCTTAGTCCTGAGTTCTAGTTTGATTGCACTGTGGTCTGAGAGACAGTTTGTTATAATTTCTGTTCTTGTACATTTGCTGAGGAGTGCTTTACTTCCAATTATGTGGTCAATTTTGGAGTAAGTACGATGTGGTGCTGAGAAGAATGTATATTCTGTTGATTTGGGGTGGAGAGTTCTATAGATGTCTATTAGGTCTGCTTGCTGCAGAGATGAGTTCAATTCCTGGATATCCTTGTTAACTTTCTGTCTCGTTGATCTGTCTAATGTTGACAGTGGAGTGTTGAAGTCTCCCATTATTATTGTATGGGAGTCTAAGTCTCTTTGTAAGTCTCTAAGGACTTGCTTTATGAATCTGGGTGCTCCTGTATTGGGTGCATATATGTTTAGGATAGTTAGCTCTTCCTGTTGAATTGATCCCTTGACCATTATGTAATGGCCTTCTTTGTCTCTTTTGATCTTTGATGGTTTAAAGTCTGTTTTATCAGAGACTAATATTGCAACCCCTGCTTTTTTTTGTTCTCCATTTGCTTGGTAAATCTTCCTCCATCCCTTTATTTTGAGCCTATGTATGTCTCTGCGTGTGAGATGGGTCTCCTGAATACAGCAGACTGATGGGTCTTGACTCTTTATCCAGTTTGCCAGTCTGTGTCTTTTCATTGGAGCATTTAGTCCATTTACATTTAAGGTTAAGATTGTTATGTGTGAACTTGATCCTGCCATTATGATATTAACTGGTTATTTTGCTCGTTAGTTAATGCAGTTGCTTCCTAGCATCGATGGTCTTTACATTTTGGCATGTTTTTGCAATGGCTGGTACCGGTTGTTCCTTTCCATGTTGAGTGCTTCCTTCAGGGTCTCTTGTAAGGCAGGCCTAGTGGTGACAAAATCTCTAAGCATTTGCTTATCTGTAAAGGATTTTATTTCTCCTTCACTTATGAAACTTAGTTTGGCTGGATATGAAATTCTGGGTTTAAAATTCTTTTCTTTAAGAATGTTGAATATTGGCCCCCACTCTCTTCTGGCTTGGAGAGTTTCTGCCGAGAGATCTGCTGTGAGTCTGATGGGCTTCCCTTTGTGGGTAACCCGACCTTTCTCTCTGGCTGCCCTTAAGATTTTTTCCTTCATTTCAACTTTGGTGAATCTGGCAATTATGTGTCTCGGCGTTGCTCTTCTCGAGGAGTATCTTTGTGGCGTTCTCTGTATTTCCTGGATTTGAATGTTGGCCTGCCCTACTAAGTTGGGGAAGTTCTCCTGGATGATATCGTGAAGAGTGTTTTCCAACTTGGTTCCATTTTCCCCGTCACTTTCAGTTACCCTAATCAGACGTAGATTTGGTCTTTTTACATAATCCCATACTTCTTGCAGGCTTTGTTCATTTCTTTTTCTTCTTTTTTCTTTTGGTTTCTCTTCTCGCTTCATTTCGTTCATTTGATCCTCAATCGCTGATACTCTTTCTTCCAGTTGATCGAGTCTGTTACTGAAGCTTGTGCATTTGTCACGTATTTCTCGTGTCATGGTTTTCATCTCTTTCATTTCGTTTATGACCTTCTCTGCATTAATTACTCTAGCCATCAATTCTTCCACTTTTTTTTCAAGATTTTTAGTTTCTTTGCCCTGGGTACGTACTTCCTCCTTTAGCTCTGAGAAATTTGATGGACTGAAGCCTTCTTCTCTCATCTCGTCAAAGTCATTCCCCGTCCAGCTTTGGTCCATTGCTGGCGATGAGCTGCGCTCCTTTGCCGGGGGAGATGCGCTCTTATTTTTTGGATTTCCAGCTTTTCTGCCCTGCTTTTTCCCCATCTTTGTGGTTTTATCTGCCTCTGGTCTTTGATGATGGTGATGTACTGATGGGGTTTTGGTGTAGGTGTCCTTCCTGTTTGATAGTTTTCCTTCTAACAGTCAGGACCCTCAGCTGTAGGTCTGTTGGAGATTGCTTGAAGTCCACTCCAGACCCTGTTTGCCTGGGTATCAGCAGCAGAGGCTGTAGAAGATTGAATATTTCTGAACAGCGAGTGTACCTGTCTGATTCTTGCTTTGGAAGCTTCCTCTCAGGGGCGTACTCCACCCTGTGAGGTGTGGGATGTCAGACTGCCCCTAGTGGGGGATGTCTCCCAGTTAGGCTACTCAGGGGTCAGGGACCCACTTGAGCAGGGAGTCTGTCCCTTCTCAGATCTCAACCTCTGTGTTGGGAGATCCACTGCTCTCTTCAAAGCTGTCAGACAGAGTCGTTTGCATCTGCAGAGGTTTCTGCTGCTTTTGTTATTGTTTACTGTGCCCTGTCGCCAGAGGTGGAGTCTACAGAGACAGGCAGGTTTCCTTGAGCTGCTGTGAGCTCCACCCAGTTCGAGCTTCCCAGCAGCTTTGTTTACCTACTTAAGCCTCAGCAATGGTGGGCGCCCCTCCCCCAGCCTCGCTGCTGCCTTGCCGGTAGATCACAGACTGCTGTGCTAGCAATGAGGGAGGCTCCGTGGGTGTGGGACCCTCCCGGTCAAGTGTGGGATATGATCTCCTGGTGTGCCTGTTTGCTTAAAGCACAGTATTGGGGTGAGAGTTACCTGATTTTCCAGGTGTTGTGTGTCTCAGTTCCCCTGTCTAGGAAAAGGGATTCCCTTCCCCCTTGCACTCCCAGGTGAGGCAATGCCTCGCCCTGCTTCAGCTCTTGCTGGTCGGGCTGCAGCATCTGACCAGCACCGATCGTCCAGCACTCACCAGTGAGATGATCCCAGTACCTCAGTTGAAAATGCAGAAATCACCGGTCTTCTGTGTCACTCGCACTGGGAGTTGGAGACTGGAGCTGTTCCTATTCGGCCATCTTGCTCCACCCCCCTCAATTTCCGGCCTACACTGTTGTTTTCATTGAGCAGTTTGAGAATACTGATTTCATGGAATCTGAAATAGGACATTTGGGAGCGCATTGAACCCTATGGTGACAAAGGAAATATCCTCAAAGCAAAACCAAAGGAAGATTTTGGAGAAACTGCTTTGAGATGTGTGAATTCATCTAACAGATTTACATCTTTTTTTTTTTTCATGGAGCCGTTTCCTAACTCTGTTTTCGTGGAATCTACAAAGGGATATTCATGTGTTCATTGAGACCTATAGTGAATAAGGAAATATCATCAGACAAAAACTAGAAAGAAACTTTCTGAGGAACTGCTTTGTGATTTGTGAATTCATCTCACAGAGTTTCACCTTTCTTTTCATTGAGCAGTTTGGTATCACTGTTTTTGGAGATCTGCAAAGAGATTTCCGAGAGCTCATAGAGGCCTATGGTGAAAAAGGATTTATCTTCAGATAAAAACTAGAGAGGTTTTTGAGAAACTGTTTTGTGATATATGTATTCACCTCATAGAAGTGAACCACTTTGCTGATTGTGCAGTTTGGCATCACTGTTTTTGTGGTGTCTGAGAAGGTATATTTGAGAGCACATTGATGCTGATTGTGGAAAAGTAAATATGCACAGATAAAAACTAGAAAGGAGCCTTCTGAGAAATATCTTTGTGATGGGTGAATTCACCTCCCAGAGGTAAACCATTCTTTTCATTGAACAATTTGGTAAGCTTGTTTTTGTTTAATCTACAAAGGGATATTTGGAGAGCATAGAAACCTATGGTGAAAAAGGAAATAACCTCAAAAAAAAAAAAAAAAAACTAGAAAGAAGCTTTCTGAGAGGTTGTTTTGTGATGGGTGACTTCGTCTAATAAAGGTAAATCTTCCTTTTCATTGAGCAGTTGGTAACACTGTTTTTGTGGAATATGCAAAGGGATATTCGGGAACGGATAGAGGCCAAGGTTGAAAAAGCTAATTTCTTCAGGTAAAAACTGGAGAGAAAGTTTCCGATAACTCGTTAGTGATGTGTGTATTCATCTCATAGAGGTAAAGCTTTCTGCTAAGAGAGCAGTTTGGCATCACTGTTTTTGTGGTGTCTGAGAAGGGATATTTGGCAGCGCATGGAAGCCAATGTGGAAAAGGAAATATCCTGAGATGAAAACTAGAAAGAAGGTTTCTGTGAAATTTCTTTGTGTTGGGTGAATTCATCACTCAGAGTTACACCTTTGTTTTCTTTGAGCATTTTGGTAGCACTGTTTTCAAGGAATCTGCAAAGGGATATTCAGTTACTCCTGAAGGCCTATGGTGGAAAAGGAAATAAATTCAGATAATTCTAGATAGAAACTTTTCAGGAAACGTTTTTGTGATGTGTGTATTCATCTCAAAGAGTTTAAACTTTTTGTTGATTGAGCAGTTCTGCGTCACTGTTTTGGTGGTATCTGAGAGGAGTGATTTTTGAGCACATTGAATCCTATGATGAAAAAGGAAATATGCTCAAATTTAAACTAGAAAGAAGTTTTCTGAGAAACTGCTTTATGGTGGATGAATTCATCTCACAGAGTTACACCTTTCTTTTCATTGGTCAGTTTGGTGGCACTGTTTTTGTGGAATCTGTAAGGGATATTCAGGAGTGCAAAGAGTTCAATGTCAAAAAAGGAAATATCTTCAGGTAAAAACCGGAGGGAAGCTCTCTGAGAAACTCCTTTGTGATGTGTACATTCATCTCACAGGGCTAAACGTTTCCCTTGAGGGAACACTTTGGCATCACTGTTTTTGTGGTGTCTGAGAAGGGATACTTGGGAGTACATTGAAGTCTATGATTTGAAAGGAAATATCCGCATATAAAAACTAGAAAGAAGCTTTCTAAGAAACAGCTTTGTGAGTGTATTGAGGCCGATGGTGGAAAAGTTAATATGCACAGATTAAAACTAGAAAGGAGCATTTTGAGAAATTTCTTTGTGATGGTTGAATTCAAATCCCAGAGGTAAACCATTCTTTTCATTGAACAATTTGGTAACCCTGTTTTTATTTAATCTACAAAGGGATATTCAGAGCACAGAGGAGCGTATAGTGAAAAATGAAATACCCTGAAATACAAACTAGAAAGAAGTTTGCTGAGAGACTGTTTTGTGATAAGTGAATTCATCTCACAGAATTATATCTTTCTTTCATTAAGCAGTTTGGTAACATTGTTTTTGTGGAATATGCAAAGGGATATTTCAGAACGGATAGAGGCCAAGGTTGAAAAAGGAAATATTTTCACGTAAAAACTGGGGAGAAAGTTTCTGATAAATCCTTTGTGATGTGTGCATTCATCTCACAGAGGTAAAGCTTTCTTTTTAGAGAGCAGTTTGGCATCACCGTTTTTGTGCGATCTAAGAAGGGATATTTGGGAGCACATGGAAGCCACTGATGGAAAAGGAAATATCCTGAAATAAAAACTAGAATGAAGATTTATGAGAAATTTCTTTGTGATTGGTAAATTCATCACACAGAGTTACACCTTTTTTTTTTTTTTTTTTTTTTTTTTTGAGCAGTTTGGTAACACTTGTTTTTATGGAATCTGCAAAGGGATATTTGGGAGCACATAGAGGCCTAAGGTGAAAACAAATTCTCCATGTAAAAACTGGAGAGAAGCCTCTGGAGAAAATCCTTTCTGATGTGTGCATTCATCTCACATTGCTAAACGTTTTGGTGGAGGGAGGACTTTGGCATCACTGTTTTTGTGTTTTCTGAGAAGGGATATTTGGGAGTGCATTGAAGCTTATAGTGACAAACGAAATATCCTCAGACAAAAACCAAAAAGAAGCTTTCTGAGAAACTGCTTTGTGATGTGTGAATTCACTTCACAAATTTACACCTTTGAAGCTTAGGGTGACAAAGGAAATATCCTCATATAAAAAATAGAAAGAAGCCTTCTGAGAACTTTGTGATGTGTTAATGCACCTCAGAGAGTTATATGATCCTTTTCATGGATGAGTTTGTTAACAGTGTTTTTGGGGTTGGGCACGGTGGATCAAGCCTGTAATCCCAGCACTTTGGGAGGCCGAGGTGGGTGGATCACAAGGTCAGGAGATTGAGACCATCCTGGCTAACACTGTGTAACCCCGTCTCTACTTAAAAAATACAAAAAACTAGCCGGGCATGGTGGCAGGCACCTGTAGTCCCAGCTACTCGGGAGGCTGAGACAGGAGAATGGCATGAACCCGGGGGGTGGAGCTTGCCGTGAGCCAAGATCGTGCCACTGCACTCCCACCTGGGGCACAGAGCAAGACTCCATCTCAAAAAAAACAAAAAACAAAAAACAAAAAACAAAAAACAAAACAAAACAAAAAAAACAGAAACCAGTGTTTTTGGGTATTCAGAGAAAGGATATTTTGGATCATGTTGAAACCTATGGTGACAAAGGAAACATCCTCAGATAAAAACTAGAAAGAAGCTTTCTGAGAAAGTGCTATGTGATGTGTGAATTCATCCAACAGATTTACACCTTTCTTTTCATAGAGAAGTTTGCTAACACAGTTGTCATGGAATCAGCAAAGGGATATTTGGAAGCACATTGATGCCTATGGTGAAAGAATAAAAATCCTCCAATAAAAACTAGAAAGAAGCTTTCTGAGAAAGTGCTTTCTGATGTGCGAAGTCATCTCATGGAATTACAGCGTTCTTTTCATTGAGCTGTTCAATAACACTGTTTTCATGAAATCTGCGAAGGGACATTTGGGAGCCCTTTGAGGCCTGTGGTGAAATAGGAAATTTCCTCAGATCAAAACTAGAAAGAAGTTTTCTGAGAAACTGCTTTGTGATGTGTGAATTCATCTCACAGAGATACACTATCCTTTTCATTGAGAAGTTTGCTAACACTGTTTTCCTGCTATCTGCAATGGGATATTTAGGAGCACATTGAAGCTTATGATGACAAAGGAATTATCCTCAGACAAAACGTAGAAAGAAGCTTCGGAGAAACTGCTTTGTGATTTGTGAATACATCGCAAAGAGTTACACGATTCTTTTCATGGAGCAGATTGGTTGCCCTGTTTTTGGGGAATCTGAAAATGGATATTTTGGATCACATTAAATACTATGGTGACAAATGAAATATCCTCATATAAAAACTAGAAAGAAGCTTTCTGAGAAAGTTCTTTTTTATATGAGCACATTGAGGACTATGGTTAAAAAGGAAATATCCTCAGATAAAAACTAGAATGAAGCTTTCTAGGAAACTGCTTTTTGATATGTGAATTCACCTCACAGAGTTACACTGTTCTTTCCATTGAGTAGTTTGCTAACAATGTTTTTGTGGAATATGTAAAGGGATATTTGGGTGCACTTTGAGTCCTATAGTGAAAAAGAAAATATCCTCAGATAAACTCTAGAAAGAATTTTTCTGAGAACCTTCTTTGTGATGTGTGAATTCATCTCACAGAGTTACAACTTACTTTTCATGGAATCATTTGCTAACATAGTTTTCATGGAATCTGCAACAGATATTTGGGAGCACATTGTGGCCTATGGTGAAAAACTAAATATCCTCACATAAAAACTAGAAAGAAGCTTTCTGAGAAACTGCTTTGTGATGTGTGAATTTATCTCACAGAGGTACACCGTTCTTTTCATTCAGCTGGTTGATAACACTGTTTTCATGGAATCTGCAATAGGATGTTTGGGAGCAGATTGAAGCCTAGGGTGGCAAAGGAAATATCCTCAGATAAAAAGCAACAGGAAGATTTCTTAGAAATTGCTTTGTGATGTGTGAATTCATCTCACAGAGTTACACTGTTTTTTTCATGGAGCAGTTTGCTAACACTGCTTTCTTGGAATCTGCAATGGGATATTTCGGAGTGCATTGAAGCTTAGGTAGACAAAGAATATACCCTTAGACAAAAAGTAGAAAGAGTCATTCTGAGAAACTGCTTTTAGATTTGCGAATTAATCTCACACGGTTACACAATTCTTTTCATGGATCAGTTTGGTAGGATTTGTGAATTAATCTCACACAGTTGCACGATTCTTTTCATGGATCAGTATGGTAGCACTGCTTTTGGGTAATCTAAGAAGGGATATTTTGGATTGCATTGAAGCCTATGGTGACAAAGGAAATATCCTAGGATAAAAACTAGAAAGAAGTTTTCTGAGAAAATTCTTTGTGTTTTGTGAATTCGTCTCACAGAGTTACAGATTTCTTTTCATGGAGCAGTTTACTAACAGTGTTTATGCGGAATCCACAAAGGGATATTTGGGAATGCACTGAGGCCTATAGCAAAAAAGGAAATATCCTCAGATAAAAACTAGAAGGAAGCTTTCAGGGAAACTGCTTTGTGATGTGTGAATTCATCTCACAGAGTTACACAGATCCTTTCATTGAGCCATTTGCTTACACTGTTTCCTTGGAATCTGCAATGGGATATATTGGAGCGCATTGAAGCTTATGTTGACAAAGGAAATATCCTCATATAAAAACTAGAAAGTAGCTATCTGAGAAACTCCTTTATAATTTGTTAATTCATCTCACTGATTTACACGATTCTTTTTATGGATCAGTTTTGTAGCACTGTTTTTGTGCTCTCTTTGAAGGGATATTTCGGAGCACATGAAGCCAATGATGGATAAGGAAATATCCTGAGATAAAAACTAGACAGAAGCTTTCTGAGAAATTTCTTTGTGATGGGTGATTTCATCACACCGAGTTAAACCTTTATTTTCTTTGAGCACATTTGTAGCACTGTTTTTGTGGAATCTCCAAAGTGATATTTGGGAGCTCCTAGAGTCCTATGGTGTAAAAGGAAATAATTTCAGATAAAAACTGGAGAAAAGCTTTTCATGAAACAGTTTTGTGATGTGTGTATTCATCTCATAGAGTTTAACCTTTTTGTTTATTGAGCATCACTGTTTCTGTGGTATCTGAGAAGAGATGCTTGGGAGCACAGTGAAGATTATGGTGAAAAAGGAAGTATCCTTAGATTTAAACTAGAAAGAAGCTTTCTGAGAAACTGCTTTGTGATGTGTGAATTCATCCCACAGATTTACACCTTTCTTTTCATTGAGTAGTTTGATAACGCTGCTTTGGGGAATCTGCAAAGGGATATTTGGGAGCACATAGAGTCCAATGGCGATAAAGGATATAACTGCAGGTGATAACAGGAGAGAAGCTTTCTGAGAAACCCCTTTGTGATGTGGATATTCATCTCATAGAGCTAAACGTTTCTGTTGAGGGAGCACTTTGGCATCACTGATTTTTTGGTGTCTGAGAAGGGATAATTTGGAACACATTGAAGCCTATGGTTGTAACGGAAATAGGCTCATATAACAACTAGAAAGAAGCTTCCTGAGAATTGCTTTGTGATGTGTTAATTCGTGTCACAGAGTTACACGATTCTTTTCATGGAACAGTTTGGTAGCAATGGTTTTGGGGAAACTGAGAAGGGATATTTTGGATCTCATTCAAGCCTAGGTGACAAAGGAAATATCCTCTGATAAGAACTAGAAAGAAGCTTTCTGAGAAACTTCTTTGTGATGTGTGAATTCATCTCACATAGTAACACCTTTCTTTTCATGGAATAGTTCGCTATCACTGTATTCCTGGAAACTGCAAAGGGATATTTGGGAACACATAGAGCCTATAGTGAAAAATGAAATGTTCTCAGATAAAAACTAGAAATAAACTTTCTGAAAAACTGCTTTGTGATCTGTGAATTCATCTCACAGAGTTACACCATTCCTATCATTGAGCAGTGGGCTAACACTGTTTTCTTGGAATATGCAATGGGATATTTCAGAAATCATTGAAGCTTAGGGTGACAAAGAAAATATCCTCAGACAAAAACTAGAAAGTTTTGAGAAACTATTTTGGGATTTGTGTATTCATCTCACAGAGTTACATGATCCCTTTCAAGGAGCACTATGGTAGCACTGCTTGTGGGGAATCTGAGAAGGCATATTTTCGATTGCATTGAATCCTACGCTGACAAAGGAAATATCTTCAGATAAAAAGCAAAAATCAGCGTTCCAAGAAGATTCCTTTTAATGTATGTGTTCATCTCACAGAGTAACACCTTTCTTTTCATGGAGCAGTTTGCTAACACTGTTTTTGTGGAATCTGCAAAGGGATATTTGTGAGCACTTTAAGACCTATAGTGAAAAAGGAAATATCCTCAGATTAAAATGAGAAAGAAGATTTCTGAGAGACTGCTTTGTAATGTGTGAACTCATCTCAGAGTTCCATTGTTATTATCTTTGAGCAGTTTGTGTTCTTGGAATCTGCAATAGGATATTTGGGAGCACATTGATGTCTATTGTGATAAAGGAAATATCCTCAGATAAAAATCATAAAGAATCTTTCTGTGAAACTGCTTTGTAATGTGTCAATTCACCTCATAGTGTTACACCACTGCTTTCATTGAGAAGTTTGCTAACACATTTTTCCTGGAATCTGCAATGGGATATTCTGGAGCTCATAGAGGAATAGGGTGAAAAAGGAAATATTCTCAGTTAAAAACTATAAAGAAGCTTTCTGAGAAACTACTTCATTAAGTTTCAATTCCTCTCACAGAATTACACCATTATTTCCATGGAGCAGTATGATAGCACTGTTTTGGGGGAGTCTGAGAAGGGATATTTTGGATCGCATTGAAGCCTATGGTGACAAAGGAAATAGCCTCAGATAAAGTTGAAAAAGGAAATATCCTCATAAAAAAACTAGAAAGCAGCTTTCTGAGAAACTGCTTTGTGATGTGTGAATTCACCTCACAGAGTTCCACCTTTCTTTTCATGCAGCAGTTTGCTAACACTCTTTTCGTGGAATCTACAAAGGGATGTTTGTGAGCACTTTGAGGCCTATAGTGAAAAAGGAGATATACTCAGATAAAAACTAGAAAGAAACTTTCTGAGAAAGTTCTTTGTGATGGCTGAATTCATCTCACAGAGTTACACCTTTCCTTTCATGGAACCGCTATCTCACATTGTTTTCATGGAATCTGTAAAGGGATATTTGGGAACACATTGATGTCTATGGTGAAAGAGGAAATGTCCTCAGATAAAAATCAAAAAGAAGCTTTCTGTGAAACTTCTTTGTGAGGTGTGAATTCATAGCACCGAGTTGCCCTGTTCTTTTCATTGAGAAGTTTGCTAACACTTTTTTCATGAAATCTGCAATGGGTTATCCCAGAGAGCATTGAGGAATATGGAGAAAAGGGATATACCCTCAGATAAAATCTAGAAAGAAGCAGTCTGAGAAACAGCTTTGTGGTGTGTGAATTTATCTCACAGAGATACACCATTCTTTTCATGGAGCAGTTTGGTAGCACTGTTTTGGGGGATCTGAGAAGGATATTTTTTATTGCATTGAAGCCTATGCATGACATATGGAAAAATAATCAGATAAAACTAGAAGAAGCTTTCTGAGAAACTTCTTTGTGATGTGTGTATTCATCTCTCAGAAGAACATCTTTCTTTTCATGGAGCAGTTTGCTAATACTATTTTTTGGAATCTACAAAGTGACTTTTGGAAGTGAGTTGAGACCTATGGTGAAAAGGAAAATATCCTCAGATAAAAACTAGAAGGAACATTCCTGAGAAACTTCTTTGTGATGTGTGATTTCATCTCACAGAGTTACACCCCTCTTTTCGTGGACCAGTTTACTGACACTGTTTTCGTGAAACCTGCAATAGGATATTTTGGCATGCATTGAAGCCTTTGGTGACAAATGTATTATCCTCAGACAAAACCCAAAAAGAAGTTTCTGTGAAACTGCTTAGTGATGTGTCAATTCACCTTACAGAGTTACACTTTATTTTCATGGCACAGTTTGGTACCACTGTTTTTGGGGAATCTAGGAAGGGATATTTTCAATTGCATTGAAGCCTATGGTGACAAAGGAAACATCCCCAGACAAAAAGTAGAAAGAAGCTTTTTGATAAACTGCTTAGTGATGTGTGAAATCATCTCACAGGATTACACTGTCGTTTTCATTTAGCAGTTTGCTAACACTGTTTTCTTGGAATCTGCATTCTGATATGTTGGAGCACATTGAAGTTTAGGGTGACAAAGGAAATATCCTCAGATAAAAATATAAATCAGCTTTCTGAGAAGCTTCTTTGTGTTGTATGTATTCATCTCACAAAGTAACACCTTTGTTTTCATTGAGCACTTTCCTAACACTGTTTTTGTGGAATCTGCAAAGGGATATTTGTGAGAGCTTTGAAGTCTATAGTGAAAGGGAAATATCCTGAGATAAAAACGAGAAAGAAGATATCTGAGAAACTGCTTTGTAATGTGTGAGTTCATCTCACAGAGTTACACTGTTATTTTCATTGAGCAGTTTGATAACACTGTTTTCTTGGATCTGCAATAGGATATTTGGGAGTGCATTGAAGCCTATGGTTGCAGAGGATGCATCCTCAGATAAAAACCAAAGAGAAACTTTCTGTGAAACTGCTTTGTGATGTGTGAAATCATCTCACTGTGGTACACTGTTCTTTTCATTGAGATGTTTGTTAACACATTTTTTCTGGAATCTACAATGGGATATTCAGTAGCGCATTGAGGAATATGGGGAAAAAGGAAATACGCTCAGAAAAATACTAGAAAGAAGCTTTCTGAGAAACAGCTTTGTGATGTGTGTATTCATCTCAGAGAATAACATCTTTCTTTTCATGGAGCAGTTTGCTAACACTGTTTTCATGGAACCTACAAAGGGATATATGGGAGCGAGCTGAGGCCTATGATGACAAAGAAAATATCCTCAATGAAAAACTAGAAAATAGCTTTCTGAGGAATTTCTTTGTGATGTGTGAATTCATCTCACAGCGTTACACCTTTCTTTTTTTGGAGCAGTTTGCTAACACTGTTTTCATGGAATCTGCAAAAGGATATTTGGGAGCGCATTGAAGCCTATGGTGAAAAAGGAAATATCCTCAGATAAAAACCAAAACGAAGCTTTCTGAGAGACTGCTTCGGGTTGTGTGAATTGATCTCACAGAATTACACTGCTCTTTTCATTGAGCAGTTTACTAACACTGTGTTCGTGGAATGTACAATGAGATATTTTGGAATGCATTGAAACTTAGGGTGACAAAGGATATATCCTCAGGCAAAAACTAGAAAAAAACTTTCTAAGAATCTGCTTTGTGATTTGTGAATTCATCTCATGGAGTTACACGATTCTTTTCTTGGAGCAGTGTGGTGGCACTGTTTCTGGGGAATCTGAGAAGGGATATTTTGGATCGCATTGAAGCCTATGGTGACAAAGGAAATATCCTCAGACAAAAACCAAAAGGAAGCTTTCTGAGAAACCGCTTCGTGATTTGTGAATTCGTCTCACTGGGTTACACAATTCTTTTCATGGAGCATTTTGTTAGCACTGTTTTTGGTGAATCTGAGAGGGGATATTTTGGATCGCATTAAAGACTATGGTGACAAAGGAAATAAAATCAGATAAAAACTAGAAAGAAGCTTTCTGAGAAACTTATTTGTGATGTGTGTATTCATCTCACAGTGTAACACCTTTCTTTTCATGGAGAAGTTTGTTAACTCTGTTTTCATGAAATCTGCAACAGGATATTTTGTAGGGCATTGATGCCTTTGAAGACAAAGGAAATATCCTCAGATAAAAGTCAAAAAGAATATTTTTGAGAAACTGCTTTGTGAGTAGTGAATTCATCTCACAGAGTAATAGTGTTCTTTTCATTCATCAGTTTACAAACACTGTTTTCTAGGAATCTGAAATGGGATATTTCACAGCGCATTGAAGCTTATGGTGACAAAGCAAATATCCTCATATAAAAAACAGAAAGAATCTTTCTGAAAAACAACTTTTTGATTCGTGAATTTATATCACAGAGTTACACAATTATTTTCATGGAGCAGTTTGGTAGCACTGCTTTTGTGGAATCAGATAACAGATATTTTGGATTACATTGAAGCCTTTGGTGACAAAGGAAATATCATCAGATAAAAACTAGAAAGAATGCTTCTGAGAAAATTGTTTGTGATGTGTGAATTCATCTCACACAGTTGCACCTTTCTTTTCATGGAGTAGTATAATAACACTCTTTTCATGGAATCTGCCAAAGGATATTTGGGAGCACATTGAGGCCTATGGTGAAATAAGAAATATTCTCACATAAAAAATAGAAAGAAACTTCCTGAGAAACTGCTTTGTGATGTGTAAGTTCATCTTACAGAGGTACACCATTCTTTCATTGAGCAGTTTGATAACAGTGTTTTTGTGGAATCTGCAGTAGGATATTTTGGAGCACATTGAAGCCTCTGGTGATGAAGGAAATATTGTCAGAGAAAAACCAAAAAGAAGATTTCTGTGAAACTACTTTGTGATGTGTGAATTCATCTTACAAACTTACACTGTTCTTTTCATTGAGAAATTTGCTAACACTTTTTTCGTGGAATCTGCAATGCGATATTCGGGAGCGCATATAGGAATATAGTGAAAAAGGAAATATCCTCATATAAAAACTGGTAAGAAACCTACTGAGATAAAGCTCTGTGGTGTGTGAATTCATTTCTCAGAGTTGCACCATTCTTTTCATGGAGCATTATGGTAGCACTATTTTTGGGGTTTCTGCAATAGGATATTTGGGAGTGCATTGAAGTCTATGGTGACAAAGGAATTATCCTCAGACAAAAACCAAAAAGAAGCTTTCTGAGAAACTGTTTTGTGATGTGTGAATTCACCTCATCAAGTTACACCTTTCTTTTCATGGAGCGGTTGGCTAACACTATTTTTGTGTAATATGCAAAGAGATATTCGTGAGTGCATTGAGACCTATGGGGAAAAAGCAAATATCCCCTGACGAAAACTAGGAAGAAGCTTTCTGAGAAGCTGCTTTGTGATTTGTGAATTCATCTCACAGAGTTACACCATTCTTTCCATGGAACAGTTTGGTAGCACTGTTTTTGGGGAATCTGAGAAGGGATATTTTGGGTCGCATTGATGCCTATGCTGACAAAAGAAATATAATCAGATAAAAACTAGAAAGAAGCTTTCTGAGAAACTTCTTTGTGATGTGTGTATTCATCTCACACAGTAACAACCTTCTTTTCATGGAGCAGTTTGTCAACACTGTTTTCGTGGAATCTGCAAAGTGATATTTGGTAGTGCATTGAGGCCTATGGTGAAAAAGGAAATATCCTCAGATAAAAACTAGAAAGAAGCTTTCAGAGAAACTGCTTTGTGATGTGTGAGTTCATCTCACAGAGTTATACAAAGCTTTTCATGGAGCACTTTGTATCACTGTTTTTGGGGAATCTGAGAGGGGATATTTGAATTGCATTGAAGCCTATGGTTACAAAGGACATATCCTCAGATAGAAACTAGAAATAAGCTTTCTGAGAAATTTCTTTGTGATATGTGAATTCATCTCACAGAATTACACGAATTTTTCCTTTCACCAGTTGATAAAACTGTTTTCATGGAATCTGTAATAGGATATTTGGGAACACCTTGGAGCCTATGGTGACAAAGGAAATATCCTCATAGGTAAAACTAAAAGAAGATTTCTGAGAAACTGCTTTGTGATGTGTGAATTCATCTCACAGATTTACACCTTTGTTTTCATGGAGCAGCGTGCTAACACTATTTTTGTGGAATCTGCAAAGGGATATTCACGAGTGCTTTGAGGCCTATGGTGAACAAAGAAACTATACTCAGAAAAAAACTTGAAAGCAGCTTTCTGAGAAACCATTTTGTGATGTGTTAATTTATCTCACAGACTTACACTTTTCTATTCATGGGTCAGTTTGGTAGCATTGTTTATGGGGAATCTGAGAAGGGATATTTTGGATTCCATTGAATCTTATGGTGACAAAGGAAATATCCTGAGATATAAACTAAAAAGAAGCTTTTTGAGAAACTTCCTTGTGATATGTGAATCCATCTCAAAGAGTTACATGATTCCTTTCTTGGAGCAGTTTGCTAACACTGTTTTCATGGAATCTGCGTTAGGATATTTGGGAGTGGTTTGAAACATATGGTGACAAACGAAACCCTCAGAAAAAAAGCAAAAAGAAATTTTCTGAGAAACTGCTTTGTGACGTATGAATTCATCTCACAGAGTTACACGATTCCTTTCATGGATCAGCTTGGTAGCACTGTTTTTGGGGAATCTGAGAAGGGGTATTTTGGAACACACTGAAACCTGTGGTGACTAAGGAAATATAATCAGATAAAAACTAGAAAGAGGCTTTCTGAGAAAGTTTTTTGTGATGTGTGAATTTATTTCACAGAGTTACACCTTTCTTTTCATGGAGTAGTTTGCTAACTCTGTTTTCATGGAATCTACAAAGGGATATTTTGTAGGGCACTGAGGCCTATTGTGAAACAGGAATTATCCTCAGATAAAAAGTCGAAAGAAGCTTTCTGAAAAACTGCTTTGTAATGGGTGAATTCATCTCACAGAGCTACATTGTGCTTTTCTTTGAGCCGTTTGATAACGCTGTCTTCATGGAGTCTGCAATAGGTCATTTTTGAGTGCATTGAAGCCTACGGTGACAAAGGAAATATCCGCAGAAAAAAATTAGAAAGAAGCTTTCTGAAAAACTGCTTTTTGATGTGTGAATTCATCTCACAGCATTACACTGTTCTGTTCATTGATCAATTTGCTAACATTGTTTTCTTGGAATCTGCAATAGGATATTTCGGAATGCATTGAAGTTTATGGTGACAAAGTAAATATCCTGAGACAAAAAGTAGAAAAAAGCTTTCTGATGAACTGCTTTCTGATTTCTGAAATCATCTCACAGAGTTACACCTTTCTTTTCATGGAGCAGTTTGATAGCCCTGTTTTTGGGGAATCTGACAAGGGATAGTTTGGAGCGTACCAAGGCCTATGGTGAAAAAGGAAATATCCTCATATTAAAACTAGAAAGAAACTTTCTGAGAAACTTCTTTGTGATGTGTTTATTCATCTCACAGAGTTACACTGTTGTTTTCATTGAGTAGTTTGGTAACACTCTTTTCTAGAATCTGTAATTTCATATTTCAGAGTGCATTGAGGCTTATGGTTACAAAGGAAATACATTCACTTATAAACTAGAAAGAAGCTTTCTAGTTTACCACTTTGTGATGTGTTAATTCATCTCCCAGAGTTACACAATATGGATCAATTTTTTATCACTGTTTTTGGGGAAACTGAGTAGGGATATTATGAATAGCATTGAAGCCTAGGGTGACAAGAAGTTTTCCTCAGATAAAAAAAAGAAGCTTTATCAGAAAGGCTTTGGTGATGTGTGAATTCATCTCACAGAGTTACCCCTTTGTTTGCATTGAGCAGTTTGCTAACACTGTTTTCGTGGAATCTGCAAAGTGATATTTGGGAGCACCTTGAGGCCAATTCATCTCACAGTGTTACATTGTCATTTTCATTGAGCAGTTTGATAACACTGTTTTCCTGGAATCTGCAATAAGATATTTGGGACACATCGAAACCTATGGTGACAAAGGAAATACCCACGGAAAAAAAATGGTAAGAATCTTTCTGAGAAACTGCCTTGTGATTTGAGAATTCATCTCAGAGTTACACAATTCTTTTCATGGGGAAGTTTGGTAGTACTGTTTTTGGAGAATCTGAGAAGGGATATTTTGGATCTCATTGAAGCCTATTGTGACAAAGGAAATATCGTCAGATAAAACCTAGAAAGAAGCTTTATGGGAAACTGCTTGGGGATGTGTGAATTTGTTTCACAGATTTACACGTTTCTTTTCATGGAGCACTTTGCTAACATTATTTTTGTGGAAACTGCAAAGAGATATTCGCGAGTGTATTGAGGCCTATAGCGAAAAAGGAAATATCCTCATACAAAAACTAAAAAGAAATTTTTTGAGAAACTACTTTGTGATTTGTGAGTTCATCTCACAGAGTAACACAGTTCATTTCATAGAGCAGTTTGTTAGCACTGTTTTTGGGGAATCTGAGAAGGGATTTTTGGATCGCATTGAAGCCTATATTGACAAAGGAAATATCCTCAGATAAAAAATAGAAAGAAGCTTTCTGAGAAAGTTCCTTGTGATGTGTGAATTCATCTCACAGAATTACATCTTTCTTTTCATGGAGCATTTTGATAACACTATTTTTGTGGAATCTGCAATAAGATATTTTGGAGTGCATTGCAGCCTCTAGTGTAAAAGGAAGCATCCTCAGATAAAAACCAAAAGAAGCTTTCTGAGAAACTGCTTTGTGATATGTGAATTCATCTCACAGAGTTGCACTGTGCTAGTCATTGAGCTGTTTGCTAACACTGTTTTCATGAAATCTGCAATGGGATATTTCAGAGTGCATTGAAGCTTTTGGTAACAAAGGAAATATCCTCAGACAAAATCTAGAAAAAAGCTTTCTGAGAAACTGCTTTTTGATTTGTGAATTTATAACACGGAGTTACACCTTTCTTTTCTTGGAGCACTTAACTACCACCAATTTTGTGGAATCTGCATAGGGATAGTTGGGAGCACCTTGAGGCCTATGGTGAAATAGAAAATATTCTAAGATAAAAACTAGAAAGAATCTTCTAAGAAACTGCTTTGTGATGTGTGAATTCAACTCACAGAGTTACACTGTACTTTTCATTGGGCAGTTTGCTAACACTGTTTTTGAGGTATCTGCAAAGGGATCGATGGGAGCGCATTGAGGCCTATGTTGAAAAATGAAATATCCTCAGATAAAAACTAGAAGGAATTTGTCTGAGAAACAGCTTTGTGATGTGACAATTCATCTCACAGAGTTGTATGATTGTTTTCATGGAGCAGTTTAGAAGCACCATTTTTGGGAACATGAGAAGGGGTATTTTGGATCACATTGAAGCCTATGGTGACAAAGAAAATATCCTCAGAATAAAGGTAGAAAGAAGGATTCTGAGAATGAATTTTGTTTTGTGTGAATTCATCTCAGAGTTACAGCTCAATTTTCATGGAACAGTTTGCTAACACTGTTTTAGAGGTATCTGCAAAGGGATATTTGGGAATGTATTGAGGACTACGGTAAGAAAGGAAATATACTCAGACATATACTAGAAGGAAGCATTCTGAGAAACTGTTTTGTGATGTGTGAATTCATCTCACAGAGTTACACTGTTCTTTTCATGGAGCAGTTTGCTAACAAAGTTTTCTTGGAATCTGTAATGGGATATTTCTGAGCACATTGAAGCTTATGTTGACAAACGAAATATTCTCAGATGAAAAATAGAAAGAACCTTTCTGATAGACTGCTTTTTGATTTGTGAATTTATCTCACAGAGTTACACGATCATTTTCATGGAGCAGTTTGGTAGTACTTTTTTTGAGGAATCTGAGAAGGGACATTTTGGATCACATTGAAGCCTATGGTGAAAAAAGTAATATATCAGATAAAAACTAAAGAGTAGGTTTCTGAGAAAGGACTTTGTGATGTGTGAATTCATCTCACAGCATTACACCTTTCACTTCATGGAGCACTTTGTGAAATCTGTTTTCTTGGAATCTACAATGGGATATTTGGGAGTGCATTGAGGCCTTTAGTGAAAAAGGATATATCCTCAGATAAAAACTAGAAAGAAGCTTTCTGAGAAATTGCTTTGTGATGTGTCAATTCATCACAGAAAATTACACGGTTCTTTTCATTGAGTAGTTAGATACCACTGTTTTCCTTTAATCTGCAATAGGATATTTGGGAGTGTGATGAAGACTATGGTGACAAAGGAAATATCCTCAGATAAAAACTAGAAAGAAATTACAGGGAAACCTCTTGGTGATATGTGAATTCATCTCACAGAGTTAGACATTTCCATTCATGAAGCAGTTTTCTAACACTGTTTTTGTGAAATCTGCAAAGGTGTATTTGGGATCGCATCAAGGTCTGTGGTGAAGAAGAAATATCCTGGGTTAAAAGCTAAAAACAAGCTTTCTGAGAACCTCCTTTTTGATACGTGAATTCATCTCACAAATTTACACTGTTTTCTTCTTTGAGCGGTTTGTTAACACTGTTTTCTTCTAGTCTGTAATCTGATATTTCGGAGTGCATTGAAGCTTATGGTGACAAAGGAAATATCCTCATATAAAAACTAGAAAGAAGCTCTCTGAGAAACCACTTTGCGATGTGATAATTCATCTCACAGAGTTACACGATTCTTTTCATGGATCAGTTTGGTAGCACTGTTTTTAGGTAATCTGAGAAGGGATATTTTGGATCTCATTGAAACCTATGGTGACAAGGGAAATGTCCTCAGATAATGACTAGAAAGAAGCATTCTGAGAAAGTTCTTTGAGATATGTGAATTCATCTCACAGAGTTACACCTCTATTTTCATGGAACAACTTGCTAACACTATTTTCATACAGTCTGCAAAGGGATATTTTTGAGTGCATTGAGGCCTATGGTGAGAAAGGAATTATCCTCAGATAAAAACTAGAAGGAATCTTTCTGAGAAACTGCTTTGTGATGTCTGAATTCACCTCACAGAGTTCCACTGTTCTTTGCATTGAGCAATGTGCTTACATTGTTTTTTGGAATATGCACTCTGATATGTCTTATCACATTGAACCTTATGGTAACAAAGGAAATATCCTCATACGTAAACCAAAAAGATGCTTTCAGAGAAACTGCTTTGTGATGTGTGAATTAATGTCACAGAGTACACCGTTCTTTTCATGAAGCAGTTTGCAAACAATCTTTTCATCCAATTTGCAAAGGGATATATGGGAGTGCATTGAGACCTACAGTGAAAAAGGAAATATTCTCATATAAAAATTAGAAAGAAGGTTTTTAAGAAACTGCTTTGTGAGGTGTGAATTCATCTCACAGAATTTCACTGTTGTATTTATTGAGCAGTTTGCTAACAATGTATTCATGGAATCTGCAAAGGGATACTTTGGAGGGCATTGAAGCTTAAGGTGACAAAGGAAATACCCTCATATAAAAACTAGAAAGCAGCTTTCTGAGAAACTGCTTTATGATGTGATAATTCATCTAAGAGTTAAATGATTGTTTTCATGGATCAGTTTGGTAGCTCATTTTGGAGAATCTGAGAAGGGATATTTTGGATCGCTTTGAAGTCTATGGTGACAAAGGAAATATACTCAGATAAAATCTAGAAAGAAGCTTTCTGAGAATGTTCTTTGTGATGTGTGAATTCATCTCACAGGGTTCCACCTTTCTTTTCATTGAGCAGTTTGATAACATTGTTTTCATAAAGTCTGCAAAAGGATATTTGAGAGCATATTGAGAAAGGCTTTGGTGCTATGGTGAAAAATTAAGTATCCTCAGATTAAAACGAGAAGGAAGCTTTATAAGAAACTGCTTTGTGATGTGTGAATTCATCTCACAGAGTTACATGATTCTTTTTGTAGATCAGTTAGGTGACACTGTTTTTTGGGAGACAGAGAAGGGAGATTATGAATCTAATTGAAGCATATGGTGACAAAGGAAATATCCTCAGATAAAAACTAGAAAGAAACTTTCTGAAAAAGTTTTTTGTGATATGTGAATTCATCTCAAAGGGTTCCACCATTCTTTTCATTGAGCAGTTTGATAACACTGTTTTCATGAAGTCTGCAATAGGATATTTGAGAACATATTGAGGCCTATGGTGACAAACCAAATATCCTCAGAAAAAAACAAAAAGAAACTTTCTGAGAAACTGCTTTGTGACGTGTACATTCATGTCATGGAGTTACACGGTCCTTTTCATTGAGCAGTTTGATAACACAGTTTTCGTTTAATATGTAATAGGATATTTGGGAGCACATTGAGGCCTATGGTGAAAAAGGAAATATCTTCAGTTAAAAACTAGGAACAAGCATTCTGAGAATCTCCTTTTTGATGTGTGAATTCATCTTACAGTTTTACACTGTACTTTTCATTGAGCAGTTTGCTAGCACTGTTTTCCTGGAGTCTTCAATGGGATATTTTGGAGTTCATTGAAGCTTATGGTGGCAAAGGAAATATCCTCATATAAAAACTAGAAAGAAATTTTCTGAGAAACTGCTTTGTGGTGTGTTATTTCAACTCACAGTGTTACACCGTTCTTTTCATTGAGCAGTCTGCTAACACTGTTTTCCTGGAATCTGCATGAGGATATGTGGGAGCGCATTGAAGCCTATGGGGACAAAGGAATTATTCTCAGATAAAAACCAAAAAGAAGCTTTCTGAGAAACGGCTTTGAATGTGTGAATTCATCTCACAGAATTACATGATTCTTTTCATTGATCACTTTGTTAGCACTGTTTTTTGGGGAATCTGAGAAGAGATATTTTGGATTGCATTGCAGCCTATGTAACAAAGAAATATACTCAGATAAAAACGGGAAAGAAGCTTCTGAGAAACTTCTTTGTGATGTGTGAATTCATCTCACAGTGTTTCACCTTTCTCTTCATGAAGCAGTTTGCTAACACTGGTTTTCATGGAATTTGCAAAGTGACATTGGGAGCGATTTGAGGCCTATGGTGAAAAAGGAAATATCCTAAGATAAAAACTAGAAAGAAAGTTTCTGAGAAACTGCACTGTGATGTGTGAATTCATCTCACAGAGGTACACTGTTCTTTTCATCGATCAGGTTGCTAACACTGTTTTCTTGGAATCTGCAATGGGATATTTCTTAGTGTAATGATGCTTATGGTGACAAAGGAAATATCCTCAGATAATAACTAGAAAGAAGGTTTCTGAGAAACTTCTTTCCCATGTGTGAATTCATCTCCCAGAGTTACACTGTCCTTTCATGGAGTAGTTTGTTAAGACTGTTTTTGTGGAAACTGAGAAGGGATATTTTGGATTGCATGGTATCCTACATGGACACAGGAAATATCCTCAGATAAAAACTGGAAAGAAGCTTTCTGAGAAATGTCTTTGTGATATGTGAATTCATCTCACAGAGTTACCCCTTTCTTTTCATGCAGCAGTTTACTAACACTGTTTTCATGGAATCAGCCAAGGGATATTTGGCAGCACTTTGAGGCCTATAGTGAAAGCAGAAATATCCTGAGATAAAAAGTAGAGAGGAGCCTTCTGAGAAACTGCTTTGTGATGTGTGAATACATCTCACAGAGTTACAGTGTTCTTTTCATTGAGCAGTCTGCTAACACCGTTTTCTTGGAATCCACAAGGGGATATTTCTAAGCACATTGAAGCTAATGGTGACAAAGTAAATAAACTCAGATAAATAGCGAAATGAAGCTTTCTGAGAAACTGCATTGGATGTGTGAATTCATCTCACAGAGTTACACGATTCTTTTCCTGGATCACTTTGCTAGCACTGCTTTTGGGAAATCTGAGAAGGGACATTTTGGATAACATTGAAGCCTATGCTGACAAAGGAAATATCCTCACATAAAAACCAAAAAGAAACCTTATGAGAAACTGCTTTGTGATATGAGAATACATCTCACAGAGTTACAGTGTTCTTTTTATTCAGCATTCTTCTAATACTGTTTTCTTGGAATCCCTAAAGGGATATTTCAATGCTCATTGAAGCTTATTATGACAAAGGATATATCCTCAGAGAAAAACTAGAAAGAAGGTTTCCGAGAAACTTCTTTATGATGCGTGAATTCATCTCACAGGGTTACACATTCCTTTCATGTAGCAGCTTGTTATCATTTTTTTGGAATATCAGAGAAGGGATAATTTGGATAGCATTGAAGCCTATACTGACAAAGGAAATATCCTCAGATAATAACTAGAAAGAAGCTTTCTGAGAAACTTCTTTGTGATGTGTGAATTCATCTCATAGAGTCACACGATTCTTTCATTGATCACTTTGTTAGCAATGTTTTTGGGGAATCTGGGAAGGGATATTTTGGATCGCATTGAAGCCTATGGTTACAAGGGAATATACTCCGATAAAAATCTGGAAAGAAACTTTCTTGGAAACTTCTTTGTGATGTGTGAATTCATCTCACAGTGTTGTTCTTTCTCTTCATTAAGCGGTTTGCTAACACTGTTTTTGTGGAATCTTTGAAGTGATATTCTGGAGTGCATTGAAGCCTATGGTGAAAAAGGAAATATCCTCAGATAAAAACTAGAAAGAAGTTTTCTGAGAAACTGCATTGTGATGTGTGAATGCATCTCACAGAGTTACACTGTTCTTTTCATTGAGCAGTTTGCTAACACTGTTTTCTTGGAATCTGCAATGGGATATTTCTTAGCGCAGTGAAGCCTATGGTGACAAAGGAAATATCCTCAGTTAAAAACCAAAAGGAAGCCTTCTGACATCTCACAGAGTTAGAGTGTTCTGTTCATGGATCAGTTTGCTAAAACTGTTTTCTTGGAATCTGCAATGCAGTATTTCTTAATGCAATGAAGCTTATGGTGACAAAGGAAATATCCTCAGATAATAAATATGACGTAACTTTCTGAGATGTTGCTTTTTGTGATGGGTTAATTCATCTCACAGAGTTATACCATCTTTTTCACTGAGCAGTCTGGTAACCATGTTTTTGTGAAATCTGCATTAGGATATTTGGGACATTGAAGCCTATGGGGGCAAAGGAAATATGCTCAGATAAAAACCAAAAATAAACTTTCTGAGAAACTTCTTTGGATGTGTGAATTCATATCATGGAATAACATGATTCTTTTTATGGATCAATTTGGTAACATTGTTTTTGAGGAATCTGAGAAGGGATATTTTGGATCACATTGAAGTCTATGGTGAAAAGGAAATATCCTCAGGTAAAAACTGGAAAGAAGCTTTCTGAGAAAGTTCTTTTTGATGTCTGAATTCATCTCACAGAGTTATATCTTTCTTTCATGGAGCAGTTTGCTAACACTGTTTTTGTCAAATCTGGAAAGGTGTATTTGTTAGCACTTTGAGGCTTATACTGAAAAAGAAAATATCCTCAGATAAAAACTAGAAAGATGCTTTCTGAGAAACTTCTTTGTCTTGTGTCAGTTCATCTCCCAGAGTTACACTGTTGTTTTCATACAGCAGTTTGCTAACACTGTCTTCGTGGAAAATGCAATAGGATGTTTGGGAGCACATTGAACCCTATGGTGACAAAGGAAATATCCTCAGATGAAAACCAAAAAGAAGCCTTCTGAGAAACTGCTTTGCAGTGTTTGAATATATCTCACAGTGTTATAGTGTTCTTTTCATTGAGCAGTCTGCTAACACTGCTTTCTTGGAATCTGTAAAGGGATATTTCACAATGCATTGAAGTTTATGTTGACAAAGGAAATATTCTCAGAGAAAACCTAGAAAGGCTTCTGAGAATCTGCTTTCTGATGTGTGAGTTCATCACGCATAGTTACACCACTCTTTCATGGAGGAGTTTGGTTACACCACTTTTTGAGGTATCTCAGGAGTAATATCTTGGATAGCATAGAATTCTATGGTGAGAAATGAAATACCCTCAGATTAAAACTGGATAGAAGCCTTCTCAGAAACTGTTTTGCAGTGTGTGATTTCATCTCAGAGAGTTACACCATTGCTTTCATACAGAAGTTCGCTATCACTGTTTTCGCAGAATCTGCAATGAGATATACGGGAGCACATTGAGGCTCCTGTTTAAAAAGGAAATATCCTCGGATAAAAAGAAGAAAGAAGCTTTCTGAGAAATGACTTTGTGATCTGTGAATTCATTACACAGAGTTACACTATTGTTTCAAGGAGCAGTTTGATAGAACTGTATCTGTTCAATCTGAGAAGGGGTAGTTTGGATCGCTTTGAAGCCTATGGTAACAAAGGAAATATAATCAGTAAAAACTAAAAAAAAAATTCATGAGAAACTGCCTTGTGACGAGTATATTCATCTCACAGAGATACACTTTTCCTTACATTGAGCAGTTTGCTAACACTGTTTTCGTGGAATTTGCCATTGTATATTCCGAGGGCATCAAGTTCTACTGTGAAAAATTAATATCCTTAGATAAAAACTGGAGAGAAGTCTTCTGAGAAACTGCTTTGTGATTTGTGAATTCATCTCACAGAGCTAATCTCACTTTTTATTGAGAAGTTTCCTAACAATATTTTCACAGAATTGGCAATGAGATACACGGGAGCACATGGAAGCCTGAAATATCCTCCTAGAAAAACAAGAAAGAAGTTTTTGAGAAACTGCTTTATGATGTGTGAATTCATCTCACAGAGTTACACTACTCTTTCATGGATCCTTTTGCTAGAAATATTTTTGTGGAATCTGAGAAGGGATATTTTTTATTGCTTTGAAGCCTATGGTGACAAGGGAAATATCCTCAGATAAAATACAGAAAGAATCTTTCTGAAAAATTGCTCTGTGATGTGCGAATTCATCTCACAGTGTTACACAACTCTTTCATGGAGCCCTTTGTTAGCACTTATTGTGGAATCTGAGAAGGAATATTTTGGATCGCTTTGAAGCCTATGGTGTAAAAGGAAACAAACTCAGATAAAAACCAGAAAGAAACTTTTAGAGAAACACCTTTGTGATTTTTGAATTCATCTCACAGAATTACACCACAATTTCGTGGAGCCATTGGCTAGCACTGTTTTTGTGGAATCTGAGAAAGTATATTTTTGATTGCTTTGAAGTCTTTGGTGACAAAGGAAATATCCTCAGATAAAAACAAGAAAGAAGCTTTCTGAGAAACTGTTTTGGGACGTGTGAATTCCTCTCACAGTGTTACACTACTCTTTCATGGAGACGTTTGCTAGCACTGTTTTTGTGGAGTCTGAGAAGTCATATTTTGGATCGCTTTGGAGCCTATAGTGACAAAGGAAATATCCTCAGATAAAAAGTAGAAAGAAACTTTCTAAGAAACTGCTTTGTGATGTGTGAATTCACCTCACAGAGTCACACCACTCTTTCATGAAGGAATTTGCTAGCACTGTGTTTGTGGAATCACAGAAGTGATATATTGGATAGCATGGATTCCTATGGTGAGAAATGAAATATCCTGAGATAAAAACCGGAGAGAAGACTTCTCAGAAACTGCTATGTGGTGTGTGAATTCATCTCACAGAGTTACACCATTGCTTTCATTGAGAAATTTGCTAACACTGTTTTCGCAGAATCTGCAATGAGATATACAGGAGTGCATTGAGGCCCATGTTTAAAATGGAAATCTCCTCGGATAAAAAGAAGAAAGAAGCTTTCTGAGAAACTACTTTGTGACATGTGAATTCATATCTTGGTGTTACACAACTCTTTCATGGAGAATTTTGCTAGCACTGTGTCCGTGGAATCTGAGAAGTGATAGTTTGGTTCGCATTGAAGCCTATGGTGACAACAGAAAGCACCTCAGATAAAAACCATAAAGAAACTTTCTGAGTAACTGCTTTGTGATGTGTGAATTCATCTCACAGAGTTACACTACTCTTTCATGGAGCCGTTTGCTAGCACTGATTTTGTAGAATCTGAGAAGGGATTTTTTTTTTTATCACTTTGAAGGCTATGGTGACAAAGGAAATATCCGCAGATAAAATCCAGAAAGAAGTTTTCTGAGTAACTGCTTTGTGATGTGTGAATTCATCTGACAGAGTTACACCACTATTTCGTGGAGCTGTTTGCTAGCACTGTTTTTGTGGAATCTGAGAAGGGATATTTTGGATTGCTTTGAAGCCTATGCTGGCAAAGGAAATATCCTCAGGTAAAAACCAGAAAGAACCTTTCTGAGAAACAGTTTTGTGATTTGTGAATTCATCTCACAAAGTTACAGCTATCTTTCACGTTGCCGCTTCCTAGCACTGTTTTTGTGGAATCTGCGAAGGTGTATTTTTGATCGCTTTGAAGTCTAAGCTGACAATGGAAAATCCTCTGATAAAAACTAGAAAGAAGCTTTTCCAGAAACTGCTTTGTTATATGTGAATTCATCTCACAGAGTTACACTACTGTTTCATGGAGCTGATTGCTAGCATTGTTTTTGTGGAATCGGAGAAATGATATTTTGGACCACATTGAAGCCTATGGTGAGAGAGGAAACATCCTCAGACAAAAAACAAAAAGAAGCTTTCTGAGAAACTGCTTTGTGATGTGTGAATTCATCTCACAATGTTATACAACTCTTTCATGGAGCAGTTTGTTAGCACTGTTTTTATGGAATCTGTGAAGGGATATTTTTTATCACTTTGAAGCCTATGGTGACAAAGGAAATATCCTCAGATAAAATCTAGAAAGAAAATTTCTGAGAAACTGCATTGTGATGTGTGAATTCATCTCACAGAGGTACACCACTTTTTCATGGAGGAGTTTGCTAGCACTATTTTTGTGGAATCACAGAAGTGATATTTTAGACTGCTTAGAATCCTATGGTGAGAAATGAAATACCCTCAGCTAAAACTGGACAGAAGCCTTCTTAGAAACTGCTTTGTGGTGTGTAAATTCATCTCACAGAGTTACACCATTGCTTTCATTGAGAAGTTTGGGGACACTCTTTTTGTGGAACCTTCAATGAGATATATGCAAATGCATTGAGGCATGTGTTTAAAAAGGAAATACCTTCAGATAAAAAGAAGAAAGAAGCTTCCTGAGAAATTGTTTTGTGATGTGAGAATTCATCACATAGAGTTACACTACTCTTTCATGGAGCTGTATACGATCACTGTTTTTGTAGAATCTGAGAAGTGAAATTTTGGATTGCTTTGAAGCCTATATTGACAAAACAAATGTCCTCAGATAAAAAAATAGAAAGAAGCTTTCTGAGAAACTGCTTTGTTATGTGTGAATTCATCTCACAGAGTTACACTACAGTTTCATGGAGCCGTTTGCTAGCACTGTTTTTGTGGAATCTGAGAAGAGATATTTTTGATCGCTTTGAAGCCTATGTTGACAAAGGAAATAGCCTCAGATAAAAACCAGAAAGAAGGTTTCTGAGAAACTGCTTTGTGATTTGTGAATTCGTCTCACTGGGTTACACAACTGTTTCATGGAACCGTTTGCTAGCACTGTTTTTGTGGAATCTGAGAAGGGATAATTTGGATCGCTTTGAAGTCTATGGTGACAGAGGAAACATCCTGAGACAAAAACCAGAATGAAAATTTTGAGAATCTGCTTTGTGATGTGTGAATTCATCTCACCATGTTACACAACACTTTCATCAAGCAGTTTGCTAGCACTGTTTTTATGGGATCTGAGAAGGGATACTTTAATCACTTTGAAGCCTAAGGTGACAAAGGAAATATCCTCAGATAAAAACTAGAAAGAACTTTTCTGAGAAACTCTTTCTGTTGTGTGAATTCATCTCACAGTGTTACATTACTCTTCCATGAAGGAGATTGCTTGCACTGTGTTTGTGACATCACAGAAGTGATATTTTAGATAGCATAAAATCCTAATGTGAGAAATGAAATATCCTCAGATAAAAACTGGACAGAACCCTTCTCAGAAACTGCCTTGTTGTGTGTGAATTCATCTCAGAGAGTTACTCCATTTCATTCATTGAGAAGTTTGCTAACACTGTTTTCGCAGAATCTGCCATGAGATATACAGGCACGCTTTGACGCCCATGTTTCCTTTTATCCAAAGGAAATATCTTTGGATAAAAAAAAGAAAGAAGCTTTCAGAGAAACTGATTTGTGATGTGAGAATTCATCACACAGAGTTACACTACTCTTTCATGGAGCACTTTGCTAGGATTGTATTTGTGGAATCTGAGAAGGGAAACACCCTCATATAAAAACTAGAAAAAAGCTTTCTGAGGAAACGTTTTCTGATGAGTGAATTCATTTCACAGAGTTACACTGTTCTTGTCATTGAGCAGTTTCGTAGCACTCTTTTTGGGGAATCTGCAATGGGCAATTTCAGAGTGCATTGCAGTCTTTGGTGTCAAAGGCAATATCCTCATACAGAAATTAGTGAAATATCCTCAAAAACACAAAGTAAATATCCTCATATAAAAACGTTTGTGATAGGTTGATTCATCTCACAGAGTTACATGATTCTTTTTATAGAGCAGTTTTGTAGCACTGTTTTTGAGAAATCTGAGAAGGGATAATTTTGATCGCATTGAAGCCTATGATAATAAAGGAAACATCCTCAGGTAGAAACTAGAAGGAAGCTTTCTGAGAGACTACTTTGGATGTGTGAATTCATCTCACAGAGTTACACTCTTCTTTTCACTGAGCAGTTTGCTAACACTATTTTCTTGGAATATGCAATGGGATAGTTCAGATCGGTTTAAAGCTTTTGGTGACAGAGGAAATATCCTCATATAAAAATTAGAAAGAAACTTTCTGAGAAACCGCTTTGTGATGTATTAATTCATCTCACATAGTTACAAGATACTTTTCATGGATCAGTTTGGTAGAACTGTTTTATGGGACTCTGAGAAGGGATATTTTGGATTGCATTGAAGCCTATGGTGGCAAAGGAAATATCCTCAGATAAAAACTGGGAAGAAGCTTTCTGAGAAACTGCTCCATGATGTGTGAATTCATCGTACAGATTACACCATTCATTTAATGGAGCAGTTTGATAACAGTTTTTGTGGAATCTGCAATAGGGTAATTTGGAGAGTATTGAAGCCTATGGTGACAAAGGAAATATCCTCAGATGAAAACGAAAAAGAAGCTTTCTGTGAAACTGTTTTGTGATGTGTGAAATCATCTTACAGAGTTACACCATTCTTTTCATTGAGAAGTTTGCTAACACGTATTCCAAGGAATCTGCAATGGGATATTCCATAACACATTGAAGAATATGGTGAAAAAGAAATATTCTCTGTTAAAAACTAGAAAGAAGTTATCTGAGAAACAGCCTTGGATGTGTGAATTAATCTCACAGAGTTACACCACTCTTTTTATAGAGCAATTTTGCAGCACTCATTTTGGGGAATCTGAGAATGGATACTTCAAATAGCATTGAAGCCTAAGATGACAAAGGAGATATCCTCAGTTCAAAACTAGAAAGAAGCTTTCTGAGAAACTGCTTTGTGATGTGTGAATTCAACTCACAGATTTACATGACTCTTTTCTTGGAGCAGTTTGCTATCACTGTTTTCGTGGAATCTACAATAGGATATTTGGGAATGCATCGAAGCCTGTATTGACAAAGGAAATATCCTCAGACAAAAACCAAAAAGAAACTTTCTGAGAAACAGCTTTGTGACATGTGCATTCACCTCAAAGATCTACACCTTTCTTTTCATGGAGCACTTTTCTAACACTATTTTTGTGGGACCTACAAAGGGATATTCAGGAGCGCATTGGGGCCTATGGTGAAAAAGGTAATATCCTCAGACGAAAATAAGAAAAAAATCTTTCTGAGAAACTGCTTTGTGATTTGTGAATTCATCTCACAGAGTTACTCAATCCTTTTCATAGAACACTTTGGTAGCACTGTTTTTGGGAAGTCTGAGAAAGGATATTTGGGATCACATTGAAGCTTATGGTGACACAGGAAATATCCTCAGATGAAAACTGGAAAGAAGTCATCTGAGAAACTGCTTTGTGATGTGTGAATTCATCTCACAGAGTTACATCTTTATTTTGTTGCAGCAAGTTGCTAACACTGATTTCATGGAATCTGCAATAGGATATTTGGGAGTGCATTGAAACCTATAGTGACAAAGTAAATCTCCTCAGACAAAAACGAAAAACAAGCTTTCTGAGAAACTGCTTTGTGATGTGTGAATTCATCTCAGAGATTTACACCTTTCTTTAAATGGAGCAGTTTGCCAACACCGTTTTCGTAGAATCTGCAAAGGTATATTCGTGAGTGCATTGAAACCTATGGTGACAAAGGAAATATCCTCAGTTAAAAACCAAAAAGAAGCTTTCTGTGAAATTGCTTTGTGACTTTTGAATTCATTTCACAGCGTTACACCATCTCTTTCATAGAGAAGTTTGCGAACAATTTTTTCTTGGAATCTGCAATGGGACATTCAGAAGCAAATTGAGGAATATGGTGAAAAAGAAACTATCCTCAGGCCAAAAATAGAAAGAACCATTCTGAGAAGGTTCTTTGTGATGTGTGAATTCATCTCACAGAGTTACCCATTTCTTTTCATGGAGCAATTTACTAACACTCTTTTCATGGAATATGCGAAGGAATATTTGGGAGCACATTAAGGCCTATGATGAAAAAGGAAATAACCTCATATAAAAACTAGAAAGAAGCTTTCTGAGAAAATGCTTTCTGTGTTTTGAAATCGTATCTCAGAGTCAGACTGTTCTTTTCATTGAGTAGTTTGCTAACACTGTTTTCTTCGAATCTACAACTGAATATTTCGGAGCACATTGAAGCTTATGGTGACAGAGGAAATACCCTCAAATAAAAAGTAGAAAGCTTTCTGGGAAACCGCTTGGTGATGTGTTAATTCATCCTACAGAGTTACATGATGCTTTTCATGGATCAGTTTAATAGTATTGTTTTTGGGGAATCTAAGAAGGGATATTTTGGATTGCATTGAATCCTAGGGTCACAAAGGAAATATCCTCAGATAAAAATAAGAAAGAAGCTTTCTGAGAAAGTTCTTTGTGTTGTGTGAATTCATCTCACAGAGTTACACCATTCTTTAAATTGATCAGTCTGCTAACACTGTTTATGAGGAATCTGCAAAGGGATATTTGGGAGCACATTGAGGACGGCAGTGAAAAAGAAAATATCCTCAGATAAAAACTAGAAAGAAGTTTTCTGAAAAACTGCTTTATGATGTGTGAATTCATCTCACAGAGATAACATTGTTTTCATGGAATTGGCAATAGGATATTTGGGAGCACTTTGAAGCCTATGGTGACAAAGGATATATCCTCCGATAAAAACCAAAAAGAAGCTTTCTGAGAAACTGCTTTTTGAAGTGTGAATTCATCTCACAGAGATACACTATTCTTTTCTTTGAGCAGTTTGCTAACCTTGTTTTCTTGCAATCTACAATAGGATATTTTGGAGTGCACTGAAGCTTATGGTGACACAGGAAATATCCTCAGACAAAAACTAGAAAGAAACTTTCTGAGAAACTGCTCTGTGATTTCTGAATTCATCTTTCAGAGTCACACTTTTCTTTTCATGCAGCAGTTTGTTAGCAATGTTTTGGGGGTATCTGAGAAGGGATATTTGGGAGAGCATTGAAGCCTATGGTGATGAAGGAAATATCTTCAGATAAAAATTATAAAGAAGCCTTCTGAGAACGTGTTTTGTGATGGGTGAATACATCTCACAGAGTTACACTGTTCTTTGCATTGAGAAGTTTGCTAACACTGTTTTCTTGGAATCTGATATGGGATATTTCAAAACGCATTGAAGCTTATGGAGACAAAGGAAATATCCTCAGACAAAAACTAGAAAGAATCTTTCTGAGAGGCTGCTTTGTGATTTGTGAATTCATCTCGCAGAGTTACACCTTTGTTTTCATGGAGCCATTTGCTAACACTGTTTTCGTGGAATCTGCAAAGGTATATTTGGGAGCGCATTGAGGTCTATGGTGAAAACAGTGATAGCAAACTGATCAGTGAAAAGAACGGTGCACTCTGTGAGATTAATTCATGCACCACAAAGCAGTTTCTCATAAAATTTCTTTCTAGTTTTTATCTGAGTATATTTCCTTTGTCACCATAGGCATCAATGTGATTCAAAATATCCCTTCTCAGATTCCCCAAAAACAGAGCTACCAAACTGCTGCATGAAAAGAATCGTGTAAGTCTGTGAGATGAATACACAAATCACTGTTTTCTTGGAATCTTCAGTGGTATATTTCAGAGCTCACAGATGCTTATGGTGACAATGGAAATATCCTTAGAAAAAACTAGAAAGAAGTTTTCTGAGAATCTGAATGGTGATTTGTGAATTCAACTCACAGAGTTACAAGATTTTTTTTCAAGGAGCAGTTTGGTAGCACTGTTTCTGGGGACTATAGAAGGGATATTTTGGATTGCATTGAAGCCTATGGTGACAAAGTGAATATATTTAAGTAAAGACTATACGAAAGCTTTCTGAGAAAGTTCTTTGTGATGTGTGAATTCATCTCATAGAGGTCACCATTCTTTTCATTCAGCAGTTTGATAACACTGTTTTCCTGGAATCTTAGAGGGATATTTTGGAGTGTATGGAGGCCTATGCTGAAATAGGAAATAACCTCAGATAAAAACTAGAAAGAAGCTTTCTGAGAAACTGCTTTGCGATGTGTGAATTCATCTCAAACAGATACATGGATCTTTGCATTGAACATTTTGCTTACGCTGTTTAATTGGAAACTGCAATCTGATATTTCAGAGCTCATTGAAGCTTATGGTGACAAAGGAAATATCCTCATGTAAAAACTAGAAAGAAACTTTCTAAGAGGCTGCTTTCTGATATGTGAATTCATCTCACAGAGTTACACTCTTCTTTTCATTGAGTAGTTTTTCTGTTATCTTGGAATCTGCATAGGGATATTTTGGAGTGCATTGAAGCTTATAGTGACAAAGGAAATATCCTCATGTAATATCTAGAAAGAAGCTTTCTGAGAAACGGTGTTGTGATTTGTTAATACATCTTACAGAGTTACATGATTCCTTTCATAGATGAGTTTGGTAGCACTGTTTTTGGGGAATCTGAGGAAGGATATTTTGGATCTCATTGAAGCCAATGATGACAAAAGAATCATCCTTAGATTAAAAACTAGAAAGAAGCTTTCTGAGAAACGTCCTTATGATCTGTGAATTCATCTCACAGAGTTGCACCTTTCTTTTCATGGAGCAGTTTGCTAACAATGTTTTCATGAAATCTGCAAAGGGACATTTGGGAGTGCAATTAGGCCTATAGTGAAAAAGGAATTATCCTCAGATAAAAACTAGAAAGAAACTTTCTGAGAAACTGCATTGTGATGTGTTAATCCATCTCACATAGTTACACTGTTCTTTTCGTTGAGCAGTTTGCTAACACTGTTTTCTTGGAATCTTCAATGGGATATTTTGGAGCACATTCAAGTTTAGGGTGACAAAGAAAACGTCCTCAGACAAATACTAGAAAGAAACGTTCTAAAAAGCTGCTTTGAGATTTGTGAATTTATCTCATGGAGTTACACAATTCTTTACATGGGGCAGTATTGTAGCACTACTTTCATGGAATCTGCAAAGGGATAATTAGGAGCACATGGAAGCCTATAGTGAAAAAGGGGATATAGTCAGATAAAAATTAGAAAGAAGCTTTCTGAGGAAGTTCTTTGTGATGTGTGAATTCATCACACAGAATTGCAGCTTGCTTTTCATGGAGTAGTTTCCTAACACTTTTTGTGGAATCTGCAAAGGGATATTTGGGAGCACTTTGAGGTCTATGGTGAAAAAGGAAATATCCTCAGATAAAAACTAGAAAGAAGCTTTCTGAGAAACTGCTTTGTGTTGTGTAAATTCGTCTCACAGTGTTACACTGTTATTTTCATTGAGCACTTTGATAACACTGTTTTCCTGGAATCTGCAATAGGATATTTGGGACACATTGAAACCTATGGTGACAAAGGAAATATCTACAGAAAAAAACTAGTAAGAAGTTTTGTGAGAAACTCCTTTGTGATTTGAGAATTCATCTCACAGAGTTACACGATTCTTTTCATGGAGAAGTTAGGTAGTGCTGTTTTTGGGGAATCTGAGAAGGGATATTTTGGATCTCATTGAAACCCATTGGGACAAAGGAAATATCCTCAGATAAAAACTAGAAAGCAGCTTTATGGGAAACTGCTTTGTGATGTGTGAATTCATTTCACAGATTTACAAGTTTCTTTTCATGGAGCAGTTTGCTAATACTATTTTCGTGGAATCTGCAAAGGAATATTCGCAAGTGTATTGTGGCCTATAGCAAAAAAGGAAATATCCTCATACAAAAACTAGATAGAAATTTTCTGAGAAATGACTTGGTGATTTTTGAATTCATCTCACAGAGTAATACAGTTCATTTCATGGAGCAGTTTCTTAGCACTCTTTTGGGGGAACTGAGAAGGGATATTTGGATCACATTGAAGCCTATATTGACAAAGGAAATATCCTCAGATAAAAAATAGAAAGAAGCTTTCTGAGAAAGTTCCTTGTGATATGTTAATTCAACTCACAAATTACATCTTTCTTTTCATGGAGCAGTTTGATAACACTGTTTTATTGGAATCTGCAATAAGATATTTTGGAGTGCATTGAAGCCTCTAGTGAAAAAGGAAATATCCTTAGATAAAACAAAAGAAGCTTTCTGAGAGACTGCTTTGTGATGTGTCAATTCATCTCACACAGATGCATTGTTCTATTCATTGAGCAGTGTGCTAACACTGTTTTCTTTAAATGTGCAATGGAATATTTCAGAGTGCATTGAAGCTTTTGGTGACAAAGGAAATATCCTCAGACAGAAACTAGAAAGAAGCTTTCTGAGAAACTGCTTTGTGATTTGTGAATTCATCTCATGGAGTTACACCTTTCTTTTCTTGGAGCACTTTACTAACACTGATTTCATGGAATCTGCATAGAAATATTTGGGAGCACCTTGAGGCTTTTGGTGAAATAGGAAATATCCTAAGATAAAAACTAGAAAGAAGCTTCTGAGAAACTGCTTTGTGATGTGTGAATTCAACTCACAGTGTTACACTGTACTTTTCATTGGGCAGTTTGCTAACACTGTTTTCGAGGTATCTACAAAGGATATATAGGAACGCATTGAGGACTATTTTGAAAAAGGAAATATCCTCAGATTAAAAACTAGAAGGAATTTGTCTGAGAAACCACTTTGTGATGTGATAATTCATCTCACAGAGCTATACGATTGTTTTCATGGAGCAATTTGGAAGCACTGTTTTTGGGAATCTGAGAAGGGGTATTTTGCATCTCATTGAAGCCTATGGTGACAAAGAAAATATCCTCAGAATAAAGGTAGAAAGAAGGTTTCTGAGAATGAATTTTGTTTTGTGTGAATTCCTCTCAGAGTTACAGCTCAATTTTCATGGAGCAGTTTGCTAACACTGTTTTAGTGGAATCTGCAAAAGGATATTTGGGAGTGCATGAGTGCATTGAGGACTATGGTGAGAAAGGAAATATACTCAGACAAAAACTAGAAGGAAGCATTCTGAGAAACTGTTTTTTGATGTGTGAATTCGTCTCACAGAGTTACACTGTTCTTTTCATGGAGCAGTTTGCTAACAAAGTTTTCTTGGAATCTGTAATGGGATATTTCTGAGCACATTGAAGCTTATGTTGACAAACGAAATATTCTCAGATGAAAAATGGAAAGAAGCTTTTTGAGAAACTGCTTTTTGATTTGTGAATTTATCTCACAGAGTTACATGATCATTTTCAAGGAGCAGTTTTGTAGTACTGTGTTTGAGGAATCTGAGAAGGGCTATTTTGGATCGCATGGAAGCCTATGGTGAAAAAGATAATATCCTCAGATAAAAACTAGAAAGAAGCTTTTTGTGAAAGGACTTTGTGATGTGTGAATTCATCTCACAGCGTTGCACCTTTCATTTTATAGAGCAGTTTGCAAAATCTGTTTTCTTGGGATCTGCAATGGGATATTTGGGAGCGCATTGAGGCCTTTAGTGAAAAAGGATATATCCTCAGATAAAAACTAGAAAGAAGCTTTCTGAGAAACTGCTTTGTGATGTGTGAATTCATCTCAGAAAATTACACGGTTCTTTTCATTGAGCAGTTAGATACCACTGTTTTCGTTTGATCTGCAATAGGATATTTTGTTGTGCAATGAAGCCTATGGTGACAGAGGAAATATCCTCACATAAAAACTAGAAAGAAATTAACTGAGAAACTTCCTTGTGATGTGTGAAATCATCTCACAGAGTTAGAGCTTTCCATTCATGAAGCAGTTTTCTAACACTGTTTTTGTGAAATCTGCAAAGGTATATTTGGGAACGCATTGAGGTCTATGGTGAAGAAGAAATATCCTGGGTTAAAAACTAGAAAGAAGCTTTGTGAGAAACTCCTTTTTGATGTGTGAATTCATCTCACAGATTTACACTGTTCTTTTCATTGAGCTGTTTGCTAACACTATTTTCTTAGAATTTGCAATCTGATATATCAGAGTGCATTGAAGCTTATCGGTGACAAAGGAAATATCCTCATATAAAAACTAGAAAGAAGCTTTCTGAGAGACCACTTTGTGATGTGATAATTCATCTGACAGAGTTACACGATTCTTTTCATGGATCAGTTTGGTAGCACTGTTTTTAGGTAATCTGAGAAGGGATATTTTGGATCTCATTGAAACCTATGGTGACAAAGGAAATATCCTCAGATAATATCTAGAAAGAAGCATTCTGAGAAAGTTCTTTGTGATACGTGAATTCATCTCACAGAGTTACACCTCTGTTTTCATGGAGCAAATTGCTAACACTATTTTCATACAGTCTGCAAAGGGATATTTTTGAGTGCATTGAGGCCTACGGTGAGAAAAGAATTATCCTCAGATAAAAACTAGAAGGAATCTTTCTGAGAAACTGCTTTGTGATGTCTGAATTCACCTCACAGAAGTCCACTGTTCCTTGCATTGAGCAGTTTGCTTACATTGTTTTCTTAGAAGGTGCACTCTGATACATCTTATCACATTGAAGCTTATGGTGACAAAGGAAATATCCTCATAGATAAACCAAAAATATTCTTTCTGAGAAAGTGCTTTGTGATATGTGAACTCATCTCAGAGAGTTACACCATTCTTTTCATTGAGTAGTTTGTTAACACTGTTTCGTGCAATCTGCAATAGGACATTTGAGAGCACATTGAAGCCTCTGGTGACAAAGGAAATATCCTCATATATAAACCAAAAATATTCTTTCTGAGAAACTGCTTTGTGATGCATGAATTCATCTCACTGTGTTACACTGTTCCTTTCACTGAGCAGCTTGCTAACACTGTTTTCTTGCAATCCTCAATGGAATATTTCAGAACGCATTGAAGCTTATGGTGACATAGGAAATATCTTCACAGAGAAAGTAGAAAGAAGCTTTCTGAGAAACCACTTTCTGATGGGTTCACTCATCTCACTGTGTTACATGATTCTTTCCATGGATCACTTTGGGATCACTGTTTTTGGGGGATCTGATAAAGGATATTTGGATCACATTGAAACCTTTGGTGACAAAGTAAATATCCTCAGATGAAAACTATAAAGAAGCTTTCTGAGAAACCACTTTGTGATGTGTGAATTCATCACACAGAGTTACATCATTCTTTACATTGACCAATTTGCTAACACTGTATTCTTGGAATCTGCAATGGGATATTTCGGAGTGTATGGTGACAAGGAAATATCCACAAAAACTAGAAAGAAGCTTTCTGAGAAACTGCATTGGGATTTGTGAATTCATGTCGCAGACTTACACGATTATTTTCATGGAGGAGTTTGGTAGCTCTGCTTTTGGGAAATCTGAGAAGGGATATTTTGAATGGCATTGATGCCTATGGTGACAAAGGAAATATACTCAGATAAAAACTAGAAAGAAGTTTTATGAGAAATTGCTTTGTGGTGCGTGAATTAATCTCACAGAGTACACCATTCTTTTCACTAAGCAGTTTGCTAACACTGCTTTTGTGCAAACTGCAAAGGGATATTTGGGAACGCATAGAGGCCTATGGTGAAAATGGAACTATCCTCAAATAAAAACTAGAAAGAATCGTTGTGAGAAACTGCTTTGTGATGTGTGAATTCATATCACAGTGTTACACCGTTCTTTTCATTGAGCAGTTTGCTAACACTGTTTTCATGGAATCTGCAAAGGGGTACTTTGGAGGGCATTGAAGCTTAAGGTAACAAAGGAGATATACTCATGAAAACTAAAAAGAAGCTTTCTGAGAAACCACTTTATGATATGGTAATTCATCTCACAGAGATAAATGATTATTTTCATGGATCAGTTTGGTAGCTCTGTTTTGGGGAATCTGAGAAGGGATATTTTGGATTGCTTTGAAGCCTATGGTCACAAAGGAAATACCATCAGATAAAAACTACAAAGAAGCTTTCCGAGAAAGTTCTTTGTGATATGTGAATTCATCTCACAGAGGTACACTTTACTTTTCATGGAACAGTTTCCTAACACTGTTTTCATGGAATTGGCAAAGGGATATTTGGGAGCGCATGGAGACCTATAGTGAAAAATTAAATATATTCTGATAAAAACGAGAAAGAAGCTTTCTGAGAGACTGCTTTGTGATGTGATAATTCATCTCACAGTGTTACATGATTCTTTCCTGTATCAGTTTGGTAGCACTGTTTTTGGGGAATCTGAGAAAGGATATTTTGGATCGGATTGAAGCCTACGATGACAAAGGAAATACTCTCTGATAAAAACAAGAAAGAAACTTTCTGAGAAAGTTCTTTGTGATGTGTGAATTCATCTCTCAGAGTTACACTATTCCTTTCATGGAGCAGTTTGCTAACACTGTTTTCCAGGAATCTGCAAAGTCATATATGGGAGCGCATGGAAGCTTATGGGGAAAAAGGAAATACCCTCATATAAAAACTAGAAAGAAGCTTTCTGAGAAACTGCTTTGTGGGGTGTGAATTCATCTCATAGAGCAACACTGCTCTTTGTGTTGAGCTGTTTGCTAACACTGTTTTTGTGGAATCTGCAATGGGATATTTCAGAGTGCGTTGAAGCTTATGGTGACATAGGAAATATCCTCAGACAAAAACTAGAAAGAAGCTTTCTGAGAAACTACTCTGTGATTTGTGAATTCATCTCACAGAATTACACCTTTATATTCTTGGAACACTTTACTAACACTGATTTTGTGGAATCTGTAAAGGGATATTTTGGAGCACCTTGAGTCCTATGGTGAAATAGGAAATATCCTCAGATTAAAAACTAAAAAGAAGCTTTCTGAGAACCCACTTTGTGATGTATGAATTCATCTCACAGAGTTACAGGATTCTTTGCATGGACCAGTGTGGTAGCACTGTTTTTGGGGATTCTGAGATGGTATATTTTGGATTGCATTGAAGCCTATGGTGACAAAGGAAATAACCTCAGATAAAAACTACAAAGAAGCTTTATGAGAAACTACTTTGTGATGTGTGAATTAATCTCACAGAGTACACCATTTTTCTCATGGAGCAGTTTGCAAACAATGTTTTCGTCCAATATGCAAACGGATAAATGATAGTGCTTTGAGGCCTACAGTGGAAAAGGGAACATTCTCAGATAAAAATTAGAAAGAAGCTTTCTAAGAATCTGCTTTATGATGTGTGAGTTCATCTCACAGAGTTTCACTGTTCTATTCATTGAGCAGTTTGGTAACAATGTATTCATGGAATCTGCAAAGGGATTCTTCCAAGGGCGTTGAAGCTTAAGGTGACAAAGAAAATACCCTCCTATAAAAACTAGAAAGAAGCTTTCTGAGAAACTGCTTTATGATGTGCTAATTCATCTCAGATAGTTAAATGATTGTTTTCATGGATCAGTTTTGTAGTTCGTTTTGGGGAATCTGAGAAGGGATATTTTTGATCACTTTGAAGCCTATGGTGACAAAGGAAATATCCTCAGATAAAATCTAGAAAGTCGCTTTCTGAGAATGTTCTGTGATGTGTGAATTCATCTCAGTGTTACACCTTTGTTTTCATGGAGCAGTTTCCTAACACTGTTTTCGTGGAATCTGCAAAGTTATATTTGGGAGTGCATTGAGGCCTATGGTGAAAAATCAAGTATCCTCAGATAAAAACGAGAAGGAAGCTTTCTGAGAAACTGCTTTGTGATGTGTGAATTCATCTCACAGAGTTACATGATTGTTCTCATAGATCAGTTTGGTGGCACTGTTTTTGGGGAGTGTGAGATGGGATACTATGAATCTCATTGAAGCATATGGTGACTAAGGAAATATCCTCAGATAAAAACTAGAAAGAAACTTCCTGAGAAAGTTTTCTGTGATGTATGAATTCATCTCACAGGGTTACACCATTCTTTTCATTGAGCAGTTTGATAACTATTTCCATGAAGTCTGCAATAAGATATTTGAGAGCATTTTGAGGCCTATGGTGACAAAGCAAATATCCTGAAAGAAAAACCAAAAAGAAAATTTCTGAGAAACTGCTTTGTGATGTGTAAATTCATGTCATGGAGTTACATGGTACTTTTCTTTGAGAAGTTTGATAACACTCTTCGTTTAATATGCAATAGGATATTTGCAAGCAAATTTAGGTCTATGGTGAAAAAAGAAATATCTTCAGTTAAAAACTAGGAACAAGCATTCTGAGAAACTCCTTTTTGATGCGTGTATTCATCTTACAGTTATAACCTGTTCTTCTCATTGAGTAGTTTTCCTGGAGTCTTCAATGGGATATTTTGGAGCTCTTTGAAACTTATGGTTACAAAGAAAATATCCTAATATAAAAACTAGAAAGAAATGTTCTGAGAAACTGCTTTGTGATGTGTTAATTCATCTCACAGAGTTACACAATTGTTTTCATGGATCAGTTTGGTAGCACTGTTTTTGGGGAATCTGAGAAGGGATATTTTGGACCTCATTGAAGTGTATGATGACAAAGGAGATATCTCCAGATAAAAACTAGAAAGAAGCTTTCTGAGAAAGTTATTTGTGATGTTTGTATTCATGTTACAGATTTACACCTTTCTATTCATGGAGGCGTTTGCTAATACTGTTTTCTTTGAATCTACAAAGGGATATTTGGGAGTGCATTGAGGCCTATGGTTAAAAAGGAAATATAATCATACAGAAACCAGAAAGAAGATTTCTGAGAAACTGCTTTGTGATTTGTGAATTCATCTCACAGAGTTACCTGACTCTTTTCATGGAGCAGTATAGCACTGTTTCTGGGGAAACTGAGAAGGGATATTATGTATCGCATTGAAGCCTGAGGTAACATCGGAAATATCCTCAGATAAAAACTAGAAAGAAGCTTTCTGAGAAAGTTCTTGTGATGTGTGAATTCATCTCAGAGAATTAAACCTTTCTTTTCATGGAGCAGTTTACTAATACTGTTTTCATGGAAGGTGCAAAAGGATATTTGGGAGCGCATTTAGACCTGTGGTGTAAAAGGAAACATACTCAGATAAAAACTAGAAAGAAGTTTTCTGAGAAACTGCTTTGTGATGTGGGAATTCATCTTACAGAGTTTCACTTCAGTTTTCTTTGAACAGTTTGATAACACTTTTTTTGTGTATTCTGCAGTAGGATATTTGAGAGTACATTGAAGCCTCTGGAGACAAAGGAACTATCCTCAGATACAGACCAAAATGAATCATTCTGTGAAACTGCTTTGTGATGTGTGAATTCATGTGACAATGTTACACTGTTCTTTTCATTGGGAAGTTTGAAAACACTTTTTCCTTTTTCGTGGAATCTGCAATGTGATATTTGGGAGCACATAGAGGAATACGTTGAAAATGACATATCCTCAGATAAAATCAAGTAAGGAGGTTTCTGAGAAACAGCAATGTGATGTTTGAAATCATTTCACAGAGTTACACCATGCTTTTCATGGATCAGTATGGTAGCACTGTTTTTGGGGAATCTGCAATAGGATATTTTGGAGTACATGGAAGCCAATGGTGACTAAGGAAATATCCTCAGGGAAAACTAGGAAAAAGCTTTCTGAGACACTACTTTGTGATTTGTGAATTTTTCTCACAGAGTTACAGGATTCTTTTCATGGATCAATTTGGTAACACTGTTTTTGGGGAATGAGAAGGGATCACTTGAATCGCACTGAATTTTATGGTGACAGAACAAATATCCTCAGATCCAAACTAGAACGAATCCTTCTGAGAAACCTCTTTGTGATGTGTGAATTCCTCTCTCAGAGTTACACCATTCTTTTCATTGAGAAGTTTGCTAACACTTTTTTCATGGAATCTGCAATGGAACATTCAAGAGTTCATAGAGGAATATTTTCAAAAAGGAAATATATTCAGACAAAAACTAGAAAAAAACTTGCTGAGAAACAGCTTTGTGATGTGTGAATTCATCTCACAGTGCTACACCATTCTTCTCACGAGGCAGTTTGGTAGCACTGTTTTTGGCGATCTATGAAGGGATATTTTGGATCCCATTGAAGCCTATGTTGACAAAGGAAATAATCTCAGATAAAAACTAGAAAGAAACTTTCTGAGAAACTTCTTTGTGATTTGTGTATTCATCTAACAGAGTAACACTTTTCTGTTAATGGAGCAGTTTGCTCACACTCTTTTTGTGGAATCTGCAAAGGTATGTTTGTGAGCACATTGAGGCCTATGGTGCAAAAGGAAATATCCTCTGTTAAAAAGTAGAAAAACACTTTCTGAGAAACCGCTTTGTAATGTGTTAATTCATCTCACAGAGTTACAAGATTATTTTCATGGAACAGTTTTGTTTTCCTGTTTTGGGGAATATGAAAAGGGATATTTTCGATCCCTTTGATGCCTATGGTGATAAAGGAAATATCCTCAGATAAAAATTAGAAGGAAGCTTTCTGAGAAGGCTCTTTATGATGTTTGAATTTTTCTCGCAGATTTACACTTTTCTTTCAATGGGGCAGTTTGCTAACACTGTTTTTGTTGAACATACGAAGGGATATTTGGAAGTGCATTGAGGTCTATAGTGAAAAATGAATTATCCTCAGGTGAAAATGAGAAGGAAACTTTCTGAGAAACTACTTTGTGACGTGTGAATTCATCTTACAGATTTACACCATTCTTTTCAATGAGCAGGTTGATAAAACACTTTTTGTGGAATTTGCTATAGGACATTTGGGAGTGCATTGAAGATTATAGTGACAAAGGAAATATCCTCAGACAAAAACCAAAAGGAAGCTTTCTGAAAGCTGTGTTAGCAAACTGATCATTGAAAAGAAAAGTGTAACTCAGTGGAGCGTTAGCAGTTTGCTAACACTCTTTTCATGTAATATGCAAAGGGATAATTCAGAGTGCTTTGAAGCTTATGGTGATAAAGGAAATTTCCACAGACAATAACTAAAAAGAATCTTTCTGAGAAACTGCTTTGTGATTTGTAAATTCATATCACAGGGTTACATGATTTCATTCATAGATCAGTTTGCTAGCACCGTTTTTGGGGAATCTGAGGAAGGATATTTTGGATCGCCATGAAGCCAATGATGACAAAGGACACATCCTTAGAAAAAAAATAGAAAGAAGCTTTCTGAGAAAGTTCTTTGTGATGTGTGAATTCATATCACAGGGGTGCACCTTTCTTTTCATGGAGCAGTTTGCTACAACTGTTTTTGTGGAATCTCCAAAAGGACATTTGGGAGTGCAATGAGGCCCATGGTGAAAAAGGAAATATCATCAGATAAAACTATAAAGGAACTTTCTAATAAACTGCTGTGTGATGTTTGAATTCATCTCATGGAGTTACATTGTTCTTTTCGTTACGCAGCTGTCTAACTCTGTTGTTGTGGAATCTGCAATGGGTTATTTCATAGTGAATTGAAGCTTAGGGTGACAATGAAATGTCCACAGACAAAGGAAAAAGAAGCTTTCTGAGAAACTGTTTTTTGATCTGTGAATTCATCTCACAGATTTACAGGATTCTCTTCATGGAACAGTTTGGTAACCCCGTTTTTGGGGAATCTTAGAAGGGATATTTTGGATCCCATTGATACCTATGGTGACAAAGGGAATATTCGCAGATAAAATGTAAAAGGAAGCTTTTTGAGAAATTTCGTTGTAATTTGTGAATTCATGGAAACTGCAAGATGATATTTGGGACCACATTAGGGCTATCATGAAAAAGAAAATATCCACAGATAAAACCTGGAAAGAAGCATTCTGAGAAACAGCTTTGTGACGTGTGAATGCAACTCACAGAATTACACATTTCTTTTCATTGATCAGTTTGCTAACCCTGTTTTCTTCATTTCTGCAATGGGATATTGCTTAGTGCAATGAAGCCAACGGTGACAAAGGAAATATGCTAAAACAATAAGTAGAAAGAAGCTTTCTGAGAATCTGCTTTGTGATGTGTGAATTCAACTCACTGAGTTACTCCTGTATTTCGTGGAGCATTTTTCTAGCCCTGTTTTAATGGAATCTGAGACCTGATATTATGGATCGCTTTCAAGACTATACTGCCAGAGGAAATATCCTCAGAAAAAAACGAGAAAGAAGTTTTCTGAGAAATTTCTTGTTGATCTGCGAATTCATCTCACAGAGTTCCACCTTTCTGTTCATGTAGCTGTTTGCAAACACTCTTCTCGTGGTATCTGCAAAGTGATATTTGAGAGCACATTGAGGGCTACAGTGAAAAAGCAAATACCTTCAGATAAAATCTGAAAAGAAGCGTTCTGAGAAACTTCTATGTGACCTGTGCATTCATCTCACAGAGTTCCACTTTTCTGTTCATGTAGTTGTTTGCTAACCGTTTTCTCGTGGAATCTGCTAAGTGATATTTGGGAGTCCATTGAAGGCTACAGTGAAAAAAAAAAATCTTCAGATAAACACTGGAAACAATCGTTTTGAGAAATTGCATTGTGACCTGTGAATGCAACTCACACAGTTACACTTTTCTGTTCATTGATAAGTTTGCTAACACAGTTTTCTTGAAATCTGCAGTGGGATATTTCTTTGCCCAATGAAGCTTATGGTGACAAAGGAAATATCTTCAGAGAAAAAGTAGAAAGAAGCTTTCTGAGAAACTGCTTTGTGATTTGTGAATTCAACTCACTGAGTTACAGCTGTTTTTCATGAATCTGTTTGCTAGTCCAGTTTTTGTTCAATCTGAGAACCGATATGTCAGATCGCTTCGAGGAGTATACAGCCAAAAGAAACATCCCCAAATAAAATCGAGAAAGAAGATTTCTGAGAAATGTCTTTCTGATCTCTGAGTTCATCTCAGAAAGTTCCACCTTTCTGTTCATGCAGCTGTTTGCTAACACTCTTCTCCTGGAATGTGCAAAGTGATATTTGGGAGCGCTTTGTGGGCTACAGTGTTAAAGGAAATATCTTCAGATAAATCCTGAAAGGAAGCATTCTGAGAAACTTCTGTGTGACCTGTGCATTCATCTCACAGAGTTCCACGTTTCTGTTCATGTAGCTGTTTGCTAACACTCTTCTCGAGGAATCTGCTAAGTGATATTTGGGAGCCCATTGACGGATACAATGAAAAAGGAAATATCTTCAGATAAAAACTGAAAAGAAGCGTTCTGAGAAACTGCATTGTGACGTGTGAATGCAACTCACAGAGTTACATATTTCTATTCATTGATCACTTTGCTAACACAGTTTTCTTCAAATCTGCAGTGGCATATTTCTTTGCCCAATGAAGCTTATGGTGACAAAGGAAATATCTTTAGATAAAAAGTAGAAAGAAGCTTTCTGAGAAACTGCTTTGTGATTTGTGAATTCAACTCACTGATTTACAGCTGTATTTCATGGAGCTGTTTGCTAGTCCAGTTTTTGTTGAATCTGAGAACCGATATTTCGGGTTGCTTGGAGGAGTATACAGCCAAATAAAATATCCCCAGTTGAAATCGATAATGAAGATTTCTGAGAAATGTCTTTCTGTTCTCTGAGGTCATCTCACAGAGTTCCACCTTACTGTTCATGTAGCTGTTTGCCAACACTCTTCTCGTGGAATCTGCAAAGTGATATTTGGGAGCGCATTGAGGGCTGCAGTGAAAAAGGAAATATCTTCAGATAACAACTGAAAAGAAGCATTCTGAGAAACTGCATTGTGAGTTGTGCATTCATCTCATAGACTTCCACCTTTCTGTTCATGTAGCTGTTTGCTAACATTCTTCTCGTCGAATCTGCAAAGTGATATTTGAGAGCACATTGAGGGCTACAGTGAAAAAGGAAATATTTTCAAATAAAAACTGACAGGAAGCGTTCTCAGAAACTTCTGTGTGACTTGTGCATTCATCTCACAGAGTTCCACCTTTCTGTTCATGTAGCTGTTTGCTAATACTCTTCTCATGGAATCTGTAAAGTGATATTTGAGATCGCATTGAGGGCTACACTGACAAAGGAAATATCTTTAGATAAAAACTGAAAAGAAGTGTCCTGAGAAACAGCATTGTGACATGAGAATGCAACTCACAGAGTTACACTTTTGTGTTGATTGATCAGTTTGCTAACACAGGTGTCTTGAAATCTGCAGTGGGATATTTCTTTTCCAATGAACCTTATGATGACAAAGGAAATATCCTCAGATAAAAAGTAGAAATAAGCTTTCTGAGAAACTGCTTTGTGATTTGTGAATTCAACTCAGTGAGTTAGAGCTGTATTTCATGGAGCTGTTTGCTAGTCCAGTTTTTGTTGAATCTGAGAACCGATATTTCAGATCGCTTGGAGGAGTATACAGCCTAATAAAATATCCCCTGTTGAAATCGATAAAGAAGATTTCTGAGAAATGTCTTTCTGATCTCTGACGTCATCTCACAGAGTTCCACCTTTCTGTTCATGTAGCTGTTTGCCAACACTCTTCTCGTGGAATCTGCAAAGTGATATTTGGGAGTGAATTGAGGGCTACAGGAAAAAGGAAATATCTTCAGATAAAAACTGATAGGAAGCATACTGAGAAACTTCTATGTGACCTGTGCATTCATCTCACAGATTTCCACTTTTCTGTTTATGTAGCTGTTTGGTAACACTCTTCTCGTGGAATCTGCTAAGAGATGTATGGGAGCGCATTGATGGCTACAGTGAAAAAGGAAATATCTTCAGATAAAAACTGAAAAGAAGTGTTCTGAGAAACTGCATTGTGACGTGTGAATGCAACTCAAAGAGTTACACTTTTCTGTTCATTGATGAGTTTGCTAACACAGTTTTCTTGAAAGCTGCAGTGGATTATCTCTTTACCCAATGAAGCTTACGGTGACGAAGGAAATATCTTCAGATGAAAAGTAGAAAGAAACTTTCTGAGAAACTGCTTTGTGATGTGCGAATTCAACTCACTGGGTTACAGCTGTATTTCTTGGAGCTGTTTGCTAGTCCAGTTTTTGTTGAATCTGAGAACTGATATTTCGGATCACTGGAGGAGTTTATAGCCAAAGGAAATATCCCCAGATAAACACAAGAAAGAAGACTTCTGCGAAATGTCTTTCTGATCTCTGCATTCATCTAACAGTGTTCCACCTTTCTGTTCATGTAGCTGTTTGCTAACACTCTTCTCATGGAATGTGCAAAGTGATATTTGCGAGCGTATTGAGGTCTACAGTGTAAATGAAATATCTTCAGATAAAAACCGAAAAGAATCGTTCTGTGAAACTGCATTGTGACGTGTCAATGTAACTCAGAGAGTTACACTTTTCTGTTCATTGATCAGTTTGCTAACAGAGTTTTCTTCAAATCTACAGTTGGATATTTATTTCCCAGTGAAGCTTACAGTGACAGAGGAAACATCTTCAAATAAAAAGTAGAAAGAAACTTTCTGAGAAACTGCTTTTTAATGTGTGAATTCAACTCACTGTGTTACAGCTGTATTTCTTGGAGCTGTTTGCTATCCAGTTTTTGTTGAATCTGAGAACCAATATATAGGATTGCTTGGAGGAGTATACAGCCAAAGGAAGTATCCCCAGATAAAAGTGAGAAGGAAGATTTCTGAGAAATGTCTTTCTGTTCTCTGAGTTCATTTAACAGAATTCCACCTTTCTGTTCATGTAGCTGTTTTCTAACACTCTTCTCGTGGAATGTGCAAAGTGATATTTGGGATCGCATTCAGGGCTACAGTGCAAAAGGAAATATCTTTAGATACAAACTGAAAGGAAGTGTTCTGAGAAACTTCTCTGTGACCTCTGCTTTCATTTCGCAGAGTTCTACCTTTCTGTTCATGTAGCTGTTTGCTAACACTGTTCTCATGGAAGTGGCTAAGAGATGTTTGACAGCGCATTGACGGCTAAAGTGAAAAAGGAAACATCTTCAGATAAAAACTGAAAGGAAGCTTTCTGAGAAACTTCTATGTGACCTGTGCATTCATCTCACAGAGTTCCACCTTTCTGTTCATGCAGCTGTTTGTTAACTATCTTCTCGTGGAATCTGCTAAGTGATATTTGGGAGCCCATTGACGGCTACAGTGAAAAAGGAAATATCCTCAGATAAAAACTGAAAAGAAGCATTCTGAGAAATTGCATGGTGACCTGTGAATGCAATTCACAGAGTTACACTTCTCTGTTCATTGATCAGTTTGCTAACACAGTTTTATAGAAATCCGCCGTGGGATATTTGTTTTTCCAAAGAAGCTTACGGTGGCAAAGGGAATATCCTCAGATAAAAAGTAGAAAGAAGCTGTCTGAAAAACTTCTTTGAGATGTGTTAATTTAACTCACTGAGTTACAGCTGTATTTCATGGAGCTGTTGCTAGTCCAGTTTTTGTTGAATCTGAGAACCGATATCTCAGATTCCTTTGGGGTGTGTACAGCCAAAGGAAATATCCCCAGATAAAAATGAGAAAAAGGATTTCTGAGAAATTTCTTTCTGATCTCTGAGTTCATCTCACAGAGTTCCAGCATTCTGTTCATGCCGCTGTTAGCTAACACTTTTCTCTTGGAATCTGCAAAGTGATTTTTGGGAGTGCATTGAGGGCTACAGTGAAAAAAGAAATATCTTCATATACAAACTGAAAAGAAGCGTTCTGAGAAACTGCATTGTGATGTGTGAATGCAACTCAGAGTGTTACACTTTCCTCTTCATTGTGCAGTTTGCAAACACAGTTTTCTTTAAATCATCAGTGGGATTTTTTTCCCCAATGAAGCTTACGATGATGAAGGAAATATCTTTAGATAACAAGTAGAAAGAAGCTTTCTGAGAAAGTGCTTTGTGATGTGTGAACTCAACTCACTAAGTTACAAATGTATTTCATGGTGCTGTTTGTTAGTCCAGTTTTTGTGGATTCTGAGAACTGATATCTCCGATCGCTTTGAGGGCTATACAGAAAAAGGAATTATCCCCAGATTAAAATGATAAAGAAGCTTTCGTAGAAGCTTCTTTGTGACCTGTGAATTCATCTCACAGAGTTCCACCTTTGTGTTCATGAAGCTGTTTGCAAATACTGCTCTGTTGATATCTGCAATGTGATATTTGGGAGCGGATTGTGTTCTATGGTGGAAAAGATAATATCCTCAGATAAAAACGTGAAAGAAGCTTTCTGAGAAACTTCTTTTTGATCTGTGAATTCGTCTCTCAGAGTTCAACCTTTCTTTTCATGAAGCCGTTTGCTAACACTGTTCTCGTGGAGATTGCAAGGTGATATTTGTTAGTGCATTGAGGGCTATGGTGAAATTGAAAAAATCTTCAGATAGAAACGAGAATGAAGCTTTCTCAGAAACTTCTTTGTGAAATGTGAATTCATTGCACAGTGTTCCACCTTTCTGTTCATGAAGCTGTTTGCTAACACTGTTCTCGTGGAAACTGCAAAGTGATATTTGGGAGTGCATTGACGGCTATGGTGAAAAAGGAAGTAACCTCAGATAAAAACTGGAAAGAAACATTCTGAGAAACTGCTTTGTGACGGGTGAATGCAACTCACAGAGTTACACTTTTCTTTTCATTGATCTGTTTGCTAAATCTGTTTTCTTGAAATCTGGAATCTGATATTTCTTAGCACAATGAAGCTCACAGTGTCAAAGGAAATATCCTCAGTGAAAAGGTAGAAAGAAGCTTTCTGAGAAACTGCTCTGTGATGTTTGAATTCAACTCATGGAATTACACCTGTATTTCGTGGATCCATTTGCTAGGCCTGTTTTTGTGGAATCTGAGAACTGATATTTCAGATCGCATTGAAGACTATTTGGGCAAAGTAAATATCCTCAGATAAAAATGAAAAGGTAGCTTTCTGAGAAACTCTTTTGTGATCTGTGAACTCATCTCACAGAATTCCAGCTATCTTTTGATTAATCTGTTTGCTAACACTTTTTTCATGGAATCTACAAAGTGATATTTGGGAACCCATTGAAGGCTATGGTAGAAAAGGAAATATAAGCAGATAAAAAGGAGAAAGAAGCTTTCTGTAAAACTTTTTAGTGATGCGAATTCATCTCACACAGTTCCACTTTTCTGTTCATAAAGTCATTTGCTAACACTGTTCTCATGGAATCTGCAAAGTGATATTTGGAGCACATTGAGGGCTATGGTGGAAAACGAAATATAATCAGATAAAAACGAGAAAGAAGCTTTCTGATAAACTTATTTGTGATCTGTGAATTCATCTCACAGAGTTCCAACTTTCTGTTCATGAAGCCATTTGCCAGCACTGTTCTCCTGGAGTCTGCAAAGTGATATTTGGGAGCGCAATAAGGGTTATGGTGAAAAAGGAAATATCCTCAGATAAAAACTGGAAAGAAGCGTTCTGAGAAACTGCTTTGTGAGGAGTGAATGCAACTCACAGAGTTACAGTTTTCTTTCTAGTGATCAGTGTGCTAAGACAATTTTCTGTAAATCTGCAGTGGGATATTTCTTAGTGCAACGAAGCTTGCAGTGAGAAAGGAAATATCCTCAGGTAAAAAGTAGAAAGAAGCTCTCTGAGAAACTGCTTTGTGATGTGTGAATTCAACTCACTGAGTTACACCTGTATTTCGTGGAGCCATTTGCTAGCCCTCTTTTTGTGGAATCTGAGAACTTATATTTCGGATCGCATTGAAGGCGATACAGAAAAAGGAAATATCCTCAGATAAAAACGAGAAAGAAGTTTTCTGAGAAATTTCTATCTGATTTGTGAATTCATCTCTCAGAGTTCCACTTTTCTGTTCATGAAGCTGTTTGCTAATACTGTTCTCGTGGAATCTGCAAATTGATATTTGGGAGCACTTTGAGGGCTATGGTGAAAAAGCATATATCTTTAGATAAAAACTGGAAAGAAGCGTTCTGAGAAACTGCTTTGTGACGTATGACTGCTGTCCACAGAGTTACACTTTTCGTTGATCAGTTTGCTAACTCTGTTTTCTTGAAATCTGCAATGGGATATTTCTTAGCACAATGAAGCTTATGGTGACAAAGGTAATATCCTCGGATAAAAAGTAGAAAGAAGCTTTCTGAGAAACTGCTTTGTAATGTGTGAATTCAACTCACTGAGTTACACCTGTATTTCATGGAGCCGTTTGCTAGTCCTGTTTTTTTCGAATCTGAGAACTGATATTTCGGATCACTTTGATGACGATATGGAAAAAGGACATATCCTCAGATAAAAAGTAGAAAGAAGCTTTCTGTGAAACTGCTTTGTGATCTCTGAATTCATCTCACAGAAATTCACCTTTCTGTTCATGAAGCTGTTTGCTAATACTCTTTTCGTGGAATCTGCAAAGTGATATTAGGGAGGGCATTGAGGGCTATTGTGGAAAAGGAAATATAATCAGAAAAAAAACGAGAAGGAAGCTTTCTGAGAAACTTCTTTGTGATCTGTGAATTCATCTCACAGAGTTCCACCTTTCTGTTCATGAAGCCATTTGCCAACACTGTTCTCATGGAAACTGCAAAGTGATATTTGGGAGCACTTTGAGGGGTATGGTGGAAAAGGAATTATCCTCAGATAAGAACTGGAAAGAACGATTTGAGAAACTGCTTTGTGACATATGAATGCAACCCACAGAGTTACACTTTTCTTTTCACCTATCAGTTTGCTAACTCTGTTTTCTTGAAATCTGCAATGGGATATTTCTTAGCGCAATGAAACTTTCAGAAAAAAATAGAAAAAACTTTCCGATAAAGTGCTTTGTGAAGCATGAATTCAACTCACTGGGTTACATCTGTATCTCATGGAGCTGTTTGCTAGCCCTGGTTTTGTGGACTCTGAGAACTGATTCTTCGGATCGCTTTGAAGATGATACAGCCAAAGGAAATATCCTCAAATAAAAACGAGAAGGAAGTTTTCTGAGAAATTATTTTCTGTTCTGTGAATTCATCTCACAGTGTTCAACCTTTCCGTTCATGAAGCTGTTTGCTTTTACTGTTCTTGTGGAATCTTCAAAGTGATATTTGGAAGCGCATTGATTGCTATGGTGGTAAAGGAAATATAATCAGATAAAAACGAGAAAGAAGCTTTCTGAGAAACTTCTTTGTGATCTTTGAATTCATCTCACAGAGTTCCACCTTTCTGTTCATGAAGCCATTGGCTACCACAGTTTTCGTGGAATCTGCAAAGTGATATATGGGAGTGCCTTGAGGGCTATGATGGAAAAGAAAGTATCTTCAGAGAAAAACAATAAAGAAGCTTTGTGAGAAACTTCTTTGTGATCTGTCAATTCATCTCACATAGTTCCACCTTTCAGTTCATGAAGCCATTTGCTAACACTGTTCTCTTGGTCACTGCAAAGTGATATTTCTCAACGCATTAAGGTCTATGGTGGAAAACAAAATATCCTCAGGTAAAAACAATAAAGAAACTTTCTGAGAAACTTCCTTGTGATCTATGAAATCATCTCACAGAGTTCCACCTTTCTGTTCATGAGGCCGTTTGCTAACACTGCCCTCGTGGAATCTGCAAACTGATATTTGGGAGTTCATTGAGGGCTATGGTGGGAAAGGAAATATCCTCAGATAAAAACAAGAAAGAAGCTTTCTGAGAAACTACTTTGTGATCTGTGAATTCATCTCACAGAGTTCCACCTTTCTGTTCATGAAACCGTTTTTTAACACTGTTCTCATGGAATATGCAAAGTGGTATATGGGAGCACCTTGAGGGCTATGGTGAAAAAGGAAATATCCTCAGATACAAACTGGAAAGAAGCGTTCTGAGAAACTGCTTTGTGACGTGTGAATGCAACTCACAGAGTTACACTTTTCTTTTCACTGATCAGTTTGTTAACTCTGTTTTCTTGAAATCTGCAATGGGATATTTCTTAGGGCAATGAAGCGTATGGTGACAAAGGAAATATGCTCAAACAAAAAATAGAAAGAAGCGTTCTGAGAAACTGCTTTGTGATGTGTGAATTCAACTCACTGAGTTACACCTGTGTTTTGTGGAACCGTTTGCTAGCCCTGTTTTTGTGCAATCTGAGCAAAGATATTTTGGATCGCTTTGAAGACTATACTGCCAAAGGAAATATCCTCAGATAAAATAGAGAAAGAAGCTTTCTGAGAGACATTTTTGTGATCTGTGAATTAATCTCACAGAGTTCCACCTTTCTGTTCATGAAGACTTTTTTTAAACACTGTTCTCGTGGAATCTGCAAAGTGATATTGGGGAACTCCTTGAAGGCTATGGTGAAAAAGGAAATATCCTCAGATAAAAACTGGAAAGAAGCACTCTGAGAAACTTCTTTGTGACTTGTGAATGCAACTCACAGACTTACACTTTTCTTTTCATTGATCAGTTTGCTAACTATGTTTTCTTGAAATCTGTAATGGGATATTTCTTAGAGCAATGAAGCTTACGGTGACAAAGGAAATATTCTCAGATAAAAAGTAGAAAGAAGCTTTCTGAGAAACTGCTTTGTGATGTGTGAATTCAACTCACTGAGTTACGCCTGTGTTTCATGGAGTCATTTGCTAGCCCTGTTTTTGTGGAATCTGAGAACTGATATTTCGAATCGCTTTGAAGACTATATGGCCAAAGGAAATATCCTCAGATAAAAACGAGGAGGAATTTTTCTGAGAAATTTCTTTCTGTTCTGTGAATTCATTTCACAGAGTTCCACCTTTCTGTTCATGAAGCTGTTTGCTAATACTGTTCTCCTGGAATCTGCAAAGTTATATTTGAGAGTGCATTGAGGGCTATGGTGGAAAAGGAAATATAATCAGATAAAAACGAGAAAGAAGCTTTCTGAGAAACTTCTTTGTGACCTGTGAAATCATCTCACAGAGTTCTACCTTTCTGTTCATGTAGGTGTTTGCTAACACTCTTCTCGTGGAATCTGCTAAGTGATATTTGGGAGCCCCTTGACAGCTGCAGCGAAAAAGGAAATATCTTCAGATAAAAACTGAAAAGAAGCGTTCTTAGAAACTGTATTGTGACGTGTGAATGCAACTCACAGAGTTACACTTTTCTGTTCATTGATCAGTTTGATAACTCAGTTTTCTTCGAAACTGCAGTGGGATACTTCTTTGCCCAATGAAGTTTATGGAGACAAAGGAAATATCTTCACATAAAAAGTAGAAAGAAGCTTTCTGAAAACCTGCTTTTTGATGTGGGAATTCAATTCACTGAGTTACAGCTGTATTTCATGGAGCTGTTTGCTAGTCCAGTTTTTGTTGAATCTGAGAACCGATATTTCAGATCACTTGAAGGAGTATACAGCCAAAGGAAATATCCCCAGAAGAAAACGAGAAAGAAGAATCCTGAGAAATGTCTTTCTGATCTCTGAGTTCATCTCACAGAGTTCTACCTTTCTGTTCATATAACTGTTTGCTAACACTCTTCTCATGGAATCTGCAAAGTGATATTTGGGAGTGCATTGAGGCCTACAGTGAAAAAGGAAATATCTTCAGATAAAAACTGAAAGGAAGCGTTCTGAGAAACTTCTATGTGACCTGTGCATTCACCTCGAAGATTTCCACCTTTCCGTTCATGTAGCTGTTTGCTAACACTCTTCTTGTGGAATCTGCAAAGAGATATTTTGGACCACATTGAGGGCTCCAGTGAAAAAGGAAATATCTTCAGATAAAATGTGTAAGACAGCTTTCTGAGAAACTTCTTTGTGAACTGTGCATTCATCTCACAGAGTTTCACCTTTCTCATCACGTAGCTGTTTCATAAACTCTTCTCGTGTAATCTACTAAGTGATATTTGGGAGCGATTGACGGCGACAGTGAAAAAGGAAATATCCTCAGATAAAAACTGAAAAGAAGCGTCTGAGAAACTGCATTGTGACATGTGAATGCAACTCACAGAGTTACAATTTTCTGTTCATTGATCAGTTTACTAGCACAGTTTTTTTCAAAATAGCAGTGGGATATTTCTTTGCCCAATGAAGCTTATGGTGACAAAGGAAATTCTTCAGATAAAAAGTAGAAAGAAGCTTGCTGAGAAATTGCTTTTTGATGTGTAAATTCAACTCACTGAGTTACAGCTATATTTCATGGAACTGTTTCCTAGTCCAGTTATTGAATCTGAGAACCGATATTTCAGATCATTTGGAGGAGTATACAGCCAAAGAAAATATCCCCAGATAAAAACGAGAAAGATTTCTGAGAAATGTCTTTCTGATCTCTGAGTTCATCTCACAGAGTTCTACCTTTCTGTTCATGTAGCCATTTGTTAACACTCTTTTTGTGGAAGGTAGAAAGTGATATTTAGGAACACATTCAGGACTCCATTGAAAAAGTTAATATCTTCAGATAAATACTGAAAGGAAGCATTCTGAAAAACTTCTATGTGACCTGTGCATTCATCTCACAGAGTTCCACCTTTCTGTTCGTGTAGTTGTTTGCTAACACTCTTCTCGTGGAATCTGCTAAGTGATATTTGGGAGCGCATTGAGGGTTACAGTGAAAAAGGAAATATCTTCAGATAAAACCGAAAAGAAGCGTTCTGAAAAAGTGCACTGTGACGTGTGAATACAACTCACAGAGTTACACTTTTCTGTTAATTGATCAGTTTGCTAACACAGTTTTCTTCAAAACTGCAGTGGGATATTTCTTTGCCCAATGAAGCCTATGGTGACAACGGAAATATCTTCAGATAAAAAGTAGAAAGAAGCTTTCAGAGAAAGTGCTTTGTGATGTGTGAATTCAACTCACAGAGTTACAGCTGTATTTCATGGAGTTGTTTGCTAGTCCAGTTTTTGTTGAATCTGAGAACCAATACTTCGGACCACTCAGAGGAGTATACAGCCAAAGGAAATATCCTCATATAAAAACGAGAAAGAAGATTTTTGAGAAATGTCTTTCTGATCTCTGAGATCACCTCACAGAGTTCCACTTTTCTGTTCATGTAGCTCTTTGCTAACACTCCTGTCGTGGAATCTGCAAAGAAATATTTGGGATCTCATGGAGGGCTAGAGTGAAAAAGGAAATATTTTCAGATAAATACGGAAAGGAAGCGTTCTGAGAAACTTCTTTGTGACCTGTGCATTCATCTCACAGAGTTCCACCTTTCTGTTCATGTAGCTGTTTGCTAACACTCTTTTTGTGGAATCTGGTAAGTGATATTAGGGAGCGCACTGACGGCTCCAGTGAGAAAGGAAATATCTTCAGATAAAAACTGAAAAGAAGCGTTCTTAGAAACTGTATTGTGACGTGTGAATGCAACTCACAGAGTTACACTTTTCTGTTCATTGATCAGTTTGCTAACACAGTTTTCTTCCAAACTGCAGTGGGATATTTCTTTGCCCAATAGAGCTTATGGTGAGGAAGGAAATGTATTCAGAAAAAAAGTCGAAAGAGGCTTTCTGAGAAAATGTTTTATGATGTGTGAATTCAACCCACTGAGTTACAGCTGTATTTCGTGGAGCTGTTTGCTAGTCCAGTTTTAGTTGAATCTGAGAACCGATATTTCGGATCACTTGCAGGAGTATACAGCCAAAGGAAATATCCCCAGATAAAGACGAGAAAGAAGATTTCTGAGAAACGTCTTTCTGATCTCTGAGTTCATCTCACAGAGTTCTACCTTTCTGTTCGAGTAGCTGTTTGCTAACACTCTTCTTGTGAAATCTGCAAAATGATATTTGGGAGTGCATTAAGGGCTCCAGTGAAAAAGGACATATCTTCAGATAAAAACTGAAAGGAGGTGTTTTGAGAAACTTCTATGTGACCTGTGCATTCATCTCACAGAGTTCCACCTTTTTGTTCATGTAGTTGTTTGTTTACACTCTTCTCGTGGAATCTGCTAAGTGATATTTGGGAGCCCATTGACGGCTACAGTGAAATAGGAAATATCTTCAGATAAAAACGTTAAAGAAGCGTTCTGAGAGACTGCTTTGTGACATGTGAATGCAACTCACAGATTACACTTTCCTGTTCCTTGATCAGTTTGCTAACACAGTTTTTTTCAAAAATGCAGTGGGATATATATTTGCCCAATGAAGCTTATGGTGACAAAGGAAATATCTTCAGATAAAAAGTAGAAAGAAGCTTTCTGAGAAACTAGTTTGTGATATGTAAATTCAACTCACTGCTTTACAACTGAATTTCTGGGAGCTGTTTGCTAGTCCAGGTTTTGTTGAATCTGAGAACCGATATTGTGGATCCCTTGGTGAAGTATACAGCCTAAGGAAATAGCCCCAGATAAAAACGAGAAAGAACATTTCTGAGAAATATACTTCTGATCTCTGAGTTCATCTCACAGAGCTCTACCATTCTGTTCATGTAGCCGTTTGCTAACACTCTTCTCGTGGAATCTCCAAAGTGATATTTAGGAGTGCATTAAGGGCTACAGTGAAAAAGGAAATATCTTCAGATAAAAACTGAAAAGAAGCGTTCTGTGAAACTGCATTGTGACGTGTGAATGCAGTTCACAGGGTTACACTTTTCTGTTCATTGATCAGTTTGTTTTCACAGTTTTCTTCAAAACTGTAGTGGTATATTTCTTTGCCCGATGAAACTTACGGTAACAAAGGAAATATCTTCAGATAAAAAGTAGAAAGAAGCATTCTGAGAAACTGCTTTGTGGTATGTGCATTGAACTCACTGACTTACAGCTGTATTTCATGGAGCTGTTTGCTAGTCCTGTTTTAGTTGAATCTGAGAACCGATATTGTGGATCCCTTGGAGGAGTATACAGCCAAAGGAAATCCCAGGTAAAAAAGAGAAAGAAGATTTCTGAGGAATGTCTTTCTGATCTCTGAGTTCATCACACAGAGTTGTACCTTTCTGTTCATGTAGCTGTTTGCTAACCCTCTTCACGTGGCATCTGCAAAGTGATATTTAGGAGCGCATTGAGGGCTGCAGTGAAAAAGGAAATATCTTCAGATAAAAACTGAAAGGAAGCGTTCTGAGAAACTTCTATGTGACCTGTGCATTCATCTCACAGAGTTCCACCTTTCTGTTCATGTAGCTGTTTGCTAACACTCTTCTCGTGGAATCTGCTCGGTGATATTCGCGAGCGCTTTGAGGGCTATAGTGAAAAAAGGAATATCTTCAGATAAAAACTGAAAAGCGGCGTTCTGAGAAACTGCATTGTGATGTGTGAATGCAACTCACAGAGTTCCAACTTTCTGTTCATATGGTTGTTTTTCTATGACTCTTCACGTGGAATCTGCAATGTGATATTTGGGACCACATTGTGGGCTCCCTTGAAAAAGGAAATATCTTCAGAAAATAACTGAAAGAAAGCGTTATCAGAAAGTGCATTGTGACGTGTGAATGCAACTCACAGAGTTACACTTTTCTGTTAATTGATCAGTTTGCTAACACAGTTTTCTTCAAAACTGCAGTGGGATAGTTCTTTGCCCAATGAAGCTTATGGTGACAAAGAACATATCTTCAGATAAAAAGTAGAAAAAATCTTTCTGAGAAACTGCTTTGTGATGTGTGAATTCAACTCACTGAGATACATCTGTATTTCATGGAGCAGTTTGATAGTCCAGTTTCTGTTTAATCTGAGAACCGATATTTTGTGTCACTTGAAGGAGTATACAGTCAACAGGAATATCCCCAGAAAAAATGAGAAAGAAGATTTCTGACAAATGTCTTTCTGATCTCTGAGTTCATCACACAGAGTTCCACCTTTCTGTTCATACAGCTGTTTGCTAACACTCTTCTCGTGGAATCAGCTAAGTGATATTTGGTACCCTTTTGAGAGCTACAGTGAAAAAGGAGATATATTTAGATAAAAACTGAAAAGAAGCATGCGAGAAACTGCTTTGTGACGTGTGAATGCAACTCACAGAGTTACACTTTTCTGTTCATTCATCAGTTTGCTAACACAGTTTTCTTCAAAACTTCAGTGGGATTTTTCTTTGCCCAATGAAGCTTATGGTGACAAAGGAAATATCTTCAGATAAGAAATAGGAAGAAGCTTTCTGAGAAACTGCTTTGTGATGTGTGAATTCCACTCACTGAGTTACAGCTGTATTTCATGGATCTGTTTCCTAGTCCAGTTGTTGTTGACTCTGAGAACCGATATTTCGGATCACCTGGAGGAGTATACAGCCAAAGGAAATCTCCCCAGGTAAAAAGGAGAAAGAAGATTTCTGAGAAATGTCTTTCTGATTTCTGAGTTCATCTCACAGAATTCTACCTTTCAGTTCATGTAGCTGTTTGCTAGCACTCTTCTCATGAAATCTGCAAAGTGATTTTTCGTAGCCCATTGAGGGCTCCAGTGAAAAAGGAAATATCTTCAGATAAAAAAAGAAAGGAAGCCTTCTGAGAAACTTCTATGTGACCTGTGCATTCATCTCACAGAGTTCCACCTTTCTGTTTATGTAGCAGTTTGCTAACACTCTTCTTTTGGAATCTGCAAAGTGATATTTAGGAGCGCGTTGAGGGCTCTGGTGAAAAAGGAAATATCTTCAGATAAAAACTGAAAAGAAGCATTCTGAGAAACTGCATTGTGACGTGTGAACGCAACTCACAGAGTTACACCTTCCTGTTCATTCATCAGTTTGTTAACACAGTTTTCTTCAAAATTGCAGTGCGATATTTCTTTGCCCAATGAAGCTTATGGTGACAAAGAACATATCTTCACATAAAAAGTAGAAAGAATATTTCTGAGAAACTGCTCTGTGATGTATGAATTCAACTCACTGAGTTACAGCTGTATTTCATGTAAATGTTTGCTAGTCTAGTTTTTGTTGAATCTGAGAACCGATATTTCTGATCACTTGGAGGAGTATACATCCAAAGGAAATATCCCCAGATAAAAACGAGAAAGAAGATTTCTGAGAAATGTCTTTCTGATCTCTGAGATCATCTCACAGAGTTCTACCTTTCTGTTCATGTAGCTGTTTGCTAACACTCTTCTCGTGTAATCTGGAAAGTGATATTTGGGAGTGCATTGAGAGCTCCACGGAAAAAGGAAATATCTTCAGAGAAAAACTGAAAGGAAGCGTTCTGAAACTTCTATGTGACCTGTGTATTCACCTCTCAGAGTTCCACCTTTCTGTTCATGTAGCAGTTTGCTAACACTATTCTCATGGAATCTGCTAAGTGATATTTGGGAGCCCATTGACGTATGCAGTGACAAAGTTAATATCTTCATTTAAAAACTGAAAAGAAGCATTCTGAGAAACAGCATTGTGACGTGTGAATGCAACTCACAGAGTTACACTTTTCTGTTCATTGATCAGTTTGCTAACACAGTTTCTTCAAAACTGCAGTGGAATATTTCTTTGCCCAGTGAAGCTTATGGTGACAAAAGAAATATATTCAGGTAAAAAGTAGAAGGAATTTTCCTGAGGATCTGCTTTGTGATGTGTAAATTCCATTCACTGAGTTACAACTGTATTTCATGGAGCTGTTTGCTAGTCCAGTTTTTGTTGACTCTGAGAACAGATATATGGGATCACTTGGAGGAGTATACTGCCAAAGGAAATATCCCCAGATAAAAACGAGAAGAAGATTTCTGAGAAATGTCTTTTTGATATCTGAGTTCATCTCAGAGAGTTCTACCTTTCTGTTCATGTAGCTGTTTGCTAACACTCTTCTCTTGGAATCTGCAAAGAGATATTTTGGAGCACATTGAGGGCTGCAGTGAGAAAGGAAATATCTTCAGATAAAAACTGAAAGGAAGTGTTCTGAGAAACTTCTATATGACCTGTGCATTCACCTCACAGATTTCCACCTTTCTGTTCATGTAGCTGTTTGCTAACATTCTTCTCGTGGAATCTGCATAGTATATTTGGGAGCGCATTGAGGGATGCAGTGAAAAAGGAAATATCTTCAGATAAAAACTTAAAGGAAGCGTTCTGAGAAACTGCATTGTGACGTGTGAATGCAACTCACAGGGATACACTTTTCTGTTCATTGATCAGTTTGCTAACACAGTTTTCTTCAAAACCGCAGTGAGATATTTCTTTGCCCAATGGAGCTTATGGTGACAAAGAAAATGTCTTCAGATCAAAATAAGAAAGAACCTTTCTGAGAAACTGCTTTGTGATGTGTAAATTCAACACACTGAGGTACAGCAGTATATTATGGAACTGTTTGCTATTCCAGATTCTGTGGTATCTGAGAACCGATATTTCGGATCACTTATAGGAGTATAGAGCCAAAGGAAATATCCCCAGATAAAAACGAGAAAGAAGATTTCCTAGCAATGTCTTGGTAATGTCTGAGTTTATCTCACAGAGTTCTACCTTTCTGTTCATGTAGGTGTTTGCTAACACTCTTCTCGTGTAATCTGCAAAGTGATATTTGGGAGTGCATTGAGGGCTTCAGGGAAAAAGGAAACATCTTCAGAGAAAAACTGAAAGGAAGCGTTCTAAAACTTCTATGTGACCTGTGTATTCACCTCTCAGAGTTCCACCTTTCTGTTCATGTAGCAGTTTGCTAACACTCTTCTCATGGAATTTGCTAAGTGATATTTGGTAGCCCATTGAGATATGCAGTGTAAAAGTAAATATCTTCAGATAAAAACTGAAAAGAACAGAACAGAGTCCTCAGAAATAATACCACACATCTACAGCCATCTGATCTGAGAGAAACAAGAAATGGGGAAAGGATTCCCTATTTAATAAATGGTGCTGGGAAAATTGGCTAGCCATAAGTAGAAAGCTGAAACTGGATCCTTTCCTTACTCCTTATACGAAAATTAATTCAAGATGGATTAGAGACTTAAATGTTAGACCTAATACCATAAAAATCCTAGAGGAAAAACTAGGTAGTATCATTCAGGACATAGGCATGGGCAAAGACTTCATGTCTAAAAAACACCAAAAGCAACAGCAGCAAAGCCAAAATTGACAAATGGGATCTCATTAAACTAAAGAGCTTCTGCACTGCAAAAAGAAACTACCATCAGAGTGAACAGGCAACCTACAGAATGGGAGAAAAATTCTGTAAACTACTCAACTGACAAAGGGCTAATATCCAGAACTCCAACCCAAACAAATTTACAAGAAAAAAGCAAACAACCCCATCAAAAGTGGGCAAAGGATATGTGAACAGACATTTCTCAAAAGCAGCTACACTGGTACAGCCAACAGACACATGAAAAATGTCATCATCACTGGCCATCGAGAAATGCAAATCAAAACCACAATGAGATACCATCTCACACCAGTTAGGAATGGCGACCACAGTGTCAGGAAAACAACAGGTGCTGGGGCATGGCAAACAGGAACACTTTTACACTGTTGGTGGATTGTAAACTAGTTCAACCATTATGGAAAAACAGTATGGCGATTCCTCAAGGATCTAGAACTAGATGGTATCACTCATATGACCCAGCCATCCCATTACCGGGTATATACCCAAAGGATTATAAATCATGCTGCTATAAAGACACATGCACACGATGTTTATTAAGCGGCACTATTCACAATAGTAAAGACTTGAATCAACCCAAATGTCCATCAGTGACAGACTGATTAAGAAAAATATGGCACATATACACCATGGAATACTATGAAGTCATAAAAAGGATGAGTTTGTGTCCTTCAGGACATGGATGCAGCTGGAAATCATCATTCTTAGCAAACTATCACAAGAACAGAAACCAAACACCGCGATGTTCTCACCTCATAGTTGGGAACTGAACAATGAGATCACTTGGACTCGGAAGGGGAACATCACACACCGGGCCTATCATGGGGAGAGAGGGAGGGGGAGGGATTGCATTGGGAGTTATACCTGATGTAAATGACGAGTTGATCGGGTGCTGACGAGTTGATGGGTACAGCACACCAACGTGGCCTGGCAGCATACATATGTAACAAACCTGCACGTTATGCACATGTACCCTAGAACTTAAAGTATAATACTAATAAATAAATTTTAAAAAATACTGAAAAGAAGTGTTCTGAGAAACAGCATTGTGAGGTGTGAATGCAACTCATAGATTTACACTTTTCTGTTCATTGATCATTTTGCTAACACAGTTTTTTTCAAAAGTGCAGTGGGATATTACTTTGCCCAGTAAAGCTTATGGTGAAAACGGAAATATCTTCAGATAAAAAGTAGAAAGAAGCTTGCTGAAAAACTGCTTTATAACGTGTAAATTCAACTCACTGAGTTACAGCAGTATTTCATGGAGCCGTTTGCTAGTCCAGTTTTTGTTGAATCTGAGAACCGATATTTCGGATCACATGGAGGAGTATACAGCCAAAGGAAATATCCCCTTAGATATAAATGAGAAAGAAGATTTGGTGAAATATCTTTCGATCTCTGAGTTCATCTCACAGAAAGTTCTCTACCTTTCTATTCATGTAGCTGTTTGCTAACACTTTCTCTGTGAATCTGCAAAGTAATATTTGGGGAACGCATTGAGGGCTACAGTGAAAAGGAAATATCTTCAGATAAAAACTGAAAGGAAGTGTTCTGAGAAACTTCTATGTGACCTGTGCATTCACCTCACAGATTTCCACCTTTCTGTTCGAGTAGCTGTTTGCTAACACTCTTCTCGTGGAATCTGCTAAGTGACATTTGGGAGCCCATTGACAGCTACAGTGAAAAAGGAAATATCTTCAGATAAAAACTGAAAAGAAGCGTTTTGAGAAACTGCATTGTGACGTGTGAATGCAACTCACAGAGTTACACTTTTCTGTTAATTCATCAGTTTGTTAACACAGTTTCCCTCAAAACTGCAGTGGGATATTTCTTTGCCCAATGAAGCTTATGGTGACAAAGGAAATATCTTCAGATAAAAAGTAGAAAGAATCTTCCTGAGAAGCTGCACTGTGATGTGTGAATTCAATTCACTGAGTTACAGCTGTATTTCATGGAGCTGTTTGCTAGTCCAGTTTTTGTTGAATCTGAAACCGATATTTCGGATCACTTGGAGGAGTATACAGCCAAAGAAAATATCCCTACATGAAAACTAGAAAGTAGATTTCTGAGAAATATCTATCTGATCTCTGAGTTCATCTCACAGAGTTCTACCTTTCTATTCCTGTAGCTGTTTGCTAACACTCTTCTCGTGGAATCTGCAAAGTGATATTTGGGAGCGCATTGAGGGCTCCAGTGAAAAAGGAAGCATCTTCAGATAAACACTGAAAGGAAGCGTTGTGAGAAAGTTCTTTGTGACCTGTGCATTCATCTCACAGAGTTCCAAGGTTCTGTTAATGTAGCTCTTTGCTAACACTCTTCTCGTGGAATCTGCTAAGTGACATTTGGGAGCCCATTGACAGCTACAGTGAAAAAGGAAATATCTTCAGATAAAAACTGAAAAGAAGCATTCTTGGAAACTGCATTTTGACCTGTGAATGGAACTCACAGAGTTACATATTCTGTTCATTGATCAGTTTGCTAACACAGTTTTCTTCAAAACTGTAGTGGGTTCTTTCTTTGCCCAATGAAGCTTATGGTGACAAAGGAAATATCTTCAGATAAAAAGTAGAAAGAAGCTTTCTGAGAAAGTGCTTTGTGATGTGTGAATTCAACTCACTGAGTTACAGCTGTATTTCATGGAGATGTTTGCTAGTCCAGTTTCTGTTGAATCTGAGAACCGATATTTCTGATTACTTGGAGGAGTATACAGCCAAAGGAAATAACCCCAGATTAAAATGAGAAAGAAGATTTCTGAGAAATGTCTTTCTGATCTCTGAGTTCATTTCACAGAGATCTATCTTTCTTTTCATGTAGCTGTTTGCTGACACTCTTCTCGTGGAATCTGCAATGTGATATTTGGGAGCACAGTGAGGGCTACAGTGAAAAAGTAAATATCTTCAGATGAAAAGTGAAAGGATGCATTCTGAGAAACTTCTGTGTGACCTGTGCATTCACCTCACAGAGGTCCACCTTTCTGTTCATGTAGCTGTTTGCTAACGCTCTTCTCGTGGAATCTGCAAAGTGATATTTGGGAGCGCATTGAGGGCTCCAGTTAAAAAGGAAATATCTTCAGATAAAAACTGAAAGGAAGCGTTCTGAGAAGCTTCTATGTGAACTGTTCATTCATCTCACAGAGTTCCACTTTTCTCTTCACATAGCTGTTTGCTAACACTCTTCTCGTGGAATCTGCTAAGTGATGTTTGGGAGCGCCTTGACGGCTACAGTGAAAAAGGAAATATCTTCAGATAAAAATTGAAAAGATGTTTTCTGAGAAACTGCATTTTGACCTGTGATTGCAACTCACAGAGTTACACTTTTCTGTTCATTGATCATTTTGCTAACACAGTTTTTTTCAAAACTGCAGTGGGATATTAGTTTGCCCAATGAAGTTTATGTTGACAAAGGAAATATCTTCAGATAAAAGGTAGAAAGAAGCTTTCTGAGAAACTGCATTGTGACGTGTGAATGCAACTCATAGAGTTACACTTTACTGTTCATTGATCAGTTTGCTAACACAGTTTTCTTCAAAACTGCAGTGGGATACTTCTTTGCCCAATGAAGCTTATGGTGACAAAGGAAATATCTTCAGATAAAAAGTAGAAAGAATCTTCCTCAGAAACTGCACTGTGATTTGTGAATTCAACTGACTGAGTTACAGCTGTATTTCATGGAACTGTTTGCTAGTCCGGTGTCTGTGAAATCTGAGAACCAATATTTCGAGTCACCTGGAGGAGTATACAGGCAAAGGAAATATCCCCAGATAAAAACGAGAAAGAACATTTCTGAGAAATATCTTTCTGATTTCTGAGTTCATCTCACAGAGTTCTACCTTTCTGTTCATGTAGCTGTTTGCTAACACTCTTCTCTTGGAATCTGCAAAGTGATATTTGGGAGCCCATTGATGGCTACAGTGAAAAAGGAAATATCTTCAGACAAAAACTGAGAAGATGCGTTCTCAGAAACTGCATTGTGACGTGTGAATGCAGCTCATAGAGTTACCCTTTTCTGTTCATTGATAAGTTTGCTATCATAGTTTTCTTCAAAACTGCAGTGGGATATTTCTTTTCCCAATGAATCTTAAGGTGACAAAGGAAATATCTTCAGATAAAAAGTAGATAGAAGCTTTCTGAGAAACTGCTTTGTGATATGTGAATTCAACTCACTGAGTTACAGCAATATTTCATGAATCTGTTTGCTAGTTCAGTTTTCGTTGAATCTGAGAATCGATATTTCAGATCACTTGGAGGAGTAATCAGCCAAAGGAAATATCCCCAGATAAAAACGAGAAAGAAGATTTCTGAGAAATGTCTTTCTGATCTCTGAGTTCACCTCACTGTGTTCCACCTTTCTGTTCATGTAGCTGTTTGCTATCACTCTTCTCATGGAATCTAAAAGTGATATTTGGGAGTGCATTGAGGGCTACGGTGAAAGAGGAAATATCTTCAGATAAAAACTGAAAGGAAGCATTCTGAGAAACTTCTATGTGACCTGCGCATTCACCTCACAGAGTTCCACCTTTCTGTTCATGTAGCTGTTTGCTAACACTATTCTTGTGGAATCTGCAAGGTGATATTTGGGAGCGAATTGAGGGCTCCAGTGAAAAAGGAAATATCTACAGATAAAAACTGAAAGGATGCGTTCTGAGAAACTTCTATGTGACCTGTGCATTCGTCTAACAAAGTTCCACCTTTGTGTTCATGTAGCTGTTTGCTAACACAATTCTTGTGTAATCTGCTAAGTGATATTCAGGAGTCCTTTGAGGGCTACAGTGAAAAAGGAAATATCTTCAGATAAAAACTGAAAGTAAGTATTCTGAGAAACTTCTATGTGACCTGTGCATTCACCTCACAGAGTTCCACTTTTCTGTTCATGTACCTGTTTGCTAACACTCATCTCGTGGAATCTGCTAAGTGATATTTGGGAGCCCATTGATGGCTACAGTGAAAAAGGAAATATCTTCAGATAAAAACTGAAAAGAAGCGTTCTGAGAAACTGCATTGTGACGTGTGAATGCAACTCACAGAGTTACACTTTTCTGTTCATTCATCAGTTTGTTAACACAGTTTTCTTCAAAACTGCAGTGGGATATTTCTTTGCCCAATGAAGCTTATGGTGACAAAGAACATATCTTCACATAAAAAGTAGAAAGAATCTTCCTGAGAAACTGCACTGTGATGTGTGAATTCAACTCGCTGAGTTACAGCAGTATTTCATGGAGATGTTTGCTAGTATAGTTTTTGTTGAATCTGAGAACCGATATTTTGGATCACTTGGAGGAGTATACAGCCAAAGGAAATATCCCCAGATAAAAATGAGAAAGAAGATTTCTGAGAAATATCTTTCTGATCTCTGAGTTCATCTGAGAGAGTTCTACTTTTCTGTTCATGTAGCTGTTTGCTAACACTCTTCTCGTGGAATCTGCAAAGTGATATTTGGGAGGGCATTGAGGGCTCCAGTGAGAAAGGAAATATCTTCAGAGAAAAACTGATAGGAAGCGTTCTGAGAAACTTCTATGTGACCTGTGCTTTCACCTCACAAAGTTCCACCTTTCTGTTCACGTAGCTGTTTGCTAACACTCTTCTCGTGGAATCTGAAAAATGTTATTTGGCAGCGCATTGAGGGCTCCAGTGAAAAAGCAAATATTTTCAGATAAATACTGAAAGGAAGCATTCTGAGAAACTTCTTTGTGACCTGTGCATTCATCTCACAGAATTCCACCTTTCTGTTCATGTAGCTGTTTGCTAATACTCTTGTCGTAGAATCTGCAATGTGGTACTTGGGATTACTTTGTGGCCTCCAGTGAAAAAGTAAATATCTTCAAATAATAACTGAAAAGAAGCGTTCTGAGAAAAGCATTGTGACGTGTGAATGCAACTCTCAGAGTTACAATTTTCTTTTCATTGATCAGTTTGCTAACACAGTTTTCTTCAAAACTGCAGTGGGATATTTCTTAGTCCCATGAAGCTTATGGTGACAAAGGAAATATGTTCAGATAAAAAGTAGAAAGAAATTTTCTGAGAAACTGCTCTATGATGTGTAAAAATTAGTTAGAATCTTCCTGAGGAAATGCTCTGTGATGTGTAAATTCAACTCACTGAGTTATTGATGTATTTTATGTAGCTGTTTGCAAGTCCAGTTTTTGTTGACTCTGAGAACCGCTATTTCGAATCACTTGGAGGAGTGTACAGCCAAAGGAAATATCCCGAGATAAAAACGAGAAAGAAGACTTCTGAGAAATGTCTTTCTGATCTCTGAGTTCATGTCACAGAGTTCTACCTTTCTGTTCATGTATCTGTTTGTTAACACATTTCTCGTGGAATCTGCAAAGTGATATTCGGGAGTGCTTTGAGGGCTCTAGTGAAAAAGGAAATATCTTCAGAGAAAAACTGAAAGGAAGCGTTCTGAGAAACTTCTATGTGACCTGTGCATTCACCTCCTCAGAGTTCCACCTTTCTCTTCATGTAGCTGTTTGCCAGCACTGTTCTCGTGGAACGTACAAAAATATATTTTGGTGCACATTGAGAGCTCCAGTGAAAAAGGAAATATCTTCTGATAAAAACTGAAAGGAAGCGTTCTGAGAAACTTCTATGTGAACTATGCATTCATCTCACAGAGTTCCACCTTTTATTTCACGTAGCTGTTAGCTAACATTCTTCTCGTGGAATCTGCAAAGTAATGTTTGGGAGCGCTTTGACGGCTACAGTGAGAAGGAAATATCTTCAGATAAAAACTGAAAAGAAACGTTCTGAGAAACTGCATTGTTACGTGTGAATGCAACTCACAGAGGTACACTTTATATACATTGATCACTTTGCTAAAACAGTTTTCTTGAAAACTACATTGGGATATTTCTTTGCCTAATGAAGTTTATGGTGAAAAAGGAAATATCATCAGATAAAAAGTAGAAACAAGATTCCTGAGAAAATGCTTTGTGATGTTTATATTCAACTCACTGAGTTACAGCTGTATTTCATGGAGCTGTTTTCTAGTCCAGTGTTTGTTGAATCTGAGAACCGATATTTCGGGTCACTTGGAGGAATATACAGTCAAAGGAAATATCCCCACCTAAAAATGAGATGGAAGATTTTGGAGAAATGTCTTTCTGATCTCTGAGGTCGTCTCACAGAGTTCCACCTTACTGTTCATGTAGCTGTTTGCTAACACTCCTCTAATGGAATCTGCAAAGTGATATTTGGGAGTGCATTGAGGGCTCCAGGGAAAAAAGAAATTTCTTCAGAGAAAAACTGAAAGGAAGCGTTATGAAACTTCTATGTGACTTGTGCATTCACCTCTCAGAGTTCCACCTTTCTTTTCATGTAGCAGTTTGCTAACACTCTTCTCGTAGAATTTGCTAAGTGATATTTGGGAGCCCATTGACGTATGCAGTGTAAAAGTAAATATCTTCAGATAAAAACTGAAAAGAAGTATTCTGAGAAACAGCATTGTGACGTGTGAATGCAACTCACAGAGTTACACTTTTTTGTTCATTGATCAGTTTGCTAACACAGTTTTCTTCAAAACTGCAGTGGAATATTTCTTTGCCCAATGAAGCTTATGGTGACAAAGGAAATATCTTCGGATAAATGTAGAGAGAATCTTCCTGAGGATCTGCTATGTGATGTGTAAATTCAAGTCACTGAGTTACAACTCTATTTCATGGAGCTGTTGCTAGTCCAGTTTTTGTTGACTCTGAGAATCAATATTTGGGATTACTTGGAGGAGTATACAGCCAAAGGAAATATCCCCAGATAAAAACGAGAAAGAATATTTCTGAGAAATATTTTTTTGATATCTGAGTTCATCTCACAGAGTTCTACCTTTCTGTTCATGTAGCTGTTTGCTAACACTCTTCTCGTGGAATCTGCAAAGTGATATTTGGAAGCGCTTTGTGGGCTACAGTGAAAATGGAATTATTTTCAGATAAAAACTGAAAGGAAGCGTTCTGAGAAACTTCTAGTTGACCTGTGCATTCGCCTCACAGAGTTCCACCTTTGTGTTCATGTAGCTGTTTGCTAACACTCTTCTCTGGAATCTGCAAAGAGATATTTTGGAGCGCATTGAGGGCTGCACTGAAAAAGGAAATAACTTCAGATAAAACCTGAAAGGAAGCATTCTGAGAAAATTCTACGTGAACTGTGCATTCATCTCACCAAGTTCCACCTTTCTCTTCATGTAGCTGTTAGCTAACATTCTTCTCGTGGAATCTGCAAAGTGATGTTTGGGAGCACATTGACGGCTACTGTGAAAAACTAAATATCTTCAGATAAAAACTGAAAGAAGGTTTATGAAAAACTGCATTGTGACCTATGAATGCAACTCACAGAGTTACACTTTTCTGTTCATTAATTCGTTTGCTAACACAGTTTTTTTCAAAAGTGCAGTGGGATATTACTTTTCCCAATGAAGCTTATGGTGAAAAAGGAAATATCTTCAGATAAAAAGTAGAAAGAATCTTTCTGAGAAACTGCTTTACGACGTGTAAATTCAACTCACTGAGTTAGAGCAGTATTTCATGGAGCTGTTTGCTAGTCCAATTTTTGTTGAATCTGAGAACGAATATTTCAGACCACTTGGAGGAGTATACAGCCAAAGGAAATATCCCCAGATTAAAACGAGAAAGAAGATTTCTGAGAAATGTCTTTCTGATCTCTGAGTTCATCTCACAGAGTTCTACCTTTCTGTTCATGTAGCTGTTTGCTAACTCTCTTCTTGTGGAATCTTCAAAGTGATAATTGGGAGTGCATTGAGGGCTCCAGTGAAAAAGGAAATATCTTCAGATAAAAACTGAAAGGAAACGTTCTGAGAAACTTCTATGTGACCTGTGAATTCACTTCACAGAATTCCACCTTTCTGTTCATGTAGCTGTTTGCTAACACTCTTCTCGTGGAATCTGCTAAGTGATATTTGGGAGCCCATTGACGGCTACAGTGAAAAAGGAAATATCTTCAGATAAAAAGTGAAAAGAAGCATTCTGAGAAACTACATTGTGACGTGTGAATGCATCTCACAGAGTTACACTTTTCTGTTCATTGATCAGCTTGTTAACACAGTTTTCTTCAAAACTGCAGTGGGATATTTCTTTGCCCAATGAAGCTTATGGTGACAAAGGAAATATCTTCACATAAAAAGTAGAAAGAATCATCCTGAGAAACTGCACTGTGAAGTGTGAATTCAATTCACTGAGTTACAGCTGTATTTAATGGAGATGTTTGCTAGTATTGTTTTTGTTGAATCTGAGAACCGATATTTCTGATCACTTGGAGGAGTATACAGCCTAAGGAAATATCCCCAGATAAAATCGAGAAAGAAGATTTCTGAGAAATGTCTTTCTGATCTCTGAGTTCATCTCACAGAGTTCCACTTTTCTCTTCATGTAGCTGTTTTCTAACACTCTTCTCGTGGAATCTGCAAAGTGATATTTGGGAGCGCATTGAGGGCTCCAGTGAAAAAGGAAATATCTTCAGATAAAAACTGAAAGGAAGTGTTCTGAGAAACTTCTATGTGACCTGTGCATTCATCTCACAGAGTTCCATATTTCTGTTCACGTAGCTGTTTACTAACACTCTTCTCATGGAATCTCCTAAGTGATATTTGGGAGTCCTTTGACGGCTACAGTGAAAAAGGAAATATCTTCAGATAAAAACTGAAAAGAAGCGTTCTGAGAAAGTGCACTGTGACGTGTGAATGCAACTCACAGAGTTACACTTTTCTGTTCATTGATCAGTTTGCTAACACAGTTTTCTTCAAAACCGCAGTGGGATATTTCTTTGCCAAAAGGATTTATGGTGACAAAGAAAATACCTTCAGATAAAAAGTAGAAAGAAACTTTCTGAGAAACTGCTTTGTGATATATAAATTCAACTGACTGAGTTACAACTGTATTTCCTGGAGCTGTTTGCTAATCCAGATTTTGTTGTATCTGAGAACCGATATTTTGGATCACTTATAGGAATATAGAGCCAAAGGAAACATCCCCAGATAAAAACGAGAAAGAAGATTTCTGAGACATGTCTTGGTAATCTCTGAGTTTATCTCACAGAGTTCTACCTTTCTGTTCATGTAGGTGTTTGCTAACACTCTTCTTGTGGAATCTACAAAGTGATATTTGGGAGCGCATTGAGGGCTACAGTGAAAAAGCTAATATCTTCAGATAAATACTGAAAGGAAGTTTTCTGAGAAATTTCCTTGTGACGAGTGCGTTCATCTCAGAGATTTCCAACTTTCTGTTCATGTAGCTGCTTTCTAACACTCTTCTCGTGGAATCTGGTAAGCGATATTTGGGAGCACTTTGAGGGATACAGTGAGAAAGGAAATATCTTCAGATAAAAACTGAAAAGAAGCGTTCTGAGAAACTGCATTGTGACGTGTGAATGAAACCCACAGAATTACCCTTTTCTATTCATTGATCAGTTTGCTAACACAGTTTTCTACAAAACTGCAGGGGGATATTTCTTTGCCCAATGAAGTTTGTGGTGACAAAGGAAATATATTCAGGTAAAAAGTAGTTAGAATCTTCCTGAGGAAATGCTCTGTGATGTTTAAATTCAACTCACTGAGTTATTGGTGTATTTTATGTAGCTGTTTGCAAGTCCAGTTTTTGTTGACTCTGAGAACTGCTATTTCGAATCACTTGGAGGAGTGTACAGCCAAAGGAAATATCCCGAGATAAAAACGAGAAAGAAGACTTCTGAGAAATGTCTTTCTGATCTCTGAGTTCATGTCACAGAGTTCTACCTTTCTGTTCATGTATCTGTTTGTTAACACATTTCTCGTGGAATCTGCAAAGTGATATTCGGGAGTGCTTTGAGGGCTCCAGTGAAAAAGCAAATATCTTCAGAGAAAAACTGAAAGGAAGGGTTCTGAGAAACTTCTATGTGACCTGTGCATTCACCTCTCAGAGTTCCACCTTTCTCTTCATGTAGTTGTTTGCTAACACTCTTTCGTGGAATCTGCAAAGTGATATTTTGAAGCACATTGAGGGCTCCAGTGAAAAAGGAAATATCTTCAGAGAAAAACTGAAAGGAAGCGTTCTGAGAAACTTCTATGTGAACGGTGCATTCATCTCACAGAGTTCCACCTTTTACTTCATGTAACTGTTTGCTAACATTCTTCTCGTGGAATCTGCTAAGTGATATTTGGGCGCGCTTTGATGGCTACAGTGAAAAAGGAAATATCTTCAGATAGAAACTGAAAAGAAGCTTTCTGAGAAACTGCATTGTGACGTGTGAATGCAACTCACAGAGTTACACTTTTCTATACATTGATCAGTTGGCTAACACAGTTTTTTTCAAAACTGCATTGGGATATTTCTTTGCCTAATGAAGTTTATGGTGACAAAGGAAATATCATCAGATAAAAAGGAGAAAGAAGCTTCCTTAGAAACTGCTTTGTGATGTGTAAATTCAACTCACTGAGTTACAGCTGTATTTCATGGAGCTGTTTGTTAGTCCAGTGTTTGTTGAATCTGAGAACCGATATTTCGGATCACTTGGAGGAATATACAGTCAAAGGAAATATCCCCACATAAAAATGGGAAGGAAGATTTCGGAGAAATGTCTTTCTGATCTCTGAGTTCATCGCACAGAGTTCTACCTTTCTATTCATGTAGCTGGTTGCTAACACTCTTCTCGTGGAATCTGCAAAGTGATATTTGGGAGGGCATTGAGGGCTACAGTGAAAAAGGAAATATCTTCAGATAAATACTGATAGGCAGCGTTCTGAGAAACTCCTTTGTGAGCTGTGCATTCTTCTCACAGATTTCCACCTTTCTGTTCATGTAGCAGTTTGCTAACACTCTTCTCGTGGAATCTGATAATTGATATTTGGGTCCCCTTGGACGGCTACAGTGAAAAAGGAAATACCTTCAGATAAAAACTGAATAGAAGCGTTCTGAGAAAGTGCATTGTGATGTGTGAATGTAACTCACAGAGTTACACTTTTCTGTTCATTGATCTGTCTGCTAACACAGTTTTCTTCAACCTGCAGTGGGATATTTCTTTGCCCAATGAAGCTTACGGTGACAAAGGAAATATATTCAGGTAAAAAGTAGAAAGAATCTTCCTGAGGAATTGCTTTGAGATGTGTAAATTCAACTCACTGAGTTACAGCTGTATTTCATGGAGCTGTTTGCTAGTCCCGTTTTTGTTGACTCTGACAACCGATATTTGGGATCACTTGGAGGACTATACAGCCTAATGAAATGTCCCCAGATAAAAATGAGAAAGAAGACTTCTCAGAAGTGTCTCTCTGATTTTTGAGTTCATCTCACAGAGTTCTACTTTTCTGTTCCTGTAGCTGTTTGGTAACACTCTTCTCATGGAATCTGCTAAGTGATATTCGGGTGCACATTGAGGGCTACAGTGAAAAAGGAAATATCTCCAGATAAAAACTGAAAGGAAGAGTTCCAAGAAACTTCTATGTGACTTTTGCATTCGACTCAAAGAGTTCCACCCTTCTATTCTTGTAGCAGTTTGCTAACACTCTTCTCATGTTATCTGCAAAGTGATATTTGGGAGCACATTGACGGCTACACTCAAAAAGGAAATATCTTCAGATAAAAACTGAAAAGAAGATTGCTGAGAAACTGCATGTTGACCTGTGAATACAACTCACAGAGTTACACTTTTCTGTTCATTGATCACTTTGCTAACACAGTTTTCTTCAAAACTGCAGTGGGATATGTCTTTGCCCAATGAAGCTTACGGTGGCAAAGGAAATATCTTCAGGAAAAAAGTAGAAAGAAGCTTTCTGAGAAACTGCTTTGTGATGTATGAATTCAACTCACTGAGTTACAGCTGTATTTGATGAAGCTGTTTTCTAGTCCAGTATTTGTTGAATCTGAGACCGATATTTCGGATCACTCAGAGGAGTATACAGCCAATGGAAATATCCCCAGATAAAAATGAGAAAGAACATTTCTTAGAAATGTCATTCTGATCTCTGAGATCATCTCACAGAGTTCTACCTTTCTGTTCATGTAGCTGTTTGCTTACACTCTTCTCTTGGAATATGCAAAGTGATATTTTGGAGCGCATTGAGGGATACAGTGAAAAAGGAAATATCTTCAGATAAAAACTGAAAGGAAGCGTTCTGAGAAACTTCTATGTGACCTGTGCATTCACCTCACAGAGTTCCACCTTTCTGTTCATGTAGCTGTTTGGTAACACTCTTCTCGTGGAATCTGCAAACATATATATGGGAGCGCATTGAGGGCTCCACTGAAAAAGACAATATCTTCAGATAAAAACTGAAAGGAAGTTTTCTGAGAATCTGCATTGTGACTTCTGAATGCAACTCACAGAGTTACCCTTTTATGTTCATTGACTACTTTGCTAACATAGTTTTCTTCAAAACTGCATTGCGTATTTCTTTGCCCAGTGAAGCTTATGGTGACAAAGGAAATATCTTCAGATAAAAAGTAGAAAGAATCTTCCTGAGGAACTGGGTGTAATGTGTAAATTCAACTCACTGAGTTACAGCTGTATTTCATGCAGTGATTTGCTAGTCCAGTCTTTGTTGAATGTAAGAACCCGTATTTCAGAGCACTTGGAGGAGTATACAGAGAAAGGAAATATCCCCAGAAAAAACAAGAAAGAAGATTTCCGAGAAATGTCTTTCTGATCTCTGAGTTCATCTTACAGAGTTCTACCTTTTTGTTCATGTAGCTGTTTGCTAACACTCTTCTCATGGAAAATGCAAAGTGATATTTGGGAGCACATTGAGGGCTCCAGTGAAAAAGGAAATATCTTCAGTAAATACTGAAAGGAAGCGTTCTGAGAAACTTCTTTGTGACCTGTGCATTCATCTCACAGAGTTCCACCTTTCTGTTCATGTAGCAGTTTGCTAACACTCTTCTCGTGGAATCTGCTAGGTGATATTTGGCAGCCCATTGACGGCTACAGTGAAAAAGGAAATATCTTCAGATAAAAACTGAAAAGAAGCGTTCTGAGAAAGTGCATTGTGATGTGTGAGCGCAACTCACAGAGTTACACTTTTCTATTCATTGATCAGTTTGCTAACACAGTTTTCTTCAAAACAGCAGTGGGATATTTCTTTGCCCAATGAAGCTATGGTGACAAAGGAAATATGTTAAGGTAAAAAGTAGAAAGAATCTTCCTGAGGAACTGCTTTGTGAGGTCTGAATTCAACTCACTGAGTTACAGCTGTATTTCATGGAGCTGTTTGTTAGTCCAGTTTTTGTTGAATCTGAGAACCGATATTTCGGATCACTTGGGGTATAGAGCCCAAGGAAATATCCCCAGATAAAAACGAGAAAGAAGATTTCTGACAAAAGTCTTTCTGATCTCTCAGTTTGTCTCACAGGGTTCTATCTTTCTGTTCATGTAGCTGTTTGCTAACACTCTTCTCGTGGAATCTGCAAAGTGATATTTGGGAGCGCATTGAGGAATATAGTGAAAAAGGAAATATCTTCAGATAAATAGTGAAAGGAAGCGTTCTGAGAAACTTTTTGTAACCTGTGCATTCATCTCACAGAGTTCCATCTTTCTGTTTATGTAGCAGTTTGCTAACACTCTTCTCGTGGAATCTGCTTAGTGATATTTGCGACCCCTTTGACGGCTACAGTGAAAAAGGAAATATCTTCAGATAAAAAATGAAAGGAAGCGTTCTGAGAAACTGCACTGTGACGAGTGAATGCAGCTCACAGAGTTACACTTTTGTGTTCATTGATCAGTTAGTTAACACAGTTTTCTTCAAAACTGCAGTGGGATATTTCTTTGCCCAATGAAGCTTATGGTGACAAAGGAAATATCTTCAGAGATAAAGTAGAAAGAAGCTTTCTGAGAAACTGCTTTGTGATGTGTAAATTCAACTTACTGAGTTACAGCTGTATTTTATGGGGCTGTTTGCTAGTCCAGTTTTTGTTGAATCTGAGAACCAACATTTCGGATCACTTGGAGGAGTATACAGCCAATGGAAATATCCCCAGATAAAAAAGAGAAAGATTTCTGAGAAATATCTTTCTGATCTCTGAGTTCATCTCACAGAGTTCTACCTTTCTGTAAATGTAGCTGTTTGCTAACACTCTTCTCGTGTAATCTGCAAAGTGATATTTAGGAGCACATTGAGGGCTACAGTGAAAATGGCATTATCTTCAGATAAAAACTGATAGGAAGCATTCTGAGAAACTTCTAGGTGACATGTGCATTCATCTCAGAGAGTTCCACCTTTCTGTTCATGTAGCTGTTTGCTAACACTCTTCTCGTGGAATCTGCAAAGAGACATTTTGGAGTACATTGTGGGCTCCAGTGAAAAAGAAAATATCATCAGATAAAACTGAAAGGAAGCGTTCTTTGAAACTTCTATGTGAACTGTGCATTCATCTAACAGAGTTCCACCTTTCTGTTCATGTTGCTGTTTGCTAACACTCTTCTCGTGGAATCTGCTAAGTGATATTTGGGAGCCCTTTGACGGCTACAGTGAAAAAGGAAATATCTTCAGATAAAAACTGAAAAGAAGTGTTCTGAGAAAGTGCATTGTGATGTGTGAACGCAACTCACAGTGTTACACTTTTCTGTTCATTGATCACTTTGCTAGCACAGTTTTCTTCAAAATTGCTGTTGGATATTTCTTTGGCAACGAAGCTTATGGTGACAAAGGAAATAATTCAGATATAAAGTAGAAGGAAGCTTTCTGAGAAACTGCTTTGTGATGTGTAAATTCACCTCACTGCGATACAGCTGTATGTCATGGAGCTGTTTGCTAGTCCAGTTTTTGTTGAATCTGAAAACCGATATTTCGGATCACTTGGTGGAGTATACAGCCAAAGGAAATATCCCCAGATTAAAATTAGATAGAAGATTTCTGAGAAATGTCTTTCTATCTCTGAGTTCATCTCACAAAGTTCTACCTCTCTGTTATGTAGCTGTTTGCCAACACTCTTCTCGTGGAAACTGGTAAGTGATATTTGGGACCCCGTTGATGGTTACAGTGAAAAAGGAAATATCCTCAGATAACAACTGAAAAGAAGCGTTCTGAGAAACTTATATGTGACCAGTGCATCAACCTCACAGAGTTCGACCTTTCAGTTCATGTTGCTGTTTGCTAACACTTTTCTCGTGGAATCTGCAAAGTGATATTTGGGAGCGCATTGAGGGCTACAGTGGAAAAGGAAATATCTTCAGATAAAAACTGAAAAGAAGGTTTCTGAGAAACTGCATTGTGTCCTATGAATGCAAGTCACAGAGTGAAAATCTTTTGTTCATTGCGGAGTTTGCTAACACAGTTTTCTTCAAAACTGCAGTGGGATATTTCTTTGCCAGTGAAGCTTACGGTGACAAAGAAAATATCTTCAGATAAAAAGTAGAAAGAAGCTTCCTGAAAAACTGCTTTTTGATGTTTAAATTCAACTCACTATGTTACAGCAGTATTTCATGGAGCTGTTTGCTTGTCCAGTTTTTGTTGAATCTGAGAAGTGAGATATCGGATCCCTTGGAGGACTATACAGCTGAAGGAAATATCCCAAGATAAAAACGAGAAAGAAGATTTCTGAGAAATGTCTTTCTGATCTCTGAGTTCATCTCACAAAGTTCTACCTCTCTGTTCATGTAGCTGTTTGCCAACACTCTTCTCGTGGAAACTGGTAAGTGATATTTGGGACCCCGTTGACGGCTACAGTGAAAAAGGAAATATCTTCAGATAAAAACTGAAAAGAAGCGTTCTGAGAAACTTATAGGTGACCAGTGCATCAACCTCACAGAGTTCGACCTTTCAGTTCATGTAGCTCTTTGCTACCACTCTTCTTGTGGAATCTGCAAAGTGATATTTGGGAGCGCATTGAGGGCTACAGTGAAAAAGCACATATCTTCAGATAAAAACTGAAAGGAAGCATTCTGAGAAACTTCTATGTGACCTGTGCATTCATCACTCAGAGTTCCACCTTTCTGTTCATGTAGCTGTTTGCTAACACTCTTCTCATGGAATCTGCAAAGTGATATTTGGGAGCACATTGAGGGCTACAGTGAAAAAGGAAATATCTTCAGATAAAAACTGAAAGGAAGCGTTCTGAGAAACTTCTACGTGACCTGTGAATTCACTTCACAGAGTTCGACCTTTCAGTTCATGTTGCTGTTTGCTAACACTCTTCTCGTGGAATCTGCAAAGTGATATTTGGGAGCACATTGCGAGCTACAGTGAAAAAGGAAATATCTTCAGATAAAAACTGAAAAGAAGCATTCTGAGAAACTGCATTGTGACGTGTGAATGCAACTCACAGAGTTACACTTTTCTGTTCCTTGATCATTTTGCTAACACAGTTTTCTTCAAAACTGCAGTGGGGATATTTCTTTGTCCAATGAAGCTTATATTGACAAAGGAAGTATCTTCAGATAAAAAGTAGAAAGAAGCTTTCTGAGAAACTGCTTGGTGATGTGCAACTTCAACTGAGTGTGTTAGAGCTGTATTTCATGGAGCTTTTTCCTAGTCCAGTTTTTGTTGAATCTGAGAACCGTTATTTCGGATCACTAGGAGGAGTATACAGCGAAAGGAAATATCCCCAGATAAAAATGAGAAAGAAGATTTCTGAGAAAAGTCTTTCCGATCTCTGAGTTCATCTCACAGAGTTCTACCTTTCTATTCATGTAGCTGTTTGCTAACACTCTTCTCGTGGAATCTGTAAAGTAATATTTGGGAGCACATTGAGGACTGCAGTGAAAATGGAAATACCTTCAGACAAAAACTGAATGGAAGCGTTCTGAGAAACTTCTATGTGACCTGTGCATTCATCTCAGAGAGTTCCACCTTTCTGTTCATGTAGCTGTTTGCTAACACTCTTCTCGTGGAATCTGCTAAGTGATATTTGGGAGCACCTTGAGGGCTACAGTGAAAAAGGAAATATCTTCAGATAAAAACTGAAAATAATCGTTCTGAGAAACTGCATTGTGATGTGTGAATGCAACTCACAGAGTTACACTTTTCTGTTCATTGATCACTTTGCTAACACAGTTTTCTTCAATACTGCAGTGGGATATTTCTTTGCCCAATGAAGCATATGGTGACAAAATATATCTTCAGATAAAAGGTAGAAGGAAGCTTTCTGAGAAACTGCTTTGTGATGTGTGAATTCAACTCACTGTGTTACAGCTGTATTTCATGGATCTGTTTTCTAGTCCAGTTTTTGTTGAATCTGAGAACTGATATTTCGGATCCTTTCGGAGTGTCTACAGCCAAAGGAAATATCCATAGATAAAAACGAGAAAGAAAACTTCTGAGAAATGTCTTTCTGATCTCCGAGTTCACCTCACAGAATTCTACCTTTCTTTTCATGTTGCAGTTTGCTTACACTCTTTTCGTGGTATCTGCTAAGTGATATTTGGGACATCTTTGGCAGCTCCAGTGATAAAGGAAATATCTTCAGATAAAAACTGAAAAGAAGCATTCTGGGAAACTGCATTGTGACCTGTGAATGCAACTCATAGAGTTACACTTTACTGAGCATTGATCAGTTTACTAACACTGTTTTATTCAAAGCTGCAGTGGGATATTTCTTTGCCCAATGAAACTTATGTTGACAAAGGAAATATCTTCAGATAAAAAGTAGAAAGAAGCTTTCTGAGAAACTACTTTGTGATTTCTGATTTCAACTCACTGAGTTACAGCTGTATTTCACGGAGGTCTTTGCTAGTCCAGTTTTTCATGAATCTTAGAACCAATATTGCGGATCACTTGGAGGAGTATACAGCCAAAGGAAATATCCACAGATAAAAACGAGAAGGAAGATTTCTGAGGAATGTCTTTCTGATCTCTGAGTTCATTTCACAGAGTTCTACCTTTCAGTTCATGTAGCTGTTTGCTAACACTCTTCTCGTGGAATCTGCAAAGTGATATTTGATAGCGCTTTGAGGGCTACAGTGAAAAAGGAAATATCTTCAGATAAATCCTGAAAGGATGCGTTCTTAGAACCTTATTTGTGACCTGTGCATTCATCTCACAGAGTTCCACCTTTCTGTTCATGTAGCTATTTGCTAACACTCTTCTCCTGGAATCTGCTAAGTGATATTTGGGAGCGCATTGAGGGCTACAGAGAAAACGGAAATATCTTCAGATAACAACTGAAAAGAATCGTTCTGAGAAACCGCATTTTGACATGTGAATGCAACTCACAGAGTTACCCTTTTCTGTTCATTGATCAGTTTACTTCTTACAGTTTCCTTCAAGGCTATGATGGGATATTTCTTTTGCCCAATGGAAGCTTATGGTGATAAAATATCTTCAGATAAAAAGTAGAAAGCTTTCTGAGAAGGCTAGCGGTGATGTACAACTTCAACTGGAGTGTGTTAGAGCTGTATTTTATGGAGCTTTTTTCCTAAGTCAGTTTTTGTTGAATCTGAGGAACCGTTATTTTGAATCCTAGGAGGAGTATACGAAATGAAGTAAATACCCCCAGATAAAAATGGGGAAAGAGAGGGAGGCCCAGGATGAGAGGATCGCCCAGGAGTCAGGAGATGAGACCATCCTGGCTAACCTGCAGTGAAACCCGGTCACTAAGAAATACAAAAACTATAGCCAGACAGAAGTAAGTGTGAGGCATGCCTGTAGTCCCAGCTACTCGGAGGCTAGAGGCAGGAAGAATGGCATGAACCCAGGAGGCTGGAGCTGCAGTGAGAGGCTGAGATCCGGCCACTGCACTCCAGCCCTGGGCTACAAGAAATGAGACTCAAATCTCAAAAAAAAAAAAAAAAAAATGAAAGAAGAATTCTGAGAGAAAAAGTCTTTCCCCAGTCTCTGAGTTCATCCTCCTGGGAGTTCTACCTTTTGTTCACATGGCTGTTTTCCTAAAAATCTTCACAAATTGGAATCTGCAAAGTGATATTTGGAAGCGCATTGAGGACTAGAGTGAGAATGGAAATATCTTCAGATAAATACTGAAAGGAAGCGTTCTGAGAAACTCCTTTGTGACCTGTGCATTCATCTCACAGAGTTCCACCTTTCTGTTCATGTAGCTGTTTGCTAACACTCTTTTCATTGGAATCTGCTAGAAATTGATATTTAGAGATAGCATTGACGGCTATAGTGAAAAAGGAAATATCTTCAGATAAATACTGAAAGAAAGAGTTCTGAGAAACTTCTTTGTGACCTGTGCATTCATCTCACAGAGTTCCACCTTTCTGTTCATGTAGCTGTTTGCTAACACACTTCTCGTGGAATCTGCTAAGTGATATTTGGGAGCCCATTGAAGGCTACAGTGAAAAAGGAAGTATCTTCAGAGAAAAACTGAAAAGAAGCGTTCTGAGGAAGTGTATTGTGACGTGTAAATCCAGCTCACAGTGTTACAGTTTTCTTTTCATTGATCAGTTTACTAACACAGTTTTCTTCAAAACTGCAGTGAGATTTGTCTTTGTCCAATGAAACTTATGGTGACAAAGGAAGTATCTTCAGATAAAAAGTAGAAAGAATCTTTCTGAGAAACTGCTTTGTGATGTCTGAATTCATCTCACTGAGTTACAGCTTTCATGGAGCTGTTTGCTGGTCCAGTTTTTGTTGACTCTGAGAACCGATATTTCGGATCCCTTGGAGGAGTATACAGCCAAAGGAAATATCCTCAGATTAAAACGAGAATGAAGATTTCTGAGAAATGTCTTTCTGACCTCTGAGTTCATCTCACAGAGTTCTACCTTTTTGTTCATGTAGCTGTTTGCTAACACTCTTCTCATGGAATCTGCAAAGTCATAATTGGGAGCACAATGAGGGCTCCAGTGAAAAAGGAAATATCTTCAGATGAAAACTGAAAGGAAGCGTTCTGAGAAACTTCCTTGTGACCTGTGCATTCATCTCACAGAGTTCCACCTTTCTGTTCATGTAGCAGTTTGCTAACACTCTTCTCGTGGAATCTGCTAAGTGATATTTGGGAGCCTATTGACGGCTACAGTGAAAAAGGAAATATCTTCAGATAAAAACTGAAAAGAAAGTTTCTGAGAAACTGTATTGTGACTTGTGAAAGCAAATCACAGAGTTACACTTTTCTGTTCATTGATCAGTTTGCTAACACCGTTTTCCTCAAAACTGCAGTGTGATATTTTTTTTGCCCAATGAAGCTTATGGTGACAAAGGAAATATCTTCAGATAAAAAGTAGAAAGAAGCTTCCTGAGAAACGGTTTTATGATTTGTAAATTCAACTCACTGAGTTACAGCAGTGTTTCATGGAGCTGTTTGCTAGTCCAGTTTTTGTTGTATCTGAGAACCAATATTTCAGATCACTTGAAGAGATATACAGCCAAAGGAAATATCCCCAGATAAAAACGAGAAAGAAGATTTCTGAGAAATGTCTTTCCGATCTCTGAGTTCATCTCACAGAGTTTTACCTTTCTGTTCATGTAGCGGTTTGTTAACACCCTTCTCGTGTATCCGCAAAGTAATATTTGGGAGCTCATTGAGGGCTGCAGTGAAAAACGAAATATCTTCAGGTAAAAACTGAAAGGAAGCGTTCTGAGAAACTTCTATGTGACCTGTGAATTCACCTCACAGAGTTCCACCTTTCTGTTTACGTAGCTGTTTGCTAACACTCTTCTCATGGAATCTGCTAAGTGATATTTGGGAGTGCATTGAGGGCTACAGTGAAAAAGGAAATATCTTCAGAAAAATACTGAAAGGAAACATTCTGATAAACTTCTTCATGACCTTTGTAATCATCTCACAGGGTTCTACGTTCCTGTTCATGTAGCTATTTGCTAACACTCTTCTCGTGGACTCTGCTAAGTGATATTTGGGAGTGCATTGATGGCAACAGTGAAAAAGCAAATATCTTCAGATAATAACAGAAAAGAAGAGTTTTGAGAAAGTGTATTGTGACGGGTGAATGCAACTCACAGAGTTACCCTTTTCTCTTCATTGATCAGTTTGCTAACACAGTTTTCCTCAAAACTTCAATGGGATATGTCTTTACCCAATGAAGCTTTTGGCGACAAAGGAAATATCTTAAGGTAAAAAGTAGAAAGAATCTTCCTGCGGAACTGCATTGTGATGTGTAAATTCAACTCACTGACTTACAGTTGTATTTCATGGAGCTGTTTGCTAGTCCAGTTTTTGTTGAATCTGGGTACTGTTATTTCGGATTGCATGGAGGTGTATACAGCCACAGGAAATATCCCCAGAAAGAAACGAGAAAGAAGATTTCTCAGAAATGTCTTTCTGATCTCTGAGTTCATCTCACAGAGTTCTACCTTTCTCTTCATGTATCTGTTTGCTAACACTTTTCTCGTGGAATCTGCAAAGTGATATTTCAGAGTGCTTTGTAGGCTACAGTGAAAAAGGAAATATCTTCAGATAAATACTGAAAGGAAGCGTTCTGAGAAACTTCTTTGTGACCTTTGCATTCATCTCACAGAGTTCCACCTTTCTGTTCATGTAGCTGTTTGCTAACACTCTTCTTGTGCAGTCTGCTAAGTGATAATTGGTAGTCCATTCACGGCTACAGTGAAATAGGAAATGTCTTCAGATAAATACTGAAAGGAAGCGTTCTGAGAAACTTCTTTGTGACCTTTGCATTCATCTCACAGAGTTCCACCTTTCTGTTCATGTAGCTGTTTGCTAACACTCTTCTTGTGCAGTCTGCTAAGTGATAATTGGTAGTCCATTCACGGCTACAGTGAAATAGGAAATGTCTTCAGATAAAAACTGAAAAGAAGCGTTCTTAGAAACTGCATTGTGACGTGTGAATGCAACTCACAGAGTCACCCTTTTCTGTTCATTGATCAGATTGCTAACAGAGTTTTCTTCAAAACTGCAGTGGGATATTTCTTTGCCCAATGAAGCTTATATTGGGCAAAGGAAATATCTTCAGGTAAAAAGTAGAGAGAATCTTCTGAGGAACTGCTTTGTGATGTGTATGTTCACCTCACTGAGTTACAGCTGTATTTCATGGAGCTGCTTGCTAGTCCAGTTTTTGTTGAATCTGGGAACTGATGTTTCGGATCATTTGGAGGACTATACAGCCAAAGGAAATATACCCGGGTAAAAATGAGAAAGAAGATTTCTGAGAAATGTCTTTCTAAACTCTGAGTTCATCTCACAGAGTTCTTCGTTTCTGTTCATGTAGCTGTTTGCTAACACTCTTCTCGTGTAATCTACTAAGTGATATTTCGGAGTGCATTGAGGGAACAGTGAAAAAGGAAATATCTTCAGATAAAAACTGAAAGGAAGCGTTTTGAGAAACTGCATTGTGACGTGTGAATGCAACACACAGAGTTACACTTTTCTGTTCATTGATCAGTTTGCTAACACACTTTTCTTCAAAACTGCAGTGGGATATTTCTTTGTCCAATGAGGCTTATGGTGACAAAGGAAATATATTCAGGTAAAAAGTAGAAAGAAGCTTTCTGAGAAACTGCTATGTGATGTGTGAATTCTACTCACTGAGTTCCAGCTATATTTCATGGAGCTGTTTGCTAGTCCAGTTTTTATTGAATCTGAGACCCGATATTACGGATCACATGGAGGAGTAGACAGCCAATGGAAATATCCCCAGATAAAAAAGAGAAAGAAGATTTCTGAGAAATCTCTGTCTGATCTCTGAGTTCATCTCACAGAGTTCTACCTTCCTGTTAATGTAGCTCTTTGCTAACACTCTTCTCATGGAATCTGCAAAGTGATATTTGGTAGTGCATTGAGGGCTACAGTGAAAAAGGAAATATCTTCAGATAAAAACTGAAAAGAAGATTTCTGAGAAACTGCATTATGACCTGTGAATGCAAGTCAAAGTGTTAAACTCTTTTGTTCATTATCAGTTTGCTAACACAGATTTCTTCACAACTGCAGTGGGTTATTTCTTTGCCCCATGAAGCTTATGGTGACAAAGAAAATATCTTCAGATAAAAACTAGAAAGAAGCTTCCTGAGAAACTGCTTTTTGATGTTTAAATTCATCTCACTAATTTACAGCAGTATTTCATGAAGCTGTTTGCTAGTCCAGTTTTTGTTGAATCTGAGAAGTGATATATCGGATCCCTTGGAGGACTATACAGCCGAAGGAAATATCTTCTGAGAAAAAAGTGAAAGACGGTTTCTGAGAAACTTCTTTGTGATCTGTGAACTCATCTAACAGAGTGACAGCTTTCCAATCAAGAAGCCTTTTGCTAAGACTGTGGAATTTGCAAAGTGATATTTGGAAGCCCATGGATTGCTATGGTGAAAAAGAAAATATCCCCAGATAAAAACTGAAAGGAAGCTTTCTGAAAAACTGCTTTGTGATCTGTGAATTCATCTCACAGAGTTAGAGCATTGCCCTCCGGAAGACGTTCACTAACACTCTTCTTGTGGAATTTGCAAAGTGATATTTGGAAGCCCATGGAGGGCTATGGTGAAAAAGAAAATATCCTCAGATTAAAACTGGAAAAAAGCTTTCTGAGAAACTGCTTTGTGATGTATGACCTCCACTCACTGAGTTACAGCTGTATTTTGTGGAGCTGTTTGCTAGTCGTATTTCTGTGGAATCTGAATCTGAGAACTGATATTTCTGAACCCTTTGAAGACTATAGGGCCAAAGGAAATATCCTCCGATAAAAAAGATAAAGAAGCTTTCTGAGAAGTTTTTTTGTGATCTGTGAATTAATCTCACAGAGATACAGCGTTCCCCTCAAAAAGCCGTTTGCTATGACTGTTCTTGTGGAATTTGCAAAGTAATATTTGTAAGTCCATGGAGGGTTACGGTGAAAAAGAAAATATCCTCAGATAAAAACAGGAAAGAAGCTTTCTGAGAAAGTGCTTTTTGATGTGTGACTTTCACTCACTGAGTTACAGCTGCATTTCGTGGAGCTGTTTGCAAGCCTTATTTCTGTGGAATCTGAGAACTGATATTTCGGATCCCTATGAAGACTATAGGGCTAAAGGAAATATCCTCTGATAAAAATGAGAAAGAAGGTTTCTGAGAAACTTCTTTGTGATCTGTGACTTTATCTCACAGAGTTACAGCTTTCCCCTCAAGAAGCCTTTTTCTGAGACGGTTCTTGTGGAATTTGCAAAGTGATATTTGGAAGCGCATGGAGGGCTATGGTAAAAAAGAAAATATCCTCAGATAAAAACTGAAACAAAGCTTTCTGAGAAACTGCTTTTTGATCTGTAAATTCATCTCACAGGTTTACAGCTTTCCTCGCAGGAAGTCGTTCACTAAGACAGTTCTTGTAGAATTTGCAGAGTGACATTTGGAAGCCCATGGAGGGCTATGGTGAAAAAGAAAATATCCTCAGATAAACAATGGAAAGAATATTTCTGAGAAATTGCTTTGTGATGTGTGACTTCAGCTCGCTGAGTTACAGCTGTATTTCGTGAGCTCTTTGCTAGTCCTATTTCTGTGGAATCTGAGAACCGATATTTCGGAACCCTTTGAAGACTATAGGGCCAAAGTAAATATCATCTGATAAAAAAGAGAAAGAAAGTTTCTGAGAAACTTCTTTGTGATCTGTGAATTCATCTCACAGAGATACATCTTTCCCCTCTAGAAGCCGTTCACTAAGACTCTTCTTGTGGAATTTTCAAAGTGATATTTGGAAGCCCATGGAGAGCTATGGTGAAAAAGAAAATATCCTCAGATGAACCCTGGAAAGAAGTTTTCTGAGATACTGCTTTGTGATGTGTGACTTCCAATTCCTGAGTTACAGATGTATTTCGTGGAGCTGTTTGCTAGTCTTATGTCTGTGGAAACTGAGAACTGATATTTCGGATCCCTTTGAAGAGTATAGGGCCCAAGGAAATATCCTCCGATAAAAAAGAGAAATAAGGTTTCTGAGAAACTTCTTTGTGATCTGTGAATTCATCTCACAGAGTTACAGCCTTCCTCTCAAATAGCCGTTCATTAAGACTGTTCTTGAGGAATTTGCAAAGTGATATTTGGAAGCCCATAGAGGGCTATGGTGAAAAAGAAAATATCCTCATATAAAAACTGGAAAGAAGCTTTTTGAGAAACTGCTTTGTGTTCTGTTAATTCATCTCACAGAGTTACAGCTTTACCCTCAAAAACCTTTTCGCTAAGACTGTTCTTGTGGAATTTGCAAAGTGATATTTGAAAGTCCATACCGGGCTATGGTGAAAAAGAAAATATCCTCAGAGAAAAACTGGAAAGAAGCTTTCTGAGAAACTGCTTTGTGATGTGTGACTTCCACTCACTGAGTTACAGCTGTATTTCATGGAGCTGTTTGCTAGCCTTGTTTCTGTGGAATCTGTGAACTGATATTTCGGATCCCTTTGAAGAGTACAGGGGCAAAGGAAATATCCTCCGATAAGAAAGAGAAAGAAGGTTTCTGAGAAACTTTTTTGTGATCTATGAATTCACCTCACAGAGTTACAGCTTTCCCCTAAGGAAGCCTTTCCCTAAGACTGTTCTTGTGGAATTTGCAAAGTGATATGTGGAAGCACATGGAGGGCTACGGTGAAAAAGAAAATATCCTCAGATAAAAACTGGAAATAAGCTTTCTGAGAAACTCCTTCGTGATGTGTGACTTCAGCTCACTGAGTTACAGCTGTATTTCATTGAGCTGCTTGCAAGCCCTATTTCTGTGGAATCTGAGAACCGATATTTTGGAACCCTTTGAAGACTATAAGGCCAATAGAAATATTCTCCGATAAAAAAAGCAAGAAACATTCTGAGAAACTTTTTTATGATCTGTGAATTCATATCACAGAGTTACTACTTTCCCCTAAGAAGCCGTTTGCTAAGACTGTTCTTGTGGAATTTGCAAAGTGATATTTGGAAGCCCATGGCTGCTATGGTGAAAAAGAAACTATCTTCAGATAAAAACTGAAAGGAAGCTTTCTGAGAAACTGCTTTGTGATCTGTAAATTCATCTCACAGAGCGACAGCTTTCCCCTCAGGAAGCCGATCACTAAGACTGTTCTTGTGGAATTTGCAAAGGGATATTTGGAAGCCCATGAATGGCTATGGTGAAAAAGAAAATATCCTGCTATAAAAACTGGAAAGAAGCCTTCTGAGAAACTGCTTTGTGACGTGTGACTTCAGCTCACTGAATTACATCTGTATTTCGTTGAGCTGGTTCCTGGACCTATTTCTGTGGACTCTGAGAACTGATATTTCGGATCCCTTTGAAGACTATACGGCCAAAGGAAATGTCCTCCGATAAAAAAGAGAAAGAAGTTTTCTGAGAAAATTCTTTGTGATCTGTGAATTCATCTCACAGAGTTACAGCTTTCCCCTCAAGAAGCCATTCGCTAAGACTGTTCTTGTGGAATTTGAAGAGGGATATTTGGAAGCCCATGGAGTCCTATGTTGAAAAAGAAAATATCTTCAGATAAAAACTGGAAAGAAGATTTCTGAGAAACTGCTTTGTGATCTGTGAATTCATCTCACAGAGTTACAGCTTTCCCCTCTGGAAGCCGTTCACTAAGACTCTTCTTGTGGAATTTGCCAAGTGATATTTTGAAGCCCACGTAGGGCTACAATAAAAAAAAATATCGTCAGATGAACCCTGGAAAGAAGATTTCTGAGATACTGCTTTGTGATGTGTGACTTCCACTCATTGGGTTACAGCTGTATTTCGTGGAGCTGTTTGCTAGCATTATTTCTGTGGAATCTCAGAACTGATATATCGGATCAATTTGAAGAGTATAGGGAAAAAGGAAATATACTCTGATTTTAAAAAAAAGAAGCTTTTTGAGAAACTTCTTTGTGATCAGTGAATTCATCTCACAGGGTAACAGCCTTCCCCTCAAGTAGCCGTTCGTTAAGACTGATCTTGTGGAATTTGCAAAGTGATATTTGGAAGGCCATGGAGAGATGTGGTGAAATAGAAAATATCATCAGATAAAAACCGGAAAGAAGCTTTCTTAGAAACTGCTTTGTGATGTGTGACTTCACTTACTGAGTTACAGCTGTATTTCATGGAGCTGTTTGCTAGCCTTATTTCTGTTGAATCTGAGAACTGATATTTCAGATCCATTTGAAGTCTACAGGGCCAAAGGAAATATCCACCAATAAAAAAGTGAAAGAAGGTTTCTGAGAAACTTCTTTGTGATCTGTGAATTCATCTCACAGAGTTACAGCTTTACAGTCAATAAGCCTTTCGCTAAGACTGTTCTTGTGCAATTTGCAAAGTGATATTTGGAAGTCCATGGAGGGCTATGGTGAAAAAGAAATTATCCTCAGAAAAAACCTGGAAAGAATATTTCTGAGAAACTGCTTTGTGATGTGTGACTTCCACTTACTGAGTTACAGCTGTATCTCATGGAGCTGTTTGCTAGCCTTATTTCTGTGGAATCTGAGAACTGATATATCGAATCCCTTTGAAGACTATAGGGCCAAAGGAAATATACTCCGATAAAAAAAAAAAAAAAGCTTTCTGAGAAACTTCTTTGTGATCTGTGAATTCATCTCACAAAGTTACAGCCTTCCTCTCAAGTAGCCGTTCGCTAAGACTGATCTTGTGGAATATGCAAAGTGATATTTGGAAGACAATGGAGGGCTATGATGAAAAAGAAAATATCCTCAGATAAAAACTAGAAAGAATATTCCTGAGAAACTGCTTTGTGATGTGTGACTTCAACTCACTGAGTTACAGCTGTATATCATGGAGTTGTTTGGTAGCCTTATTTCTGTGGAATCTGAGAACTGATATTTCGGATCCCTAAGAAGACTATAGGGCCAAAGGAAATATCCTCCGATAAAAATGAGAAAGAAGGATTCTGAGAAACTTCTTCGTGATCTGTGAATTCATCTCATAGAGTTGCAGCTTTCCCCTCAAGAGGTCTTTCACTAAGACTGTTCTTGTGGAATTTCAAAGTGATATTTGGAAGCCCATGAAGGGCTATGGTGAAAAAGAAAATATCCTCAGATAAAAACTGAAAGGAAGCTTTCTGAGAAACTGTTTTTTCATCAGTAAATTCATCTCACAGTGTTAGAGCTTTCCCCTCAGGAAGCCGTTCACTAAGACTCTTCTTGTGGAATTTGCAAAGTGATACTTGGAAGCCCATGGAGGGCTACGGTGAAAAAGAAAATATCCTCAGATAAAAACTGAAAAGAAGCTATCTGAGTAACCGCGCTGGGACGTGTGACTTACCTCACTCAGTTACAGTTGTATTTCGTGGAGCTCTTTGCTAGCCCTATTTCTGTGGAATCTGAGAACTGATATTTCGGAAACCTTTGAAGACTACAGGACCAAAGTAAATATTCTGTGATAAAAAAGAGAAAGAAGGTTTCTGAGAAACTTCTTTGTGATCTGTGAATTCATCTCACAGAGGTACAGCTTTCTCCTCAAGAAGCCGTTCGCTAAGACTGTTCTTGTGGCATTTGCCAAGTGATATTTGGAAGCCCATGGAGGGCTATGGTGAAAAAGAAAATATCCTCAGATAAAAACTGAAACGAAGCTTTCTGAGAAACTGCTTTTTGATCTGCAAATTCATCTCTCAGAGTTAAAGCTTTCCCCTCAGGAAGCCGTTCACTAAGACTGTTCTTGTGGAATTTGCAAAGTGATATTTGGAAGCCCATGGAGGACTACAGCGAAAAAGACAGTATCCTCAGATAAAAACTGGAAAGAAGCTATCTGCGAAATTGCTTTGTGATGTGTGATTTCAGCTCACTGAGTTACAGCTGTATTTTTTCGAGCTGTTTTTTAGCCCTATTTCTATGGAATCTGAGAGCCCCTATTTCGGAACCCTTTGAAGACTATAGGGCCAAAGGAAATATACTCCGATAAAAAAGAAAAAGAAGTTTTCTGAGAAACTTCTTTGTGATCTGTGAGTTCATCTCACAGAGTTACAGCTTTCCCCTCAAGAAGCCGTTCACTAAGACTGTTTCTGTCGTATTTGAAAAGGGACATCTGGAAGCCCATGGAGGGCTACGGTGAAAAAGAAAATATCCTCAGATGAACCCTGGAAAAAAGTTTTCTGAGATACTGCTTTCTGATGTGTGACTTCAGCTCACTGACTTACAGCTGTATTTCATAGAGCTGTTTGCTAGCTTAATTTCTGTGGAATCTGAGAACTGATAATTCGGATCCTTTTGAAGACTACAGGGCCAAAGGAAGTATCCTCCGATAAAAAAGAGAAGGAAGCTTTCTGAGCGATTACTTTGTGATCTGTGAGTTCATCTCCCAGAGTTACGCATTCCCCTCAAAAAGCTGTTTGCTAATACAGTTCTTGTGGAATTTGCAAAGTGATATTTGGAAGCCCATGGAGGGCTATGGTGAAAAAGAAAATATCCTCAGATAAAAACTAGAAAGAGGCTTTCTGAGAAACTACTTTGTGATGTGTGATTTCTACTCAGTGATTTACAGCTGCATTTCGTGGATCTGGTGGCTAGCCTTATTACTGTGGAATCTGAGTGCTTATATTTGGGTTCCGTTTGAAGACTATTGGGCCAAAGGGAATATTCTCTGATAAAAATGAGAGAGAAGATTTCTGAGACACTTCTTTCTGATCTGTAAATTCTTCTCACAGAGTTACAGCTTTCCCCTCAGGGAGCCTTTCGCTAAGACTGTTCTTGTGGAATTTGCAAAGTTATATTTTGAAGACCATGGAGGGCTATGGAGAAAAAGAAAATATCCTCAGAGAAAAAGTGATAGGAAGCTTTCAAAGAAACTGCATTGTGATCTGTGAATTCATATCACAGAGTTACTGCTTTCTCCAGAAGTAGCCGTTCGATAAGACTGTTTTGTGAAATTTGCAATGTGATATTTGGAAGCCCATGGAGAGCTACAGTGAAAAAGAAAATATCATCCGATAAAAACTGGAAAGAAGATTTCTGAGAAACTGCTTTTGATGTGTGATTTCCATTCACTGAGTTACAGCTGTATATCGTGAAGCTCTTTGCTAGCCTTATATCTGTGGAATCTGAGAACTGATATATCGGATCCCTTTGAAGGCTATAGGGCCAAAGGAAGTATCCTCCGATAATAATGAGAAAGAAGGTTTCTGAGAAACTATTTTGTGATCTGCGAATTCATATCACAGTGTTACAACTTTCACCTGAAGAAGCTTTTTTCGAAGACTGTTCTTGTGGAATTTGCAAAGTGATTTTTGGAAGCCCATGGAGGGCTATCGTGAAAAAGAAAATATACTCAGAGAAAAACTGGAAGGAAGCTTTCTGAGAAACTGCTTTGTGATCTGTGAATTCATCTCATAGGGTTACAGCTTTCCCCTCAAGAAGCCATTCACTAAGACTGTTCTTGTGGAATTGCAAAGTGATATTTGGAAGCACATGGAGGACTACGGTGAAAAATAAAATATCCTCAGATGAAAACTTGAAAGAAGCTTTCAGAGAAACTGCTTTCTGATGTGTGACTTCCACTCACTAAGTTACAGTTGTATTTCGTGGAGCTGTCTGCTAGCCTTATTTCTGTGGAATCTGAGAACTGATATTTCGGATCCCTTTGAAGACTATAGGGCCAAAGGAAATATCTTCTGATAAAAAAGAGAAAGAAGGTTTCTGAGAAACTTTTTTGTGATCTGTGAATTCATCTCACAGAGTTGCAGTTTTCCCCTGAAGAAGCCTTTCCCTAAGATTCTTCTTGCGGAATTTGCAAAGCTATACTTGGAAGCCCATGAAGGGCTATGGTGAAAAAGAAAATATACGAAGATAAAAACTGAAAGGAAGCTTTCTGAGAAACTGCTTTGTGATCTGTGAAATCATCTTTTGCTAGCCTTATTTCTGTGGTATCTGAGAACTGATATTTTGGATCCCTTTGAAGACTACAGGGCCAAAGGAAATTTCCTCCGATAAAAAAGACCAAGAAGCATTCTTAGAAACTTTTTTGTGATCTGTGAATTCATTTCACAGAGTTACAGCTTTCTCCTCAACGCCGTTCACAAATACTGTTCTTCTGGAGTTTGCAAAGTGATATTTGGAAGCCCATGGAGGGCTATGGTGAAAAAGAAAATATCCCCAGATAAAAACAGGAAAGAAGCTTTCTGAGAAACTTTTTTTGATGTGTGACTTCCACTCACTGAGTTACAGCTGTATTTCTTGGAACTGTTTGCTAGCTTTATTTCTGTGGAATCTGAGAACTGATATTTCGGATCCCTTGGAAGACTATAGGGCCAAGGAAATATCCTCCAATACAAATGAGAAAGAATGTTTCTAAGAAACTTCTTTGTGATCTGTGAATTCATCTCACCGAGTTACAGATCTCCCATCAAGGAGACTTTCGCTAAGTCTATTCTTGTGGAATTTGCCAAGTGATATTTGGAAGCCCATGAAGGGCTATGGTGAAAATAAAAATATTCTCAGATAAAAACTTGAAAGAAGCCTTCTGAGAAACTGCTTTGTGATCTGAAAATTCATCTCACAGAGTTACAGATTTCCCCCCTAGAAGCCGTTCTCTAAGACTGTTCTTGTGGAATTTGCAAAGCGATATTTGCCCACCCATGGAGGGCTATGGTGAAAAAGAAAACATACTCAGATAAAAACTGGAAAGAAGCTTTCTGAGAAACTGCTTTGTGATGTGTGACTTCCACTCACTGAGATACAGCCATGTTTTGTGGAGCTGTTTGCTAGCATTATTTCTGTGGAATCTGAGAACTGATATTTCTGATCCCTTTGAAGACTATAGGGCCAAGGGAAATATCCTCCAATTAAAAAGGGCAAGATGCATTATGGGAAACTTTTTTGTGATCTGTGAATTCATGTCACACTGTTACAGCTATCCCCTCAAGAAGCTGTTCCCTAAGACTGTTCTAGTGGAATTTCCAATGTGATATTTGGAAGCCCATGGAGGGATACGGTGAAAAAGAAAATATTCTCAGATAATAACTGGAAAGAAGCTTTCTGAGAAACTGCTTTGTGATATCTGACTTCCATTCACTGAGTTACAGTAGTATTTCCTTGCGCTGTTTGCTAGCTTTATTTCTGTGGAATCTGACAACCGATATTTCTTATCCCTGTGAAGACTATAGGGCCAAAGGAAATACCTTCCGATAAAAAAGAGAAAGAAACTTTCTGAGAAACTTTTTTTGTGATCTGAGACTTCATCTCACAGAGTTACAGCTTTCCCCTCAAGAAGCCATTCTCTAAGACTGTTCTTTTGGAATTTGCAAAGAGATATTTGGAAGCGCATGGCGGGCTATGGTGAAAAAGAAAATATCCTCAGATAAAAACTGAAAAGAAGCTGTCTAAGAAACTGCTTTGTGATGTGTGACTTCCACTCACTGACTTGCAGCTGTATTTCGTGGTGCTGTTTGCTAGCCTTATTTCTGTGGAATCTGAGAACTGATATTTCGGATTCCTTTGAAGACTATAGGGCCAAAGGGAATATCCTCCGATAAAAATGCAAAAGAAGCTTTCTGAGAAACTTCTTTGTGATCTGTGAATTCATCTCACAGAGTTAGAGCTTTCCCCTCAAGAAGCCATTGACTAAGACTGTTCTTGTGGAATTTGCAAGTGATATTTGGAAGCCCATGGAGGGCTATGGTGGAAAAGATAATATCCTCTGATAAAAACCAGAAAGAAGCTTTCTGAGAATCTTCTTTGTGATGTGTGACTTCAACTCACTGAGTTACAGCTGTATTTCGTGGAGTTGTTTCCTAGCCTTATTTCTGTGGAATCTAAGAACGGATATTTCGGATCCCTTTGAAGGCTATAGGGCCAACGGAAATATCCTCCGATAAAAATGAGAAAGAAGCTTTCTGAGAAACTTCTTTGTGATCTGTGAATTCATCTCATTGAGTTACAGCTGTATTTCTTGGAGCTGTTTGCTAGCCTTATTTCCGTGGAATCTGAGAACTGATATTTCGGATCCCTTTGAAGACTATACGGCCAAAGGAAATATCTTCCGATAAAAAAGAGAAAGAAGGTTTCTGAGAGACTTCTTTGTGATCTGTGAATTCATCTCACAGAGTAACAGCTTTCCTATCAAGAAGCCGTTCATTAATATTGTTCTTGTGGAATTTGCAAAGTGATTTGGGAAGCCTATGTGGGGCTATGGTGAAAAAGAAAATATCCTCAGATGAAAACTGGAAAGAAGCTTTCTGAGAAAATGCTTTGTGATATGTGAATTCATCTCACAGAGTTACAGCTTTCCCCTCAAGAAATCTTTCGCTAAGACTGTTCTTGTGGAATTTGAAAAGTGATATTTGGAAGCTCATGTAGGGCTATGGTGAAAAAGAAAATATCCTAACATAAAAACTGGAAAGAAGTTTCTGAGAAACTACCTTGTGATGTGTGACTTCCGCTCACTGAGTTACAGCTCTATTTCTTGGAACTGTTTGCTAGCCTTATTTCTTTTAAATCTGAGAACTGACATTTCTGAATCCTTAAAGGTGTGTAGAGCCAAATGAAATATCCTCCAATAAAAATGAGAAAGAAGGTTTCTGAGAAACTTCTTTTTGATCTGTGAATTCATCTCACAGAGTTACAGCTTTCCCCTCAAGAAATCTTTCGCTAAGACTGTTCTTGTGGAATTTGCAAAGTTATATTTAGAAGTCCATGGAGGGCTATGGTGAAAAAGAAAATACCCTAAGATAAAAGCTGAAAGGAAGCTTTCTGAGAAACTGCTTAGTGATCTGTGAATTCATTTCACAGAATTACAGCTTTCCCCTCAAGAAATCGTTTGCTATGATTGTTCTTGTGGAATTTGCAAAGTGATATTTGGTACCCCAGGGAGGGCTTTGGCAAAAAAGAAAATATCCTCAGATAAAAACATGAAAGAAGCTTTCTGAGAAACTGCTTTGTGATCTGTGAGTTCATCTCACAGAGCTACAGCTTTCCCGTCTGGAAGCCATTCAATAAGACTGTTCTTGTGGAATTTGCAAAGCGATATTTGGAAGCCCATCGATGGCTATGGTGAAAAATAAAATCTACAAGCTAACGATGCCTCTATATTGTTCTTCTGCCTCTTTCTACATGTAGGCCGAGGCCTATACTATTCCTCCTTCCTTCTCCTAGAAATCTGAAACATTGGCATTATACTTATAATCATAACTATAGCGACAGCCTTCATGGGCTACGTACTCCCAAGAGGCCAAATATCAATCTGAGGCACTACAGTCATCACAAACCTATTATCAGCAGTCCCATATATTGCAACTAATCTTGTCCAATGAATTTGAGGCGGATAATCCATTCATAACCCCACCCTTACACGATTCTTCACTTTCCACTTCACCCTACCTTTTATTATTACAGCCCTCACAACTCTACACCTATTGTTCCTACATGAAACAGGATCAAACAACCTCTGCGGAATCTCCTCTGACTCCGACAAAATCACCTTCCACCCCTACTACACAACCAAAGACATCCTAGGCCTAATCCTCTTCTTCACAACCCTAATAACACTAGTACTATTCTCACCCGACCTTTTAAGTGATCCAGACAACTACACTCCAGCCAACCCTCTAAGCACCCCTCCACACATCAAACCAGAATGATATTTCCTATTTGAATATGCAATCTTACGATCCATCCCTAACAATCTAGGAGGGGTACTAGCACTTCTCCTATCAATCCTTATCCTGACAATCGTACCCATACTCCACAAATCTAAACAGCAAAGCATAACTTTCCGCTGACTTAGTCAATTTCTATTCTGACTCCTGGTCACTACCCTGCTAACTCTAACTTGAGTCAGAAGCCAACCAGTAGATCAACCCTTCATGCTCATCGGACAAGTAACATCTACAATATACTTCACCAGAATCCTAATTCTAATGCCGCTCGCTTCCTTAATCAAAAACAACCTACTCAACTGAACCTGCCCTGGTAGTATAAACTAATACACCAGCTTTGTAAACTGAAAATGGAACATTTCTCCCCAGGGCAATTCAGAAAGAAAGTACTTAACTTCACCACCAACACCTAAAACTGGCATTCTAGTTTAAACTACTTTCTGTATCATATGGGTGTATGGACTTCAAGAGCAACCTAAGTATTAACTTATCTTAACACGTCCTTATGTAATTCGTGCATTACTTCTAGTCAACACGGATATTATATAGTACTATAAGTGCTTAACTGTACATAACACATACTCTTACATATTTACCTAGGCCTCTCATCAGCATGCTTACAAGCAAGCACATCAATAAGTCTCTCAACTGGGTCACATGACATGAAGACTCAAAGTACACCTATATCCCCCGGAATACCAACCAACCTAATCATTCACAGATTGTACATAGTACATTACATCGCTCACTGGACACAGCACATTTCAGTCAAATCAATCCTTGCCACCACGGATGCCCCCCCTCACTTAGGTGTCCCTTGTTCACCATCCTCCGTGAAATCAATATCCCGCACAAGCAGCACTGCTCTCCTCACTCCGGGCCCATAAATCGTGGGGGTAGCTATACTGAACTGTATCCGACATCTGGTTCTTACCTCTGGGCCATAATGCCAAGATCGCCCACACATTCCCCTTAAATAAGACATCTCGATGGATCACGGGTCTATCACCCTATTAACCAGTCACGGGAGCTTTCTATGCATTTGGTACATTTTATCTCTGGTCTGCACGTGACCCCATCGCAAACATGCTGGACCCACCACAATCCGTCCTGCAGAACCTGTCTTTGATTCCTGGTCCATACCATCATTGACCGCACCTATGTTCAATATTCCAAGCCTGCATAAATACCTTAAGGTGTTATTTAATTCATGCTTGTAGGACATATTAACTAATTACTACGCAGCCCATCCCAACCACGTGGCATAAACCACATTAAATTCATACCAAACCTCCCTTCCCCCATCTCTGGCGCTTCCCCTCAAAAACTTGCTTTTGCCAAACCCCAAAAACAAAAGCTTTAATAACGCCCAACCAGAGATTGCATTGCTCATCTTTTAGCTATGCATAGCTCAACTGTCATCCTCTCAACTCATATAAAATTACTTCTTCTATTGCTCTTTACTCCATTTTACCCCCTTTTCCTCCCACCCCCACAACCACCCACTACCAAACCCACACCTCCACTAGCACAACCCCGAAGACGACACCCCATAATTATACTTTTTCCCTGTTTATGTAGCTTAACCTACCTAAAGCAAGACACTGAAAATGCCTAGATGGACTAACACACCCCATAAACAAATAGGTTTGGTCCTAGCCTTTCTATTAGCTCTTAGCAGGATTACACATGCAAGCATCCCCGAACCAGTGAGGACACCCTACGAACCACCATGACTAGAAGGAGTAAGTATCAAGCACGCATAACGCAGCTCAAAACACTTTGCTTAGCCATGCCCCCACGGGAGACAGCAGTGACACATCTTTAACAATGAACGAAAGTTTAACTAAGCTATGCTATGCCCAGGGTTGGTTAATTTCGTGCCAGCTACCATGGGCATACGATTGATCCAAGTTAACAGGAGACTGGCGTAAAGAGTGTTTTAGACCTAACCAAATAAAGCTAAACTCCATCTAAATTGTAAAACCTTAGCCAATGTAAAATAAACTACGAAAGTGGCTTTAAAAATTCTGAACACACAATAGCTAAGACTCATACTGGGATTAGATACAACACTATGCTTAGCCCTAAACTTCAATAGTTAAACAACAAAACTACTCGCCAGAACACTACAAGCAATGGCTTGAAACTCAAAGGACTTGGCGGTGCTTTACATCCCCCTAGAGGAGCCTGTTCCATAATCGATAAACCCCGATCTACCCCACCATCTCTTGCTCAGCCTATATACCACCATCTTCAGCAAACCCTGACAAGGCCACAAAGTGAGCGCAAATGTCTCCGCAAAAACGTTAGGTCAAGGTGTAGCCCATGAGATGGTAAAGAATGGGCTACATTTTCTACCCCAGAAAACCCCACAATAGCTCCTATGAAACTTAAGAGCACAAGGAGGATTTAGCAGTAAATTTTTTTTTTTTTTGATTTTTTGTCACGCCGAGTCTCGCTCTGTCGCCCAGGCTGGAGTGCAGTGGCGCGATCTCGGCTCACTGCAAGCTCCGCCTCCCGGGCTTACGCCATTCTCCTGCCTCAGCCTCCCGAGTAGCTGAGACCACAGGCGCCCGCCACCTCGCCCGGCTAGTTTTTTGTAGTTTTTAGTAGAGACGGGGTTTCACCGTGTTCGCCAGGATGGTCTCGATCTCCTGACCTCGTGATCCACCCGTCTCGGCCTCCCAAAGTGCTGGGATTACAGGCTTGAGCCACCGCGCCCGGCCGATTTAGCAGTAAATTAAGAGTAGAGTGCTTAAATGAATTAGGCCATAAAGCACATACACACCACCCGTCACTCCCCTCAAATATATTTAAAGGACAACCTAACTAAACACCCCTAACATTTATATAGAGGGGATAAGTTGTAACACGGTAAGGGTACTGGAAGGTGCACTTGGATAAATCAAGGCATAGCTTAATATAAAGCATCCGGCCTACACCCAGAAAATCTCAATACCATTTGATTGCCTTGAGCTAACACTAGCCCTGAACCCCAATCGATACTACTACCAAATCAACATACATACACTAAATCATTTACCAGTACAAAAGTATGGGCGATAGAAATTCTATACTGGCGCTATAGACACAGTACCGCAAGGGAAAAACAAAAACAAACCTAGCATAAAACAGCAAGGACTCACCCCTGTACCTCCTGCATAATGAATTAACTAGAGACAATTTCGCAAAGAGAACTAAAGTCAAACCCCCCGAAACCAGACAAGCTACCCAAAAACAGCTAAAAGAGCACACCTGTCTATGTAGCAAAATAGTGGGAAGATTTCTGGGTAGAGGTGACAAGCCTACCGGGCCTGGTGATAGCTGGTTATCCAAGATAGAATCTTAGTTCAACCTTAAGCTTACCTACCAAACAATCCAATCCTCCTGTAAGCTTAACTGTTAGTCTAAAGGGGGACAGCTCTTTATACATTAGGAAAAAATCTTGTAAAGAGAGTAAAAAATTCAAACCACCATAGTTGTCCCAAAAGCAGCCACCAATTAAGAAAGCATTCAAGCTCAACACTAATCACCTAAAAATTCCAAACACACCACTGAACTCCTTACACCACATTGGATCAATCTATCATCTCACAGAAGCAACAATGCTAGTATAAGTAACATGAATATTTTCTCCACCACATAAGCCTAAATCAGACCAAAAACATTACCGATATTTAACAGTCCAATACTAACAAACCTAGACAAGTAAATATTTCTCACACTGTTAACCCAACACAGGCATGCTCTAAGGAAAGGTTAAAAAGAGTAAAAGGTACTCGGCAAACTCAACCCCGCCTGTTTACCAAAAACATCACCTCTAGCATTACCAGTATTAGAGGCACTGCCTGCCCAGTGACACATGTTTAATGGCCGCAGTACCCTGACTGTGCAAAGGTAGCATAATCACTTGTTCTTTAAATGGGGACTCGCATGAATGGTAACACGAGGGTTTAGCTGTCTCTCACTCTCAACCAGTGAAATTGACCTGCCCGTGAAGAGGTGGACATGCAACAATAAGACGAGAAGACCCTATGGAGCTTTAATTTACTGATGCAATCAAAAACTATATAAACCTATGGACTCTTAAACCACTACACATGCATCAAAAATTTTGGTTGGGGCAACCTCAGAGTATAGCTAAACCTCCGAATAATTTATGCTAAGACCACACAAGTCAAAGCGAACCCACATCTATAATTGATCCAATAACTTGACCAACGGAATAAGTTACCCTAGGGATAACAGCGCAATCCTATTCCAGAGTCCATATCGACAATAGGGTTTACGACCTCGATGTTGCATCAGGAAATCCTAATGATGCAGCAGCTGTCAAGGGTTCGTTTGTTCAATGATTAAAGTCCTATGTGATCTGAGTTCAGACCAGAATAATCCAGGTCGGTTTCTATCTATTCTACATTTCTCCCTATACGAAAGGACAAGAGAAATAGGGCCCACTTCACAAAGTGACCTTACTGCATAGATGAACTAATCTCAATCTATAAAACACCACACCCCTTGCCCAAGAACAGGGTTTGTTAAGATGGCAGAGCCCGGTAATTGCATAAAACTTAAAACATTACAATCAGAGGTTCAACTCCTCTTCTTAACACAATGTTGACAACAAACCTCCTACTCCTTGCTATATCCACATAAGCCGCTATAGCATTCCTCACACTTACTGAACGAAAACTACTAGGCTACATACAATTGTGTAAAGGACCTAATGTCGTCGGCCCCTTTGGATTACTACAACCCTTCGCTGATGCAATAAAACTCTTCACCAAAGAACCTTTGAAACCTTCAACATCTACAACTATCCTCTACACCACCGCAACAGGCCTAGCCTTCTCCATCACTCTTGTTATATGTACCACCATTCCCACACCAAACCCCCTAATCAACTTTAACCTGGGATTTCTATTTATCCTGACCACATCCAGTTTAGCTGTCTACTCCATTTTATGAACTGGATGAGCTTCAAATTCAAACTACGCACTAATCAGAGCACTATGAGCCATCGCCCAAACAATCTCATATGAAGTCACCCTCACTATCATTCTACTGTCACTCATGCTAATAAGAGGCCCATTCAATCTCAATATACTTATTACAACACAAGAACACATCTGATTTTCCATCATCATGACCCCTAGCCATAATATGATTTACTTCCACATTAGCTGAAACAAACCGAGCTTCCTTTGATATTACAGAAGGAGAAATACAGATGTTTTCCGTGGAGCTGTTTGCCAGCCTTATTTCTGAGGAATCTGAGAACTGATATTTCGGATCCCTTTGAAGACTATAGGGCCAAAGGAAATATCCTCCAATAAAAAAGAGAAAGAAGCTTTCTGAGAAACTTTTTTGTGATCTGGGAATTCATCTCACAGAGTCACAGCTTTTCCCTCAAGAAGCCTTTCACTAAGACTGTTCTTGTGCAATTTGCAAAGTTATATTTAGAAGCCCATGGAGGGCTACAGTGAAAGAGAATATATCCTCAGATAAAAACTGAAAGGAAGCTTTCTGAGAAACTGCTCTGTGATCTGTGAATTCACCTCACGGAGTTACAGATTTCCCCTCAGAAGCCGTTCACTAAGACTGTTCTTGTGGAATTTACAAAGTGATATTTGGAATCCCATGGAGGGCTACGGTGAAAAAGGAAATATCCTCAGAAAAAAAATTGGAAAGAGGAATTCTGAGAAACGGCTTTGTGATGTGTGACTTCAGCTCACTGAGTTACAGCTGTATTTCATGGAGCTGGTTGCTAGCCCTAATTCTGTGGAATCTGAGAACAGATATTACGGAACCCTTTGAAGACTATAGGGCCAAAGGAAATATCCTCTGATAAAAAAGAGAAAGAAGCTTTCTGAGAACCTTCTTTGTGATCTGTGAATTCATCTCACAGAGTTACAGCTTCCCCTAAGAAGCCTTTCGCTAACACTGTTCTTGTGGAATTTGCAAAGTGATATTTGGAAGCCCATGGAGGGCTACGGGGAAAAACAAAGAATCTCAGATAAAAATTGGAAAGAAGCTTTGTGAGAAACTGATTTCTGATGTGTGATTTCAGCTCACTGAGTTACAGCTGTATATCATGGAGCTGTTTGCTAGCCTTATTTCTATGGAATCTGAGAACGGATATTTCGGATCCCTTTGAAGACGATAGGGCCAAAGGAAATATCCTCCGATAAAAAGAGAAAGAAGCTTTATGAGAAACTTTTTAGTGATCTGTGAATTCATCTCACAGAGTTAAATCTTTCCCTCAAGAAACCGTTTGCTAAGACGGTTATTGTGGATTTTGCAAAGTGATATTTGGAAGCACATTGAGGGCTATGGTGATAAAGAAAATATCCTCAGAGAAAAACTGGAAAGAAGCTTTCTGAGAAACTGATTTCTGATGTGTGACTTCCACTCACTGAGTTACAGCTGTATTTCATGGAACTGTTTGCTAGCCTTATTTATGTGGAATCTGAGAACTGATATTTTGGATCCCTTAGAAGACTATAGGGACAAAGAAAATATCCTCTGCTGAACATGAGAAAGAAACTTTCTGGGAAACATTTTGTGATCTGTGAATTCATCTCACAGCGTTACAGCTTCTCCCTCAAGAAGCTGTTCGCTAAGACTGTTCTTGTGGATTTTGTAAAGTTATATTTGGAAGCCCATGGAGGTCTATGGTGAAAAATAAAATATCCTCAGATAAAAACTGAAAGGAAGCTTTCTGAGAAAATGTTATATGATCTGTGAATTCAACTCAGAGAGTTACAGCTTTCAAGTCAGGAAGCCGTTCACAAAGACTCTTCTTGTGGAATTTGCAAAATGATACTTGGAAGACCATCTAGGGCTATGGTGAAAAAGAAAACATCCTCCGATGAAAACTGGAAAGAAGCTTTCTGAGAAACTGCTTTCTGATGTGTGACTTCCACTCACTGTGTTACATCTGTGTTTCGTGGAGCTGTTTGCTAGCGATATTTCTGTGGAAACTGAGACCTGATATTTTGGATCCCTTTGAAGACTATAGAGCCAAAGGAAATATCCTCCTATAAAAAAGAGAAAGAAGCTTTCTGAGAAACTTCTTTGTGATATGTGATTTCATCTCACAGAGTTACAGCTTTCCCCTCAAGAAGCCATTCGTTAGGACTGTTCTTGTGGAATTTGCAAAGTGATATTTGAAATCCCATGGAGGGCTACGGTGAAAGAGAAAATATCCTCAGATAAAAACTACAAAGAAGCATTCTGAGAAAATGCTTTGTGATGTGTGAATTCCACTCACTGAGTTACAGATGTATTTCATGGAGCTGTTTGCTAGCCTTATTTCTGTGGAATCTGAGAACTGATATTTCGGATCCCTTTGAGGACTCTGGGACAAAAGGAAATATCCTCCAATAAAAAAGAGAAAGAAGCTTTCTGAGAAACTTTTTTGTGATCTGTGAATTCATCTCACAGAGTTACAGCTTTCCCCTCAAGAAGCCATTCATTATGACTGTTCTTGTGGAATTTGCAAAGTGATATTTGGAAGCCCATGGAGGGCTATGGTGAAAAAGAGAATATCCTCAGATAAAAACTGGAAAGAAGCTTTCTGAGAAACTGCTTTGTGATTCGTGACTTCCACTCACTGAGTTATAGCTGTATTTCATGGGGCTGTTTGGTAGCCTTATTTCTGTGGAATCTGAGAACTGATATTTCGGATCCCTCTGAAGACTATAGGGCCAAAGGAAATATCCTCCGATAAAAATGAGAAAGAAGCTTTTTGAGAAACTGCTTTGTGATCTGTGAATTCATCTCACAGAGTTACAGCTTTCTGTGAAACTGCTCTGGCTCACATAAACCCTGCTTGCACAGTTAAGCTTCTCTTTTCATTGAGCAGTATTCTAACACTGTTTTTTTAGTCTGTGAGGGGATATTCGTGATCAATTTGAGGCTTATGGTGAAAAATCAAATAACTTCACATAGAAACTGGATAGAAGCTTTCCAATTAGCTACTTTGTGATGTGTGCATTTCACTCATAGAGTTATACCTTTCTTCTCATAGAGTATTGAGGAATCCCTTTTGGAGAAAAAGTTACCAAGAGACATTCGGGAGTATGTAGACAGCTATGGTGAAAAGGGAAATATCCTCAGAGAAAAACTGGAAAGAAGATTTCTGTGAAACTGCTTTGTGATACATATGTTTATTCATCTCACATAGATAAAACTTTCCTTATATTATGCAGTTTGGAAACTCCATCATGGACGGAACCGCGAAGGGAGATTCAGGAGTACTTTCAGGCCCATGTTGAAAATGGAAATATCTTCAGATTAAGACTGGAGAGAAGCTTTCTGAGAAACTGCTTTGTGACGTGTGCATTCCACTTAGGGAGTTATACCACTTTCCTCATAAGGCAATGTTTGAACACTGTTTCCGTGAAACCGAAAAAGTGATATTTTGGAGCACATTGAAGACTATGGCAAAAAGTGAAATAACCTTAAATAAAACCCAGAAAGAAGCGTTCCAAGAAACTGCTCTCTAATATGTGCATTCACTACACAGAGTTAAAGTTTACTCTACATTGCCCAGTTTGGAAACTCTGTCTTTGAGGAATCTGTGAAGGGATATTAAGTGGTGCCCAGAGGCTTGTGGTGAGCAAGGAAACATCTTCTGATGAAAACTGGAGAGAAGTTTTTTGAGCAACTACTTTGTGATGTGTGTATTCACTTCATAGAGTTAAATAATTCTTTGGATTTAGCAGTTTGAAATCACTGTTTCTGTGGAACCTGAGAGAGGACATTGAGGAAAGCTCTTTAGAATATGCGGAAAAAGTAATATCCTCAGATAAAAAGCAGAAGGAAGCTTTCTGTGAAACTGCTCTATGTCGTGTGAATTCCACTCGCACAGTTAAGCTTCTCTTTTCATGGAGCAGTATTCTTACACTGTGTTTAGTCTGCGAAGGGATATTCGGGGGCGCTTTGAGGCTTACAGTGAAAAAGTACATATGTTCAGATGGAAATTGGAGAGAAGCTTTCTGAGGAACTGCTTTGTAACGTGTACATTCCACTCACAGATTTATGCCTCTTTTCTCATAGAAGACTGGGGAATCCCTTTTGGAGGAAAAGATACCAAGGGACATTCGGGGATGTATGGACGGCTATGGTGGAAAAGTGAGTATCCTCTGACAAAAACTGTAGAGAAACTTTCTGTGAAACTGGTTTGTGATGGATATGTTTATTCATCTAAAAGAGATAAATCTTTCCTTATGTTATACAGTTTTGAAACGCCATCATGAACGGATTCACAAAGGGACATTCGGGAGCACCTTCAGGCCTATGGTCAAATAGGAAATATCTTCAGATAAGAAATTGGACAGAAGCTTTCTGAGAAACTTCTTTGTGATGCGTGCATTCCACTCAGGGAGTTATACCTCTTTTCTCATAAGGCAGTGTTTGAACACTGTTCCTGTAAAACCGAAAAAGTGATATTTTGGAACGCATTGAAGACTATGGCGAAAAGTGAAATATCCTCAAATAAAACCCAGAAAGAAGCATTCCAAGAAAGTGCTCTCTGACTTGTACATTCATTTCACAGAGCTAAAGCTTACTCTACATCGCCTTGTTTGGAAACTCTGTCTTTGAGGAATCTGTGAAGGGATATTAAGTGGCTCCTGGAGGCTTGTGGTGAGTGAGGAAACGCCTTCCGATGAAACTGGAGAGAAGTTTTCTGAGCAACTGCTTTGTGATGTGTGTATTCATTTCATAGAGTTAAATCATTCTTTGAATTGAGCAGTTTGAAATCACTGTTTCTGTGTAACCTGAGAGAGGACATTTGGGAACACTCTTTAGAATATGCTGAAAAAGAAATACCCTCAGATAAAAAGCAAAAGGAAGCTTTCTGTGAAACTGTTGTATGTTGTGTGAATTCCACTCACACACTTAAGCTTCCCTTTTCATGGAGCAGTATTCTAACACTGTGTGTAGTGTGTGAAGGGATATTCGGGAGCACTTTGAGGCTTATGGTGAAAGAGGGAATATGTTGGAATAGAAACTGGAGAGAATCTTTCCAAGGAACCACTTTGTGACTTATGCATTCTGCTCACAGATTTATACGTTTTTTCTCATAGAAGATTAGGGAATCTCTTTTGGAGAAAAAGCTACCAAGGGACATTTGGGAGTATATGGACGACTATGGTGGGAAAGTAAGTATCCTCAGACAAAAACTAGAGAAAACCTTTCTGTGAACCTGGTTTGTGATGGATATGTTTATTCATCTCAAAGAGATAAAACTTTCCTATATTACGCAGTTTGGCTACTCCCTCATGGACCGATCCACAAAGGAACATTCTTGAGCACATTCAGGCATATGGTGAAAAAGGAAATATCTTCAGATAAAAACTGAAGAGAAGCTTTCTGAGAGATGGTTTGTGATGTGTGCATCCCACTCAGGGAATTATACCTCTTTTCTCAAAAGGCAGTGTTTGAGCACCATTCCTGTAAAAATGAAAAAGTGTTATTTTGGAGTGCATTGAACACTTTGGTGAAAAGTGAAATACCCTCAAATAAAACCCAGAAAGAAGCATTCCAAGAAACAGCTCTGTGATATGTGCATTCATTTCACAGAATTAAAGCGTACTCTACATTGCCCAGTTTGGAAACTCTGTCTTTGAGGAATCTGTGAAGGGATATTAAGTGGCGCCCTGGAAGCCTGTGGTGAGCAAGGAAATGTCTTCTGATGAAAACTGGACAGAAGCTTTCTGAGAAACTGCTTTGTGATGTGCGTATTCATCTCATAGAGTTAAAGCATTCCTTGGATTGAGGAGTTTGAACTCACTGTGTCTGTCGTATCTGAGGAAGGACATTTGGGATTGCTCTTTGGAATATGGAGAAAGAAATATCCCCAGATGAAATCCAGAAGGAAGCTTTCTGTGAAACTGCTATGTGTCGTGTGAACTCCTCTCGCTCACTTAAGCTTCCTTTTTCATTGAAGAGTTTTCTAACACTGTTTAGGTTTAGCGTGCGAAAGGGTATTCGGAAATGCTTTGAGTCTCACAGTGAAAAAGGAAATATGCTCAGATAGACACTGGAGAGAAGCTATCGGAAGAACTGCTTTGTGACGTGTACATTCCACTCACAGTGCTATACCTCTCTTCTCATACAGCATCGGGGAAACCCTTTTGGAGAAAAAGGAACCAAGGGATATTCAGGAGCATATTGACGCCCATGGAGAAAATGGAAATAGCCTCAGACAAAAACTGGAAAGAAGCTTTCTGTAAAACTGCTCTGTGCTATGTGAATTGACCTCACATAGATAAGCTTTCTTTACATTACGCAGCTTGGAAACTCCATCATGTACGGATCCACGAAGGGACACTGGGAAGCACATTCAGGCCTATGGAGGAATAGGAAATATCTTCAGATAAAAACCGGGGAGAAACTTTCTGAGAAACAGTTTTGTGATATGTTCATTCCACTCAGGGAGTTATACCTCTTTCCTCATAAGGCAGTGTTTGAACACTGTTCCTGTAAAACCGAAAACGTGGTATTTCAGATCGCATTGAAGACTGTAGCAAAAAGTGAACTATCCTCAAATAAAACCCAGAAAGAAGCTTTCGAAGAAGCTACTGTCTGATATGTGCATTCATTTCACAGTGGTAAAACTTTCTCTACGTTGCTCAGTTTGGAAACTCTATCTTTGAGGGATCTGCAAAGGGTATTTAGTGGCACCTGGAGACCTGTGGTGAGCAAGGAAATGTCTTCCGATGAAAACTGGAAAGAAGCTTTCTGAGCAACAGCTTTGTGATGTGTGTATTCATCTCATAGAGTTAAATCATTCTTTGTATTGAGCAGTTTGAAATCACTGTTTCTGTGGATCCTGAGAAAGGATATTTGGGAACTCTCTTTAGAATATGCTAAAAAAAAATTCCTCAGATAAAAACTGGAAAGAATTATTCTCTGAAACAGCTCTTTGTCATGTGTGTTCTTATCACAGAGTTCAGCTTCTCTTTTCATTGAGCAGTACTTTAACACTGTGTTTAGTGTGCAAAGGGATATTCGGGAGCGCTTTGAGGCTTATGGAGAAAACGGAAATACCTTCAGATAGAAACTGGAAAAAAGATTTCAGAGGAGCTGCTTTGTGACGTGTGCATTCCACTCAGAGAGATTTAACTTTCTTCTCATACAGCATCAGGGAAACCCTTTTGTAGAAATAGGTACCAAATGATATTTGGGAGCATGTTGACACCTATGTCGAAAAGGGAAATATCCTCAGACAAAAACTGGAAAGAAGCATTCTATGAAACTGCTCTGTGATATGTATATTCATCTCACATAGATAAAGATTTCTTTACATTTCACAACTTGGAAACTCCGTCATGGATGGATCAATGAAGGGATATTCGTGATCACATTTGGGCCCATGGTGAAAAAGAAAATAACATCAGATAAAAACTGGAGAGAAGCTTTCTGTGAAACTGCTTGGTGATGTGTGCATTCCACTCAGGGAGTTATACCTTTCTTCTCATAAGGCACTGTTTGAACACTGTTCCTGTAAAACTAAATAATATTGATATTCAGAGCACATTGAAGGCTATGGTGAAAAGTGAAATGTCAGCAAATAAAACCCAGAAAGAAGCATCCCAAGAAACTGCTCTCTGACATGTCTGTTCATTTCACAGTGTTAAAGTTTACTCTACATTTCCCAGCTTGGAAAGTCTGACTTTGAGGATTCTGCGAAGGGATATTAAGTGGCACTGGATGCCTGTGGTGAGCAAGGAAATGTCTTCCATTGAAAATTGGAGAGAAGATTTCTGAGCAACTCCTTTGTGATGTTTGTATTCCTCTCATAGAGTTAAATTATTCTTTGGATTGAGCAGTTTGAAATCCCTGTTTCTATGGAATCTGAGGAAGGACATTTGGGAACACTCACTAGAATAAGGAGAAAGAAATATCCTCAGGTAAAATCCGGAATGAAGCTTTCTGTGAAACTGCTCTGTGTCGTCCTAATTGCTCTCTCTCAGTTAAGCCTCTCTTTTCCTTGAGCAGTTTTATAATCCTGTTTATGTTTAGCGTGGGAAGGGATATTCAGGAGCACTTGGAGGCTTAGGGTGAAAAAGGAAATATGTTCAGATAGAAACTGTAGAGAAGCTTTCTGAGGAACCTCTTCGTGACGTGGGCATTCCACGCAAAGTGTTATACCTCTCTTCACATACAGCATCGGGGAAACCCTTTTGGAGAAAAAGGTACCAAGTGATATTCGGGAACATGTTGACGCCTAGGGTGAAAAGGGAAATAGTCTCAGAGGAAAACTGGTAAGAAGCTTTCTGTGAAACTTCTTTGTGATGTGTGCATTCCACTCAGGGAATCATACCTCTTTTCCTATAGGGCAGTGTTTGAACACTGTTCCTGTAAAACTGAAAAAGTGATATTTCGTAGCACCTTGAAGACTATGGTGAAAAGGGAAATATAATCAAATAAAACCGAGAAAGAAGCGTTCCAAGAATCTGTTCAGTGATATGTGCATTCATTTCACAGAGTTAAAGCTTACTCAACATTGCCCAGTTTGGAAACTCTGTCTTTCAATAATCTGCGAAGGGGTACTAAGTGGCGCCCAGAGGCCTGTGTTGAGCAAGGAAATGTCTTCTGTTGAAAACAGGTGAGAAGCTTTGTGAGCAACTGCTTTGTGATGTTTGTATTCATCTCATAGAGTTAAATCATACTTTGGATTGAGCAGGTTGAAATCACTGTTTCTGTGGAACCTGAGAAAGGACATTTGGGAATGCTCTTTGGAATATGCTGATAAAGAAAGACCCTCAGATAAAAACCAGAAGGAGGCATTCTCTGAAACTGCTTTGTGTAGTGTGAATTCCACTCATACAGTTAAGCTTCTGTTTTCATTGATCAGTATTCCAATACGGTTTTAGATTAGTCTCCTAAGTGATATTCTGGAGTGCTTTGAGGCTTATGGTGAAAATGGAAATATCTTCAGATGGAAATTGGAGAGTAACTTACTGAGGAGCTGCTTTGTGATGTGTGAATTCCACTCACAGAATTATACCTTTCTTCTCATACAGCATTTGAGAAACCTTTTGGAGAAAAAGGTACCAAGGGATAATGGGGAGCATATTGAGGCCTATAGTGAAAAGTGAAATATCCTCAGACAAATAATGGAAAGAAGCTTTTTGTGAAACTGCTCTGTGCTATGTGTACTCATCTCACATAGATAAAACTTTCCTTACAATACACAGCTTGGAAACTCTGTCATGGTCTGATCCATGAAGGGACATTCGGGAGCACATTCAGGACTATGGTGAAAAAGGAAAGGTCCTCAGACAAAAACTGGAAAGGAGATTTCTGTGAAACTGTTTTGTGATAGATATGTATATTCATATAACATAGATAAAACTTTCTTTATATTTTGCAGTTTGTAAACTCCATCATGGACATATCTGCAAAGGGACATTCGGGAGCATATTCAGACCTATGTTGAAAAAGGAAATATCTTTAGATAAAAACTGGGGAGAAGATTTCTGAGAAACTGCCTTGTGATCTGTGCATTCCACTCAGGGAGTTATACCTATTTTCTCCTAAGGCAGTGTTTGAACGCTGCTCCTGTAAAACCGAAAAAGTGATATATCAGAGCACCTTGAAGACTATGGTGTAAAGTGAAATATCCTCAAATAAAACTTAGACAGAAGCGTTCCATGAAACTGCTCTCTGATATGTGCATTCGTTTCACAGAGTTAAAGTTTACTCTACGTTGCCCAGTTTGGAAACTCTGTCTTTGAGGAATCTGCAAAGGGATATTAAGTGACGTCGGGAGGCCTGTGGTGAGCAAGGAAATGTCTTCTGATGAAAACTGGAGAGAAGCTTTCTGAACAACTCCTTTGTGATGTGTGTATTTATCTCATAGAGTTAGACCATTCTTTAGATTGAGCAGTTTGAAATCACTGTTTGGGTGGAATCTGAGGAAGGACATTTGGGAACGCTTTTTAGAATATGGAGAAAGAAATATCCTCAGCTGAAAATTAGAAGGAAGTTTTCCGTGAAACTGCTATGTGTCAAGTGAATTCCTCTCCCTCGTGAAGCTTCTATTTTCGTTGAGCAGTTTTCTAAAACTGTTTATGTTTAGTCTGTGAAGGGATATTCTGCAGCGCTTTGAGGCTTACGTCAAAATGGAAATATCTTCAGATAGAAACTGAAGAGAGGCGTTCTGAGGAGCTGCTTTGTGACGTGTGTATTCCACTCACAGAGTTATACCTTTTTTCTCATAGAGGATTGAGAAATCCCTTTTGGAGAAAAAGCTACCAAGGGACATTCACCATATGGAGCACTACAGTGAAAAAGGAACTATCCTCAGGCAAAACTGAAAAGAAGCTTTCTCTGTAAATGCTTTGTGATAGATATGTTTATTCATCTCACATAGATAAAACTTTCTTTATATTACGAAGTTTGGAAACTCCATCATGGACGGATCTGCAAATTGACATTCGGGAACAAATTCAGGCCTATGGTGAAAAAGGAAATATCCTCAGATAAAAATCAGAGAGAAGCTTTCTGAGAAACTGCTTTGTGATGTGTGCATTCCACTCAGGAAGTTATACCTCTTTTCTCATAAGGAAGTGTTTGAACACTGTCCCTGTAAAACTGAAAAACTGATATTTCTGAGCGCATTGAAGACTATGGAAAAAAGTGAAATATCCTCAGATAAAACTCGGACAGAAGCGTTCCAAGAATCTGCTCTCTGATTTGTGCATTCATTTCACACAGTTCAATTTTCTAACACTGTTTTTAGCGTGTGAAGGGATATTCGGGAGCGTTTTGAGGCTTATGGTAGAAACTGGAGAAAAGATTTCTGAGGAACAGCTTTGTGACGTGTGCATTCCACTTGAAGTGTTATACCTGTCTTCACATACAGCATCTGGGAAACCCTTTTGGAGAAAAAGTACCAAGGGATATTCAGGGGCATATTGATGCCTATGTTGAAAATGGAAAAGCCTCACACAAAAACTGGAAGGAAGCTTTCTGTGAAACTGCTCTGCGCTATGTGTACTCATTTCACATAGATAAACCTTTCTTTACATTATGCAGATTGGAAACTCTGTCATGGACGCATCCCGAAGGGACATTTGGGAGCACATTCAGGACTGTGGAAAAAAGAAAATATCTTCCGACAAATCTTTAAAGAAGTTTCTATGAATCTGATTTTTGCTACGTTTATTCATTTCACAAAGATAAATGTTTCTTTACCTTATGCAGCTTGGAAAGTTCCTAATAAATGGATCCGCGAAGAGATATTTGGGATCACATTCAGGCCTGTGGTGAAAAAGAAAATATCTTCAGATAAAAACTGGAGAGAAGTTTTCTGAGAAACTGCTTTGTGATGTGTGCATTCCACTCAAGGAGTTATGCCTCTTTTCTTATAAGGCAATGTTTGAACACTGTTCCTGTAAAACCAAAACGGGGTTACTTCGGAGTGCATTGAAGTCTATGGTGAAAAGTCAACTATCCTGAAATAAAACCCAGAAAAAAGCATTCCAAGAAACTGCTCTCTGATATGTGTACTCATTTCACAGAGTTAAAGCTTACTCTACATTTCCCAGTTTGGAAATTCTGTCTTTGAGGATACTCTGAAGGGATATTAAGTGGTGCCCAGAGGCCTGAGAAGAACAAGGAAATGTCTTACATTGAAAACTTGAGAGAAGCTATCTGAGCAATTTCTTTGTGATGCGTGTATTCATCTCATAGAGTTAAATCATTCTTTGGATTGAGCAGTTTTAAATCACCCTTTCTGTGGAATCTGAAGAAGTACATTTGAGAACGATCTTTATAATATGGAGAAATAATCTGATAAAAGCCAGAAGGAAGCTTTCTGTGAAACTGCCATGTGTTGTGTGAATTCCTCACACTCAGTTAAGATTCTCTGTTCACTAAGCAGTTTTCTAACACTGTTTATGTTTAGCATGCAAATAGATATTTGGGAGAGCTTGAGGCTTAGTGGAAAAAGGATATATGCTCAGATATAAACTTGAGAGAAGCTTTTCATGGAACTGCTTTGTGACGTGTGCATTCCACTCACAGTGATATACCTCTCTTCTCATACAGCATTGGGTAAACCCATTTGGAGAAAAAGTTACCAGGGGATATTCGGGAGCATATTGATGCATATGGTGCAAAGGGAAGTAGCCTCAGACAAAAACAGGAAACAAGCTTTCTGTGAAACTGCTCTGTGATATGTGTATTCATCTCACATAGATAAAGCATTCTTTACATTACGCAGCTTGGAATCTCTGTCATGGATGGATCCCTGAAGGGACATTTGGGAGCATATTCATTACTACAGTGAAAAAGGTAGTATCTTCAGATAAAAAATGGAAAGATGTTTTCTGTGAATCTGCTATCGTTATGTTTATTTATGTCACATAGATAAAGCTTTCTTTACATTACACAGCCAGAAAAATCCATCATGGACGGATCTGCAAAGGGATATTCGAGATCACATTCAGGCCTGTGGTGAAAAAGGAAATATCTTCAGATAAAAACGAGAGGGAAGCGCTCTGAGAAACTGCTTTGTGATGTGTAGATTCCACTCACGGAGTTATGCCTCTTTTCTCATAAGGCAGTGTTTGAACACTGTTCCTGTAAAACCAAAAAAGTGATATTTCAGAGCACATTGAAGACTATGGCGAAAAGCAAAATATCCTCAAATAAAATCCAGAAAGAAGCCTTCCGAGATACTGCTCTCTGATATGTGCATTCATTTCACAGAGTTAATGCATACTCCATGTTGCCCAGTTTGGAAACTCTGTCTTTGAGGAATCTGCGAAGGAATATTAAGTGTCACCAGGAGGTCTGTATTGAGCAAGGAAATGTCCTCTGTTTAAAACTGAAGAGACGCTTTCTGAGCAACTGCTTTGTGACCTGTATATTCACCTCATGGTGTTAAATCATTCTTTGAATTGAGCAGTTTGAAATCACTGTTTCTGTGGAACCTGAGAAGGGACATTTGGGAATGCTCTTTAGAATATGCTGAAAAAGAAATGCCCTCAGGTAAACATCAGAAGTAAGCTTTCTATGAAACTGCTATGTTTCGGGTGAATTCTTCTCGCTCAGTTAAGCTTCTCTTTTCATTGAGCACTTTTCTAACACTGTTTTTGATTAGTGTACGAACGGATATTTGGGAGCATTGTGAGACTTATGGTGAAAAAGGAAATATGATCAGATCGAAACTGAAGAGAAGCTTTCTGAGGAACTGTTGTAATGTGTGCATTCCACTCACAGTGTTATAACTTTCTTCTCATATGGCATCGGGGAAACACTTTTGGAGAAAATGGTACCAAGGGATATTCGGGAGAATATTGATGCCTATGGTGAAAATGGAAATAGCCTCAGACAAAAACTGGAAAGAAGCTTTCTGTGAAACTGCTTTGTGATATGTGTATTCACCTCACGTAGGTAAAGCTTTCTTTACATTACGCAGCTTCGAAACTCTGTCATGGACGGATTCGCAAAGGGACATTCGGGAGCACATTTAGGACGATGGTGAAAAAGGAAATATCTTCAGATAAAAACCAGAAAGAAGCTTTCTGTGAATCTGCTTTTTTCTATGTTTATTCATCTCATGTAGATAAAGCTTTCTTTATATTATGCAGCTTGGAAACTGTGTCATGGACAGATACGCAAGGGGCATTCAGGAGTACATTCAGGACTATGGTGAAAAGGGAAATATCTTCAGATAAAAACCAGAAGGAAGCTTTCTATGAAACTGCTACATGTCATGTGAATTCCTCTCGCTCAGTTAAGCTTCTCTTTTCATTGAACTGTTTTCTAAAACTGTTTATGTTTAGTTGCGAACAGATATTCAGGAGGGCTTTGAGGCTTATGGTGAAAAAGGAAATATGTTCAGATAGAAACTATAGAGAAGCTTTCCCCTGCACTGCTTTGTGACGTGTGCATTCCACTCAAATGGTATACCTCTCTTCTCATACAGCATCGGGGAAACCATTTTGGAGAAATAGGTACCAACAGATATTGGCGAGCATATTGACACCTAAGGTGAAAAGGGAAATAGCCTCAGGCAAAAACTGGAAAGAAGCTTTCTGTGAAACTGCTTTGTGATATGTGCATTCATCTCACATAGGTAAAGCTTTCTTTACATTACGCAGCTTGGAAACTCTGTCATGCACAGATCTGCAAAGGGACATTTGGGAGCATATTCAGGACTATGGTGAAAAAGGAAATATCTTCAAATAAAAACTGGAAAGAAGCTTTCTGTGAATCTGCTTTATGCTATGTTTATTCAACTCACGTAGATAAAGCTTTCTTTACATTACACAGTTCAGAAAATCTGTCACGGACAGATCTGCGAAGGGACATTTGGGAGCACATTCAGGACGATGGTGAAAAAGGAAATATCTTCAGATAAAAACTGGAGAGAAGCTTTCTGTGAATCTGCTATTTGCTATATTTATTCATCTCATATAGATAAAGCTTTCTTTGCATTACCCAGCTTTCAAATTCTATCATGGAGGGATCGGCAAAGGGATATTTAGGATCACATTCAGGCCTATGGTGAAAAAGGAAATATCTTCAGATAAAAACTGGATAGGAGCTTTCTGAGAAACTGCTTTATGATGTGTGTATTCCACTCAGGGAGTTATACCTCTTTTCTCTTAAGGCAGTGTTTGAACACTGTTCCTGTAAAACCAAAAAGTGATATTTTGGAGTACATTGAGGACTATGATGAAAAGTGAAATATCCTCAAATAAAATCCAGAAAGCAGCATTACAAGAAACTGCTCTCTGATATGTGCACTCATTTCACAGAGTTCAAGCTTACTCTACATTACCCAGTTCGAAAACTCTGTCTTTGAGGAATCTGTGAAGGGCTATTAAGTGGCACCCGGAGGCCTGTGGTGAGCAAGGAAATGCCTTCCGGTGAAAACTGGAGAGAAGCTTTCTGAGCAACTGCTTTGTGATGTGTGTATTCTTCTCATAGAATTAAAGCATTCTTTGGATTGAGCATTTCAAATCACTATTTCTGTGGAATCTGATGAAGGACATTTTGGAATTCTCTATAGAATATGGAGAAAGAAGTATCCTCAGATAAAAACCAAAAGGAAGTTTTCTGTGAAACTTCTATGTGTCATGTGAATTTCTTTCGCTAATTTAAGCATCTCTTTTCATTGAGCAGTTTTCTAACACTGTTTATGTTTAGCGTGTAAAGGTATATTCAGAAGCGCTTTGAAGCTTACGGTGAAAAAGAAAGTATGTTCAGATACAAACTGGAGAGAAGCTTTCCTAGGAACAGCTTCTGACGTGTGCATTCCACTCACAGTGTTATATCACTCTTCTCATACAGCATCGGGAAAAACCATTTGGAAAAAAGGTACCGTGGGATATTCGGGAGCATATTGATGCCTATGTTGAAAAGTGAAATAGCCTCAGACAAAAACTGGAAAGAAGCTTTCTGTGAAACTGTTCTGTGATATGTGTATTCATCTCACATAGATAAAGCTTTCTTTATGTTATGCAGCAGGAAAACTCTGTCATGGACGGATCCACAAGTGTCATTCAGGAGCACATACAGGACTATGGTGAAAAAGAAAATATCTTCGAAAAAACTGGAAAGAAGCTTTCTGTGAATCTGCTTTTTACTATGTTTATTCATCTCACATAGATGAAGCTTTCTTTACATTACTCTACTTGGAAACTCCGTCATGGACGAACCACGAAGGGATATTCGGGAGCACATTCAGGCCTATGGTGAAAAAGGAAATATCTTCAGTTAAAAACCGGACAGAAGCGTTCTGAGAAACTGATTTCTGATATGTGCATTCGACTCAGGGAACTATTCCTCTTTTCCTATAAGGCAGAGTTTGAACACTGTTCCTGTAAAACTGAAAAAGTGATATTTCGGAGCACATTGAAGACTATGGTGAAAAGTGAACTATCCTCAAATAAAACCCAAAAAGAACCATTCCAAGAAACTGCTCTTTGATATGTGCATTCACTTGACAGAATTAAAGCTTACTCTACATTGCCTAGTTTGGAAACTCTGTCTTTGAGGAATCTGCAAAGGGATATTAATGGCGCCCGGAGGCCTGTGGTGAGCAAGGAAATGTCTTCCGTTGAAAACTGGAGAGAAGCTTTCTGAACAACTGCTTTGTGAAGTGTGTATTCATCTCATAGAGTTCAATCATTCTTTGGATTGAGCAGTTTGAAAATCCTGTTTCTGTGGAATCTCAGGAAGAATATTTGGGAACACTCTTTAGAATATCCTGAAACGCTGTTTAAAACCTGGAGAAGAAATATCCTCACATAAAAACCAGAAGGAAGCTTTCTGAGAAACTGCTATGTGTCGTGTGAATTCCTCTCGCTCATTTAAGCTTCTCTTTTCATTGAGCAGTTTTCTAACACTGTTTATGTTTAGCATATGAAGGGATATTCGGAAGCACTTTGAGGCTTACAGTGAAAAAGAAAATATGTTCAGATAGAAGCAGGAGGGTAGGTTTTAAAGGAACTGCTTTGTGACATGTGCATTCCACGCAGAGTATTATACTTCTCTTCTCATACATCAACGGGGAAACCCTTTCAAAAAAAAGGTATCAAGCTATATTCATTTGCATATTGACACCAATGGTGAAAACGGAAATAGCCTCAGACAAAAACTGGAAAGAAGCTTTCTGTGAAACTGCTCTGGTATATGTGTATTCATCTCACATAGATAAAGCTTTCTTTACATTACGCAGCTTGGAAACTACATCATGGATGGTTCGGAGAAGGGACATTTGGGAGCACATTCAGGAATATGGTGAAAAGGGAAATATCTTCAGATAAAATCTGGAAAGAAGCTTTCTGTGAATCTGTTCCTTGCTGTGTTTATTAGTGTCACATAAATAAAGCTTTATTTACATTATGCAGCTAATGTGTGTATTCATCCTATAGAGTTAAATCATTCCTTGGATTCAGCAGTTTGAAATCACTGTTTCTGTGGAATCTGAGAAAGGACATTTGGGAATGGTTTTTAGAATAGGCTGAAAAAGAAATACCCTTAGATAAAAACTAGAAGGAAGCTTTCTGTGAAACTGCTCTGTGTCATGTGCATTCCACTCGCATAGTTAAGCTTCTGTTTTCACTGAGCAGCATTCTAACACTTTTTTAGTTTAGTCAACTAAGGGATACTCGGGAGCGCTTTGAGGATTACGGTGAAAATGGAAATATCTTCAGATAGAAACTGGAGAGAAGATTTCTGAGGAGCAGCTTTGTGACGTGTGCATTCCAATCACAGAGTTATACTTTTCTCCTCATAGAGGATTGGAGAATCCCTTTTGGAGAAAAAGCTACCAGGGGACATTCAAGAGTACATGGACGGCTATTGTGAAAAAGGAAATATCCTCACACAAAAACTGAAAAGAAGCTTTCAGTGAAACTGCTTTGTGATAGATATGTTTACTCATCTCACATAGATAAAACTTTTTTCTCTTACCCTGTTTTGAATCGCCGTCATGGACAGATTCACAAAGGGACATTTGGCAGCACATTCAGGCCTATGTTGAAATAGGAAATATCTTCAGATAAAAACAGGAGAGAAGCTTTCTGAGAAACTGCTTTGTGATGTGTACATTCAACTCAGGGAGTTATATCTCTTATCTCCTAAGGAATTGTTTGAACACTGTTCCTGAAACACCGAAAAAGTGATATTTCGGATCGCATTGAAGACTATGGTGAAAAGTGAAATATCCCCAAATAAAACCCAGAAAGAAGAGTTTCAAAAAACTGCTCTTTGATATGTGCATCCATTTCACAGAGTTAAAGCTTACTCTATGTTGCTCAATTTGGAAACTCTGTCTTTGAGGAAACTCTGAAGGGATATTTAGTGGCGCCCGGAGGCTTGGGGTGAGCAAGGAAACGTCTTCCGATGAAAACTGGTGAGAAGCTTTCTAAGCAACTGCTTTGTGATGTGTATATTCATCTCATAGAGTTAAACCATTCTTTGGATTACGCACTTTGAAATCACTGCTTCCATGGAGTCTGAGGAAGAACATTTGAGACGCTCCTTAGAATATGGAGAAAGAAATATCTTCAGGTAAAATCAAGAAGAAAGCTTACTGTGAAAGTGCTCTGTGTCTTGTTATTTCATCTTACTCAGTTAAGCCTCTCTTTTCATTGAGCAGTTTTGTAACCCTGTTTATGTTTAGCGTGTGAAGGGATATTCGGGAGCTCTTGAGGCTTACGGTGAAAAAGGAAATATGTTCAGATAGAAACTGGAGAGAAGCTTTCTGAAGAACTGCTTTGTGACGTGTGCATTCCACTTACAGTGTTATACCTCTCTTCTCATACAGCATCAGGGAAATCCCTCTGAGGAAAAATTAATCAAGGGATATCCAGAAGCATATTGATACCTTTTGTGAAAAGGGAAATAGCCTCAGACAAAAACAGGATAGAAGCATTCTGTGAAATAGCTCTGTGATATATGTATTCACCTAACATAGATAAAGCTTCCTTTACAGTACACAGATTGGAAACTCCATCATGGACAGATCCATGAAGGGACATAGGGGAGCACATTCAGGCCTACGGTGAAAAAGGAGATGTCTTCAGATAAAAACTGGATAGAAGTTTTCTGAGAAAATGCTTTGTGATGTGTGCATTCTACTCAGGGAGTTATACCTCTATTCTCGTAAGACAGTGTTTGAACACTGTTCCTGTAAAACCGAAAAAGTGATATTTCAGAGTGCATTGAAGACTACTGCAAAAATTTAACTATCCGCAAATAAAAACGAGAAAGAAACGTTACAAGAAACTGCTCTCTGATATTTGCATTCAGTTCACAGAGTTAAAGCTTGCTCTACATTGCCCAGTTTGGAAACTCTGTTTTTGAGAAATCTGCAAAGGGATATTTAGTGGTGCCCAGAGTCCTGTGATGAGCAAAGAAGGTCTTCCGTTGAAAACTGGGGAGAAGCTTTCTGAGCTCTTGCTTCATAACTTGTGTAGTCATCTCATAGAGTTAAATCATTCTTGGGATTGAGCAGTTTGAAATCACTATTTCTGTGGAATCATAGGAAGGACATTTGGGAATGCTCTTTAGAATATGGAGAAAGAAATAGCCTTGGATAAAAACCAGAAGGAAGCTTTCTGTGAAACTGCTATGTGTGGTGTGAATTCCTCTCACTCAGTTAAGCTTCTCTTTTCATTGAGCAGTTTTCTAACACTGTTTTTGTTTAATGTGCGAAGGGATATTCAGGAGCACTTTGAGGCTTGCAGTGAAAAAGGAAATATGTTCAGACGGAATCTGGAGAGAAGCTTTCTGAGTAGCTGCTTTGTGACGTGTGCATTCCACTCACAGTGTTATACCTCTGTTCTCATACGGCATAGGGGAAGCCCTTTTGGAGGAAAAGGTACCAAGGTATATTCGGGAGCATATTGACTCCTATGGTGAAAAGGGAAATAGGCTCAGACAAAAAGAGAAAAAAAGCTTTCTGTGAAACTGCTCTATACTATGTGTATTCATCTCACATAGATAAAGCTTTCATTACATTATGCGGCTTGGAAACTCTGTCATGGACGGATCTGCAAAGGAACATTCAGGAGCACATTCAGGACTAGGTTAAAAAAGGAAATATCATCAGATAAAAACGGTGAAGAAGCTTTCCGTGAACCTGCTTTTTGCTATGTGTATTAACCTCACATACATAAAGCTTTTTTATGTTACATAGCTTGGAAACTAAGTCATGGACTGATCCACGAAGTGACGTTTCGGAGCACATTCAGGACTCTGGTGAAAAAGGAAATATCTTCAGATAAAAACTGGAAAGAAGCATTGTGTGATTCTGCTTTTTGCTGTGTTTATTCATTTCACATAGATAAAGCTTTCTTTACATTATGCAGCTTGGAAACTCTGTCATGGACTGATCCACGAAGGGACATTCAGAAGCACATTCAGGACTATGGTGAAAAAGGAAATATCTTCAGATAAAAACCGCAGAGAAGCTTTCTGAGAAACTGCTTTTTGATGTGTGCATTCCACTCAGGGAGTTTTACCTGTTTTATCATAAGGCAGTGTTTGAACACAGTTCCTGTAAAACCGAGAAAGTGGTATTTCAGAGCGCATTGAAGACTATGGAGAAAAGTGAAATATCCTCAAATAAAACCCAGAAAGAAGCATTCCAAGAAACTACAGTGTGATATGTGCATTCATCTCACAGAGTTAAAACTTACTGTACATTGCCCAGTTTGGAAACTCTGTATTTGAGGAATCTGCAAAGGGATATTAAGCCCAGAGGCCTGTGTTGAGTAAGGAAATGTCATCCGTTGAAAACTGGAGAGAAGCTTTCTGAGCCACTGCTTTGGGATGTGTGTATTTATGTCATAGAGTTAAATCATTCTTTGGATTGAGCAGTTTGAAATCACTGTTTCTGTGGAACCTGAAAAAGGACATTTGGGAATGCTCCTTAGAATATGCTGAAAAAGAAATACCCTCAGATAAAAATCAGTAGGAAACTTTTGTGAGACTGCTCTGTCTCGTGTGAATTCCACTCACTCAGTTCAGCTTCTCATTTCATTGAACAGTATTCTAACACTGTTTTTGTTTAGTCTGTGAAGGGAATTTCAGGGGCACTTTGAGGCTTATGGTGAAAACAGAAATATGTTCAGATAGAAACTGGAGAGAAGCTTTCCAAGGAGCTGTTTGTGATGTGTGCACTTCACTCAAAGTGTTATACCTTCCTTCTCATAGAGGATTGGGGAATCCCTTTTGGAGAAAAAAGCTACCAGGGGACATTGGGGAGTATATGGATAGCTACAGTTAAAAAGGAAATATCATCAGACAAAAACTGGAAAGAAGCCTTCTGTGAAACTGCCTTGTGATAGATATGCTTATTCATCTACATAGATAAAACCTTCTTTATATTACACAGTTAGGAAACTCCATCATGGACGGATCTGCGTAGTGACATTCAGAAGCACATTCAGGTCTATGGTGAAAAAGGAAATATCTTCAAATAGAAAAGGAGGAGGAACTCTGAGAAACTGTTTTGTGATGTGTGCATTCCGCTCAGGGACTTATACCTCTTTTGTCATGAGGCAGTGTTAAACACTGTTCCTGGGCGGGTGTGGTGGCTCAAGCCTGTAATCCCAGCACTTTGGGAGGCCGAGATGGGCGGATCACAAGGTCAGGAGATCGAGACCATCCTGGCTAACCTGATGAAACCCCGTCTCTACTAAAAAATACAAAAAACTAGCCAGGTGAGGTGGCGGGCGCCTGTAGTCCCAGCTACTCGGGAGGCTGAGGCAGGAGAATGGCCTAAACCCAGGAGGCGGAACTTGCAGTGAGCCGAGATCTGGCCACTGCACTCCAGCCTGGGCGACAGAGTGAAACTCCGTCTCAAAAAAAAAATAAAAATAAAAATAAAATAAAATAAATGAATAAATAAACACTGTTCCTATAAAACCGAAAAAGTGATATTTCCGAGCACTTCAAAGACTATGGCGAAAGGTGAACTATCCTCCATTAAAACCCAGAAAGAAGCGTTCCATGAAAATGCTCTCTTATATGTGCATTTATTTCACTGAAATAAAGCTTACTCTACGTTTCCCAGTTTGGAAACTCTCCCTTGAGGAAATCTGCTAAGGGATATTAATTGGCACCCGGAGGCCTGTGAGCAAGGAAATGTCTTCCGATGAAACCTCAAGAGAAGCTTTCTGAGCAACTGCTTTTTGACGTGTGTATTCATCTCATAGAGTTAAATCATACTTTGAATTGAGCAGTTTGAAATCACTGTTTCTATGGAACCTGAGGAAGGACATTTGGGAATGCTCTTTACAATATGGAGAAAGAAATATCCTCAGATAAAAACCAGAAGGGAGCTTTCTGTGAAACTGCTCTGTGTCACGTGAATTCCTCTAGTTCAGTGAAGCTTCTGTTTTCATTGAGCTGTTTTCAACCACTGTTTATGTTTAGCGTGTGAAGGGATATTTGGGAGTGCTTTGAGGCTTACAGTGAAAAAGGAAATATGTTCAGATAGAAACTAGATAGAAGCTTTCCGCAGAACTGCATTGTGACATGTGCAATCCCCTTACAGTGTTCTGCCTCTGTTCTCATACAGCATCAGGGAAACTCTTTCTGTGATACTGTTCTGTGATATGTGTATTCATCTCACAAAGATAAAGCTTTGTCTACATTACCCAGCTTGGAAGCTCTATCATGGATGAATCCATGAAGGGATATTCGGGAGCACATTCAGGACTATGTTGAAAATGGAAATATCTTCAGATAAAAACTGGAAAGAAATTTTCTGTGAATTTGCTTTTTGTTATGTTTATTCATCTCACATAGATAAAACTTCCTTTATATTATGCAGTTTTGAAACTCCCTCATGGATGGATCCACAATGGGATATTCAAAAGTGCATTCAGGCCTATGGTGAAAAAGGAAATTTCTTCAGAAAAAAACTGGAGAGAAGCTTTCTGTGATGTGTGCATTCCACTCAGGGAATTATACCTCTTTTCTCATAAGGCAGTATTTGAACACTGTTCCTCTAAAACCGAAAAAGTGATATTTCAGAGTGCATGGAAGAATATAGCGAAAAGTGAAATATCCTGAAATAAAACCCAGAAAGAAGCGCTCCAAGAAACTGCTCTCTGACATGTACATTCATTTCAGAGAGTCAAAGCTTACTCTACATTTCCCAGTTTGGAAAGTCTGTCTTTGAGGATACTGTGAAGGGATATTAAGTGGCAAATGGAGGCTTGTGGCTAGCAAGTAAATATCTTCTGTGGAAAATTGGAGAGAAGCTTTCTGAGCAACTTTTGTGTAAGGGAGAGTCGGGAGCGCTTTGAGACTTATGGTGAAACAAGGAAATATCTTCAGATAGAAACTGGAGAGAAGCTTTCCAAGGAACTGCTTTGTGACATGTGCATTCCACTCATAGAGTTATATCTCTTTTCTCATAGAGGATTATGAAATCCCTTTTAGAAAGAAAGCTACCAAGGGACATTCACCGTATGGAGGGCTATGTTGAAAAAGGAAATATCCTCAAACAAAACTGGAAAGAAGTTTTCTGTGAAACTGCTTTGTGATACATATGTTTATTCATCCCACATAGATAAAACTTTCGTTCTATTACGCAGTTTTGAAACGCCGTCATGGACGGATCCGTGAAAGGACATTTGGGAGCATCTCAGGTCTATGGTGAAATGGGAGATAACTTCAGATAAAAACTGGAGAGAAGCTTTCTGGGAAACTGCTTTGTGATATGTGCATTCCACTCAGGGAGTTACACCTCTTTTCTCATAAGGCAGCGTTTGAACACTGTTCCTATAAAACTGAAAAAGTTATATTTCGGAGCGCATGGAAGACTATCTTGAAAAGTGAAATATCCTGAAATAAAACCCAGAAAGAAGTGTTCCAAGAATCTGCTCTGACATGTCCATTCATTTCAGAGAGTTAAAGCTTACTCTACATTTCGCAGCTTAGAAAGTCTGTTTTTGAGGATTCTGTGAAGGGATATTAAGTGGTGAGCCGAGGCCTCTAGCGAGTAAAAAAAAAATGTCTTCCATTTAAAACGAGAAAAGCTTTCTGACCAACGGCTTTGTGATGTGTGTATTTATCTCATAGTGTTAAATCATTCTTTGGATAGAACAGTTTGAAATCACTCTTTCTGTGGAACCTGAGAAAGGACATTTGGGAACGCTCTTAAGAATATGCTGAAAAAGAAATACCCTCCGATAAAAATCAGAAGGAAGTTGTCTGTGAAACTGCTCTGAGTCATGTGAATTCCACTCGCACAGTTAATCTTCTGTTTTCATTTAGCAGTATTCTAACACTGTTTTAGTTTAATGAACTAAGGGTTACTCGGGAGTGCTTTAAGGCTTATGGTGAAAACGGAAATATCTTCAGATGGAAACTGGAGGGAAGATTTCCGATGAGCTGCTTTGTGACATGTGCATTCCACTCACAGAGTTATACTTTTCTTCTCATAGAGGATTGGGGAATCCCTTTTGGGGAAAAAGCTATCAGGAGACATTCGGGAGTATATGGATGGCTATGGTCCAAAAGGAAATATCCTCAGATAAAACCTGGAAAGAAGCTTTCTGTGAAACTACTTTGTGATAGATATGTTTATTTATCTCACACAGGTAAAACTTCCCTTATATTATGCAGTTTGGAAATTCCGTTGTGGAGGGATCCCCAAAGGGACATTCGGGAGGCCATTCAGATCTACGGTGAAAAAGAGATATCTTCAGATAAAAACCGGATAGAAACTTTCTGAGAAACTGTTTTGTGATGTGTGCAATCCGCTCAGGGAGTTATACCTCTTTCCTCATAAGGCAGTGTTTGAATACTGTTTCTGTAAAACCGAAAGTAATATTTTGGAGTGCATTTAAGACTATTGCAAAAAAGTGAAATATCCTGAAATAAAACCCAGAAAGAAGCGTTCCAAGAAACTGCTATTTGACATATGCGTTCATTTCAGAGAGTAAAAGTTTACTCTACATTTCCCAGTTTAGAAAGTCTGTCTTTGAGGATTCTACGAAGTGATATTAAGTGGCGACTGAAGGCCTGTGGCGAACAAGGAAATGTCTTCTGTTGAAAACTGGAGAGAAGATCTCTGAGAAACTGTTTTGTGATGTGCGTATTCATCTCATAGAGTTAAATCATTCTTTGGATTGAGCAGTTTGAAATCACTCTTTCTGTGGCACCAGAGAAAGGACATTTGGGAATGCTCTTAAGAATATGCTGAAAAAGAAATACCCTCTGATAAAAACCAGAAGGAAGCTTTTTGTGAAACTGCTCTGTGTCATGTGAATTCCACTGGCACAGTTAAGCTTCTGTTTTCATTGAGCAGTATTCTAACACTGTTTTAGCTTAGTTAGCTAAGGGATAGTCGGGAGCGCTTTAAGGCTTATGGTGAAAACAGAAATATCTTCAGATAGAAACTGAAGGGAAAATTTCCGAGCAACTACTTTGTGATGTGTGAATTCCACTCACAGAGTTATACTTTACTTCTCATAGAGGATTGGGGAATCCCTTTTGGAGGAAAAGCTACCAGGGGACATCAGGAGTATATGGACGGCTATGGTGAAAAAGGAAATGAGCTCAGACAAATACTGGAAAGAAGATTTCTGTGAAACTGCTTTGTGATACATATGTTTATTCATCTCACATAGATAAAACTTTCCTTATATTACGAAGTTTGGAAAATCCTTCATGGACGGATCTGCGAAGAGAAATTCGGAAGCACATTCAGACCTACAGTGAAAAAGGAGATATTTTCAGATAAAAGCTGGATAGAAGCTTTCTGACAAAGTGCTCTGTGATGTGTGCATTCCACTCAGGGAGTTATACCTCTTTTCTCTTAAGACAATGTTTGAACACTGTTCCTGTAAAACCAAAAAGTGATATTTCGGACCTTATTGAAGACTATGGCGAAAAGTGAAATATTCTCAAATAAAACCCAGAGACAAGCGTTCCAAGAAACTGCTCTCTGATATGTGCATTCATTTCACAGCGTTGAAGCCTAATCTACGTTGCACAGTTTTGGTGACTCTGTCTTTGAGGAATGTGTGAATGGATATTAAGTGATGCCTGGAGGCTTCTGGTGAGCAAGGAAACGTCTTCCGATGAAAACTAGAGAGAAACTTTCTGAGCAACTGTTTTGTGATGTGTGTATTCATCTCATAGAGTTAAACCATTCTTTGGATTGAGCAGTTTGAAATCCCTGTTTCTGTGGAATCTGAGGAAGGACATTTGGGAACGCTCACTAGAATATGGAGAAAGAAATATCCTAAGGGAAAACCCAGAATGAAGCTTTCTCTGAAACTGCTCTGTGTCATCTTAATTTCTCTCCCTCAGTTAAGCCTCTTTTTTCATTGAGCAGTTTTCTAATACTGTTTATATTTAGCATGGGAAGGGATATTCGGGAGTGGTTTGAGGCTTATGGTGAAAATGGAAATATCTTCAGATAGAAACTGGAGAGAAGCTTTCTTAGGAGCTGCTTTGTGATGTGTGCATTCCACAGTGTTATACCTCTCTTCTCATACAGCATTGGGGAAACCCTTTTGGAGAAAAAGGTACCAAGTGATATTCAGGGTTATATTAACACCTATGGTGAAAAGGGAAATAGCCTCAGACAAAAACTGCAAAAAACCTTTCTGTGAAACTGCTCTGTGATATGTGCATTCATCTCACATAGATAAAGCTTTCTTTACATTACGCAGCTTGGAAACTTTGTCCTGGATGGATCCATGAAGGACTTTCAGGAGCACATTCAAGAATATGGTGAAAAAGGAAATATCTTCAGATAAAAAATTGAAGGAAGCTTTCTGTGAATCTGCTTTTTGTTATGTTTATTCATCGCACGTATATAAAGCTTTCTTTACATTATGCAGCTTGGACACTCCATCATGGATGGGTCCACAAAGGGATATTCGGGATCACAGTTGGGCCTAGGGTGAAAAAGGAAATATCATCAGATGAAATCTGGAAAGAAGTTTACTGAGAAACTGCTTTGTGGTATGTGCATTCCACTCAGGGAGTTATACCTCTTTTCCTATAAGGCAGTGTTTGAACACTGTTCTTGTAAAACTGAAAAAGTGATATTTCGTAGCATCTTGAAGACTATGGTGAAAAATGAAATATAATCAAATAAAACCGAGAAAGAAGCATCCCAAGAATCTGCTTTCTGATATGTGCATTCATTTCACAGAGTTAAAGCGTACTCTACATTGCCCAGTTTGGAAACTCTGTCTTTCATTAATCTGCAAAGGGGTAGTAAGTGGCGCCTGGAGGCCTGTGTTGAGCAAGGAAATGTCTACTGTTGAAAACAGGTGAGAAGCTTTGTGAGCAACTGCTTTGTGTTGTGTGTATTCATCTCATAGGGTTAAATCATTCTTTGGATTGAGCAGGTTGAAATCACTGTTTCTGTGGAACCTTAGAAAAGACATTTGGGAACGCTCTTAAGAATATGCTGAAAAAGAAAGACTGTCAGATAAAAACCAGAAGGAGGCATTCTGTGAAACTGATCTGTGTCATGTGAATTCCACTCACACAGTTAAGCTTCTGTTTTCATTGAGCAGTATTCTAACACTGTTTTAGATTAGTCTCCTAAGGGATATTCTGGAGCGCTTTGAGGCTCATGGTGAAAATGGAAATATCTTCAGAGAGAAACTGGAGAGAAGCTTTCTGAAGAGCTGCTTTGTGACTTGTGCATTGCACTCACAGAATTATACCTTTCTTCTCATACAGCATTTGAGAAATCCTTTTGGAGAAAAAGGTACCAAGGGATAACTGGGAGCATATTGAGGCCTATGCTGAAAATGGAGATAGCTTCAGACAAAAACAGGAAAGAAGCTTTTTGTGAAACTGCTCTGTGCTATGTGTACTCATCTCACATAGATAAAGCTTTCTTTACATTACGCAGCTTGGAAACTCTGTCATGGACGGATCCATGAAGGGAAATTTGGAAGCACATTCAGGACTATGGTGAAAAAGGAAAGGTACCCAAACAAAAACTGGTAAGAAGATTTCTGTGAAACTGCTTTGTGATACATATGTTTATTCTTATCACATAGGTAAAACTTTCTTTATATTATGTAGTTTGTAAACTCCATCATGGACGTATCTGCGAAGGGACATTCAGGAGCACATTCAGGCCTATGGTGAAAAAGGAAATATCTTTAGATAAAAACCGGAGAGAAGCTTTCTGAGAAACTGCTTTGTGATCTATGCATTTCACTTAGGGAGTTATACCTATTTTCTCATAAGGCAGTGTTTGAACATTCTTCCTGTAAAACCGAAAAAGTGATATTTTGGAGCACCTTGAAGACTATGGCAGAAAGTGAAATATCCTGAAATAAAACCCAGACAGAAACGTTCCAAGAAACTACTCTCTGATATGTGCATTCATTTCACAGAGTTAAAGATTACTCTACTTTGCCCAGTTTGGAAACTCTGTCCTTGAGGAATCTGCGAAGGGATATTAAGTGTTGCCTGGAGGCCTGTGGTGAGCAAGGAAATGTCTTCCATTGAAAACTGGAGAGAAGCTTTCTGAGCAACTGCTTTGTGATGTGTGTATTCATCTCATAGAGTTAAACCATTCTTTGGATTGAGCAGTTTGAAATCACTGTTTGGGTGGAATCTAAGGAAGGACATTTGGGAACGCTCTTTAGAATACGGAGAAAGAAATATCCACAGATGAAAACCAGAAGGAAGCTTTCTGTGAAACTGGTATGTTTTGAGTGAATTCCTCTCCCTCGTTAAGCTTCTCTTTTCCTTGAGCAGTTTTCTAAAACTGTTTATGTTTAGTGTGCGAAGGGATATGCTGGAGCGCTTTGATGCTTATGATGAAAACGGAAATGTCTTCAGTTAGAAACTGGAGGGAAGCATTCCGAGGAGCTGCATTGTGACGTATGCATTCCACTCACAGAGTTATACCTTTTTTCTCATAGAGGATTGCGAAATACCTTTTGGAGAAAAAGCTACCTAGGGACATTCACCATATGGAGGGCTATGGTGAAAAAGGAAATATCCTCAGGCAAAAATTGAAAAGAAGCCTTCTCTGTAAATGCTTTGTGATAGATATGTTTATTCATCTCACATATATAAAACTTTCTTTATATTACGCAGTTTGGAAACTCCATCATGGACAGATCCGCGAATTGACATTTGGGAGCAAATTCAGGACTCTGAGTAAATGGAAATGTCTTCATATAAAAACTGGAGAGAAGCTTTCTGAGAAACTTCTTTGTGATGTGTGCATTCCACTCAGGGAGTTATACCTTTTTTCTCATAAGGCAGTGTTTGAACACTGTTCCTGTAATACCAAAAAAGTGATATTTCAGAGCTCATTGAAGACTATGGAGAAAAGTGAAAGATCCTCAGATAAAACCCAGAAAGAAGCGCTTCAAGAATCTGCTCTCTGATATGTGCATTCATTTCACAGAGTTAAAATTTACTCTACGTTGCCCAGTTTGAAAAGTCTGTCTTTGAGGAATCTGCGAAGGGATAGAATTGGCGCCCGGAGGCCTATGGTAACCCAGAAAAAGTCTTCCAATGAAAACTGGGAAGAAGCCCTCTGAATTACCGCTTTGTGATGTATGTATTCATCTCATAGAGTTAAATCATTCTTTGGATTGAGCAGTTTGAAATCACAGTTTCATTGGAATCTGAGAAAGGACATTTAGGATTGCTCTTGAAGCTTTCCGAGGAGCTGCTTTGGGATGTGTGCGTTCCACTCACAGAGTTATGCCTTTCTTCTCATAGAGGATTGGGGAATCCCTTTTGGACAAAAAGCTACCAAGGGACATTCAGGAGTATATGGATGGTTACTGTGAAAAAAGATATATCTTCAGACCAAAATTGGAAAGAAGCTTTCTCTGAAACTGCTTTGTGGTAGATATGTGTATTCATCTGACGTAGATAAAACTTATTTTATATTATGCAGTTTGGAAACTCCATCATGGATGGATCCACAAAGGGACATTCGGGACACCTTCATTCCTATGGTGAAAAAGGAAATTTCTTCAGACAAAAACAGGAGAGAAGCTTTCTAAGAAACTGCAATGTGATGTGTGCATTCCACTCAGGGAGTTATACATCTTTTCCTAAAGGGCAGTGTTTGAACATTGTTCCTGAAAAACCGAAAAATGATATTTCAGAGCACTTTGAAGACTATGGCGAATAGTGAAATATCCTCAGATAAAACCCAGAAAATAGCATTCCAAGAAACTGCTCTCTGATATGTGCATTCATTTCCCAGAGTTAAAGCTTACTCTAAATTACCCAGTTTTGAAACTCTGTCTCTGAGGAATATGTGAAGGGATATTTAGTGGCACCCAGAGGCCTGTGGTGGGCAATGACATGTCTTCTGATGAAAACTGGAGAGAAACTTTCTGAGCAACTGCTTTGTGATGTGTGTATTCATGTCCTAGAGTTAAACCTTTGTTTGAATTGAGCAGTTTGAAATCACTGTTTCTGTGGAATCCGAGGAAGAATATCTGGGAACGCTCTTTAGAATACGGAGAAAGAAATATCCTCAGATAAAAAGCAGAAGGAAGCTTTCTGTGAAACTACTTTGTGTCGTGTGAATTCCTTTCGTTCAGTTAAGCTTCTCTTTTTCATTGAGCAGTTTTCTAACACTGTGTTTGGTCTGTGAAGGGATATTCGTGAGCGCTTCGAGGCTTATAGTGAAAACGGAAATATCTTCAGATAGAAACTGGAGATCAACTTTCAGAGGAGCTGCTTTGTGATGTGTGCATTCCACTCACAGAGTTATACCTTCCTTCTCATAGAGGATTGGAGAATCCCTCTTGGAGAAAAAGCTAAATAGGGACCTTTGGGAGTATATGGACGACTATGGTGAAAAAGGAAATATCCTCAGACAAAAACTTAAAAGTCTCTTTCTATGAAACTGTTTTGTGATAGATATGTTTATTCATCTCACAGAGATAAAACTTTCTTTATATTACACAGTTTGGAAACTCTGTCATGGATGGATCAGCGAAGGGACATTCGGCAGCACATTCAGGTCTATGGTGAAAAAGGAAATATCTTCAGATAAAAACTGGACACAAGCTTTCTGAGAAACTGCTTTGTGATGTGTGCATTCCACACAGGGAGTTATACCTCTTTTCTCCTAAGGCAGTGTGTGAACACTGTTCCTGTAAAACCGAAAAAGTGATATTTCTGTGTACATTTAACACTGTGCAAAAAGTGAAATATCCTCAAATAAATCTCAGAAAGAAGCATTCCAAGAAACTGCTCTCCGATATGTGCATTCATTTCACAGAGTTAAAGCTTACTCTAAATTGCCCTGTTTGGAAACTCTGTCTTTGAGAAATCTGCAAAGGGATATTCGGTGGCGCCTGGAGGCCTGTGGTGAGCGAGGAAATGTCTTCCGATGAAAACTGGAGAGAAGCTTTCTGAGCAACTGCTTTGTGATGTGTGCATTCATCTCATAGAGTTAAACTATTCTTTGGATTGGGCAGTTTGAAATAACTGTTTCTGTGGGATCTGAGGTAGGATATCTGAGAACACTCTTGGAATATGAAGAAAGAAATATCTTCAGATAAAAACCAGAAGGAAGGGTTCTGTTAAACTGCTATGTGTCATGTAAATTTCTCTTGCTCAGTTAAGTTTCTCTTTTCATTGAGAAGTTTTCTAACACTGTTTATGTTTAACGGGTGAAGGGATATTCGGGAACCCTTTGAGACTTACGGTGAGAAAGGAAATATGTTCATATAGAAACTGGAGATCAGCTTTCCGAGGAACTGCTTTGTGACATGTGCATTCCACTCACAGGGTTATACCTCTCTTCTCATACAGCATCAGAGAAAACCTTTTGGAGAAAAAGATACCAAGGGATATTCAGGGATATATTGATGCCTATGGTGAAAAGGGAAATAGCCTCAGACAAAAACTGGAAAGAAGCGATCTGTGAAACTACTCTGTGATACGTGTATTCATCTCACATAGATAAAGCTTTCTTTACATTACGTATCTTGGAAACTCCGCCATGGATGGTTCCAAACAGGGACACTCGGGAGCACACTCAGGACTATGGTGAAAAAGGAAATATCCTCAGATAAACCGGAGAGGAACTTTCTGAGAAACTGCTTTGTGATGGTGCATTCCACTAAGGGAGTTATACCACTTTTCTCATGAGGTAGTGTTTGAACACTGTTCCTGTAAAACCAAAAATGTGATATATGGGAATGCATTGAAGACTATGGCGAAAAGTAAAATATCCTCAAATAAAACCCAGAGGGGAGTGTTCCAAGAAACTGCTCTCTGATATGTGCATTCATCTCAGAGTTAAAGCTTACTGTACTTTGCCCAGTTTGGAAACTCTGTATTTGAGGGATCCACGAAGGGATATTAAGTGGTGCCCGGAATCCCGTGGTGAGTAAGGAAATGTCTTCAATTGAAAACTGGAGAGAAGCTTTCTGAGAAACTGCTTTGTGATGTGTTTATTCATCTCATAGAGATAAATCATTCTTTGGATGGAGTTGTTTGAAATCACTGTTTCTGTGGATCCTGACAAATAACATTTGGGGACGCTCTTTAGAAAATACTAAAAAAGAAATACTGTCTGATAAAAACCAGGAGAAATATTCTGTGAAACGGCTCTGTGTCAAGTGAATTCCATTCACACAGTTCAGCTTCTCTTTTCATTGAGCAGTATTCTAACACTGTTTTTGTGTAGTCTGCGAAGGGATATTCGGGAGCACTTTAAGGCTGACAGTCAAAATGGAAATATCTTCAGATCAAAACTGGAGAGAAGCTTTCCAAGGAGCTATTTGGATATGTGTGCATTCCACTCACAGAGTTATACCTTTCTTCTCATAGAGGATTGGGGAATCTTTTTTGGAGAAGAAGCTACCAAGGGACATTCAGAAGTATATGGATGGCTATGGAGAAAAAGGAAATAATATCAGATAAAAACTGGATAGAAGCTTTCTGTGAAACAGCTTTGTGATAGATATGTTTATTCATCTCCCAGAGATAAAGCTTTCTTTACATTACACAGCTTGGAAACTGTCATGGACGGATCTGTGAAGGGACATTCAGGAACACATTCAGGACTATGGTGAAAAAGGAAATATCTTCAGATAATTACTGGAAAGAAGCTTTCTGTGAATCTGGTTTTTGCTATCTTTTTCATCTCACATAGATAAAGCTTTCTTTACATTATGCAGCTTGAAATCTCTGACATGGAAGGATCTGCGAAGGGACATTCGGGAGCACATTCAGGCCTATGGTGAAAAAGGAAATACCTTCAGAAAAAATTGGAGAGAAGCTTTCTGAGAAACTGCAATGTGATGTGTGCATTCCACTCAGGGAGTTATCCCTCTTTTCTCATAAGGCAGTTTTTGATCACTGTTCCTGTAAAACTAAAAAGGTGATATTTTGGAGTGCTCTGAAAACTATGGCGAAAAGCAAACTATCCTTAAATAAAACACAGAAAGAAGCGTTCCAAGAACTGCTCTCTGATATGTGCATTCACTTCTTAGAGTTAAAGCTTACTCTGTGCTACCCAGTTTGGAAACTCTGTCTTTGGGGAATCTGTGAAGGGATATTAAGTGTTGCCTGGAGGCCTGTGGTGAGCAAGGAAATGTCTTCGGTTGAAAAGTGGAGAGAAACTTTCTGAGCAACTGCTTTGTGATGTGTGTAATTATGTCATAGAGTTAAATCATTGTTTCTATTGAGCAGTTTGAAATCACTCTTTCTGTGAAACCTGAAAAAGGACATTTGGGAACACTCTTTAGAATATGTGGAAAAAGAAATACCCTCAGATAAAAATCAGAAGGAATCTTTCTGTGAAACTGCTCTGTGTCATGTGAATTCAACTCGCACAGTTAAGCTTCTGTTTTCATTTAGCAGTATTTTAACACTGTTTTTGTTTAGTCTGCCAAGGGATATTCGGGAGCACTTTGAGGCTTATGGTGAAAATGGAAATATCTTCAGATAGAAACTGGTGATAACCTTTCTGATGAGCTGCTTTGTGACGTGTGCATTCCACTCACAGAGTTATACATTTTTTCTCATAGAGGATTGGGAAATCCCTTTGGGAGAGAATATTACCAGGGGACATTCAGGAGTATATTGACGGCTATGGTGAAAAAGGAAATATCCTCAGACAAAAACTGTAAAAGAAGCTCTCTCTGAAACTGCTTTGTGGTAGATATGTTTATTCCTCTCGGATGTTTAAAACTTTCTTCATATTACGCAGTTTTTTCTGAAACTGCTCTGTGTCATCTTAATTCCTCTCACTCAGTTAAGCCTCTCTTTTCATTGAGCAGTTTTCTAACCCTGTTTATGTGTAGCATGTGAAAGGGTATTTGGGAGTGCTTTGAGGCTTACAGTGAAAAAGGAAATCTGTTCAGATTGAAACTGGAGAGAAGCTTTCCGAGGAACTCGTTTGTGAAGTGTGCATTCCACTCACAGTGTTATACCTCTCTTCTCATGCAGCATCAGGGAAATCCTTTTGGAGAAAAAGGTATCAAGTGATATTCAGGAGCATATTGATGCCTATGGTGAAAAGGGAAATAACCTCAGACAAAAACTGGAAAAATGATTTCTATGAAACTGTTCTGTGATATGTGTATTCATCTCACATAGGTAAAACTTTCTTTACATTACACAGCTTGGAAACTCTGTCATGGACGGATCCACGAACGGACATTAGGGAGCACTTTCAGGACATTGGTGAAAAAGGAAATATCTTCAGATAAAAACTGGAAAGAAGCTTTCTGTGAATCTGCTTTTTGCTATGTTTATTCCTCTCACATAGATAAAGCTATCTTTACATTATGCAGCATGAAAATTCTGTCATGGATGGATCCACAAAGGGATACTCGAGATCACATTCGGGCCTGTGGTGAAAAAGGAAATATGGTCAGATAAAGACTGGAGAAAAGCTTTCTCAGAAACTGCTTGGTGATGTGTGCATTCCACTCATTCTTCTCATAAGACACTTTTTGAACACTGTTCCTGTAAAACCGAAAAAGTAATATTTCGGAGCACCTGGAAGACTATGGTGAAAAGTGAAATATCCTCAAATAAAACCCAGAAAGAAGCAATCCAAGAACCTGCTCTCTGACTTGTGCATTCATTTCAGAGAGTTAGAGCTGACTCGACATTTCCCAGTTTGGAAAGTCAGTGTTTGATGATTCTGCGAAGGGATATTAAGTGGTGATTGGAGGCCTGTGTCAAGCAAGGAAATGTCTTCTGTTGAAAACTGGGGAGAAGCTTTCTGAGCAACTGCTTTGTCATGTGTGTGTTTATCTCATAGAGTTACATCATTCTTTGGATTGAGCAGTTTGAAATCACTCTTTCTGTGGAACCTGAGAAAGGACATTTGGGAACGCTCTTAAGAATATGCTGAAAAAGAAATACCCTCTGATAAAAACCAGAAGGAAGCTTTATGTGAAACTGTTCTGTGTCGTGCGAATTCCACTTGCACAGTTAAGCTTCTCTTCTCATTGAGCAGTATTCTAACGCTGTTTTTGTTTAGTCTGTGAAGGGATATTTGGGAGCAGTTTGAGGCTTATGGTGAAATATCTTCAGATAGAAACTGGAGAGAAGCTTTCCGAGGAGCAGCTTTGTGACGTTTTCATTGCACTCACAGAGTTATTCCTTTCCTCTCGTAGAGGATTGGGTAATCCCTTTTGGAGAAATAGCTAGCAAGGGACATTCAGGAGGATATGGACGGCTATGGTGAAAAAGGAAATAACCTCAGACAAAAACTGGAAAGAAATTTTCTTTGAAATTGCTTTGTGATGGATATGTATATTCATCTCACATAGATAAAACTTTTTTTATAGTACACAGTTTGGAAACTCCGTCATGGATGGATGCGCGATGGGACATTCAGGAACGCATTCAGGAATATGGTGAAAAAGGAAATATCTTCAGATAAAAACTGGAAAGATGTGTACTGTGAATCTGCTGTTTTTATGTTTATTCTTCTCACATAGATAAAGCTTTCTTTACATTACACAGCCTGGAAACTCCGTCATGGACAGATGCAGGGTGGGATATTCGGGATCAAATTCAGGCCTAAGGTGAAAAAGGGAATTTCTTCAGATAATCACTGGAGAGAAGTTTTCTGTGAATCTGCTTTGTGATGTTTGCATTCCACTCAGGTAGTTATACCTCTTTTCTTTTAAGGCTGTGTTTGAACACTATTCCTGTAAAACCAAAAAAGTGATATTTCAGGGCACAATGTGGATTATGGTGAAAAGTGAAATATCCTCAAATAAAATCCAGAACGCAGTGTTGCAAGAAACTGCTCTCTGATATGTGCATTCATTTCACAGAGTTCAAGCTTACTCTACATTGCCCAGATTGAAAACTCTGTCTTTGAGGATTCTGTGAAGGCGTATTAAGTGGCACCCGGAGGCCTGTGATGAGCAAGGAAATGCCTTATGGTGAAAACTGGAGAGAAGCTTTCTGAGCAACTGTTTTGTGATGTGTGTATTCATCTCATAGAGTTAATGCATTCGTTGGATTGAGCACTTTGAAATCACTATTTCTGTGGAATCCGATGAAGGACATTTTGGAATGCTCTATAGAATATGGAGAAAGAAATATCCTCAGATAAAAACCAGTAGAAAGCTTTCTGTGAAACTGCTGTGTGTCATGTGAATTTCTCTCGCTCATTTAAGCATCTCTTTTCATTGAGCAGTTTTCTAACACTGTTCATGTATAGCGTGCAAAGGTATATTCAGGAACACTTTGAAGCTTATAGTGAAAAAGTAAGTATGTTCAGATACAAACTGGAGAGAAGCTTTCTGAGGAACAGCTTTTGACGTGTGCATTCCACTCACAGTGTTATACCTCTCTTCTCATACAGCATCGGGGAAACATTTTGGAGAAAAAGGTACCATGAGATATTCGGGAGCATATTGACACCTATGGTGAAAAGTGAAATAGCTTCACACAAAAACTGGAAAGAAGCTTTCTGTGAAACTTCTCTGTGATATGTGTATTCATCTCACATAGATAAATCTTTCTTTACATTACGCAGCAGGAAAACTCCATCATGGACGGATCCATGAAGGGATATTTGGGAGCACGTACAGGACTATGATGAAAAAGGAAATATCTTCAGATAAAAACTGGAAAGACGTTTTCTGTGAATCTGCTTTTTGCTATGTTTATTCAAGACACATAGATGAAGCTTTATTTACATTACTCTGCTTGGAAACTCCATCATGGACGAACCGCATAGGGACATTCGAGAGCACATTCAGGCCTACGGTGAAAAAGGAAATATCCACAGACAAAATCTCGAAAGAAGAATTTTGTGAAACTCCTTTGTGATAGATATATTTATTCATCTCACATAGATAAAACTTTCCTTATATTAGGCAGTGTGGAAACTCGGTCATGGGCGGATTTGCGAAGGGACATTCGGGAGCACATTCAGGCCTATGGTGAAAACAGAGATATCTTCAGATAAAAAATGGAGAGAAGCTTTCTGAGAAACTGCTTTGTGATGTGTACATTCCACTCAGGGAGTTATACCTCTTTTCTCATAAGGCAGTGTTTGAACACTGCTCCTGTAAAACCAAAAAAATAATATTTCGGAGCACAAGGAAGACTATGACAAAAAGTGAAATATCCTGAAATAAAACCCAGAAGGAAGCATTACAAGAAACTTTTCTCTGACGTGTGCATTCATTTCAGAGAGTTAAAGTTTACTCTACATTTCCCAGTTTGGAAAGTCTGTCTTTCAGGATTCTGCGAAGGGATATTTAGGGGAGACAGGTGGCCTGTGGTGAGCAAGGAAGTGTCTTCCATTGAAAACTGGAGATAAGCTTTCTGAGCAACTTCTTTGTGATGTGTGTATTCATCTCATAGAGTTAAATCATTCTTTGGATTGAGTAGTTTGAAATCACTGTTTCTGTGTAACTTCAGAAAGGGCATTTGGGAATGCTCTTAAGAATATGTTGAAAAAGAAATATCCTCCGATAAAAAACAAAGGAAGGTTTCTCTGAAACTGCTCTGTGTCATGTGAATTTCACTCACACAGTTAAGCTTCTGTTTTCATTGAGCAGTATTCTACCACTGTTTTAGTGTAGTCTGCTAAGGGATACTCGAGAGCACTTTGAGGCTTATGGTGAAAATGGAAACGTCTTCACATAGAAACAGGAGAGGAGATTTCCAAGGAGCTGCTTGGTGACCTGTGCATTCCACTCACAGAGTTATACTTTTCTTCTCTTAGAGGTTTTGGGAATCCCTTTTGGAGAAAAAGTTACCAAGGGACATTCGGGAGTACAGGGATGGCTATGGTGAAAAAGGTAATGTCCATAGACAAAAACTGGAAAGAAGATTTCTGTGAAACTGCTTAGTGATAGATATGCTTATTCATCTCACATACATAAAACTTCCCTTATATTACGCAGTTTGGAAACTCTGTCAAGAACGGATCAGCAAAGGGACATTCTGGAGCACATTCAGGCCTACAGTGTAAAAGGAGAGATCTTTAGATAAAAACTGGTTAGAAGCTTTCTGAGAAACTGCTTTGTGATGTTTGGATTCCACTCAGAGAGTTATACCTCTTTTCTCATAAGGCAGTGTTTGAACACTGTTCCTGTAAAACCGAAAAAGTGATATTTCGGAGCGCACTGAGGACTATGGCGAATAGTGAAATATACTGAAATAAAATCAAGAAAGAAGCGTTCCAAGAATCTGCTCTCTGATATGTGCATTCACTTCACAGAGTTAATGCTTACTCTATGTTGCCCAGTTTCAAAACTCTGTCTTTGAAGAATCTGTGAAGGGATATTTAGTGACGCCCAGCACTTGTGGTGAGCAAGGAAACGTCTTCCGATGAAACCTGCAGAGAAACTTTCTGAGCAACTGCTTTGTGATGTGTGCATTCGTCTCATAGGGTTAAACCATTCTTTGGATTGAGCAGATTGAAATCACTGTTTTTGTGGAATCTGAGGAAGGACATTTGGGAACGATCCTTAGAATATGGAGAAAGAAATATCCTCAAGTAAAATCCAGAAAGAAGCTTTCTGTGAAACTTCTCTGTGTTGTCTAAACTCCTCACGCTCAGTTAAGCCTCTCTTTTCATTGAGCAGTTTTCTAACCCTGAGTATGTTTAGCGTGTGATGGGATATTCGGGAGCACTTTGAGGTTTACAGTGAAAAAGAAAATATGTTCAGAACGAAACTGGAGAGAAGATTTCCGAGGAACTGCTTTGTGACGTGTGCATTCCACTCACAGTGTTATACCTCTCTTCTCATACAGCATTGGGGAAACCCTTTTGGAGAAACAGAGACCAAGTGATATTCGGGAGCATGTTGATGTTGAAGGTGAAAACGGAAATAGCCTCAGACAAAAACTAGAAAGAAGCTTTCTATGAGACTGATCTGTGATACATGTATTCATCCCAAATAGATAAAGCTTTCTTTACATTTCACAGCTTGGAAACTCTGTCATGGACGGATCCACGAAGGGACATTTGGAAGCACATTCAGGACTATGGTGAAAAAGGAAATATCTTCAGATAAAAATTGGAAAGAAGCTTTCTGTGAATCTGCTTTTTGCTATGTTTATTCATCTTACATAGATAAAGCTTTCTTTACATTACACAGCTTGGAAACTCCATCATGGATGGATCTGCGAAGGGATATTTGGGATCACATTTGGGCCTATGGTGAAATAGGAAATATGGTCAGATAAAAACTGGAGACAAGCTTTCTGAGAAACTGCTTGGTGATGTGTGCATTCCACTCAGGGAGTTATAACTTTATTCTCATAAGGCACTGTTTGAACACTGTTCCTGTAAAACTAAGATATTCGGAGCACATTGAAGACTATGGCAAAAGTGAAATATCGTCCAATAAAAAACAGAAAGAAGCACTCCAAGAAACTGTTCTCTGATATGTCCATTCTTTTCACAGGGTAAAGCTTACTCTATATTTCCCAGTTTGAAAGTTGGTCTTTGAGGGTTCTGTGAAGGGATATTGAGTGGCAACCAGAGGTCTGTGTCGAGCAAGAAAATGTCTTCCATCGAAAATTGGAGAGAAGTTTTCTGTGCAACTCTTTTGTGATATTTGTATTCATCTCATAGAGTTAAATCATTCTTTGGATTGACCAGTTTGAAATCATTGTTTCTGTGGAATGTGAGAAAGGACATTTGGAAACGCTCTTTAGAATATCCTGAAAAAGAAATAACCTCAGATAGAAACCAGAAGGAAGTTTTCTGTGAAACTGCTCTGAGTCATGTGAATTCTGTTCACACAGTTAAGCTTCTCTTTTCATTGAGCAGTAGTATAACACTGTTTATGTTTAGTCTGCGAAGGGATATTCAGGAGGGCTTTGAGGCTTAAAGTGAAAAAGGAAATATCTTCAGATAGAAATTGGGGAGAAGCTTTCTGAGGAGCTGCTTTGTGATGTGTGCATTCCACTCACAGAAATATACCCTTCTTCTCATAGAGGATTCCGAAATCCCTTTTGGAGAAAAAGCTACCAAGAGACATTCGGGAGTATAGGGATGGCTATGGTGAAAAAGGAAATATCCTCAGACAAAAACTGGAAAGACGATTTCTGTGAAACTGCTTTGTGATAGATATATTTATTCATCTCTCATAGTTAAAACTTTTCTTACATTATGCATTTTGGAAACTCCGTTATGCACGGATCTGCAAAGGGACATTCGGGAGCACATTCAGGTCTACGGTGAAAGAGGAGATATCTTCAGATAAAAACTGGATAGAAGCTTTCTGAGAAACTACTTTGTGATGTATGCATTCCACTCAGGGAGTTATACCTCTTTTCTCATAAGGCAGTGTTTGAACACTGTTCTTGTAAAACCGAAAAAGTAATATTTCGGAGCACATGGAAGACTATGGTGAAAAGTGAAATGCTGTCAAATAAAACTGGGAAAGAAGCATTCCAAGAAACTGCTCTCTGACATGTACATTCATTTCAGGGAGTTAAAGCTTACTCTACATTTCCCAGTTTGGAAACTCTGTCTTTGAGGATTCTGCAAATGGATATTAAGTGGCGACCGGAGGCCTCTGGTGAGCAAGGAAAAGTCTTCCGTTGAAAACTGGAGAGAAGCATTCTGAGCAACTGCTTCGTGATGTGTGTATTCATCTCATAGAGTTAAATCATTCTTTGGATTGAGCAGTTTGAAATCACTCTTTCTGTGGAACCTGAGAAAGGACATTTGGGAATGCTCTTAAGAATATGCTGAAAAAGAAATAACCTCAGATAGAAACCACAAGGAAGCTTACTGTCAAACTGCTCTGCATCTCATGATTTCTGCTCACACAGTTAAGCTTCTGTTTTCATTGAGCAGTATTCTAACACTGTTTTTGTTTAGTCTGTGAAAGGATATTCGGGAGTGCTTTGAGGTTTACGGTGAAAAAGGAAATATCTTTAGATGGAAACTAGAGAGAAGCTTTCTGAGGAGCTACTTTGTGACGTGTGCACTCCAATCACAGAGTTATACCTTTCTTCTCATAGAGGATTGGGAAATCCCTTTTGGAGAAAAAGCTACCAATGGACATTCGTAATTATAGGGACGGCTATGGTGAAAAAGGTAATATCTTCAGACAAAAACGGGAAAAAAGATTTCTTTGAAGCTGCTTAGTGATAGATATGTTTATTCAACTCACATATATAAAACTTTCCTTATATTACACAGTTTGGAAACTCCGTCAGGGACAGATCCATGAAGGGTCGTTTGGGAGCACATTCAGGCCTATGGTGAAAAAGGAGATATCTTCCGATAAAAACTGGATAGAAGCTTTCTGAGAAACTGCTTTGTGATGTGTGTATTCCACTCAGGGCGTAATACCACTTTTCTCATAAGACAGTGTTTGAACACTGTTCCTGTAAAACCGAAAAAGGTAGTATTTCGAAATACATGGAAGACTACGGTGAAAAGTGAAATATCCTGAAATAAAACCCTGAAAAGCATTCCAAGAAACTGCTCTCTGATATGTGCATTCATTTCAGAGGTTTAAAGCTTACTCTAAATTTTCCATTTTGGAACGTCTGTCTTTGAGGATTCTGTGTAGGGATATTAAGTGGCGACTGGAGACCTGTGGCGAGCCAGGAAATGTCCACCATTGAAAACTGGAGAGAAGCATTCTGAGCAACAACTTTGTGATGTGTGTATTCAACTCATAGACTTAAATCATTTTTTGTATGGAGCAGTTTGAAATCGCTCTTTCTCTGAAACCTGAGAAACGACACTTGGGAACGCTCTTAAGAATGTGCCAAAAAAGAAATAACCTCCGATAAAAACCAGAAGGAAACTCTTTGTGAAACTACTCTGTGTCATGTGAATTTCACTCACACAGTTAAGCTTCTGTTTTCATTGAGCAGTATTCTACCACTGTTTTAGTTTGGTCAGCTAATGGATACTCGGGAGTGCTTTGAGGCTTATGGTGAAAATGGAAATATCTTCAGATAGAAACTGGAGAGAAGATTTACGAGAAGCTGCTTTGTGATGTGTGCATTCCACTAACAGAGTTACATTTTTCTTCTCATAGAGGATTGGGGAATCCCTTTCTGAGAAAAAGCTACCAAGTGACATTCCGGAGTATATGGACGGCTATGGGGAAAAAGGAAATATCCTCAGACAGAAACTGGAAAGAAGCTTTCTGTGAAACTTCTTTGTGATAGATATGTTTATCCATCTCACATAGATAAAACTTTCTTTCTATTACGCAGTTTTCAAACGCCGTCATGGACGGATTCACGATGGGACATTCAGGAGCACATTCAGGCCTATGGTGAAACTAGAAAAATCTTCAGATAAAAACTGGAGAGAAGCTTTCTGAGAAAGTGCTTTGTGATGTGTGAGTTGCACTCAGGGAGTTATACCTCTCTTCTCATAAGGCGGGGTTTGAGCACTGTTCCTGTAAAACCTAAAAAGAGATATTTCAGAGCGCATTGAAGACTATGGCGAAAAGTGAAATCTCCTCAAATGAAACACAGAAAGAATCGTTAAAAGTAGCTGCTCTCTGATATGTGTGTTCATTTCAGAGAGTTAAAGTTTACTATACATTGCCGAGTTTGGAAACTCTATCTTTGAGGAATCTGGGAAGGGATATTAAGTGGCATCCAGAGGCTTGTGGGAAGCAAGGAAATGCCTACCATTGAAAACTGCAGAGAAACTTTCTGAGCAACTGTTTCATGAGATGTGTATTCATCTCATAAAGGTAAATCATTCTTTGGATTAAGCAGTTTGAAATCACCGTTTCTGTGGAATCTGAGGAAGGACATTTGGGAATGCTCCTCAGAATATGGAGAAAAAAATATCCTCAGATAAAAACCAGAAGGAAGATTTCTATGAAACTTCTATGTGTAGTTTGTATTCCTCTAGCTCAGTTAAGCTTCTTTTTTCAATAAGCAGTTTTCCAATGCTGTTTATGTTTAACGTGCAAAGGGATATTCAGGAGCTCTTTGAGGGTTATGGTGAAAAAGGAAATATGTTCGGATAGAAACTGGAGAGAAGCTTTTCGAGGAACTGCTTTGTGACGTGTGCATTCCACTTACTGTGTTATACCTTTCTTCTCATACAGCATCGGGGAAACACTTTTGGACAAAAAGGTACCAATGGATATTCGGGAGCATATTGATGCCTGTGGTGAAAAGGGAAATAGCCTCAGACAGAAACTGGAAAGAAGCTTTCTCTGAATCTGGTTTCTGCTATGTTTATTCATCTAACATAAATAAAGCTTTCTTTACATTACACAGCTTGGAAACTCCATCATTGATGGATCCGAGAAGGGATATTTGGGATCACATTAGAGCCTATGGTGAAAAAGGAATTATCCTCAGATAAAAAATGGAGAGAAGCTTTCTGAGAAACTGCTTGGTGATGTGTGAATTCCACTCAGGGAGTTAAACCTTTCTCCTCATAAGGGATTGTTTAACAGTGTTCCTGTAAAACTAAAAAAGTGATATTCAGACCACATTGAAGACTAAGGCAAAAAGTGAAGTGCCATGAAATAAAACCCAGAAAGAAGAATTCTCAGAAACTGCTCTCAGACATGCCCATTTATTTCACAGAGTTAAAGCTTACTCTACATTTCCCAGTTTGGAAAATCTGTCTTTAAGGATTCTGGGAAGGGATATTAAGTGGTAACCCGAGGCCTGTGACGAGCAAAGAAATGTATTCCATTGAAAATTGAAGAGAAGCTTGCTGAGCAACACTTTTGTGATGGTTGTATTCATCTCATAGAGTTAAATCATTCTTTGGATTGAGCAGTTTGAAATCACTGTTTCTGTGGAATCTGAGAAAGGACATTTGGGAACGCTCTTTAGAATATCCTGAAAAAGAAATAACCTCAGATAGAAACCAGAAGGAAGCTGTCTGTGAAACTGCTCTGTGTCACGTGAATTCCACTCACACAGTTAAGCTTCTCTTTTCATTGAGGAGGATTCTAACACTGTGTTTCTGTAGTTTGCGAAGGGATATTCTTGAGCGTTTTCTCGCTTACAGTGAAAAAAGAAATATCTTCAGATAGAAACTGGAAAGGAGCTTTCTGAGAAACTGCAATGTGATGTGTGGATTCCACTCAGGGAGTTATACCTCTTTTCTCATAGGGCAGTGTTTGAACACTGTTCCTGTAAAACCAAAAAAGTGATATTTCGGAGTGCATTGAAGACTATTTCAAAAAGTAAAATATCCTGAAATAAAACCCAGAAAGAAGTGTTCCAAGAAACTCTTCTCTGATATGTGCATTGATTTCACAGAGTTAAAACTTACTCTACATTGCCGAGTTTGGAAACTCTGTCTTTGAGTAATCTGTGAAGGGGTATTAGGTGGAGCCTGGAGGATTGTGGTGAGCAAGGAAACGTCTTCCCATGAAAATTGGAGAGAAGCTTTCTGAGCAACTGCTTTGTCATGTGTGCATTCATCTCATAGAGTTAAACCATTCTCTGGATTGCACAGTTTGAAATCACTGTTTTTGTGGAATCTGAGGAAGGACATTTGGGAACGCTCTTTAAAATATGGAGAAAGAAATATCCTTAGGTAAAATCCAGAAGGAATCTTTCCGTGAATCTGCTCTGTGTCTTCTTAATTCCTCTCACTCCATTAAGCCTCTCTTTTCATTGAGCAGTTTTCTAACCCTGTTTATGTTCAACGTTTGAAGGGATATTTGGGAGCACTTTAAGGCTTATGTTGAAAAAGGAAATATGTTCAGACCAAAACTGGAGAGGTTTCCGAGGAACTGCTTTGTGACGTGGGCATTTCACTCACAGTATTATACCTCTATTCTCATGCAGCATTGGGGAAACCCTTTTGGAGAAAAAGGTACCAAGTAATATTCGGGAGCGTGTTAATGCCTATGGTGAAATGGCAAATAGCCTCAGACAAAAACTGGAAAGAAGTTTTCTATGTAACTGCTCTGCAATATGTGTATTCACCTCACAAAGATAAAACTTTCTTTACATTACGCAGCTTCAAAACTCTGTCATGGATGGGTCCACAAAGGGACATTTGGGAGCATATTCAGGACTATAGTGAAAAAGGAAATATCTTCAGATAAAAATTGGAAAACAGCTTTCTGTGAATCTGCTTTTTGCTATGTTTATTCATCTCACATAGATAAAGCTTTCTTTACATTACATAGCTTGGAAACTCCGTCATGGATGGATCCATGAAGGGATATGAGGGATCACATTCAGGCCTATGGTGAAAAAGGAAATATCATCAGATAAAAACTGGAGAGAAGCTTTCTGAGAAACTACTTGGTGATGTGTGCATTCCACTCAGGGAGTTTTACCTTTCTTCTCATAAGGCACTGTTTGAACACTGTTCGTGTAAAATTAAAAAGTGATATTCGGAACACATTGAATACTATGGCAGAAAGTGAAATGTCGTCCAATAAAAAACGGAAAGAAGCATTCCAAGAAACCACTCTCTGACATGTCCATTCATTTCATAGAGTTAAAGCGTACTCTGCGTTTCCCAGGTTAGGAAGTCTGTCTTTGAGGATTCTGTGAAGAGATATTAAGGCTTGCGGCGAGCAAGGAAAAGTCTTCCGTTGAAAATTGGAGAGAAGCTTTCTGAGCAACTCTTTTGTGATGTTTGTATTCATCTCATAATGTTAAATCATTCTTTAAATAGATCAGTTTGAAATCACTGTTTCTTTGGAATCTGAGAAAGGACATTTGGGAACGCTCTTTAGAATATCCTGAAAAAGGAATTCACTCAGATACAAACAAGAAGGAAGCATTCTGTGAAATTTCTCTGTGTTGCATGAATTCCGCTCACACTGTTAAGCTTCTTTTTTCAATGAACAGTATTCCAACATTGTTTTTGTTTAGTCTGTGAAGGGATATTTGGGAGTGCTTTGAGGCTTATTTTGAAAAAGGAATATCTTCAGATGGAAACAGGAGAGAAGCTTTCTGAGGAGCTACTTTGTGATGTGTGCATTCCACTCACAGAGTTATACTTCTCTTTTCACAGAGGATTGGGGAATCCCTTTTGGAGAAAAGGCTACCAGGGGACATTCGGGAGTATATGGACGACTATGGTGATAAAGGAAATATCATCAGACAAAAACTGGTAAGAAGCTTTCTGTGAAACTGCTTTGTGATAAATATGTTTATTCATCTCACATAGATACATTTTCTTTCTATTACACAGTTTGGAAATGCCATCATGGACGGATTTACGAAGGGACATTTGGGAGCACATTCAGGCTTATGGTGAAATAGGAAATATCTTCAGATAAAAACTGCTGAGAAGCTTTCTGAGAAACCGCTTTGTGATGTGTGCATTCCACTCAGGGAGTTATACCTCTTTTCTCATAAGGCAGTGTTTCAACACTGTTCCTGTGAAATCGAAAAAGTGATATTTTGGAGCGCATTGAAGACTATGGTGAAAAGTGAAATATCGCAAATAAGACCCAGAAAGAAATGTTCCAAGAAACTGCTCTCTGGCTTGGCACAGTGGCTCAAGCCTGTAATACCAGCACTTTGGGAGGCTGAGACGGGCGGATCACGAGGTCAGGAGATCGAGACCATCCTGGCTAACGTGGTGAAACCCCGTCTCTACTAAAAAATACAAAAAACTAGCCGGGCGAGGTGGTGGGTGCCTGTAGTCCCAGCTACTTGGGAGGCTGAGGCAGGAGAATGGCCTGAACCCAGGAGGCGGAGCTTGCAGTGAGCTGAGATCCGGCCACCGCAGTCCAGCCTGGGTGACTGAGTGAGACTCCGTCTCAAAAAAAAAAAAAAAGAAAAGAAAAGAAACTGCTCTCTGATATGTGCACTCCTTTCACAGAGGAAAAGCTTACTCTATGTTGTCCAGTTTGGAAACTGTCTTTGAGGATTCTGTGAAGGGATATTAAGTAGCGCCTGGAGGCTGGTGGTGAGCAAGGAAACGTCTCCTGATGAAAACTGGAGAGAAGCTTTCTGAGCAACTGTTTTGTGATGTGTGTATTTGTCTTATAGAGTTAAACCATTCTTTGGATTGAGCAGTTTGAAATCACTGTTTTTGTGGAATCTGAGGAAGGACATTTGGGAATGCTCTTTAGAATATGGAGAATGAAATATCTTCAGGTAAAATCCAGAAGGAAGCTTTCTGTGAAACTGCTCCGTGTCATCTTAAATCCTCTCACTCAGTTAAGCCTCTCTTTTCATTGAGCAGTTTTCTAACCCTGTTTATTTTTAGCTTCTCAAGGATTATTCGGGAGCGCTTTGAGGCTTACGTTGAAAAAGGGTATATGTTCAGACCAACACTGGAGAGTTTTCCGAGGAACTGGTTTGTGACGTGTGCATTCCACTCACAGAGTTATGTCTCTCTTCTCATACAGCATCAGGGAAACCCTTTTGTAGATAAAGGTACCAAGTGATATTTGAGAGCATGTTGATACCTATGGTGAAAAGGGAAATAATCTCAGTTAAAACCTGGAAAAAAGCTTTCTATGAAACTGCTCTGTGATATGTGTATTCATCTCACATCGATAAAACTTTCATTACAATACGCAGCTTGGATTCTCTGTTATGGACGGATCCAAGAAGGGACATTCGGGAGCACATTCAGGACTATGGTGAAAAAGGAAATATCTTCAGATAAAAACTGGAAAGAAGTTTTCTGTGAGTCTGCTTTTTGCTACGTTTATTCATCTCACATAGGAAAAAGCTTTCTTACATTACGCAGCTTGGAAACTCCGTCACGGATAGATCCGCGAAGGGATATTCGGGGTCACATTCGGGCCTATGGTGAAAAAGAAAATAACGCATGATAAAAATTGGAGAGAAGCTTTTTGAGAAACTGCTTGTTGATATGTGCATTCCATTCAGGAAATTATACCTTTTTCCTCATAAGGCACTGTTTGCACACTGTTCCTGTAAAACTACAAAAAGGTTATTCGCAGCACATTGAAGACTATGACGAAAAGTGAAATGTCGTCCAATAAAACCCAGAAAGAAGCATTCCAAGAAACTGCTCTCGGACATGTCCATTCATTTCAAAGAGTTAAAGCTTACTCTACATTTCCCAGGTTGGAAAGTCTGTCTTTGAGGATTCTGCGAAGGGATGTTAAGTGGCAACTGTAGGCCTGTGGCGAGCAAGGAAATGTCTTAGGTTGAAAACTGCAGAGAAGCTTTCTGAGCAACTCTTTTGTGATGTTTGTGTTCATCTCATAGAGTTAAATCATTCCTGGGATTGAGCAGTATGAAATCACTGTTTCTGTGGAATCTGAGAAAGGACATTGGGGAATGTTCTTTAGAATATCCTGAAAAACAAATAACCTCAAATAGAAACCAGACGGAATCTTTCTGTGCAACTGCTCTGAGTCACGTGAATTCCGCTCACCCATTTAGGCTTCCCTTTCCATTGAGCAGTGTTCTAACACTGTTTTTGTTTAGTCTGCGAAGGGATATTCGGGAGCCCTTTGAGGCTTATGGTGAAAAAGGAAATATCTTCAGATAAAAACTGGAGAGAAACATTCCGAGGAGCCACTTTGTGGGGTGTGCTTTCTGCTCACAGAGTTATAGCTTTCTTCTCATAGAGGATTGGGGAAACCCTTTCAGAGAAAAAGCTACCAAGTGACATTCCAGAGTATATGGACAGCTATGGGGAAAAAGGAAATACTCTCAGAGAAAAAAATGGAAAGAAGCTTTCTGTGAAACTGCTTTGTGATAGATACGTTTATTCATCTCACATAGATAAAACTTTCTTTCTATTATTCAGTTTTGAAATGCCGTCATGGACAGAACCACGAAGGGACATTCAGGAGCACATTCAGGCCTATGGTGAAAAATAAAATATCTTCAGATAAAAACTTTAGATAATCTTTTTGAGAAACCGCTTTGTCGGCCAGGCGGGGTGGCTCAAGCCTGTAATCCCAGCACTTTGGGAGGCCGTGATGGGCAGTTCACAAGGTCAGGAGATCAAGACCATCCTGGCTAACACGGTGAAACTCCATCTCTACTAAAAAAAATACAAAAAACTAGCCGGGCGAGTTGGCGGGCACCTGTAGTCCCAGCTACTCGGGAGGCTGAGGAAGGAGAATGGCATAAACCTGGGAGGCAGAGATTTCAGTGAGCTGAGATCCGGCCGCTGAACTCCAGCCCAGGCAACAGAGCGAGATTCCGTCTCAAACAAACAAAAAACAAACGAAAAAAAGACAAACCACTTTGTGATGTGAGCATTCCACTCATGGTGTTAAACATCTTTTCTCATAAGGCAGTGTTTGAAAACTGTTCCTGTAAATCCGAAAAAGTGGTATTTCAGAGCATTTTGAAGACTAGGGCGAAAAGTGAAATATCCTCAAATAAAACCCAAAAAGAATTGTTCCAAGAAAGTGCTCCTTGACAGGGAGTTAAAGTTTACTCTACATTTTCCAGTTTGGAAAGTCTGTCTTTGAGGATTCTGGGAAGGGATATTAAGTGGTGACCAGAGGCCTGTGGTGAGCAAGGAAATGTGTTCAATTGAAAACTGGAGAGAAGCTTTCTGAGCAACTGCTTTGTGATGTGTGTATTCATCTCATAGAATCAAATCATTCTTTGGATTGAGCATTTTGAAATCACTCTTTCTGTGGAACCTGAGAAAGGACATTTGGGGATGCTCCTGAGAATATGGAGAAAGAAATATCCTCAAGTAAAATCCAGAAGGAAGGTTTCTGTGAAACTGCTGTGTCCTTTCAAACAGTTAAGCCTCTATTTTCATTGAGCAGTTTTCTTACCCTGTTTATGTTTAGTGTGTGAAGTGATAGTCAGGAGCACTTTGAGACTAGTGGTGAAAAAGGAAATATTTTCTGATAGAAACTGGAGGGAAGCCTTCCGAGGAACTGCTCTGTGAGGTGTGCATTCCACTCACAGTGTTATACCTCTCTTCTCATACAGCATCGGGGAAACCCTTTTGGAGAAAAAGATGCCAAGTGATATTCGGGAGCATGTTGATGCCCGTGGTGAAAAGGGATATAACCTCAGACAAAAACTGGAAAGAAGTTTTCTATGAAACTGTTCTGTGATATGTGTATTCATCTCACATAGATCAAGCTTTCTTTACATTACACAGCTTGGAAACTCTGTCATGGACGGATCCACGAAGGGACATTCGGGAGCACATTCAGGACTATGGTGAAAAAGGAAATATCTTCAGATAAATACTGAAAAGAAGCTTTCTGTGAATCTGCTTTTTGCTATGTTTAACCATCTACATAGATAACACTTTCTCACATTACGCAGCTTGGAAACTCTGTCATAGATGGATCAGTGAAGGGATATTCAGAATCACATTCGGGTCTATGGTGAAAAAGGAAATATCTTCAGATAACAACTGGAGAGTAGATTTCTGAGAAACTTCTTGGTGAAGTGTGCGTTCCACTCAGGGAGTTATACCTTTCTTCTCATAAGGCACTGTTTGAACACTGTTCCTGTAAAAGTAAAAAAGTGATATTTGGAGCACATTGAAGACTATGGCGAAAAGTGAAATGTTGTCAAATAAAACCCAGAAAGAAGCATTCCAAGAAACTGTCCTCTGACATGTGCATTCACTTCAGAGAGTTAAAGCTTACTCTACATTTCCCAGTTTGGAAAGTTTGTCTTTGAGGATTCTGCAAAGGGATATTAACTGGCGACTGGAGACCTGTGTTGAACAAGGAAATATCTTCCGTTGAAAACTGAAGAGAAACTTTCTGAGCAACTGCTTTTTGATGTGTGTATTCATCTCATACAGTTAAATCATTGCTGGGATTGAACAGTTTGAAATCACTCTTTCTGTGGAACTTGAGAAAGGACATTTGGGAATGCTCTGAAGAATGTGCTGAAAAAGAAATGCCCTCGGATAAAAACCAGAAGGAAGCTTTCTGTGAAACTGCTCTGTGTCATGCGAATTCTATTCACTCAATGAAGCTTCTCTTTTCATTGAGCAGTTTTCTAACACTGTTTATGTTTAGCATGCAAAGGGATAGGTGGGAGCACTTTGTGGCTTACGGTGAAAAAGGAAATATGTTCAGACCGAAACTGGAGAGAAGTTTTCCAAGGAACTGTTTGTGACGTGTGCATTCCACTCACAGTGTTATACTTCTCTTCTCATACAGCATCAGGGAAACAATTTTGGGGAAAAATTTACCAAGGGATATCCAGTAGCATATTGATGCCTTTTGTGAAAAGGGAAATTGCTTCAGACAAAAACTGGAAAGACGCATTCTGTGAAACTGCTCTGTGATATACGTATTCATCTCACATAGATAAAGCTTTCTTTACAGTACACAGCTTGGAAATTCTGTTATGGAAGCATCGGCGAAGGGACATTCGGGAGCACATTCATGACTATATTGAAAAAGGAAATATTTTCAGATGAAAACTGGAAAGAAGCTTTCTGTGAATCTGCTTTTTGCTATGTTTATTCATCTCACGTAGATAAAGCTTTCTTTACATTACGCAGCTTAGTAACTCTGTCATGGATGGATCCATGAAGGGACATTTGGGAGCACATTCAGGACTATGGTGAAAATGGAAATATCTTCAGTTAAAATCTGGAGAGAAGTGTTCTGAGAAACTGCTTTGAGATGCGTGCATTCCACTCAGGGAATTATACCTCTTTTCTCATAATGCAGTGTTTGAGCATTCTTCTTGTAAAACTGAAAAAGTGATATTTCAGGGCGCATTGAAGACTATGGAAAAAGGGAAATATACTCAAATAAAACCCAGAAAGAAGTGTTCCAATTCATTGCTCTCTGATATGGGCACTCATTTTACAGAGATAAAGCCTACTCTACATTACTCAGTTTGGAAACTCTATCTTTGAGAAATCTGTGAAGGGATAGTAAGTGGCGCCTGGAGGCCTTTGGTGAGCAAGGAAACAACTTCTGTTGAAAACTGGAGGGAAGTTTTCTGTACAACTGCTTTGTGATGTGTGCATTCATCTCATAGAGTGAAATCACACTTTGAATTGAACTGTTTGATATCACTTTTTCTGTGGAATCTGAGGAAGGACATTTGAGAATGCTCTTTAGAATATGGAGAAAGAAATGTAATCAGATAAACAAAATTGGGAAGCTTTCTGTGAAACTACTATGTGTCGTGTGAATTCCTCTTGCTCAGTTAAACTTCTATTTTCATTGAACAATTTTCTAACAGTGTTTATTTTAGCATGTGAAGGGATATTCGGGAGTGCTTTGAGGCTTACAGAGAAAAAGGAAATATGTTCAGATAGAAACTGGCGAGAAGCCTTCTGAGGAACTGCTTTGAGACGTGTGCATTCTACTCACAGTGCTATACCTCTCTTCTCCTACAGCATCAGGAAAACCCTTTTGGAGAAAAAGATACCAAGAGATATTGCAGGGGATATTAATGCCTATGGTGAAAAGGGAAATAGCCTCAGACAGAAACTGGACAGAAGCTTTCTGTGAAACTGCTCTGTGCTATGTGCATTCATCTCACATAGATAAAGCTTTCTTTACATTACACACCTTCGAAACTCTGTCATGGACAGATCCACGAAGGGATATTCGGGAGCTCATTCAGGACTATGGTGAAAAAGGAAATATGATCGGATAAAAACTGGAAAGAAGCATTCTGTGAATCTGCTTTTTGCTGTGTTTATTCACTTTACGTAGATAATGCTTTCTTTACATTATGCAGCTTGGAAATCCTGTCATGGACGGATCTGCGAAGTGCATTCGTGAGCACATTCAGAACTATGGTGAAAAGGGAAATATTTCAGATAAAAACCAGAAGGAAGCTTTCTGCGAAACTGCTATGTGTCGTGTGAATTCCTCTCTCTCAGTTAAGCTTCTCTTTTTATTGAGCAGTTTCCTAGCACTGTTTATGTTTAGTGTGCGAAGGGATATTCAGGAGCGCTTTGAGTCTTACAATGAAAAAGGAAGTATGTTCAGGTAGAAACTGGAGAGAAGCTTTCTGAGAAACTGATTTGTGATGTGTGCATGCCACTCAGGGATTTGTACCTCTTTTCTCATAAGGCAGTGTTTGTACACTGTTACTGTAAGACGAAAAAGTGATATTTCGGAGCGCAATGAAGACAATGGCAAAAAGGGATATATCCTCAAATAAAACCAAGAAAGAAGCATTCCAAGAAACTGTTCTCGGATATGTGCATTCAATTCACAGAGGTAAAGCTTACTCCACGTTGCCTAGTTTGGAAACTCTGTCTTTGAGGAATCTGAGAAGGGATATTAAGTGGTGCCAGGAGGCTTGTGGTGAGCAAGGAAATGTCTTCTGATGAAAAGTGGTGAGAAGTTTTCTGAGCAACTGCTTTGTGATGTGTGTATCCATGTCAAACTGTTAAACCATTCTTTAGATTGAGCAGTTTGAAATCACTGTTTTTGTGGAATCTTGAGGAAGGCTATTTCGGAATGCTCCTTAGAATATGGAGAAAGAAATATCCTCAGGTACAATCCAGAAGGAAGCTTTCTGTGAAACTGCTCTGTGTCGTCTTAATTTCTCTCCCTCAGTTAAGCCTCCCTTTTCTTTGAGCAGTTTTCTAACCCTGTTTATGTTTAGCGTGTGAAGGGATGTTCGGGAGTGATTTGAGGCTTATGGTCAAAAAGGAAATATGTTCAGACAGAAACTGGAGAGAAGCTTTCTGAGGAACTGCTTTGTGACGTGTGCATTCCACTCACAGTGTTATACCTCTCTTCTCATACAGCATCGGGGAAACCCTTTTGGAGAAAAAGGTACCAGAGATATTTGGGAGCATGTTGATGTCTATGGTGAAAAGTAAAATAGCCTCAGACAAAAACTGGAAAGAAACTTTCTATGAGACTGATCTGTGATATGTGTATTCATCCCACATAGATAAAGCTTTCTTTACATTTCGCAGCTTGGAAACTCTGCCATGGACTGATCCACGACCAGACATTTGGGAGAACATTCAGGACTATGGTGAAAAAGGAAATATCTTCAGATAAAAACTGGAAAGAAGCTTTCTCTGAATCTGGTTTTTGCTATGTTTATTAATCTAACATAAATAAAGCTTTCTTTACATTATACAGCTTGGAAACCCCGTCATCGATGAATCCTAGAAGGAATATTTGCGATCACATTAGGGCCTATGGTGAAAAAGAAAATATCTTCAGATAAAAACTGGAGAGAAGCTTTCTGAGAAACTGCTTGGTGATGTCTGCATTCCACTCAGGGAGTCATACCTTTCTTCTCATAAGGGACTGTTTGAACACTGTTCCTGAAAAACTAAAAAAGTGATATTCGGAGCACATTGAAGACTAAGGCAAAAAATGAAATCCCATGAAATAAAACCCAGAAAGAAGCATTCCCAGAAACTGCTCTCGGACATGTACATTCATTTCACAGAGTTAAAGCTTACTCTCCATTTCCCAGTTTGGAAAGTCTGTCTTTGAGGATTCTGCAAAAGGATATTATGTGGCAACCAGAGGCCTGTGGCAAGCAAGGAAATGTGTTCCATTGAAAATTGAAGAGAACCTTCCTGAGCAACACTTTTGTGATGTTTATATTCATCTCATAGAGTTAAATCATTCTTTGGATTGCGCAGTTCGAAATCACTGTTTCTGTGGAATCTGAGAAAGGACATTTGCGAACGCTCCTTAGAATAACCTGAAAAAGAAATAACCTCAGATAGAAACCAGAAGGAAGCTGTCTGTGAAACAGCCCTGTGTCACTGGATTCCGCTCACACAGTTAAGCTTCTATTTTCATTGAGCAGTATTCTAACACTGCTTTTGTTTAGTCTGCGAAGAGATATTCGGGATCACTTTGAGGCTTATAGTGAAAAAGGAAATATCTTCAGATAGAAACAAGAGAGAAGCTTTCTGAGGAGCTGTTGGTGACATGTGCATTCCATTCACAGAATTATATCTTTCTTCTCATACAGGATTGGGGAATCCCTTTTGGAGAAAAAGCTACCAAGGGACATTTGGGAATATAGGGACAGTTGTGGTAAAAAAAGGAAATATCCTTAAACAACAACTGGAAAGAAGCTTTCCATGAAACGGGTTTGTGATAGATATGTTTATTCATCTCACATAGATAAAACTTTCCTTCTATTATGCAGTTTGGAAACGTTGTCATGGACGGATTCATGAAGGGACATTTGGGAGCACGTTCAGGCCTATGGTGGAAAAGGAGATATCTTCAGATAAAAACTAGATAGAGGCTTTCTGAAAAACTACTTTGTGATGTGTGCATTCCACTCAGGGAGTAATACTTCTTTTCTCATAAGGCAGTGTTTGAACACTGTTCCTGTAAAACTGAAAAAGTAATATTCGGAGTGCATGGAAGACTATGGTGAAAAGTGAAATGTCGTCAAATAAAACTGGGAAAGAAGCATTCCAAGAAACTGCTATCTGACATATACATTCACCTCAGAGAGTTAAAGCATACTCTACATTTCCCAGTTTGGAAAGTCTGTCTTTGAGGATTCTGTAAATGGATATTTAGTGGCGACCGGAGGCCTGTGGCGAGCAAGGAAATGTCTTCCGTTGAAAACTGGAGAGAAGCTTTCAGAGCAACTGCTTTGTGATGTGTGTATTCATCTCATAGAGTTACATAATTCTTTGGATTGAGCAGTTTGAAATCATTCTTTCTGTGGATCCTGAGAAAGCATATTTGGGAACGCTCTTAAGAATATGCTGAAAAAGAAATACCCTCCTATAAAAACCAGAAGTAAGCTTTCTGAGAAACTGCTCTGTGTCATGTGAATTGCACTCACACAGTTAAGCATCTGTTTTCATTGAGCAGTATTCTAACACTGTTTTAGATTAGTCAGCTAAGGAATACTCGGGAGCGCTTTGAGGCTTATCGTGAAAGCGGAAATATCTTCAGATAGAAACAGGAGAGAAGCTTTCCGTGGACCTGCTTTGTGACGTTTGCATTCTATTCACAGAGGTATACCTTTCTTCTCATAGACGATTAGGGAATCCCTTTTGGAAAAAAAGCAACCAAGGGACATTTGGGAGTATATGGATGGCTATAGTGAAAAAGGAAATATCCTCAGACAAAAACTGGAAAGAAGCTTTCTGTGAAACTGCTTTGTGATAGATATGTTTATTCACCTCACATAGATAAAACTTTCTTTCTATTACGTGGTTTTGAAATGCCATCATGGATGAATTCATGAAGGGACATTCGGGAGCACATTCAGGCCTATCGTGAAAAAGAAAATATCTTCAGATAAAAACTGGAGAGAAGCTCTCTGAGAAACTGCTTTGTGATGTGTGCATTCCACTCAGGGAATTATACCTCCTTTCTCATAAGGCAGTGTTTGAACACTGTTCCTGTAAATCCAAAAAAGTGAGATTTCGGAGTGCATTGAAGACTATTTCTAAAAGTGAAATATCCTGAAATAAAACCCAGAAAGAAGCATTCCAAGAATCTACTCTCTGATATATGCATTCATTTCACACAGTTAAAGCTTACTCTACGTTGCCCAGTTTGGAAACTCTGTATCTGAGGAATCTGTGATGGGATATTAAGTGGCTCCCAGAGGCTTGTGGTGAGCAAGGAAAGATTGTGGAACCTGAGGGAGAATATTTGGGAATGCTACTTAGAATATGGAGAAAGAAATATCCTCAGGTAAAATCCAGAAGGAAACTCTCTGTGAAAATTCTCTGTGATATGTGTATTCATGTCACATAGATAAAGCTTTCGTTACTTTATGCAGCTTGGAATCTCTGTCAAGGACGGATCCACAAAGGGATATTCGGAAGCACATTGAGGAATGTGGTGAAAAAGGAAATACCTTAAGATAAAAACTGGAAAGAAGCTTTCTGTTAATCTGCTTTTTGCTGTGTTTATTCATCTCACATAGGTAAAGCTTTCTTTACATTATTCAGCTTGGAAACTCTATCATGGACGGATCCATGATGGGATATTCAGGATCACATTCAGGACTATGGTGGAAAAGGAAATAACTTCAGATAAAAACTGGAGAGAAACTTTCTGAGAAACTGCTTTATGATGTGTGCATTCATCTCATAGAGTTAAATCATTCTTTGAATTGAGCATTTTGAAATCACTGTTTCTGTGGAACCTGAGAAAGGACATTTCGGAATGCTCTGTAGAATATGGTGAAAAAGAAATACCCTCAGGTAAAAACCAGAAGGAAGTCTTCTGTGAAACTGCTCTGTGTCATGTAAATTCCACTCACACAGTTAAGTTTCTCTTTTCATTCTACAATATTCTAACTCTGTTTTTGTTTAGTCTGTGTAGGGATATTCGGGAGCACTTTGAGGCTTAAGGTGAAAACCTAAATATCTTCAGATAGAAACTGGAGAGTAGCTTTCCTAGGAGCTATTTTATGAAGTGGGCATTTCACTCACCGAGTTATACCTTTTTGCTCATAGAGGGTCGGGGAATCTCTTTTGGAGAAAAAGCCACCAAGGGACATTAGGGAGTACATGGACAGCTATGGTGAAAAAGGAAATATCCTCAGACAGAAACGGGAAAGAAACTTTCTGTGAAACTGCTTTGTGATAGCTATGTTTATTCATCTCATTTAGATAAAACTTCCATTATATTATGCAGTTTGGAAACTCCGCCATGGACGGATCTGTGAAGGGACATTCGGGAGCACATTCAGGTCTGTGGTGAAAAAGGAAATATCTTGAAGTAATAACTGGAGAGAAGTTTTCTGAGAAACTGCACTGTGATGTGTACATTCCACTATGGGAATTACACCTCTTTTCTCATAAGACAGTGTTTGCACACTGTTCCTGTAAAACAGACAATGTGATATTGAAGCCGCTGAAGACTATGCTGAAAAGTGAAATATCCTCAAAGAAAACCCAGAAAGAAGAGTTCCGAGAAACTGCTCTCTGATATGTGCATTCATTTCACAGAGTTAAAGCTTCCTCTACATTGCCCAGTTTGGAAACTCTGTCTTTCACGAATCTGTGAGGGGATATTTGGTGGCGCCTAGAAGCCTGTGATGAGTAACGAAATGTCTTCCCATGAAAACTAGAGAAAAGCTTTCTGAGCAACTGCTTTTCGATGTGTGTATTCATCTCATAGTGTAAAACCGTTCTTTGGATGGAGCAGTTTGAAATCACTGCTTCTGTGGAATCTGATTAAGAACATTTGAACACTCTTATAATATGGAGAAAGAGCTATCCTCATATGAAAACCAGAAGGTAGCTTTCTGTGAAACAGCTATGTGGCCTGTGAATTCCCCTCACCCAGATAAGCTTTTCTTTTCATTGAGCAGTTTTCTAACACTGTTTATGTTTAGCATATGAAGGCGTATTCGGGAGCACTTTGAGGCCTGCAGTGAAAAAGGAAATCTGTTCAGATAGAAACTGGAGAGAAGCTTTCTGAGGAACTGCTTCGTGACGTGTGCATTCCACTTACAGAGTTATATGTTACTTCTCATAGAGGATTGAGAAATCCCTTTTGGAGAAAAAGCTACCAAGGGACATTCAGGACTATATGCATGGCTCTCTTGAAAAAGGATATATCCTCAGGCAAATACTGGAAAGAAGCTTTCTGTGAAACTGCTTTGTGATAGATATGTTTATTCATCACACATAGATAAAACATTCTTTATGTTACGCAGTTTGGAAACTCTGTCATGGACTTATGCACGAAGGGACATTCGGGGAACATTCAGGCCTACGTTGCAAAAGGAAATATCTTCAGATAAAAACTGGAGAGAAATTTTCTGAGAAACTGCTTTGTGATGTGTGCATTCCACTCAGGGAGTTGTTCCTCTTTTCTCATAAGGCAGTGTTTGAACACTGTTCCTGTATAACCGAAAAAGTGATATTTCTGAGCACATTGAAGACTATGGCGAAACTTGAAATATCCTCAAATAAAACCCAGAAAGAAGTGTTCCAAAAACTACTCTCCGATATGTGACTTCATTTCAGAGAGTTAAAGCTTACTCTACATTGCCCAGTTTGAAAACTCTGTCTTTGAGGAATCTGTGAATGGGTATTAAGTGGCACCCAGAGGATTGTGGTGAGGAAGGAAATCTCTTCCGATGAAAACTGGACAGAAGCTTTCTCAGCAACTGCTTTGTGATGTGTGTATTCATCTCATGGAGTTAAAACATTCTTTGGATTGAGCAGTTTGAAATCACTATTTCTGTGGAATCTGAGGAAGGACATTTTGAAATGCTCTATAGAATATGGAGAAAGAAATATCCTCATATAAAAACCAGAAGGAACCTTTCTGTGAAACTGCTATTTGTCTTATGAAGTTCTCTCGCACAGTTAAGCTTCTCTTTTCATTGAGCAGTTTTCTAACACTGTTTATGTTTAGCATGCGATGGGATATTCAGGAGCACTTTGAAGTTTACGGTGAAAACGGAAGTATGTTCAGACCGAAACTGGAGAGAAGCTTTCTGAGGAACAGTTTTGATGTGTGCATTCCACTGACAGGGTTGTACCTCTCTTCTCATACAGCATAAGGGAAACCCTTTGGGTGAAACTGTTCTGTGATATGTGTATTCATCTCACATAGATAAAACTTTCTTCACATGATGCAGCTTGGAAACTCTGTCATGGACGTATCCCCAAAGGGTGGTTCGGGAGCTCATTCAGGACTATGGTGAAAAAGCAAATATCTTCAGAAAAAAAAATGGAAAGAAGATTTCTGTGAATCTGATATTTGCTATGTTTATTTTTTCCACATAGATAAAACATTCCTTATATTACACATTTTCGAAACCCTGTCATGAACGGATCCACGAACGGACATTGGTGAGCACATTCAGGCCTATGTTGAAAAAGGAAATATCTTCAGATAAAAACTGGAGAGAAGCTTTCTGAGAAACTGCTTTGTGATATGTGTATTCATCTTCTAGAATTAAACCATTCTTTGGACTGAGCAGTTTGAAATCACTGTTTCTGTTTAATCTGAGGAAAGACATTTGGGAATGCTCTTTAGAATAAGGAGAAAGAAATATCCTCAGACAAAATCCAGAAGTAAGCTTTCTGTGAAACTGCTATGTGTTGTGTGATTTCTTCTCGCTCTGTTAAGCTTCTCTTTTCATTGAGCAGTTTTCTAACACTGTTTATGTTTAGCATGTGAAGGGATATTCGGGAGAACTTTGAGGCTTATGGTGAAGAAGGAAATATGTTCAGATAGAAACTTTCTGATGAACTGCTTTGTGACGTGTGCATTCCACTCACAGTGTTATACCTCTCTTCTCATAGAGCATCGGGAAAATCCTTTTGGAGGAAAAGGTACCAAGGGACATTCGGGAGCTTATTGATGCCTATGGTGAAAAGGGAAATAGACTCAGACAAATACTGGAGAAAAGCTTTTAGTGAAACTGCTCTGTGATATGTGTATTCATCTCATATAGATAAAGCATTTTTTACATTGTACAGCTTGGAATCTCTGTCATGGACGGATCCGCGAAGGGATGTTGGGAAGCACATTCAGGACTACGGTGAAAAAGGAAATATCTTCAGATAAAAACTGGAAAGAAACTTTCTGTAAATCTGCTTTTTGCTATGTTTATTCATCTCACATAGATAAAACCTTCCTTATATTATGCAGTTTGGAAACTCCATCATGGAAGGCTCTGTGAAGGGACATTCAGGAGCAAATTAAGGCATATGGTGAAAAAGGAAATATCTTCAGATAAAAACTGGAGAAAAGCTTTCTGAGAAACTGCTTTGTGATGTCTGTATTCATCTCATAGAGTTAAACCATTCTTTGGATTGAGCAGTTTGAAATCACTATTTCTGTGGAATCTGAGGAAGGACATTTGGGAAAGCTCTTTAGAATATGGAGAAAGAAACATCCTCAGATAAAAACCAGAAGGAAGCTTTCTGTGAAACTGCTATGTGTCTTGTGAATTCCTCTCACTCAGTTAAATCTGTTTATGTTTAGCGTGTGAAGGGATAATCGGGAGCATTTTGCAGCTTACAGTGCAAAAGGAAATATATTCAGATAGAAACTGGAGAGAAGTTTTCCGAGGAATAGCTTTGTGACGTGTGCATTCCACTCACAGTGTTATACCTTTCATCTGATAGAGTTTCGGGAAAACACTTTTGGAGAAAAAGGTATCAAGGGATATCCGGGAGCATATTGACGCCTATGGTGGAGAGGGAAATAGCCTCAGACAAAAACTGGAAACAAGCTTTCTGTGAAATTGCTCTGTGATATGTGTATTCATCTCACATAGATAAAACTTTCTATACATTACTCAGCTTGGAAACTCTGTCATGGACGGATCTGCGAAGGGACATTCAAGAACATATTCAGGACTATGGTGTAAAAGGAAATATCTTCAGATAAAAACCAGAAAGAAACATTATGAGAAACTGCTTTGTGACATGTGCATTCCACTCACAGAGTTATATGTTTTTTCTCATAGAGTATTATGAAATCCCTTTTGGAGAAAAAGCTACCAAGGGACATTCACCATATGGGGGGCTACAATGAAAAAGGAAATATTCTCAGGCAAAAACTGAAAGGAAGCTTTCTGTGTAAAGGTTTTGTGATAGATATGTATATGCATCTCACATAGATAAAACTTTCCTTACATTATGCAGCTTGGAAACTCTATGTTGTCCAGTTTGGAAAGTCTGTCTTTTAGGAATCTGTGAAGGGATATTAAGTGGCACCAGGAGGCTTGTGGTGAGCAAGGAAACGACTTCCAATGAAAACTAGAGAGAAGCTTTCTGAGCAACTGCTTTGTGATGTGTGTATTCGTCTCATAGAGTTAAACCATTCTTTGGATTGAGCAGATTGAAATCACTGTTTTTGTGGAATCTGAGGAAGGACATTTAGGAATGTTCCTTAGACTATGGAGAAAGAAATATCCTCAGATAAAATCCAGAAGGAAGCTTTCTGTGAAACTGCTCTGTGTCATCTTAATTCCCCTCGCTCAGTTAAGCCTCTCTTTTCACTGAGCAGTTTTCTAACCCTGTTTATCTTTAGTGTGTGGAAGGATATTCAGGAGCGCTTTGAGACTTATGGTGAAAAAGGAATCATCTTCAGATAAAAACTGGAGAGAAGCTTTCCAAGGAGCTGCTTTGTGATGTGTGCATTCCACTCACAAAGTTATATCTTTTTTTCTCATCGAGGATTGGGAAATCCCTTTTGTAGAAAAAGCTACCAAGGGACATGCACCATATGGAGGGCTACAGTGAGAAAGGAAATATTCTCAGGCAAAAACGGAAAGGAAGTCTTCTTTGTAAATGTTTTGTGATAGATATGTTTATGCCTCTCACATAGATAAAACTTTCTTTTCATTATGCAGCTTGGAAACTCCATCATGGATGGATCTGCAAAGGGATATTCGGGATCACATTCGGGCCTATGGTGAAAAAGGAAATATGTTCAGGTAGAAACTGGAGTGAAGCTTTCTGAGAAACTGCTTGGCGATGTGTACCTTCCACTCAGGGAGTTATACCTCTTTTCTCATAAGGCAGTGTTTTAACATTGTTCCTACAAAACCAAAAAAGTGATATTTCAGAGCGCATTGAAGACTATGGAGAAAAGTGAAATATCCTCAAATAAAACCCAGAAAGAAGTGTTCCAAGAAACTGCTGTCTGACATGTGCATTCATTTCAGAGAGTTAAAGCTTACTCTACATTTCCCAATTTGGAAAGTCTGTCTTTGAGGATTCTGGGAAGGGATATTAAGTGGCGACCGGGAGGGCCTGTGGTGAGCAAGGAAATATCTTCCATTGAAAACTGGAGAGAAACTTTCTGAACAACTACTTTGTGATGTGTGTATTCATCTAGTAGAGTTAAATCATTCTTGTGCCTATGGCGAAAAAGGAAATATCATCTGATAAAAACTGGAGAGAAACTTTCTGAGAAAATGCTTGATGATGTGTTCACTCCACTCAGGGACCTATACATTTTTTCACATAAGGCACTGTTTCAACACTGTTCCCGTAAAACTACAAAAGTGACATTCAGAGAACATTGAAGACTATGGCTAAAAGTGAAATGTCATCCAGTAAAACCCAGAAAGAAACATTACAAGAAACTGCTCTCTGACATGTCCATTCATTTCACAGAAATAAAGCTTTCCCTACATTTTCCAGTTTGGAAATCCTGTCTTTGAGGATTCTGTGAAGCAATATTAAGTGCAACCTGAGGCCTGTGGTGAGCTATGAAATGTCTTCCGTTGAAAATTGAAGAGAAGCTTTCTGATCCACTCTTTTGTGATGTTTGTATTCATCTCATGGAGTCAAATCATTCTTTAGATTGAGCCGTTTGCAATCACTGTTTCTGTGGAATCTGAGAAAGGACACTTGGAAACACTCTTAAAATATGGAGAAGAAAATACCCTCAGATTAAAAAAAAAAAGAAGGAAGCTTTCTGTGAAACTACTATGTGTCGTGTGAATAGCCCTCACTCAGTTAAGCTTTTCTTTTCAATGAGCAATTTTCTAACACTGTTTATGTTTAGCGAGTGAAGGGATATTCAGGAGTGCTTTGAGGCTTATGGTGAAAAAGGGAACATGTTCAGAATGAAACTGAGGAGAAGTTTTCCGAGGAACTGCTTTGTGACGTGGGCATTCCACTCACACTGTTATACCTCTCTTCTCATACAGCATCAGCTAAACCCTTTTGGAGAAAAAGGTACCAAGAGATATTCAGGGGCACATTAACCCCTATGGTGAAAAGGGAAATAGCTTCAGACAGAAACTGGAAAGAGGCTTTCTGTGAAGCTGCTCTGTGATATGTGCTTTCATGTCACATAGATAAAGCTTTCTTTACATTACACAGCTTGAAAACTCTGTCATGGACAGATCCAAGAAGGGACATTCGGGAGCACATTCAGGACTATGGTGAAAAAGAAAATATCTTCAGATGAAAATTGGAGAGGCTTACTGAGACACTGCTTTGTGATATGTCCACTCAGGGAGTTATACCTCTTTTCTCATAAGGCAGTGTTTTGAACACTGTTCTTGTAAAACTGAAAGAGTGATATTTCGAAGCCCATTGAAGACTATGGCAAAAAGTGAAATATCCTCAAATAAAAGCCAGAAAGAAGCATTCCAAGAAACTGCTCTCTGATATGTGCATTCATTTCACAGAGTTAAAACTAACTCTATGTTGCCCAGTTTGGAAGCTCTGTCTGTGAGGAATTTGCGAAGGGATATTAAGTGGCACCCGGAGGCCTCTGGTGAGCAAGGAAACATCTTCTGATGAAAACTGGAGAAAACCTTTCTGAGCAACGGCTTTGTGATGTGTGTATTCATCTCATAAAGATACATCATTCTTTAGATTGAGCACTTTGAAATCACTATTTCTGTGGAACCTGAGAAAGGACATTTGGTAACACTCTTTAGAATATGCTGAAAAATTAATACTTTCAGATTAAAACCAGAAGGAATCTTTCTGTAAAACAGCTCTGTTTCGTGTGAAATCCACTCTCATAGTTAAGCTTCTCTTTTCATTGAGCTTTATTCTAATACTATTATTCTTTAGTCTGCGAGGGGATATTCGAGAGTGCTTTGAGGCTTATGGTGAAAACGGAAATATCTTCAGATAGAAACTGTAGAGAAGCTTTCCGAGGAGCTGCTTTGTGAGATTGCATTCCACTCACAGAGTTATACCTTTCTTTTCATAGAGGATTGGGAGATCCCTTTTGGAGAAAAAGCTACCAAGGGACATTCGGGAGTATATGGACAACTATGGTGAAAAAGGAAATATCCTCAGACAAAAATTGGAAAAAAGCTTTTTGTGAAACTACTTTGTGACACATATGTTCATTCATCTCACGTAGATAAAACTGTCCTTATATTATGCAGTTTGGAAACTCCGTCATGGATGGATCCGTGAAGGGTTATTCGGGAGCATATTCAGGACTATGGTGAAAAAGGAAATATGTTCAGATAAAAACTGTAAAGATGCTTTCTGTATATCTGTTTTTCGCTGTGTTTATTCATCTCACAAAGATAAAGCTTTCTTTACATTACACAGCATGGAAACGCTGTCATGGACACATCCACGAAGGGACATTTGGGTGCACATTCCAGACAAAAACTGGAAAGAATCTTTTTGTGAAAATGCTTTGTGAAAGATATGTTTATTCATCTCACATAGATAAATCTTTCTTTCTATTACGCAGTTTGGAAACGCTTTCATGGACAGATTTGCGAAGGGACATTCAGGAGCATATTCATGCCTATGGTGAAATAGGAAATATCATCAGATAAAAAGCGGAGAGAAGCTTTCTGGGAAACTGCTTTGTGATGTGTGCATTCCACTCAGGGAGTTATACCTGTTTTCTCATAAGGCAGTGTTTGAACACTGTTCCTGTATAACCGAAAAGGTGATATTTCGGAGCGCATTGAAGACTGTGGTGAAAAGTGAAATATCCTCAAATAAAACCCAGAGAGAAGCGTTTCAAGAAACTACTCTCTGATATGTGCATTCGTTTCACAGAATTAAAGCCTACTCTATGTTACCCAGTTTGGAAACTCTATCTTTGAGAAATCTGTGAAGGGATCTTAATTAGCGCCCAGAGGCTTCTGGTGAGGAAGGAAACGTCTTCCGATGAAAACTGGAGAGAAGCTTTCTGACTAACTGCTTTGTGGTGTGTGTATTCGTCTCATAGAGTTAAACCATTCTTTGGATTGAGCAGTTTGAAATCACTGTTTTTGTGTAATCTGAGGATGGACATTTGGCAATGCTCCTTAGATTATGGGGAAAGAAATATCCTCAAGTAAAATCCAGAAGGAAGCTCTCTGTGAAACTGCTCTGTGTCGTCTTAATTCCCCTCACTCAGTTAAGCCTCTCTTCTCACTGAGCTGTTTTCTAACCCTGTTTACGTTTAGTGTGTGAAGGGATATTCAGGAGCGCTTTGAGACTTACAGTGAAACAGGAAATATCTTCAGATAGAAACTGGAGAGAAACTTTCCAAAGTACTGCTTTGTGACGTGTGCATTCCACTCATACAGTTATATATTTTTTCTCATACAGGATTATAAATCCCTTTTGAAGAGAAATCTACCAAGGGACATTCACCATATGGAGGGCTATGGAGAAAAAGGAAGTATTCTCAGGTAAAAACTGAAAGGAAGCTTTTAGTGTAAATGTTTTGTGATAGATATCTTTATGCATCTCACATACATAAAACTTTCTTTACATTATGCAGCTTGGAAACTCCGTCATGGATGGATCTGCGAATGGATATTCAGGATCACATTCAGGCCTATGGTGATAAAAGAAATATCATCAGATAAAGACTGGAGAGAGGTTATCGGAGAAACTGCTTGGTGATGTGTGCATTCCACTCGGGGAGGTATACTTTTTCTCTCACAAGACACTGTTTGAACACTGTTCCTGTAAAACTAAAAAAGTGATATTCGGAGCACATTGAAGAGTATGGCGAAAAGTGAAATGTTGTCCAATAAAACCCGGAAAGAAGCATTCCAAGAAGCTGTTCTCTGACATGTCCGTTCATTTCACAGAATTAAAGATTAGTCTACATTTCCCAGTTTGGAAAGTCTGTCTTTGAGGATTCTGCGAAGGGATATTAAGTGGTGACTGGAGGCCTGTGGCAAATAAGGAAATGTCTTCCATTGAAAATTGGACAGAAGCATTCTAAGTAACTCTTTTGTGATGTTTGTATTCATCTCATAGAATTAAATCATTCTTTGTGTTGAGCAGTTTGAAATCACTGTTTCTTTGGAATCTGAGACAGGACATTTGGGAACGTTCTTTAGAATATCCTGAAAAAGAAATAACCTCAGATAGAAACCAGAAAGAAACTTTCTGTGAAACTACTCTGTGTTGAGTGAATTTCACTCACAGAGTTAAGCTTCTCTTTTCATTGAGCAATAGTCTAACACTGTTTTTGTTTAGTCTGTGAAGGAATATTCAGGAGCGCTTTGAGGCTTACGATGAAAAAGGAGATATCTTCAGATAAAAATTGGATAGAAGGTTTCTGAGAAACTGCTTTGTGATGTGTGCATTCCAGTCAGGGATATATACCTCTTTTCTCATAAGGCAGTGTTTGAACACTGTTCCTGTAAAACCGAAAATGTAATAATATGGAGCGCATTGAACACTATGGTGAAGAGTGAACTATCCTTAAATAAAACACAGAAAGAAGTGTGAAATGTGATTTCCACTCACACAGTTAAGCTTCTGTTTTCACTGAGCAGTATTCTAACACTGTTTTAGCTTAGTTAGCTAAGGTAGTGTCGGGAGTGCTTTGAGGCTTATTTTGAAAACTGAAATATCTTCAGATAGAAACTGGAGAGAAGATTTCCAAGCAACTACTTTGTGACGTGTGCATTCCTCTCACAGAGTTATATTTTACTTCTCATAGAGGAATGGGGAATCCTTTTTGTAGAAAAAGCTACCAGGAGCATTCAGGAGTATATGGATGGCTATGGTGAAAAAGGAAATATGCTCAGACAAAGACTGGAAAGAAGATTTCTGTGAAACTGCTTTGTGATACATATGTTTATTCATCTCACATTGATAAAACTTTCCTTATATTGTGCAGTTTGGAAACTCCCTCATGGACGGATCCGTGAAGTGAAATTCGGAAGCATATTCAGACCTACAGTGAAAAAGGAGATATCTTCAGATAAAAACTGAAGAGAAGCTTTCTGAGAAACTGCTTTGTGATGTGTGCATTCCACTCAGGGAGTTATACCTCTTTTCTCAAAAGGCAGTGTTTGAACACTGTTCCTCTGAAACCGAAAAAGTGATATTTCGGAGCACATGGAAGACTATAGCAAAAAGTGAAATATTCTGAAATAAAACCCAGAAAGAAGCCTCCAAGAAACTACTCTCTGACATGTGCATTCGTTTCAGAGAGTCAAAGCTTACTCTACATTTCCCAGTTTGGAATGTCTGTCTTTTAGGATTCTACGAAGGGATATTAAGTGGCGACCAGAGACCTGTGGTGAGCAAGAAACGTCATCCAATGAAAACTGGAGAGAAGCTTTCTGAGCAATGGCTTTGTGATGTGTGTATTCATCTCATAGAGTTAAACCGTTCTTTGGATTGAGCAGTTTGAAATCACTGTTTCTGCAGAATCTGAGGAAGGACATTTGGGAACGCTCACTAGAATAGGGAGAAAGAAGTATCCTCAGGTAAAACCCGGAATGATGCTTTCTCTGAAACTGCTCTGTGTCGTCTTAATTCCTCTCGCTCAGTTAAGTCTCTCTTTTCATTGAGCAGTTTTCTAATCCTGTTTATGTATAGCATGGGAAGGGATATTCGGGAGCAGTTTGAGGCTTACGGTGAAAAAGGAAATATGTTCTGACAGAAACTGGAGGGAAGCTTTCTTAGGAGCTACTTTGTGATGTGTACATTCCAGTCACACAGTTATACCTCTCTTCTCATACGGCATCAGGGAAACCCTTTTGGAGAAAAATGTACCAAGTGATATTTGGGAGCATATTGACGCCTATGGTGAAAAGGGAAATAGTCTCAGACATAAACTGGAAAGAAGCTTTCTATGAAACTGCTCTGTGATATGTGTATTCATGTCACATAAATAAAGCTTTCTTTACATTACGCAGCTTGGAAACTCTGTCCTGAACGGATCCACGAAGGGACATTCGGGAGCACATTCAGGACTATGGTGAAAAAGGAAATATCTTCAGATAAAAACTGGAAAGAAGCTTTCTGTGAATCTGCTTTTTGCTATGTTTATTCATCGCACATATATAAAGCTGTCTTTACATTACGCAGCTTGGAAACTCTGTCATGGATGGATCTGCGAAGGGATATTTGGAATCACATTTGGGCCTAGGGTGAAAAAGGAAATATTGTCAGATGAAAACTGGAGAGAAGCTTTCTGAGAAACTGCTTTGTGATGTGTGCATTCCACTCAAAGTGTTATACCTCTCTTCTCATACAGCATCGGGGAAACCCTTTTGGAGAAATAGGTACCAAGGGATATTGGGGAGCACATTGACATCTAAGGTGAAAAGGGAAATAGCCTCAGGCAAAAACTGGAAAGCAGATTTCTGTGAAACTGCTTTGTGATATGTGTATTCATCTCACATAGGTAAAGCTTTCTTTATATTACACAGCTTGAAAACTGTCATGGACAGATCAGTAAAGGGACATTTGGGAGCACATTCAGGAGTATGGTGAAAAAGGAAATATTTTCAAATAAAAACTGGAAAGAAGCTTTCTGCGAATCTGCTTTTTGCTATGTTTATTCATCTCACATAGATAAAGCTTTCTTTACATTACACAGTTTGGAAACTGACATGGACAGATCCGTGAAGGGACATTCGGGAGCACATTCAGGATGATGGTGAAAAAGGAAATATATTCAGATTAAAACTGGAGAAGCTTTCTGTGAATCTGCTTTTTGCTATGTTTATTCATTTCACATAGATAAAGCTTTCTTTACATTACCCAACTTTCAATTTCCATCATGGAGGGATGGGCGAAGGGATATTTGGGGTCACATTCAGGCCTATGGTGAAAAAGGAAATATCTTCAGATAAAAACTGGAGAGAAGCTTTCTGAGAAACTGCTTTGTGATGTGTGCGTTCCACACAGGGAGTTTTACCTCTTTTCTCATAAGGCAATGTTTCAACACTGTTCCTGTAAAACCTAAAAAGTGATATTTTGGAGAGCTTTGAAGAATATGGCGAAAAGTGAAATATCATCAAATAAAATCCAGAAAGAAGTGTTCCAAGAAACTACTCTCTGACATGTGCATTCATTTCACACAGTTAAATCTTACTCTACATTGCCCAGTTTGGGAAATCAGTCCTTGAGGAATCTGTGAGGGGATATTAAGTGGCGCCCGGAGGTCTGTGATGAGCAAGGAAATCTCTTCCATTGAAAACTGTAGAGAAGGTTTCTGAGCTACTGCCTGTGATGTGTGTTTTCATCTCATAGACTTACGTCATTCTTTGGATTGAGCAGTTTGAAGTCACTGTTTCTGTGGAACCTGAGAAAGGACATTTGGGAATGCTCTTTAGAATATACTGAAAATGAAATACCCTCAGACAAAAACCAGAAGGAAGCTTTCTGGGAAACTGCTTTGTGTTGTGTGAATTCCACTTGCACAGTTAAGATTCTCTTTTCATTGAGCCGTATTCTAACACTCTTTTTGTTTAGTCTTCGAAGGGATATTTGGGAGCTCTTTGAGGCTTATGGTGAACAGCGAAATAACTTCAGATAGAAACTGGAGAGAGGTTTTCCAAGGAGCCGCTTTGTGACGTGTGCATTGCACTTACAGAGTTATACCTTTCTTTTCATAGAGGATTGGGTAATCCCTTTTGGAGAAAAAGCTACAAAAGGACATTCTGGAGTATATGGACAGCTATGGTGAGAAAGTAAACATCCTCAGACAAAAACTGAAAAGAAGTTTTCTGTGAAATTGCTTTGTGTTAGATATGTATATTCATCTCACAAAGATAAAACTTTGTTTACAGTATGCAGTTTGGAAACTCCGTCATGGATGGATGCCTGATGGGACATTCGGGAGCACATTCAGCAATATGGTGAAAAAGGAAATCTCTTCAGATAAAAACTGGAAAGAAGTGTTCTCTGAATCTGCTTTTGCTATGTTTATTCATCTCACATAGATAAAACTTTCTTTACATTACGTAGCCTGGAAACTACATCATGGACAGATGCATGGTGGGATATTTGGGATCACATTCGGGCCTATGGTGAAAAAGGAAATCTCTTCAGATAAAAACTGGAGAGAAGTACTCTGAAAAACTGCTTCATGATGTGTGCATTCCACTCGGGGAGTTATACCTCTTTTCTCTTAGGCAGTGTTTGAACACTATTCTTGTAAAACCAAAAAAAAAGGATGTTTCGGAACGCATTGAGGACTATGGCAAAAAGTGAAATATTCTCAAATAAATTCCAGAAAACAGCATTGCAAGAAACTGCTATCTGATATGTGCATTCATTTCATAGAGTTCAAGCTTACTCTACATTTCTCAGTTCTAAAACTCTGTCTTTGAGGAATCTGCGAAGGGGTATTAAGTGGCACCTGGAGGCCTGTGGTGAGCAAGGAAATGCCTTCCAGTGAAAAATGGAGAGAAGCTTTCTGAGCAACTGCTTTGTGATGTGTGTATTCATCTCATAGAGTTAAAGCATTCTTTCGATTGAGCACTTTGAAATCACTATTTCTGTGGAATCTGATGAAGGACATTTTGGAATTCTCTATAGAATATGGAGAAAGAAATATCTTCAGATAAAAACCAGAAGGAAGCTTTCTGTGATACTGCTATGCATCGTGGGAATTCCTCTCGCTCATTTAAGCATCTCTTTTCATTGAGCAGATTCCTAACACTGTTTATGTTTAGCGTGTAAAGGTATATTCAGAATCGCTTTCAAGCTTATAGTGAAAAGGGAAGTATGTTCAGATACAAACTGGAGAGAAGCTTTCCGAGGAACAGCTTTTAACGTGTGCATTCCACTCACAGTGTTATACCACTCTTCTCATACAGCATCCGGGAAAACCTTTTGGAGAAAAAGGTACCTTGGGATATTCGGGAGCATATTGACGCCTATGGTGAAAAGTGAAATAGCCTCACAAAAAAACTGGAAAGAAGCTTTCTGTGAAACTGCTCTTGATATGTGTATTCATCTCACATAGATAAAACTTTCTTTACATTACACAGCAGGAAAACTGTCATGGATGGATCCACAAAGGGACATTCGGGAGCACATACAGGACTATGGTGAAAAAGGAAATATCTTCAGATAAAAACCGGAGAGAAGCATTCTGAGAAACTGATTTGTGATATGTGCATTCCACTCAAGGAGCTATTCCTCTTTTCTTATAAGGCAGTGTTTGAACACTGTTCCTGTAAAACAGAAAAAGTGATATTTTGGAGCACATTGAAGACTATGGTGAAAAGTGAACTATCCTCAAATAAAACCCAGAAAGAACCATTCCAAGAAACTACTCTCTGATATGTGCATTCACTTCACAGAATTAAAGCTTACTCTACATTGCCCAGTTTGGAAACTCTGTCTTTGAGGAATCTGCAAAGGGGTATTAATGGCACCCGGATGCCTGTGGTGAGCAAGGAAATGTCTTCCGTTGAAAACTGGAGAGAAGCTTTCTGAACAACTGCTTTGTGAAGTGTGTATTCATCTCATAGAGTTCAATCATTCTTTGGATTGAGCAGTTTGAAAATCCTGTTTCTGTGGAATCTCAGGAAGAATATTTGGGAACGCTCTTTAGAATATCCTGAAACGCTGTTTAAAACCTGGAGAACGAAATATCCTCACATAAAAACCAGAAGGAAGCTTTCTGAGAAACTGCTATGTGTCGTGTGAATTTCTCTCACTCAGTTAAGCTTCTCTTTTCGTTGAACAGTTTTCTAACACTGTTTGTTTAACGTATGAAGGGATATTCGGAAGCACTTTGAGGCTTACAGTGAAAAAGGAAATATATTCAGATAGAGGCAGGAGGGTAGGTTTAAAAGGAACTGCTTTGTGACGTGTGCATTCCACGCACAGTGTTATACTTCTCTTCTCATACATCATCGAGGAAACCCTTTTGGAGAAAAAGGTATCAAGCTATATTTGTTTGCATATTGATGCCAATGGTGAAAAAAAAAAAAAAGCCTCAGACAAAAACTGGAAAGAAGCTTTCTGTGAAACTGCTCTGGTATATGTGTATTCATCTCACATAGATAAAGCTTTCTTTAATTACGCAGCTTGGAAACTACATCATGGATGGTTCCGAGAAGGGACATTCGGGAGCACATTCGGGAATATGGTGAAAAAGGAAATATCTTCAGATAAAAACTGGAAAGTAATTTTCTGTGAATCTGCTTTTTGCTGTGTTTATTCGTGTCACATAAATAAAACTTTATTTACATTATACAGCTAATGTGTGTATTCATCCTATAGAGTTAAATCATTCCTTGGATTCAGCAGTTTGAAATCACTGTCTGTGGAATCTGAGAAAGGACATTTGGGAAAGGTTTTTAGAATATGCTGAAAAAGAAATACCCTTAGATAAAAACCAGAAGGAAGCTTTCTGTGAAACTGCTCTGTGTCATTTGAATTCCACTCACATAGTTAAGCTTCTGTTTTCACTGAGCAGTATTCTAACACTTTTTTAGTTTAGTGAACTAAGGGATACTTGGGAGTGCTTTGAGGATTAGGGTGAAAATGGAAATATCTCAGATAAAAACTGAAGAGAAGATTTCTGAGGAGCAGCTTTGTGACGTGTGCATTCCAATCACAGAGTTATACTTTTCTCCTCATAGAGGATTGGGGAATCACTTTTGGAGAAAAAGCTACCAGGGGACATTCGGGAGTATAGGAACGGCTATGGTGAAAAAGGAAATATCCTCACACAAAAACTGGAATGAAGCTTTCAATGAAACTGCTTTGTGATAGATATGTTTATTCATCTCACGTAGATAAAACTTTCTTTCTCTTACCCTGTTTTGAAACGCCGTCATGGACAGATTTGCGAAGGGACATTCTGGAGCACATTCAGGCCTATGTTGAAATAGGAAATATCTTCAGATAGAAACTGGAGAGAAAATTTCCGAGGAGCTGCTTTGTGACCTCTGCATTCCACTCACAGTGTTATACTTTTCTCCTCATAGAGGATTGGAGAATCCCTTTTGGAGAAAAAGCTACCAGGGGACAGTCAGGAGTATAGGGACAGCTACAGTGAAAAAGGAAATATCCTCAGGTAAAAAGTGAAAAGAAGCTTTCTCTGTAAATGCTTTGTGATAGATATGTTTACTCATCTCACATAGATAAAACTTTCCTTATATTACGCAGTCTGGAAACTCCATCATGGAAGGATCCGTGAATTGACATTTGGGAGCAAATTCAGGCCTATGGTGAAAAAGGAAATATCTTCGGATATAAACCAGAGACAAGCTTTCTGAGAAACTGCTTTGTGATGTGTGCATTCCACTCAGGGAGTTATATGTCTTTTCTCATAAGGCATTGTTTGAACACTGTTCCTGTAAAACCGAAAAAGTGATATTTTGGAGTGCATTGAAGACTATGGTGAAAAGTGAAATATCCCAAAATAAAACCCAGAAAGAAGAGTTTCAAAAACTGCTCTCTGATATGTGCATTCATTTCACAGAGTTAAAGCTTACTCTATGTTGCCCATTTTGGAAACTCTGTCTTTGAGGAATCTGTGAAGGGATATTTAGTGGCCTACGGAGGCTTGGGGTGAGCAAAGAAACGCCATCCGATGAAAACTGGAGAGAAGCTTTCTCAGAAACTGCATTGTGATGTGTGTATTCATCTCATAGAGTTATACCAGTCTTTGCATTGAGCACTTTGAAATCACTGCTTCCATGAAATCTGAAGAAGAATATTTGGGAATGCTCCTTGGAATATGGAGAAAGAAATACCCTCAGGTAAAATTCAGATGAAATCTTACTGTGAAACTGCTCTGTGTCTTCTAATTTCCTCTCACTCAGTTAAGCCTCTCTTTCCATTGAGGAGTGTTCTAACACTGTTTATGTTTAGCATTTGAAGGGATTTTCGGGAGCACTTTGAGATTTATGGTGAAAAAGGAAATATTCTCAGACCGAAACTGGCGAGAAGCTTTCCTAGGTACTGCTTTGTGATGTGAGTATTCCACTTACAGTATTATACCTCTGTTCTCATACAGCATGGGTGAAACCCTTTTGGAGAAAAAGGTACCAAGTGATATTCGGGAGCATGTTGATGCCTATGGTGAAATGGGAAATAGCCTCAGACAAAAACTGGAAAGAAGCTTTCTATGAAACTGCTCTATGATATGTGTATTCACCTCACATAGATAAAACTTTCTTTACATTATGCAGCTTGGAAACTCTGTCATGGACGGATTCACGAAGGGGTATTCAGAGGCATATTCAGGACTATGGTGAAAAAGGAAATATCTTCAGATAAAAACTGGAAAGAAGCTTTCTGTGAATCTGCTTTTTGCTATGTTTATTCATCTCACATAGATAAAGCTTTATTTACATTACGCAGTTTGGAAACTCCGTCATGGATGGATCTGCGAAGGGATATTCAGGATCACATTCGGACCTATGGTGAAAAATGAAATATCTTCAGATAAAAACTGGAGAGAAGCTTTCTGAGAAACTGCTTGGTGATGTATGCATTTCACTCAGGGGGTTATACCTTTCTTGTCATAAGGCACTGTTTGAACACTGTTCCTGTAAAACTAAAAAGGTGATATTCAGAACACGTTGAAGACTATGGCAGAAAGTGAAATGTCACCCAATAAAACCCGGAAAGAAGCATTCCAAGAAACTGCTCTCTGACATATCCATTCATTGCACAGAATTAAAGCGTACTCTACATTTCCCAAGTTGGAAAGTCTGTCTTTGAGGATTCTGCGAAGGGATATTAAATGGCAACTGGAGGCCTGCAGTGAGCAATGAAATGTCTTCCTTTGAAAATTGGATAGGTCTCTGAGCAACACTTTTGGAATGTTTGTATTCATCTCATAGAGTTAAATCATTCTTTGGATTGACCAGTTTGAAATCATTGTTTCTGTGGAATCTGACAAAGGACATTTGGGAACGCTCTTTAGAATATCTTGTAAAAGAAATAACCTCAGATAGAAACCAGAAGGAAGCTTTCTGTGAAACTGCTCTGTGTCACGTGAATTCCGCTCACACAGTTAAGTTTCTCTTTTCATTGAGCAGTATTCTAACACTGTTTTTCTTTAGTCTGCGAAGGGATATTCTTGAGCACTTTGAGGCTTATGGTGAAAAAGGAGATACCTTCAGATAAAAACTGCAGAGAAGCTTTCTAAGAAACTGCTTGGTGATGTGTGTATTCCACTCAGGGAGTTAGACCTTTCTTCTTATAAGGCACTGTTTGAACACTCTTCCTGTAAAACTAAAGAAGTGATATTCAGAGCACATTGAAGACTATGATGAAAAGTGAAATGTCATCAATTAAAACCCAGAAGGAAGCATTCCAAGAAGCTGTTCTCTGACATGTCCGTTCATTTCACAGAATTAAAGCTTAGTCTACATTTCCCAGTTTGGAAAGTCTGTCTTTGAGGATTCTGTGAAGGGCTATTAAGTGGCAACCTGAGGCTTGTGGCGAGCAACAAAATGTCTTAGGTTGAAAATTGCAGAGAAGGTTTCTGAACAACTCTTTGGTGATGTTCGTATTCATCTCCTAAGTTAAATCATTCTTTTGATTGAGCAGTTTGAAATCATGGTTTCTTTGGAATCTGAGAAACCACATTTTGGAATGCTTTTTAGAATATCCTGAAATAAAAATAACCTCAAATAGAAACCAGAAGGAAGCTTACAATGAAAGAGGAAATATCTTCAGATAGAAACTGGAGAAAAGCTGTCCGAGGAGCTGCTTTGTGGCATGTGCATTCCGGTCACAGTTATAGCTTTCTTCCATAGAGCATTGGGGAATTCCTTTCGAAAAATAAGCTACCAAGTGACATTCCGGAGTATATGGACGGCTACGGTGAAAAAGGAAATATCCTCAGACAAAAACTGGAAAGAAGCTTTCTGTGAAACTGCTTTGTGATAGATATGTTTATTCATTTCACATAGATAAATCTTTCTTTCTATTACAGTTTTGAAACGTCATCATAGATGGATTCGTGAAGGGACATTCGGGAGCTCATTCAGGCCTATGGTGAAAAAGGAAATATCTTCAGTTAAAAAATGGAGAGAAGCTTTCTGAGAAACTGCTTTGTGATGTGTGTATTCCACTCACGGTGTTATACATCTTTTCTCATAAGGCAGTGTTTGAAAACTGTTCCTGTAGAACCGAAAATGTGATATTTTGGAGCACTTTGAAGATTATGGCAAAAAGTGAAATATCCTCAAATAAAACACAGAGAGAAGCATTCCAAGAAACTGCTCTCTGATATGTGCATTCATTTCACAGGATTAAAGCTTACTCTACGTTGCCCAGTTTGGAAATTCTGTCTTTGAGGAATCTGTGAAGGGATATTAAGTGGTGTCCAGAGGCTTCTGATGAGTAAGGAGACGTCTTCCGATGAAAACTGGAGAGAAGGTTTGTGAGCAACTGCTTTGTGATGTGTGTATTTGTCTCATAGAGTTAAACTATTCTTTGGATTGAGCAGTTTGAAATCACTGTTTTTGTGGAATCTGAGGAAGGACATTTGGGAACGCTCTTTAGAATATGGAGAAATAAGTATCCTCAAGTAAAATCCAGAAGGAAGGTTTCTGTGAAACTGCTCTGTGTCGTCTTAATTCCTTCCACTCAGTTAAGCCTCTCTTTTCATTGAGCAGTTTTCTAACCATGTTTATGTTTAACGTGTGAAGGGATATTTGGGAGCACCCTGAGGCTTACATTGAAAAAGGAAATATGTTCAGAACAAAACTGGAGAGATGCTTTCCGAGTAGCTGCTTTGTGACGTGTGCATTCCACTCACAGTGTTATATCGCTCTTCTCATACAGCATTGGGGAAATCCTTTGGGAGAAAAAGGTGTCAAGTGATATTCTAGAGCATGTTGATGCTTAGGGTGAAAAGGGAAATAGCCTCAGACAAAAACTGGAAAGAAGTTTTCTGTGAAACTGCTTGGTGATATGTATATTCATGTCGCATAGTTAAAGCTTTCTTTACGTTATGCAGCTTGGAAACTGTCATGGACGAATCCGTGAAGGGACATTTGGGAGCTAATCAGGACTATGGTGAAAAAGGAAATATATTCAAATAAAAACTCAAAGAAGCTTTCTGTGAATCTGCTTTTGACTATGTTTATTCATCTCACGTAGAGAAATCTTTCTTTACATTAAGCAGCTTGGAAACTCTGTCATGGACAGATCCGCGAATGGCATTTGGGAGCACATTCAGGACTATGGTAAAAGGGGAAATATCTTCAGATAAAAACCAGAAGGAAGGTTTCTGTGAAATTGCTCTGTGTTGTGTGAATTTCACTCGCACAGTTAAGCTTCCATTTTCATTGAGACATATTCTAACACTGCGTATGTTTAGCATGCAAAGGGATTTTCCAGAGTGTTTTGAGGCTTATGGTGAAAAAGGAAATATGTACAGATAGAAAGTGGAGAGAGTGTTTCTGAGGAACTGCTTTGTGACGTGTGCATTACACTTACAGTGTCAAACCTCTCTTCTCATACAGCATCAGGGAAACCCCTTTGGGGAAAAATTTACCAAGGGATATCTGGGAGCGTATTTATCCCTATTGTGAAAAGGGAAATAGCCTCCGATAAAAACAGGAAAGAAGCATTCTGTGAAACAGCTCTGTGATATATGTATTCATTTCACATACATGAAGCTTCCTTTACAGTACACAGCTTGGAAACTCTTCCATGGAAGGCTCCGCGAAGGTACATTTGGGAGCACATTCAGGACTATGGTGAAAAAGAAAATAATTTCAGATGAAAACTGGAAAGAAGCTTTCTGTGACTCTGCTTTTTTCTGTGCTTATTCACCTCACATAGATAAAGCTTTCTTTACATTATGCAGCTTGGAAACTCTGTCATGGACGTATCCCTGAAGGGATATTCGAGAGCACATTCAGGACTCTGGTGAAAATGGAAATATCTTCACACAAAAGCTGGAGAGAAGCTTTCTGAGAAAATTCTTTGTGAGGTGTGCCTTCCACTCAGGGAGTTATACCTCTTTTCTCATAAGGCAGTGTTTGAACACTGTTCTTGTAAAACTGAAAAAGTGATATTACGGAGCACATTGAACACTATGTCGAAAAGTGAAATATCCTCAAATAAAACCCAGAAAGAAATCAAGGGTATTCAGTTAGGAAAAGAAGAAGTCAAATTGTCCCTCTTTGCAGATGACACGATTGTATATTTAGAAAACCTCATTGTCTCAGCCCAAAATCTCCTTAAGCTGATAAGCAACTTCAGCAAAGTCTCAGGATACAAAATTAATGTGCAAAAATCACAAGCATTCTTATACACCAGTAACAGACAAACAGAGAGCCAAATCATGAATTAACTTCCATTCACAATTGCTTCAAAGAGAATCAAATACCTAGGAATCCAACTTACAAGGGATGTAAAGGACCTCTTCAAGGAAAACTACAAACCACTGCTCAGTGAAATAAAAGAGGACACAAACAAATGGAAGAACATACCATGCTCATGGATACGAAGAATTAATATCGTGAAAATGGCCATACTGCCCAAGGTTATTTATAGATTCAGTGCCATCCCCATCAAGCTACCAATGTGTTTCTTCACAGAATTGGAAAAAACTGCTTTAAAGTTCATATGGAACCAAAAAAGAGCCCGCATCTCCAAGACAATCCTAAGTCAAAAGAACAAAGCTGGAGGCATCATGCTACCTGACTTCAAACTATATTACAAGGCTACAGTAACCAAAACAGCATGGTACTGGTACCAAAACAGAGATATAGACCAATGGAACAGAACAGAGTCCTCAGAAATAATACCACACATCTACAGCCATCTGATCTTTGACAAACCTGAGAGAAACAAGAAATGGGGAAAGGATTCCCTATTTAATAAATGGTGCTGGGAAAATTGGCTAGCCATAAGTAGAAAGCTGAAACTGGATCCTTTCCTTACTCCTTATACAAAAATTAATTCAATATGGATTAGAGACTTAAATGTTAGACCTAATACCATAAAAACCCTAGAGGAAAACCTAGGTGGTACCATTCAGGACATAGGCATGGGCAAAGACTTCATGTCTAAAACACCAAAAGCAACAGCAACAAAAGCCAAAATTGACAAATGGGATCTCATTAAACTAAAGAACTTCTGCACAGCAAAAGAAACTACCATCAGAGTGAACAGGGAACCTACAGAATGGGAGAAAATTTTTGCAATCTACTCGTCTGACAAAGGGCTAATATCCAGAACCTACAAAGAACTCAAACAAATTTACAAGAAAAAAACAAACAACCCCATCAAAAAGTGGGCAAAGGATATGAACAGACATTTCTCAAAAGAAGACATTCATACAGCCAACAGACACATAAAAAATGCTCATGATCACTGGCCATCAGAGAAATGCAAATCAAAACCACAATGAGATACCATCTCACACCAGTTAGAATGGCAATCATTAAAAAGTCAGGAAACAACAGGTGCTGGAGAGGATGTGGAGAAATAGGAACACTTTTACAGTGTTGGTGGGATTGTAAACTAGTTCAACCATTATGGAAAACAGTATGGCGATTCCTCAAGGATCTAGAACTAGATGTACCATATGACCCAGCCATCCCATTACTGGGTATATACCCAAAGGATTATAAATCATGCTGCTATAAAGACACATGCACACGTATGTTTATTGCGGCACTATTCACAATAGTAAAGACTTGGAATCAACCCAAATGTCCATCAGTGACAGACTGGATTAAGAAATTGTGGCACGTACACACCATGGAATACTATGCAGCCATAAAAAAGGATGAGTTTGTGTCCTTTGTAGGGACATGGATACAGCTGGAAACCATCATTCTTAGCAAACTATCACAAGAACAGAAAATCAAACACCGCATGTTCTCAGTCATAGGTGGGAACTGAACAATGAGATCACTTGGACTCGGGAAGGGGAACATCACACACCAGGGCCTATCATGGGCAGGGGGGAGGGGGAGGGGGGAGGGATTGCATTGGGAGTTATACCTGATGTAAATGACGAGTTGATGGGTGCTGACGAGTTGATGGGTGCAGCACAACAACATGGCACAAGTATACATATGTAACAAACCTGCACGTTATGCACATGTACCCTAGAACTTAAAGTATGATAATAATAATAAAAAGAAGAAGATTATGTGAGCAAAAGACGAAGCAGTCTGATGGGGAAAAACAACCCAGTCTGAATTCATAACATAAAATGTTAGCTATTAATAACAACAAGAACTACTATTTAAAAACAGATGCAAGACTCAGCCTTAAAATAAGCAGCAATAATTATATTGCTATTTACAAAGTATATGTATTTGATTGTCACTAGAAATTTTGCTTATCTTAGCAGGAAAGTATTATATATATGTAAAATAAAATATTATCATTTTCTACTTAAATTAAAAACCTCAAAGTTAATTGGGAATATAAACATATCTTCTGGGAATAGAATTAGAGTCATAAGTATTGCTCCATATTCTAGATACATTTGTAATTTACTAAGCACATATACACACATACATGCACCAACTTTACAATGGAGCAAGTCATTGACCAAATATTTCTAAATATAGATTATATTTTCAAGCATCAAGTTTAACTTAAATGTAACCACACCTATCCTTGAAATACATTTTTATACTAAATTAGATTCTGACTCTCAGAGAATTTTCTGTATCAAATGCATGCATATGTAACACATTGCAAAAGAATAGACTTACCTTTTAAGGAGAAACCAAAATCCAGAATGCTGTGTCTACTCTATTGCTTATAATTCACAAAGCATGCTAAAAACCAATAAGTAAAACTCAAAACCTGGATTATCCTACTGAGAAAGAACTGGATGGCTACAAACAATCAGAAATATCCATACCATATGAACATCAAATTGATGTTCAGAGAAGATAATACACATATAAGAAATGATGTGATTCTACTTAGTCATAATTAAAAACACTGCAGGAATCATCCATAAAAGGTATGTGGTAACAAGGTTTGTGGTAACATGAGATGGCTCGCTTGGAGAACTATCATAAATCAGGTTTGGCATTTGGCCTTGTGTTGATCACCAAGTCTGTTCTAGGTTGTTATTGCACACTGTAAGTACTGAGTTGCAGCAATGATAGAAGCCAGTTTCCATATTAGTGCTAATTGACCATTGGTTTGGGATGTACCCTGGATCCCATTAAAAAACGACCTTATATGGACCACTGGATTCATATCATCAAAAAATTTTACTTTTTTTGCTGATCTCATCCGCTTGAGCATGCATGCACACACATACACAAAGCAGGAAGCTTGCCAAAACACCCTAAAATAATACTCCTAATTAAAGTAAGTCACCTTTATCATTTAATATACAAACTGTTTCTTTTACAAGGTATATCAAAAAGAGATTATATAATAAATATCAAAGTGAATTTTCTTATTCTGAGCTCAGATGGTACTTTGGGATCTTATGTTGGCATTGTAGATGGTGTGGAATGTGTGTGTTTGATCTTTTTATATCTTTGGATCTTTGGATAATTTACAGTTATTGATGCTGACAAACCACAAAATAATGTGAAAATATCAACTTCAGGACTAAGCTAATTCGGTTTGGTCTCATTTTCATTTTTACTTTTTAAATGCACTCTAATGTATTTTTCCCAATATTGAACTTAAATTTATATTAAAATGTTGAGTTTCATTTCTTTAAGTTACATAGCCTAAGAATGTAGTGGTATATATATGTTTTATATCTAATGATGACTCTGAAAACTCGCTGCTATTCCAAATCAGATGTCTTATGGAAACGTCTTTTTCATACATATGTTGTATATTAAATGACAAATTTCTAAAAAAAAAAAAAAAAAAAAAAAAAGAAGCATTCCAAGAAACTTCTCTCTGATATGTGCATTCATGTAACAGAGTTAAAGCTTACTGTACGCTGCCCAGTTTGGAAACTCTCTCTTTGGGAATCTGTGAAGGGATATTAAGTGGCACCTGGAAGCTTGTGGTGAACAAGGAAACGACTTCCAATAAAAACTGGAGAGACGTTTCTGAGCAACTGCTTTGTGATGTGTGCATTCGTCTCATAGAGTTCAACTATTCTATGGATTGAACAGTCTGAAATCACTGTTTTTGTGGAATCTGAGGAAGGACATTTGGAAACGCTCCTTAGAATATGGAGAAAGAAATATCCTCAAGTAAAATCCAGAAGGAAGGTTTCTGGGAAACTGCTCTGTGTCATCTTAATTCCTCTCAATCAGTTAAGTCTCTCTTTTCTTTGAGCAGTTTTCTAACCCTGTTTATGTTTAGTGTGTGAAGTGATATTCAGGAGCGCTTTGAGTCTTATGGTGAAAAAGGAAATATGCTCAGACCGAAACTGGAGAGAAGCATTACGAGGAACTGCTTTGTGACGTGTGCATTCCACTCACAGTGTTATAGCTCTCTTCTCATACAACATCGGGGAAACTCTTTTGTAGAAAAAGGAGCCAAGTGATATTCGGGAGCATGTTGATGTCCATGGTGAAAAGGGAAATAGCCTAAGACAAAAACTGGAAATAAGCTTTCTATGAAACTGCTCTGTGATATATGTATTCATCTTACATAGATCAAGATTTCTTTACATAACGCAGCTTGGAAACTCTGTCATGGACGGATCCACGAAGGGACATTCGGGAGCACATTCAGGACTATGGTGAAAAAGGCAATTTCTTCAGATAAAAACTGAAAAGAAGCCCTCTGTGAATCTGCTTTTTGCTATGCTTAATCATCTCACATAGATAACACTTTCTTATGTTACACAGCTTGGAAACTCCATCATGGATGGATCCGCGAAGGGATATTCAGAATCACATTCAGGTCTATGGTGAAAAAGGAAATATCGTCAGATAAAAACTGGAGAGAAGATTTCTGAGAAACTGCTTGGTGATGTGTGCATTCCACTCAGGGAGTTATACCTTTCTTCTCATAAGGCACTGTTTGAACACTGTTCCTGTAAAAGTAAAAAAAGTGATATTCGGAACACATTGAAGACTATGGCGAAAAGTGAAATGTTGTCAAATAAAAACCAGAAAGAAGCAATCCAAGAAACTGGTCTCTGACATGTGCTTTCATTTTCCAGTTTGGAAAGCTTGTCTTTGAGTATTCTGTGAAGGGATAATAAGTAGTGACCAGAGGACTGTGTTGAGCAAGGAAATGTCTTCCGTTGAAAACTGAAGAGAAACTTTCTCAGCAACTGCTTTGTGATGTGTGTATTCATCTCATAGAGTTAAATCATTCCTGGAATTGAGCAGTTTGAAATTACTCTTTCTGTGGAACCTGAGAAAGGACATTTGAGAATGCTCTTAAGAATGTGCTGAAAAATAAATGCCCTCTGATAAAAACAGAAGGGAGCTTTCTGTGAAACCGCTCTGTGCCATGTGAATTCCACTTGAAGTTACACTTCTGTTTTCATTGAGCAGTATTCTACCACTGTTTTAGCTTAGTCAGCTAAGGGATACTAGGGAGTGCTTTGAGGCTTATGGTGAAAACGGAAATATCTTCAGATAGAAACAGTAGAGAAGATTTCCGAGGAGCTGCTTTGTGACGTGTGCATTGCACTCACAGAATTATCCCTTTCTTCTCATAGAGATTTCTGGAATCCCTTTTGGAGAAAAAGTTAACAGGGAAATTCTGGAGTATAGGGATGACTATGGTGAAAAATGAAATATCTTCAGACAAAAACTGGAAAGAAGCTTTCTGTGAAACTGCTTTGTGATAGATATGTTTATTCATCTCACATAGATGAAACTTTCTTTCTATTATGCTGTTTTGAAATTGCATCAATGACAGATTCGTGAAGGGACATTCAGGAGCACATTAAGGCCTATGGTGAAATAGAAAATGTCTTCAGATAAAAACTGGATAAAAGCTTTCTGAGAAACTGCTTTGTGATATGTGCATTCCACTCAGGGAGTTATACCTCTTTTCTCATAAGGCAGTGTTTGAACACTGTTCTTGTAAAACCGAAAAAGTGATATTACAGAACGCATTGAACACTATGGTGAAAAGTGAAATATCCTCAAGTAAAACCCAGAAAAACCGAAAAGTGATATTAGGGAGTGCATTGAACACTATGGCGAAAAGTGAAGTATCCTCAAATAAAACCCAGAAAGAAGCCTTCCAAGAACCTGTTCTCTGATATGTGCATTGACTTCACAGAGTTAAAGCTTACTCTACGTTGCCCAGTTTGGAAACTCTGTCTTTGAGGAATCTGTGAAGGGATATTAAGTGGCCCCCTGAGGCTTGTGGTGAACAGGGAAACGACTTCTGATGAAAACTGGAGAGAAGTTTCTGAGCAACTGCTTTGTGATTGTGTATTCATCTGATAGAGTTAAATCATTCTTTGGACCTATCACTATGAAATCACTTTTTTTGTGAAATCTGAGGATGGACATTTGTGAACGCTCCTTAGAATATGGAGGAGGAAATATCCTCAGGTAAAATCGAGAAGGAAGCTTTCCGTGAAACTGCTCTGTGTCGTCTTAATTCCTCTCTCTAAGTTAAGCCTCTCTTTTCATTGAGCAGTTTTCTAACACTGTTTATGTTTAGTATGTGAAGGGACATTTGGGAGCACTTTGAGGCTTACGGTGAAAAAGGAAATATGTTCAGACGGAAACTGGAGAGCTTTCCGAGGAACAACTTTGTGACATGTGCATTCCACTCACAGAGTTATACTTTTCTTTTCATAGAGGATTGGGGAAACCCTTTTGGAGAAAAAAGTGCCAAGTGGTATTCGGGAGCAGGTTGATGCCCACGGTGAAAAGGGAAATAGCCTCAGACAAAAACAGGAAAGAAGATTTCTATGAAACTGCTCTGTGATATGTGTATTTATCTCACATAGGTCAAGATTTCTTTACATTACGCAGCATGGGAACTCTGTAATGGACAGATCCATGAAGGGACATTTGGGAGCACATTCAGGACTACGGTGAAAAAGTTAATATCTTCAGATAAATACTGAAAGGAAGCTTTCTGTGAATCTGCTTTTTGCTATGTTTAATCATCTCACATAGATAACGATTACTTTACATTATGCAGCTTGGAAAGTCCGTCATGGATGGATCCGCAAAAGGATATTCAGAATTACATTCTGGTCTCTGGTGAAAAAGGAAATATCGTCAGATAAAAACTGGAGAGAAGTTTTCTGAGAAATTGCTTAGTGATGTGTGGATTCCACTCAGGGAGTTCTACCTTTCTTCTCACAAGACACTGTTTGAACACTGTTCCTGTAAAACTAAAATAGTGATATTCGGAGCACATTGAAGACTATGGGAAAAAGTGGAATGTCATAAAATAAAACCCAGAAAGAAGCATTCCAAGAAACTGCTCTCTGACATGTCCATTCATTTCACAGAGTTAAAGCTTACTCTACATTTTCCAGTTTGCAAAATCTGTCTTTGAGGATTCTGTGAAGGGACATTAAATGGCAACCGGAGGCCTGTGACAAGTAAGGAAATGTCTTCCATTGAAAATTGGAAAGAAGCTTTCTGAGCAACTCTTTGTGATGTTTGTATTCATATCATAGAGGTAAATCATTCTTTGGATTGAGTAGTTTGAAATCACTGTTTCTGTGGAATCTGAGAAAGGACATTTGGGAACGGTCTTCAGAATATCCTGAAAAAGAAATAACCTCAGATAGAAACCAGAAGGAAGCTTTCTGTGAAACTGCTCTGTGTCGCTTGAATTCCACTCACACAAATAAGCTTCTCTTTTCATTGAGCAGTATTGTAACACTGTTTTTGATTAGTCTGTGAAGGAATATTCGGGAGTGTTTTGAGGCTTAAGGTGAAAAGGGAAATATCTTCAGATAGAAACAGGAGAGAGCTTCCCGAAGAGGTGCTTTGTGCATGTGCATTCCACTCACAGAATTATATCTTTCTTCTCATAGAGCATTGGGGAATTCCTTTTGGAGAACAAGCTACCAGGGGACAATTGGGACTATATGGATGGCTATGATGAAAAAGAAAATATCCTCAGACATAAAATGGAAAGGTGATTTCTGTGAAACTGCTTTGTGATAGATATATTTATTCATCTCACATAGGTAAAACTTCCCTTATGTTACACAGTTTGGAAATTCCATCATGGACGAATCCATGAAGGGACATTCTGGAGCACATTCAGGCCTACGGTGAAAAAGGGGATATCTTCAGATAAAAACTGGATAGAAGCTTTCTAGAAACAGCTTTGTGATGTGTGCATTCCACTCAGGGAGTTATACCTCTTTCTCATAAGGCAGTGTTTGAAAACTGTTCCTGTAAAACCGAAAAAGTAATATTTCAGAGCACATGGAAGACTATGGCGAAAAGTGAAATATCCTGAAGTAAAACCCAGAATGAAGCGTTCCAAGAAACTCCTCTCTGACATACACATTCATTTCGGAGACTTAAAGCTTACACTACATTTCCCAGTTTGGAAAGTCTGTGTTTGGGGATTCTACGAATGGATATTAAGTGGCAACCGGAGACCTGTGGCGAGCAAGGAAATGTCTACCATTGAAACCTGGAAAGAAGCTTTCTGAGCAACTGCTTTGTGATGTGTGTATTCATCTCATAGAGTTAAATCATTCTTTGGAATGAGCTGTTTGAAATCACTCTTTCTGGGGAACCTGAGAAAGGACATTTGGGAACACTCTTAAGAATGTGCAGAAAAAGAAATACCCTCCAATAAAAACCAGAAGGAAGCTTTCTGTGAAACTGCTCTGTGTTATGTAAATTCCACTCTCACAGTTAAGCTTCCACTTTCATTGAGAAGAATTCTAACAGTGTTTTACTTTAGTCTGCTACGGGATACTCGGGAGTGCTTTGAGGCTTATGGTGAAAACAGTAATGTGTTCACACCGAAACTGGAGAGTAGCTTTCCGAGGAACTGCTTTGTGACGTGTGCATTCCAATCACAGTATTATACCTCTCTTCTCATACAGCATCAGGGAAACCCGTTTGAAGAAAAAGGTACCAAGTGATATTCGGGAGTATGTTGATGCCTATGGTGAAAAGAGAAATAGCCTCAGACAAAAACTAGAAAGAAGTTTTCTATGAAACTACTGTGTGATATGTGTATTCTTCTCACATAGATAAACCTTCTTTCCAATACACAGCTTGAAAACTGTCATGTGCGGATCCACGAAGGGACATTTGGGAGCACTTTCAGGATTATGGTGATAAAAGAAATATCTTCATATAAAAACTGAAAGAAGCTTTCTGTGAATCTACTTTTTGCTATGTTTATTCATCTCACATAGATAAGGCTTTCTTTACATTGTGCAGCTTGGAAACTCCGTCATGGATGGATCCATGAAGGGATATTCGGTATCATGTTGGGGCCTATGGTGAAAAAGGAAATATCGTCAGATAAAAACTGGAGAGAAACAGTCTGAGATAGTGCCTGGTGATGGGTGCATTCCACTCAGGGAGTTATAACTTTCCTCTCATAAGGCACTGTTTGAACACTGTTCCTGTAAAACTAAAAAAGTGATATTCGGAGCACATGAAGACTATGACGAAAAGTGAAATGTCATCAAATAAAGCCCAGAAAGAAGCATTCCAAGAAACTGCTCTCTGACATGTTCATTCATTTCACAGAGTTAAAGCTTACTCTACATTTTCCAGTTTGGAAAGTCTCTCTATGAGGATTCTGCGAAGGGATATTAAGTGGTAATCAGAGGCCTGTGGCGAACAAGGAAATGTCTTCCATTGAAAATTGGATAGAAGCTTTCTGAGCAACTGCTTTGTGATGTGTGTATTCATCTCATAGAGTTAAATCATTCTTTGGATTGAGCAGTTTGAAATAAATCTTTCTGTAGAACCTGAGAAAGGACATTTGGGAACGCTCTTTAGAATATACTGAAAAAGAAATACCCTCCAATAAAAACGAGAAGGAAGCTTCTGTGAAACTGCTCTGTGGCACGTGAATTCCACTTGCACAGTTAAGCTTCTGTTTTCATTGAGCAGTATTCTAACACTGTTTATGTTTAGTCTGCAAAGGGATATTCAGTAGCACTTTGAGGGTTATGGTGAAGAAGGACATATCTTCAGATAAAAACTGGAGAGAAGCTTTCCGAGAAGCTGCTTTGTGACATGTGCTCACAGAGTTATAGCTTTCTCCTCAGAGGATTGGGGAATCCCTTTTGGAGAAAAAGCTACCAAGGGATATTCAGGAGTATATAGATGGCTATGGTGAAAAGGAAATATCCTCAGACAAAAATTGGAAAGAAACTTTCTGTGAAACTGCTTTTGGATAGATATGTTTATTCATCTCACATAGATAAAACTTTCTTTATATTACGCAGTTTGGAAACTGCATCATGGATGGATCCACGAAGGGACATTCGGGAGCACATTCAGGACTGTGGTGAAAAAGGTAATATCTTCAGATAAAAACTGGAAAGAAGCTTTCTGTGAATCTTCTCTTTTCTATGTGCACACATCTCACATAGATAAAGTTTTCTTTACATTACGTAGCTTGGAAACACCGTCATGGACGAATCCGCAAAGTTACATTCAGGAGCACATTCAGGACTATGGTGAAAAAAGAAATATATTCTGATAAAAACTGGAGAGTAGTTTCTGAGAAACTGCTTTGTGATGTGTGCATTCCACTGGGTAGTTATACCTTTTTTTTCATAAGGTAGTGTTTGAACACTGTTCCTGTAAAACTGAAAAAGTGATATTTCGGAGTGCATTGAGGACTATGGAGAAAAGTGAAATGTCCTTAAAAAAAAAAAAAAAAAAACAAGAAAGAAGCCTTCCACGAAACTACTCTCTGACAATGTGCATTCATTTCACAGAGTTAAAGCTGACACTAAATTGCCCAGTTTGTAAACTCTGTCTTTGAGGAATCTGCCAAAGGATATTAAGTGGTGCCCACAGGCCTGTGGTGAGCAAGGAAACATCTTCCGTTCAAAACTGGAGAGAAGCTTTCTGAGGAACTGCTTTGTGACGTGTGTATTCATCACATAGAGTTAAATCATTCATTGGATAAAGCAGTTTGAAATCACTGTTCCTGTGGAATCTGAGGAGGGATATTTGGGAATGCTTTTTACAATATGGAGAAAGAAATATCCTCACATAAAAACCAGAAGGTAGCTTTCTGTAAAACTGCTATGTGTCATGTGAATTCCTCTCACTCAGTTAGGCTTCGCTTTTCATTGAGCAGTTTTCTAGTACTGTTTATGTTTAGCGTGCAAAGGGATTTTCGGGAGCGCTTTGAGGCTTATGGTGAAAAAGGAAATATCTTCAGATAGAAAATGGAGAGAAGCTTTCCCAGGAACTGCTTTGTGACGTGTGCATTCCACTCACAGTGTTATACCTCTCTTCTCATACAGCATCAGGGAAACCCCTTTGGGGAAAAATTTACCAAGGGTATCTGGGATATATTGATGCCTATGGTGAAAAGGGAAATAGCCTCAGACAGAAACAGGAATGAAGCTTTCTGTGAAACTGCTCTGTGATATGTGCATTCATGTCACATAGATAAAGTTTTCTTTATATTACACAGCTTGGAAATTGTCATGGACAGATCCGTGAAGGGACATTCTGGAGCACATTCAGGACTCTGGTGAAAAAGGAAATATATTCAGATAAAAACTGGATAGAAGCTTTCTGTGAGTCTGATTTTTGCTATGTTTATTCATTTCTCACAGATAAAGCTTTCCTTACATTATGTAGCTTTCAAATTCCGTCATGGACGGATCCGCGAAGGGATATTTGGGATCACATACTGGACTATGGAGAAAAAGGAAATAACTTCAGATAAAAAAAGGAGAGAAGCTTTCTGAGGAACTGCTTTCTGATGTGTACATTCCACTTAGGGAGTTATACCTCCTTTCTCATAAGGCAGTGTTTGAACACTGTTCCTGTAAAACCGAAAAAAGTGATATTTTGGAGTGCATTGAATAATATGGAGAAAACTGAAATATCCTCAAATAAAATACAGAAAGAAGTGTTCCAAGAAACTTCTCTCTGATATATGCATTCATTATACAGAGTTAAATCTTACTCTACGTTGCTCAGTTTGGAAACTCTGTCTTTGACAAATCTGCAAGGGGATATTAAGTGGTGCCCTGAGGCCTGTGGTGAACAAGGAAATCTCTTCCATTGAAAACTGTAGAGAAGCCTTCTGAGAAACTGCCTGTGATGGGTGTTTTCATCTCATAGAGTTAAATCATTCTTTGGATTGAGCAGTTTGAAATCACTCTTTCTGTGGAACCTGAGAAAGGACATTTGGAAATGCTCTTCAGAATATGCTGAAAATGAAATACCCTCAGATAAAAACCAGAAGGAAGCATTCTGTGAAATTGCTCTGTGTTGTGTGAATTTTACTCGCACAGTTAAGCTTCTAATTTCATTGAGCAGTATTCTAACACTGTTTATGTTTAGCGTGCCAAGCGATTTTCAGAAGCGCTTTGAGGCTTATGGTGAAAAATTAAATATGTTCAGATATAAACCGGAAAGAAGCTTTCCGAGGAACTACTTTGTGACGTGTGCATTCCACTAACAGTGTTATACCTCTCTTCTCATACAGCATCAGGGAAACCCCTTTGGGGAAAAATTTACCAAGGGGTATCCGGGAGCATATTTATCCCTATTGTGAAAAGGGAAATAGCCTCAGATAAAAACAGGAAAGAAGCATTCTGTGAAACTGCTCTATATGTATTCATCTCACATCGATAAAGCTTCCTTTACAGTACAGAGCTTGGAAACTCTGTCATGGAAAGATCCGCGAAGGGACATTTGGGAGCACATTCAGGACTATGTTGAAAAAGGAAATATTTTCAAATGAAAACTGGAAAGAAGCTTTCTGTGAATCTACTTTTTGCTGTGTTTATTCATCTGACCTAGATAAAGCTTTCTTTGCATTACACAGCTTGGTAACTCTGTCATGGATGGATCCCTGAAGGGACACTCGGGAGCACATTCAGGACTCTGGGTACATGGAAATATCTTCAGGTAAAAACTGGACAGAAGCTTTCTGAGAAACTGCTTTGTGATGTGTGCATTCCACTCAGGGAGTTATAGCTCTTTTCTCATAAGGCAGTGTTTGAACACTGTTCCTGTAAAACCAAAAAAGTGATATTTTGGAGCGCATTGAAGACTATGGCAAAAAGTGAAATATCCTCAAATAAAACCCAGAAAGAAGCATTCCAAGAAACTGCTCTCTGATATGTGCATTCATTTCACAGAGATAAAGCTTATTCTACATTGCCCAGTTTGGCAACTCTATCTTTGAGAAATCTGCGAAGGGATAGTACGTGGCCCCCGGAGGCATTTGGTGAGCATGGAAATGACTTCCGTTGAAAACTGGAGGTAAGCTTTCTGAGCAACTGCTTTGTGATGTGTGTATTCATCTCATAGAGTTAAATCATACTTTGAATTGAGCAGTTTGATGTCACTATTTCTGTGGAATCTGAGGAAGAACATTTGAGAACGCTCTTTAGAATATGGAGAAAGAAATATAATCAGATAAGCAAAAGTAGGAAGCTTTCTGTGAAACTACTATGTGTCGTGTGACTTCTTCTTGCTCAGTTAAACTTCTATTTTCCTTTAGCAATTTTCTAACAGTGTTTATTTTTAGCGTGTGAAGGAATATTCGGGAGTGCTTTGAGGCTTATGGAGAAAAAGGAAATATGATCAGATAGAAACTGGAGAGAAGCTTTCTGAGGAAATGCTTTGTGACGTGTGCATTCCACTCACAGTGTTATACCTCTCTTCTCATACTGCATCTGGGAAACCCTTTTGAAGAAAAAGGTACCAAGACATATTCGGGGGCATATTAATGCCTATGATGAAAAGGAAACTAGCCTCACACAGAAACTGGATAGAAGCTTTCTGTGAAACTGCTCTGTGCTATGTGTATTCATCTCACATAGATAAAGCATTCTTTACATTACGCAGATTGGAAAGTCTGACGTGGATGGATCCACAAAGGGACATTCGGGAGCACATTCAGGACTATGGTGAAAAAGGAAAGATCTTCGGATAAAAACTGGAAAGAAGCTTTCTGTGAAACTGCCATGTGTCGTGTGAATTCCTCTCATTCAGTTAAGCTTCTCTTTTCATGGAGCAGTTTTCTAACACTGTTTATGTTTTGCGTGCAAAGGGATATTCGGGAGCACTTTGAGACTTACCATGAAAAAGGATATATGTTCAGGTAGAAACTGGAGAGAAGCTTTCGGAGAAACTGCTTTGTGATGTGCGCATTCCACTCAAAGAGTTATACCTCTTTTCTCATAAGGCAGTGTTTGAACACTGTTCCTGTAAAACGAAAAAGGGATATTTCAGAGTGCATTGAAAACTATGGCAAAAAGTGATATATCCTCAAATGAAACCCAGAAAGAAGCGTTCCAAGAAACTGTTCTCGGATATGTGCATTCATTTCACAGCGGTAAAGCTTACTCTACATTTCCCATTTTGGAAATTCTGTCTCTCAGAAATCTGCAAAGGGATATTAAGTGGCGCCCAGAGGGCTGTGGTGAGCAGGGAAACGTCTTCCTTTGAAAACTGGAGAGAATCATTCTGAGCAACTGCTTTGTGATGTGTGTATTCATCTCATAGAATTAAATCATACTTTGGATTGAGTTGTTTGAAATCACTGTTTCTGTGGAATTTGAGGAAGGTCATTTGGGAAAACTCATTAGAATATGGAGAAATAATTACCCTCTGATTAAAAAAAAAGAAGGAAGCAATCTGTGAAACTACTATGTGTCATGTGAATACCTCTCGCTCAGTTAAGCTTCTCTTTTCATTGAACAATTTTCTAACACTGTTTAGGTTTAGCATGTGAAGGGATATTCGGGAGTTCTTTGAGGCTTACAGTGAAAAAGGAAACATGTTCACATAGAAAATGTAGAGAAGCTTTCCGAGGAACTGCTTTGTGACGTGGGCATTCCACTCACAGTGTTATACCTCTCTTCTCATGCAGCATCAGGAAAACCTTTTTGGAGAAAAAGGTACCAAGTATTATTCGGGGGCACATTAATGCTTATGGTGAAAAGGGAAATAGCCTCAGACAGAAACTGGAAAGAAGCTTTCTGTGAAACTGCTCTGTGATATGTGTATTCATCTCACATAGATAAAACTTTCTTTACATTATGCATTTTGTAATCTCCGTCATGCAGGGATCTGACAAGGGACATTCAGGAGCAAATTCAGGACTATGGTGAAAAAGGAAATATCTTCAGATAAAAATTGGAAAGAAGTTTTCTGTGAATCTGCTTTTTGCTATCTTTATTCATCTCACATAGATAAAGCTGTCTGTACATTACGAAGCTTGGAAACTCCATCATGGATGTATCCGTGAAGGGATATTGGTGATCACATTCAGGCCTATGGTGAAAAAGGAAATATCATCAGATAAAAACTGCAGAGAAGCTTTCTGAGAAATGCTTGGTGATGTGTGCATTCCACTCAGGGAGTTATACCTTTTTTCTCATAAGGCACTGTTTGAACACAGTTCCTGTAAAACTACAAAAGGGATATTTGGAGCACATTGAAGACTATGGCGAAAAGCAAAATGTCGTCCAATAAAACCCAGAAAGAAGCATTCCAAGAAACTGTTATCTGACATGCCATTCATTTCACAGAGTTAACGCTTTCTCTACATTTTCCAGTTTGGAAAGTCTGTCTTTGAGGATTCTGTGAAGGGATATTAAGTGGCAACCGGAGGCCTGTGGCAAGCAAGGAAATGTTTTAGGTTGCAAATTGCAGAGAAGCTTTCTGAGCAACTCTTTTGTGATGTTTGTGTTCATCTCATAGAGTTAAATCATTCCTTGGATTGAGCAGTTTGAAATCACTGTTTCTGTGGAATCTGAGAAAGGACATTTGAGAACGCTCTTTAGAATATCCTGAAAAAGAAATAACCTCAAATAGAAACCAGAAGGTAGCTTTCTGTGAAACTACTCTGTGTTGCATGAATTCTGCTCACCCAGTTAAGCTTCTCTTTTTCTTGAGCAGTATTCTACCACCGTTTTTGTTTAGTCTGCAAAGCGATATTCGGGAGCGCTTTGAGGCTTACTGTGAAAAAGGAAAATTTTCTGATAGAAACTGGAGAGAAACTTTCTGAGGAGCTGTTTTGTGACTTGTGCATTCCTCTCACAGAATTATAGCTTTCTTCTCATAGAGGATTGGGAAATTCCTATTGGAGAAAAAGCTACCAAGGGACATTCAGGACTATATGGATGGCTATGGTGAAAAAGGAAATAGCCTAAGACAGAAACTGGAAGGAAGCTTTCTATGAAACTGCTCTGTGATATGTGTATTCATCTCACATAGATAAAACTTTCATTACATTACGCTGCTTGGAAACTCTGTCATGGACGGATCCATGAAGAGACATTCAGGAGCACATACAGGACTATGGTGAAAAAGGAAATATCTTCAGATAAAAACTGGAAAGAAGCTTTCTGTGAATCTGTTTTTTGCTATGTTTATTCATCTCACATAGAAAAAGATTTCTTTACATTACGCAGCTTGGTAACTCCGTCATGGATGGATCCACGAAGGGATATTCGGGATCACATTCGGGCCTATGGTGAAAAAGGAAATATCGTCAGATAAAAACTGGCAAGAAGCTTTCTGAGAAACTGCTTCATGATGTGTGCATTCCACTCAGGGAGTTATAACTTTTTTCTCATAAGGCACTGTTTGAACACTGTTGTTGTACAACTAAAAAAGTGATATTCGGAGCAAATTGAAGGCTATAGTGAAAAGTGAAATGCCGTCAAATTAAACCCAGAAAGAAGCATTCCAAGAAACTGCTCTGTGAGATGTACATTAATTTCACAGAGTTAAAGCTTACTCTACATTTCCCAGTTTGGAAAGTCTGTCTCTGAGGATTCTGCGAAGGGATATTAAAGAGTGACTGGAGGCCTCTGGCGACCAAGGAAAGGTTTTCAGTTGAAAACTGGAGATAAGCTTTCTGAGCAACTACTTCGTGATGTGTGTTTTCATCTCATAGAATTAAATCATTCTTTGGACTGAGCAGTCTGAAATCACTCTTACTGTGGAACCTGAGAAAGGACATTTGGGTACGCTGTTAAGAATATGCTGAAAAAGGAATACCCTCCGATTAAAACTAGAAGGAAGCTTTCTGTGTAACTGTTCGGTGTCTCGTGAATTAAACTCACATAGTTAAGCTTCTGTTTTCATTGAGCAATATTCTAACACTGTTTTATTTTAGTCAGCTAGAGGATATTCGGGTGTGCTTTGAGGCTTATGGTGAAAACGGAAATATCTTCAGATAGAAACTGAGGAGAAAATTTCCGAGAGGCTGCTTTGTGACGTGTGTATTCCACTCACAGAGTTATACTTTTCTTCTCATAGAGGATTGTGGAATCCTTTTGGAGAAAAAGCTACCTGGGGACATTCGGGAGTATATGGACGGCTATGTTGAAAAAGGAAATATCCTCAAACATAAACTGAAAAGAAGCTTTTTGTGAAACATCTTTGTGATAGATATGCTTATACATCTCACATAGATACAACTTTCTTTCTATTATGCAATTTGGAATCTCTGTCATGGACGGATTCACGAAGGGACATTCGGTAGCACATTCAGGTCTATAGTGAAAAAGGAAATATCTTCAGATAAAAACTGGAGAGAAGCTTTCTGAGACACCACTTGGTGATGTGTGCATTCCACTTAGGGCATTATACACCTTTTCTCATAAGGCAGTGTTTGAACACTGTTCCTGTAAAACCAAAAAGTGATATTTCGGAGCACATTGAAGACTACGGCGAAAAGTGAAATATCCTCAAATAAAACACAGAGAGAAGCGTTCCAAGGAACTGCTCTCCGATATGTGCATTCATTTCACAGAGTTAAAGCTTACTCTACGTTGTCCATTTTGGAAACTCTGTCTTTGAGGAATCTGTGAATGGATATCAAGTGGCGCCCAGAGACTTGTGATGAGCAAGGAAACGTCTTCCGATGAAAACTGGAGACAAGCTTTGTGATCAACTGCTGTGTGATGTGTGTATTCCTCTCATAGAGTTAAACAATTCTTTGGATTTAGCAGTTTGAAATCACTGTTTTTCTGGAATCTGAGGTAGGACATTTTAGAATGCTACTTAGAATATGGAGAAAGTAATATCCAGAGGTAAAACCCAGAAAGAATCTTTCTGTAAAACTGCTGTGTGTCATCTTAATTCCTCTCACTCAGTTAAGCCTCTCTTTCCATTGAGCAGTTTTCTAACCCTTTTTAAGTTTAGTATGTCAAGGGATATTTGGGAATGCTATGAGGCTTACAGTGAAAAAGGAAATATGTTCAGACAAAAACTAGAGAGAAGCTTTCTGAGGAACTGCTTTCTGACGTGTGCTTTCCACTCACAGTGTTATACCTCTCTTCTCATACAGCATTGGGGAAACCCTTTTGGAGAAAAAGGTACCAAGTGATATTCGCGAGCATGTTGATGCCTATGGTGAAACGGGAAATAGCCTCAGATAAAAACGGGAAAGAAGCTTTCTATGAAACTGCTGTATGATAAGTGTATTCACCTCACATAGATAAAGCCTTGTTTACATTATGCAGTTGGAAACTCTGTCGTGCACGGATTCACAAATGGACATTCAGGAGCACATTAAGGACTATGGTGAAAAAGGAAATATCTTGAGGGAAAAACTGGAAGAAGCTTTCTGTGAATCTGCTTTTTGCTATGTTTATTCACCTCACATAGATAAAGCTTTCTTTACATTACATGGCTTGAAAAGTCTGTAATGGATGGATCTGCAAAGGGATATTCAGGATCACATTTGGGCCTATGGTGAAACAGGAAATATCATCAGATTAAAAAGGGAGAGAAGCTTTCTGAGAAACTGCTTGGTGATGTGTGAATTCCACTCAGGGAGTTATACCTTTCTTATCATAAGGCACTGTTTGAACACTGTACGTGTAAAACTAAAAAAGTGATATTTGGAACCCATTGAAGGCTATGTCAGAAAGTGAAATGTTGTCCAATAAAACCCGGAAAGAAGAATCCCAAGAAATTGCTCTCTGACATGTCCATTCATTTCACAGAGTTAAAGCATACTCTACATTTACCAGGTTGGAATGTCTGTCTTTAAGAATTCTGCAAAAGGATATTAAGTGGCAACCGGAGGCCTGTGGTGAACAGGGAAATGTCTTCCATTGAAAATTGGAGACAAGCTTTCTGAGCAACTCTTTTGTGATGTTTGTATTCATCTCATAGAGTTAAAACATTCTTTGGATTGAGCAGTTTGAAATCACTCTTTCTTTGGAGTCTGAGAAAGGATATTTGGGAACGCTCTTTAGAATATCCTGAAAAAGAAATAACCTCCAGTAGAAACCAGAACGGAGCATTCTGTGAAACTTCTCTGTGTTGCGTGAATTCTGCTCACACAGTTAAGCTTCTCTTTTCATGGAGCAGTATTCGAACACTGTTTATGTTTAGTTTGCAAAGGTATATTTGGGAGCGCTTTGAGGCTTACGGTGAAAATGGAAATATCTTCAGATAGAGATTGGAGAGAAGCTTTCCAAGGAGCTGCTTTGTGATGTGTGCATTCCACTCACAGAATTATATCTTTCTTCTCATACAGCATCAGGTAAACCCTTTTGGAGAATAAGGTACCAAGTGATATTCGGGATCATGTTGATACCTGTGGTGAAAAGTGAAATAGCCTCAGACAAAAACTGGAAAGAAGCTTTCTATGAAACTGCCCTGTGATATGTGTATTCATCTCACATAGATAAAGCTTTTTTTACACTGCACAGCCTGGAAGCTCTGTCATAGACGGATCCATGAAGGGACATTCGGGAGCACATTCAGGACTATGGTGAAGAAGGAAATATCTTCAGATAAAAACTGGAAAGAAGCTTTCTCTGAATTTGCTTTTGCTATGTTTATTCATCTCACATAGATAAAGCTTTCTTTACATTATGCACCTTCGAAACTCTGTCATGGATGGATCCGTGAACGGACATTCGGGAGCACATTCAAGTCTATGGTGAAAAAGGAATTATCTGTGGATAAAAACCTGAAAGAAGCTTTCTGTGAATCTGTGTTTTTCTATGGTTATTCATTTCACGTAGACAATACTTTCTTTACATTATGCAGCTTGGAAACTCTGTCATGGATGGATCCACGAAGGGCATTCAGGAGCACATTCGGGACTATGGTGAAAAGGGAAATATCTTCAGACAAAAACCAGAAGGAAGCCTTCTGTGAAACTGCTATGTGTCGTGTGAATTCCTCTCACTCAGTTAAACTTCTCTTTTCATTGAGTAGTTTTCTAACACTGTTTATGTTTACTGTGCGAAGGGATATTCGGGAGTGCTTTGAGGCTTACCATGAAAAAGGAAATATGTTCAGGTAGAAACTGGAGAGAAGCTTTCTGAGAAACAGCTTTGTGATGTGTACATTCCATTCGGGGAGTTATACCTCTTTTCTCATAAGGCAGTGTTTGAACATTGTTCTTGTACGACAAAAAAGTGATATTTCGGAGTGCATTGAAGACTATGGTGAAAAGTGGTATATCCTCAAATAAAACCCAGAAAGAAGCGTTCCAAAAATCTGTTCTTGGATATGTGCATTATTTCACAGAAGTAAAGCTTTCTCCACATTGTCCAGTTTGGAAATTCTGCCTTTGAGAAAACTGCGAAGGGATATTAAGTGGAACCCAGAGGCCAGTGGTGGGCAAGAAAACGTCTTCCGTTGAAAAATGGAAAGAATCATTCTCAGCAACTGCTTTGTGATGTGCATATTCATCTCATAGAATTAAATCATACCTTGGATTGAGCCGTTTGAAATCACTGTTTCTGTGGAATCTGAGGAAGGACATTTGCGAATGCTCTTTGGAATATGGAGAAAGAAATACCCTCAGACAAAAAGAAAGAAGGAACCTTTCTGTGAAACTACTATGTGTCATGTGAATACCTCTCGCTCAGGTAACCTTCTCTTTTCATTGAGCAATTTTCTAACACTGTTTATGTTTAGCGTGTGAAGGGATATTCAGGAGTTCTTTGAGGCTTACGGTGAAAAAGGAAACATGTTCAGATAGAAACTGTAGAGAAGCTTTCCGAGGAACTGCTTTGTGACGTGGGCATTCCACTCATAGTGTTCTACCTCTCTTCTCATACAGCATCAGGGAAACCCTTTTGGAGAAAAAGGTACCAAGAGATATTCAGGGGCACATTAACCCCTATGGTGAAAAGGGAAATAGCCTCAAACAGAAACTGGAAGGAAGATTTCTGTGAAACTGCTCTGTGATATGTGTATTCATGTCACATAGATAAAGCTTTCTTTACATTACACAGTTTGAAAATTCTGTCACGGACAGATACACAAATGGACATTCGGGAGCAAATTCTGTACTATGGTGAAAAAGGAAATATATTCAAATTAAAACTGGATAGCAGCTTTCTGTGAATCTGCTTTTTGCTATGTGTATTCATCTCACACAGATGAAGCTTTCTTTACATTATGCAGCTGTCAAATTCTCTCATGGATGGATCTGTGAAGGGATATTCAGGATCACATTCAGGTCTAGGGAGAAAAGGAAATATCTTCATATAAAACTGGAGAGAAGTTTTCTGAGAAACTGCTTTGTGATGTGTGCATTCCACTCAGGGAGTTATACCACTTTTCTCCTAAGGCAGGGCTTGAACACTGTTCCTGTGAAACTGAAAAAGTGATATTTCGGAGACCATTGAAGAATATGGCGAAAAGTGAAATATTGTCAAATAAAATCCAAAAAGAAGCATTTCAAGAAACTGCTCTCTGATATGTGCATTCATTTCACAGAGTTAAAACTTAATCTACATTGCCCACTTTGGAAAATCTGTCATTGAGGAATCTGCGAGGGAATATTAAGTTGCGCCCACAGGCCTGTGGTGAGCAAGGAAATCTCTTCCACTGAAAACTGTAGAGAAGCTTTCTGAGCAACTGCCTGTGATATGTGTTTTCATCTCACAGAGTTAAAACATTCTTTGGATTGAGAAGCTTGAAATCACTGTTGCTGTGGAACCTGAGAAAGGACATTTGGGAACGCTCCTTAGAATATGTTGAAAAAGAAATACCCTCAGATAAAAACCAGAAGTAAGCTTTCTGTGAAACTGTTCTGAATCATGCGAATTCCACTTGCACAGTTAAGCTTCTCTTTTCATTGAGCAGTATTGTACCATTGTTTTTGTTTAGTCAGTGAAGGGATATTCGAGAGCGTTTGGAGGTTCATGGTGAAAACGGAAATATCTTCAGATAGAAACTGAAGAGAATATTTCTGAGGAGTTGCTTTGTGACGTGTGCATTACACTCACAGAGTTATACCTTTCTTCTCATAGAGGATTGGGGATTCCTTTCTGGGGAAAAAGCCTCCTAGGGACATTGCAGAGTATATAGATGGCTATGGTGAAAAAGGAATTATGCTCAAACAAAAACTGGGAAGAAGCTTTCTGTGAAACTGCTTTGTGATAGATATATTTATTCATCTCACATAGATAAATCTTTCTTTATGTAATACAGTTTTGAAACTCTGTCATGGACGGATCCCCTAAGGGACATTTGGGAGCACATTCAGGACTATAGTGAAAATCAAAATATCTTGAGATAAAAACCGGAGAGAAGCTTTCTGAGAAAGTGCTTTGTGATGTGTGCATTACACTCAGGGACTTATACCTCTTTTCTCATAAGGCAGTGTTTGAACACAGTTCCTATAAAAACAAAAATGTGTTATTTCAGAGCACATTGAAGACTAGGGCAAAAAGTGAAATATCCTCAAATAAAACCCAGAAAGAATTGTTAAAAGAAACTGGTCTCTGATATGTGAGTTCATTTCAGCGAGTTAAGTTTACTATACATTGCCCAGTTTGGAAACTCTATCTTTGAAAAATCTGGGAAGGGATATTGAGTGGTACCCGGAGGCCTCTTGGGAGCAAGGAAATGTCTACCATTGAAAACTTCAGAGAAACTTTCTGAGCAACTGTTTCATGAGGTGTCTATTCATCTCATAGAGGTAAATCATTCTTTGGATTGAGCAGTTTGAAATCACTGTTTCTGTAGAATCTGAAGAAGGACATTTGAGAACGCTCCTCAGGATATGGAGAAAGAAATATCCTCAGATAAAAACCAGAAGGAAGTTTTCTATGAAACTTCTATGTGTAGTTTGAATTCCTCTCACTCAGATAAGCTTCTCCTTGTTGAGCAGTTTTCAAATGCTGTTTATGTTTAGTGTGTGAAGGGATATTCAGGAGCGCTTTGAGGATTACAGTGAAAAAGGAAATATGTTCAGATAGAAACTGGAGAGAAGCTTTTCGAAGAACTGCTTTGTGACGTGTGCATTCCACTCACTGTGTTATACCTCTTTTCTCATACAGCATCGGGGAAACACTTTTGGACAAAAAGGTACCAAGGGATATTTGTGAGCAGATTGACGCCTATGGTGAAAAGGGAAATAGCCTCAGACAGAAACTGGAAAGAATCTTTCTGTGAAACTGTTCTGTGCTATGTGTTTTAGTTTCACATAGATAAAGCTTTCTTATTATTACGCAGCTTGGAAACTCTGTCATGGTTGGATCAGCGAATGGACATTCGGGAGCACATTCAGGACTATGGTAAAAATGGTAGTATCTTCAGATAAAAACTGAACAGAAGCATTCTGTGAGTCTGCTTTTTGCTACGTTTAAATCATGTCACATAGATAAAGATTTCTTTACATTATGCAGCTTGGAAACTCTGTCATGGATGGATCCGTGAAGGGATATTTGGGAATACATTCAGGCCTATGATGAAAAGGGAAATATCATTAGATGAAAACTGGAGAGAAGCTTTCTGAGAAACTGCTTGGTCATGTGTGCATTCCACTCAGGGAGTAATACCTTTCTTCTCATAAGGTACTGTTTGAACATTTTTCCTGTAAAATCAAAAAAGGGATATTTCGGAATGCATTGAAGACTATGGCGAAAAGTGAAATGTTTTCCAATGAAACCCAGAAAGAAGCATTTTAAGAAAATGCTCTCTGAAATGTCCATTCATTTCACAGAGTTAAAGGTTAGTCTACATTTCCCCATTTGGAAAGTCTGTCTTTGAGAATTCTGTGAAGGGATATTAAGTGGCAACCGGAGGCCTGTGGCGGGCAAGGAACTGTCTTCCGTCAAAAAATGGAGAGAAGTTTTCTGAGCAACTTTTTTGTGATGTTTGTATTCATCTCATAGAATTAAATCATTCTTTGGATTGAGCAGTTTGAAATCACAGTTTCTGTGGAATCTGAGAGAGGACATTTGGGAACGCTCTTTAGAGTATCCTGAAAAAGAAATAATCTCAGATAGAAACCAGAAGGAAACTTTCTGAGAAACTGCTCTGCATCGTGTGAATTCTGCTCACACAGTTAAGCTTCTCTTTTCATTGAGCAGTATTCTAACACTGTTTTTGTTTACTCTGTGAAAGGATATTCGGGAGCACTTTGGGGCTTCCAGTGAAAAAGGAAATATCTTCAGAGAGAAACAGGAGAGAAGCTTTCCAAGGAGCTGCTTTGTGACATGTGCATTCCACTCGCAGAATTATACCTTTCTTCTCATAGAGGATTGGGGAATCCCTTTTGTAGAAAAAGCTAACAAGAGACATTAGGGAGTATAAGGACAGCTGTGGTGAAATAGGAAATATCCACAGATAAAAACTGGAAAGAAGATTTCTGTGAAACTGCTTTGTGATAGATATATTTATTCATCTCACAGAGATAAAAGTTTTCTTATATTAAACAGTTTGGAAACTCCATCATGGACGGATCTGCGATGGGACATTAGGGAGCACATTCAGGCCTATGGTGAAAAAGGAGATAACTTCAGGTAAAAACTGGAGAGAAGCTTTCTGAGAAACTGCTTTGTAATGTGTGCATTCCACTCAGGGTGTTATACTTTTTTCCTCATAAGGCAGTGTTTGAACACTGTTCCTGCAAAATTGAAAAAGTAATATTTCAGAGCGCATGGAAGACTATGACAAAAAATGAAATATCCTGAAATAAAACCCAGAAAGAAGCATTCAAAGAAACTGCTCTCTGACATGTCCATTCATTTGACAAGTTAAAGCTTATTCTACATTTCCCAGTTTGGAAAGTCTGTCTTTGAGGATTCTGCGAATGGACATTAAGTGGCAACCGGAGGCCTGTGACGAGCAAGGAAATGTCTTCCATTGAAAATTGGAGAGAAGCTTTCTGAGCAACTCTTTTGTGATGTGTGTTCTCATCTCATAGAGTTAAATCATTCTTTGGATTGACCAGTTTGAAATCACTGTTTCTGTGGAATCTGAGAAAGGACATTTCAGAACGCTCTTTAGAATATCCTGAAAAAGAAATAACCTCAGATAGAAACCAGAAGGAAGCTTTCTGTGAAACTGTTCTGTGTTGCGTGAATTCTGCCCACACAGTCAAGCTTCTCTTTTCATTGAGCAGTATTCTAACACTTTTTTTCTTTAGTCTGTGAAGGGATATTTGGGAGCGCTTTGAGGCTTATGGTGAAAAAGGAAATATCTTCAGATAGAAACTGAAGAGAAGATTTCCAAGGAGCTGCTTTGTGACGTGTGCATTGCACTCACTGAATTATAACTTTCTTCTCATAGAGGATTGGGGAATCCCTTTTGGAGAAAAAGCTACCAAGGGACATTCTGGAGTATAGGGATGGCTACGGTGAAAAAGAAAATATCCTCAGACAAAACCTGAAAGAAGCTTTTTGTGAAACTGCTTTTTGATAGATATGCTTATTCATCTCACATATATAAAACTTTCCTTATATTTTGCAGTCTGGAAACTCCATCATGGATAGATCCATGAAGGGACATTGGGAGCACATTCAGGCCTACGGTGAGAAATGAGGTATCTTCAGATAAAAACTGGATAGAAGCTTTCTGAGTAACTGCTTTTTGATGTATGCATTCCACTCAGGGATTTATACCATTTTTCTCATAAGGCAGTGTTGGGACATTTTTCCTGTGAAACGAAAAATGTAGTATTTTGGAGTACATGGAAGACTATGGTGAAAAGTGAAATATCCTGAAATAAAACCCCAAAAGAAGTGTTCCAAGAAATTGCACTCTGACGTGTGCATTCATTTCAGAGAGTTAATATACTCTACATTCCTCAGTTTGGCAAGTCTGTCTTTGAGGATTCTGTGAAGGGATATTAAGTGGCAACTGGAGGCCTTTGACGAGCAATGAAATGTCTTCCATTGAAAACTGGAGAGAGGCTTTCTGAGCAACTGCTTTGTGATGTGTGTATTCATCTCATAGTGTTAAATCATTCTTTGGATAGAGCAGTTTGAAATCACTCTTTCTGTGGAACCTGAGAAAGGACACTTGGGAGTGCTCTTATGATTATTTTGAAAAAGAAATACCCTCCGATAAAAACCAGAAGGAAGCTTTCTGTGAAACTGCTGTGTCATGTGCATTCCACTTGCACAGTTAAGCTACAGTTTTCATTGAGCAGTATTCTAACACTACTTTAGTTTAGTCAGCTTAGGGATACTCGGGAGCACTTTGAGGCTTATGCTGAAAACGGAAATATCTTCAGATAGAACCTGGAGAGAAGCTTTCCGAGCAGCTGTTTTGTGACGTGGGCATTCAACTCACAGAATTAAACCTTTCTTCTAATAGAGGATTGGGGAATCTCTTTTGCAGAAAAAGCTACCAAGGGACATTTAGGACTACATGGACGGCTATGGCAAAAAAGGAAATATCCTCAGACAAAAACTGGAAAGAAGCGTTCTGTGAAACTGCTTTGTGATAGATATGTTTATTCATCTCACTTAGATAAAACTTTCTTTCTATTATGCAGTTTTGAAACGTCATTATGGATGGATTCATGAGGGGACATTCGGGAGCACATACAGGCCTATTGGGAAATAGAGAATATCTTCAGATAAAAACTGGAGAGAAGCTTTTGGAGAAACTGCATTGTGATGTGTACATTCAACTATGGGAATTACACCTCTTTTCTCCTAAGGCAGTGTTTGAACACTGTTCCTGTAAAACAGACAATGTGATATTGGAGCCCCTTGAAGACTCTGGCGAAAGTGAAATATCCTTAAATAAAACCCAGAAAGAAGCGTTCCAAGAATCTGCTCTCTGATATGTGCATTCATTTCACAGACTTAAAGTTTTCTCTACATTGCCCAATTTGGAAACTCTGTCTTTCACGAATCTGTGAGGGGATATTTAGTGGTGCCCGGAAGCCTGGGGTGAGTAATGAAATGTCTTCCCATGAGAACTACAGAGAAGCTTTCTGAGCAACTGCTTTTTGATGTGTGTATTCATCTCGTAGTGTAAAACCATTCTTTGGATGGAGCAGTTTAAAATCACTGCTTCTGTGGAATCTGATTAAGGACATTAGAACGCTGTTATAATATGGAGAAAGAACTATCCTCAGATAAAAACCAGAAGGTAGCTTTCTGTGAAACTGCTATGTGGCATGTGAATTTCCCTCACCCAGGTAAGCTTTTCTTTTCATTGAGCAGTTTTCTAACACTGTTTATATTTAGCGTGTGAAGGCATATTCGGGAGTGCTTTGAGGCTTACGGTGAAAAGGGAAATCTGTTCAGATAGAAACTGGAGAGAAGTTTTCCAGGGAACTGCTTTGTGACGTGTGCATTCCACTCACAGAGTTATACCTTACTTCTCATAGAGGATTGAGAAATCCCTTTTGGAGAAAAAGTTACCAAGGGACATTCAGGACTATATGCATGGCTCTCTTGAAAAAGGATATATCCTCAGGCAAATACTGGAAAGAAGCTTTCTGTGAAACTGCTTTGTGATAGATATGTTTATTCATCATACATAGATAAAACATTCTTTATATTACGCAGTTTGGAAACTCTGTCATGGACTTATCCGTGAAGGGACATTTGGGAGAACATTCAGGCCTACGTTGAAAAAGGAAATATCTTCAGATAAAAACTGGAGAGAAGTTTTCTGAGAAACTGCTTTGTGATGTGTGCATTCCACTCAGGGAGTTATACCTCTTTTCTCATAAGGCAGTGTTTGAACACTATTCCTGTATAACCAAAAAAGTTATATTTCTGAGCACATTGAAGACTATGGCGAAACTTGAAATATCCTCAAATAAAACTCAGAAAGAAGCATTCCAAAAAATGCTCTCTGATATGTGACTTCATTTCAGAGAGTTAAAGCTTACTCTACATTGCCCAGTTTGAAAACTCTGTCTTTGAGGAATCTGTGAATGGGTATTAAGTGGCACCCGGAGGACTGTGGTGAGCAAAGAAATCTCTTCCAATGAAAACTGGACAGAAGCTTTCTCAGCAACTACTTTGTGATGTGTGTATTAATCTCATAGAGTTAAAACATTCTTTGGATTGAGCAGTTTGAAATCACTATTTCTGTGGAATCTGAGGAAGGACATTTTGAAATGCTCTATAGAATATGGAGAAAGAAATATCCTCATATAAAAACAAGAAGGAACCTTTCTGTGAAACTGCTATTTGTCTTATGAAGTTCTCTTGTGCAGTTAAGCTTCTCTTTTCACTGAACAGTTTTCTAACACTGTTTATGTTTAGCATGCGAAGGGATATTCAGGAGCACTTTGAAGCATGCGGTGAAAACGGAAGTATGTTCAGATAGAAATGAGAGAAACTTTCCGAGGAACAGTTTTGATGTGTGCATTTCACTCACAGGGTTGTACCTCTCTTCTCATACAGCATCGGGGAAACTCTTTCAGTGAAACTGTTCTGTGATATGCGTATTCATCTCACATAGATGAAACTTTCTTCACATGATGCAGCTTGGAAACTCTGTCATTGACGTATCCCCAAAGGGTGGTTCGGGAGCTCATTCAGGACTATGGTGAAAAAGCAAATATCTTCAGAAAAAAACCAGAAAGAAGCTTTCTGTGAATCTGATTTTTGCTATGTTTATTCATCCCACATAGATAAAACATTCCCTGTATTATGCAGTTTTGAAACTCCGTCATGAACGGATCCGTGAACAGACATTCATGAGCACATTCAGGTCTATGTTGAAAAAGGAAATATCTTCAGATAAAAACTGGAGAGAAGCTTTCTGAGAAACTGCTGTGTGATGTGTGTGTTCATCTTATAGAGTTAAACCATTCTTTGGATTGAGCAGTTTGAAATAACTGTTTCTGTTAAATCTGAGCAAGGACATTTGGGAACGCTCTTTAGAATAAGGAGAAAGAAATATCCTTAGACAAAAAACAGAAGGAAGCTTTCTGTGAAACTACTATGTGTCGTGTGAATTCTTCTCACTCTGTTAAGCTTCTCTTTTCATTGACCAGTTTTCTAACACTGTTTATATTTAGCATGTGAAGGGATATTCAGGAGCTTTTTGAGGCTTTTGGTGAAAAAGAAATATGTTCAGATAGAAACTTTCTGATGAACTGTTTTGTGACGTGTGCATTCCACTCAGTGTTATACTTCTCTTTTCATAGAGCATCGAGAAAATCTTTTTGGAGAACAAGGTAACAAGGGACCTTCGGGAGCTTCTTGATGCATACGGTGAAAAAGAAAATAGCCTCAGACAAATAGTGGAGAAAAGCTTTTAGTGAAACTGCTCTGTGATATGTGTATTCATCTCATATAGATAAAGCTTTTTTTACATTGTGCAGCTTGGAATCTCTGTCATGGATGGATCCGCGAAGGGATGTTGGGAAGCACATTCAGGACTACGGTGAAAAAGGAAATATCTTCAGATAAAAACTGGAAAGAAGCTTTCTGTAAATCTGCTTTTTGCTATGTTTATTCATCTCACATAGATAAAACCTTCCTTATATTACACAGTTTGGAAACTCCGTCATGGAAGATTCCATGAAGAGACATTCAGGAGCAAATTAAGGCATATGGTGAAAAAGGAAATATCTTCAGATAATATCTGGAGTAAAGCTTTCTGAGAAACTGCTATGTGTCGTGTGAATTACTCTCACTCATTTAAGCTTCTCACTCAGTTAATTCTGTTTATGTTTAGCGTGTGAAGGGATATTCGGGAGCACTTTGCTGCTTATGGTGCAAAAGGAATTATATTCAGATAGAAATTGGAGAGAAGCTTTCCGAAGAACTGCTTTGTGACATATGCATTCCAGTCACAGTGTTATACCTCTCATCTCATAGAGCTTCAGGAAAACGCTTTTGGAGAAAAAGGTACCAAGGGATATCCGGGAGCATATTGACGCCTATGGTGAAAAGGGAAATAGCCTCAGACAAAAACTGGAAACAAGCTTTCTGTGAAACTGCTCTGCGATATATGTATTCATCTCACATAGATAAAATTTTCTATACATTACTCAGGTTGGAAACTCTGTCATGGATGGATCCGCAAAGGGACGTTCAGGAGCACATTCAGGCCTGTGGTGAAAAAGGAAATATTTTCAGATAAAAACCGGAGAGAAGCTCTCTGAGAAACTACTTTGTGATGTGTGCATTCCACTCAGTGAGTCATACCTCTTTTCTCATAAGGCAGTGTTTGAACACTGTTCCTGTAATACCGAAAATGTGACATTTCTTGGCACATTGAAGACACTGGTGAAAAGTGAAGTATCCGCAGATAAAACCCAGAAAGAAGCATTCCAGGAATCTGCTCTCTGATATGTGCATTCATTTCACAGTGTTAAAGTTTACTCTACATTGTCCAGTTCGGAATCGTTGTCTTTGAGGAATCTGCTGAGGGATATTTAGTGAGGCCCAGAGGCTCTTGGTGAGCAACTACATGTACTCCGATGAAAACTGGAGAGAAGCTTTCTGAACAACCGCTTTGTGTATTCATCTATGAGATGTGTGTATTCATCTCATAGAGTTAAATCATTGTTTGGATTGAGCAGTATGAAATCATTGTTTCTGTGAAATCTGAGGAAGTACATTTGGGGATGCTCTTTAGAATAAGAGAAAGAAATATCTTCATATAAAAACCAGAAGGAAGCTTTCTGTGAAACTGCTATATGTCATGTGAATTTCTCTCGCTCAGTTAAGCTTCTCTTTTCATTGAGCAGTTTTCTAACACTCGTTGTGTTTAGCATGCAAAGGGATATTCGGGAGCGCATTGAGGCTTACATTGAAAAAGGAAATATGTTCAGATAGAAACTGGAGAGAAGCATTCCGAGGAACTGTTTGTGGTGGGTGCATTCCACTCACAGTGTTATCCCTCTCTTCTCACACAACATGGGGAAACCCTTTTGCAGAAAAAGGTATCAAGCTATATTTGTTAGCATATTGACGCCAAAGGAAAAACGGAAATAGCCTCAGACAAAAACTGGAAAGAAGCTTTCTGTAAAACTGCTCTGTGATATGTGAATGCATCTCACATAGATAAAGCTTTATTTACATTACACAGCTTGGAAAATGTCATGGTAGGATCCATGAAGGGACATTTGGGATCACATTCAGGACTACGGTGAAAAAGGAAATATCTTCAGATAAAAACTGGAAAGAAGTTTTCGGTGAATCTGCTTTTTGCTATGTTTATTCGTCTCACATAAATGAAGCTTTGTTTACATTATGCAGCTAATGTGTGTATTCATCTCATAGAGTTAAATCATTCCTTGGATTCAGCAGTTTGAAATAACTGTTTCTGTGGAATCTGAGAAAGGACATTTGGGAATGATTTTTAGAATATGCTGAAAAAGAAATCCCCTTAGATAAAAACCAGAAGGAAGCTTTCAGTGAAACTGCTCTGTGTCGTGTGAATTCCACTCTCACAATTCATCTTGTCTTCTCATTGAGCAGTATTCTAGCACTGTTTTTGTTTAGTCTGCGAAGAGATATTTGTTAGCATTTTGAGGCTTATGGTGATAAACGAAATATCTTCAGATAGAAACTGAAGAGAAGTTTTCAAAAGAGCTGCTTTGTGACGTGTGCATTCCACTCACAGAGTTATACCTTTCTTCGCTTAGAGGACTGGGGAATCCTTTTTCGAGAGAAAGTTACCAAGAGACATTCGAGGTATATGGATGGCTATGGTGAGAAAGGAAATATTCTCAGACAAAAAATGGAAAGAAGCTTTCTGTGAAACTACTTTGTGATATATATGTTTATTCATTTCACATAGAAAAAAATTTCCTTCTATTACGCAGCTTTGAAACTCCGTCATGGATGGATCCACGAAAGGACATTTGGGAGCACATTCAGGCCTATGGTGTAAAAGGAAACATCTTCACATAAAACCTGGAGAGAAGCTTTCTGAGAAACTGCCTTGTGATGTGTGCATTCCACTCAGGGAGTTATACTTCTTTTCTCATAAGGCAGTGTTTGAGCTCCATTCCCGTAAAAACGAAAAAATGATATTTGGGAATGCTTTGAGGACTATGGCAAAAAGTGAACTATCCTCAAATAAAACCCAGAAAGAAGCGTTCCAAGAAACTGCTCTCTGATATGTGCATTCATTTAAAAGATTTAAAGCTTATTCTCCATTGCCCAGTTTGGAAACTCTGTCTTTGAGGAATATTAAGTGGCGCCCGGAGGCCTGTGGTGAGCAAGGATATGTCTTCCAATGAAAACTGGAGAGAAGCTTTCTGAGAAACAGTTTGTGATGTGTGTATTCATATCAGAGAGTTAAACCATTCTTTGTATTGAGCAGTTAGAAACCACTATTTCTGTGGAATCTGAGGAAAGACATTTGAGAACGCTCTATACTATACGAAGAAAGAAATATCCTCAGATAAAAAGCAGAAGGAAGCTTTCTGTGAAACTGCCAAGTGTCGTGTGAATTCCTTTCATGCAGTTAAGATTCTATTTTCATTTAGGAATTTTCTAACACTGTTTATGTATAGCATATGAAGGGGTATTCTGGAGCGCTTTGAGGCTTATGGTGAAAAAGGAAATACGTTCAGAGAAAACTGGAGAGAAACTTTCCAAGGAACTGCTTTGTGATGTGTGCATTCCACTCACAGTGTTATACTTCCCTTCTCGTACAGCCTCAGGGAAACCCTTTTGGAGAGAAAGGTACCAAGGGATATTTGGGAGCGTGTTGACGCCTATGTTGAAAAGGGAAATAGCATCAGACAAAAAACGGAAAGAAGCTTTCTGTAAAACTGTTCTGTGATACATGTATCCATCTCACATGGATAAAGCTTTCTCTACATCACACAGCTTGGAAACTCTGTCATGGGCGAATCCGCGAAGGGATATTCGGGATCACCTTCAGGACTATGGTGTAAAAGAAAATATCGTCATATAAAAACTGGAAAGAAGCTTTCTGTGAATGTGATTTTTGCTATGTTCATTCATCTCATGTAGATAAAGCTTTCTTTACATTACGCAGCTTGGAAACTCTGTCATTTAGAGACACGTGAAGGGACATTTGGGAGCACATTAAGGAGTATGGTGAAAAAGGAAATAAAATCAGATAAAAACTGGAGAGAGGATTTCAGAGAAACTGCTTTGTGATGTCTGCATTCCACTCAGGGAGGTATACCTCTTTTCTCATAAGGCAGTGTTTGAACCCTGTTCTTGTAAAAGCAAAACAGTGATATTTTGGAGCACTTTGAAGACTGTGGTGAAAAGTGAAGTATCCTCAAATAAAACCCAGAGGAAGATTTGCAAGAAACGGCTCTCTGATATGTGAATTTACTTCACAGAGTTTAAGCTTACTCTACATTGCCCAGCTTGGAAACTCTGTCTTTGAAGAATCTGTGAAGGGATATTAAGTGGCGCCCGGAGGACTGTGATGAGCAAGGAAATCTATTCCGTTGAAAACTGGAGGGAAGCTTTCTGAGCAACTGCTTTGTGATGTGTGTATTCATCTCATAGAGTTAAATTACTCTTGGGATTGAGCAGTTCGAAATCACTCTTTTGTGGAAACTGAGAAAGGAGATTTGGGAATACTCTAAAGAATATGCTGAAAAAGAAATACCCTCCAATAAAAACCAGAAGGAAACATTCTGTGAAACTGCTCTGTGTCATGTGAATTCCATTCGTACAGTTAAGCTTCTGTTTTCATTGAGCAGTATTCTAACACTGTTTTAGATTAGTCAGCTAAGGGATAGTAGGGAGCGCTTTGAGGCTTACAGTGAAAACGGAAATATCCTCAGATAGAAACTGGAGAGAAGATTTCTGAGGAGCTGTTTTGTGACGTGTACATTCCACTCACAGAGTTATACTTTTATTCTCATAGAGGATTGGGGAATCCTTTTTGGAGAAAAAGGTACCAGGGGACATTTGGGAATATATGGACGGCTTTGCTGAAGAAGGAAATATCATCAGACCAAAGCTGGAAAGAAGCTTTCTGTGAAACTGCTTTGTGACAGATATGTTTATTCATCTCACATAGATAAAACTTTCTTTCTATTACGGAGTTTTGAAACACCGTCATGGACGGATTCATGAAGGGACATTCAGGAGCACATTCAGACCAATGGTGAAAAATGAAATATCTTCAGATAAAAACTGGAGCGAAGCTTTCTGAGAATCTGCTTTGTGATGTGTGCATTTCATTCAGGGAGTTATACCTCTTTTCTCATAAGACAGTGTTTGAACACTGTTCCTGTACAACCGAAAATGTGATATTTTGGAGCACATGGGAGACTATCGCAAAATGTGAAATATCCTCAAATAAAACCCAGAAAGAAGCGTTCTAAGAAACTGCTCTCTGATCTGTGCATCCATTTCACAGAGATAAAGCTTACTCTATGTTGCCCAGTTTGGAAATTCTGTCTTTGAGTAATCTGTGAAGGGATAATAAGTGGTGCCTGGAGGCTTGTGGTGAGGAAGGAAACGTCTTCCGATTAAAACTGGAGAGAAACTTTGTGAACAACTGCTTTGTGATGTGTGTATTCATTTCATAGAGTTAACTCAATCTTTGGATTGAGCGCTTTGAGGCTTATGGTGAAAAAGGAAATATGTTCAGACGGAAACTGGAGAGAAGCATTCTGAGGAACTGCTTTGTGATGTGTGCATTTCACTCACAGGGTTATACCTCTCTTCTCCTACAGCATTGGGGAAACCCTTTTGGAGAAAAAGATACCAAGTGATATTCGGGAGAATGTTGATACCCACAGTGGAAATGGAAATAGCTTCAGACAAAAACAGGAAAGAAGCTTTCTATGAAACTGCTCTGTGATATGTGAAATCATCTAAGATAGATAAAGCTTTCTTTACATTACTCAGCTTGGAAACTGTCATGGACGGATCCACGAAGGGACATTCGGGAGCACATTCAGGACTATGGTGAAAAAGGAAAGATCTTCAGATAAAAATTGGAAAGAAGCTTTCTGTGAATCTGCTTTTTGCTATGTTTGTTCACCTCACATAGATAAAGCTTTCTTTACGTTACGCAGCTTGGAAACTCCCTCATGGATGGATCCGTGAAGGGATATTCGGGATCACATTCAGGCCTATGGTGAAGAAGGAAATATGGTCAGATAAATACTATGGCAAAAAGTGAAATATCGTCCAATAAAAAACAGAAAGAATCATTCCAAGAAACTGCTCTCTGACATGTTCATTCATTTCAGAGAGTTAAAGCTTACTCTACATTTCTCAGTTTGGAAGTCGGTATTTGAGGATTCTGTGAAGGGATATTAAGTGGCAACCTGAGGCCTGTGGCAAGCAAGGAAATGTCTTCCATCGAAAATTGGAGAGAAGTTTTCTGAGCAACTCTTTTGTGATATTTGTATTCATCTCATAGAGTTAAATCACTCTTTGGATTGAGCAGTTTGAAATCACTGTTTCTGTGGAATCTGAGAAAGGACATTTGGGAACGCTCTTTAGAATATCCTGAAAAAGAAATAACCTCAGATAAAACCACAAGGAAGCTTTTTATGAAAGTGCTCTGTGTCACATGAATTCCGCTCACACAGTAAAGCTTCTCTTGTCATTGAGCAGTATTCTAACATTTTTTTTCTTTAGTCTGTGAAGGGATATTCGGGAGCACTTTGAGGCTTACGGTGAAAAAGGAAATATCTTCAGATAGAATCTGGAGAGAAGCTTTCTGAGGAGCTGCTTTGTGACGTGTGCATTCCACTCACAGAATTATACCTTTCTTCTCATAGAGGATTCTGGAATCCCTTTTGGAGAAAAAGCTACCAAGAGACATGCGGGAGGATAGGGACGACTATGGTGAAAAAGGAAATATCCTCAGACAAACACTGGAAAGAAAATTTCTGTGAAACTACTTTGTGATAGATATAATTATTCATCTCACATAGTTAAAACATTTCTTTTACACTTAGAAAGTCCGGCATGAGGAGGTAACCGCTTGAGCTAACCGTAAAGGACCTCTTCAAGGAGAACTACAAACCACTGCTCAGTGAAATAAAAGAGGACACAAACAAATGGAAGAACATACCATGCTCATGGATACGAAGAATCAATATCGTGAAAATGGCCATACTGCCCAAGGTAATTTATAGATTCAATGCCATCCCCATCAAGCTACTCAATGAGCCACAGAATTGGAAAAACTGCTTTAAAGTTCATATGGAACCAAAAAGAGCCCTCCGCATCTCCAAGACAATCCTAAGTCAAAAGAACAAAGCTGAGGCACTGGTGCTACCTGGACTTCAAACTATATTACAAGGCTACAGTAATCCAAAACAGCATGGTACTGGTACCAAAAACAGAGATATAGACCAATGGAACAGAACAGAGTCCTCAGAAATAATACCACACACATCTACAGCCATCTGATCTTTTGACAAATCTGAGAGAACAAGAAATGGGGAAAGGATTCCTATTTTAATAAATGGTGTTGAAAATTGGCTAGCCATAAGTAGAAAGCTGAAACTGATCCTTTCCTTTACCCTCTTTAGTGTTTAGTAAATTAATCTGCTAAGATGGATTAGAGACTTAAATGTTAGGACCTAATACCATAAAAACTTAGAGGAAAACTCTAGGTAGTAACATTCAGGACATAGGCATGGGCAGACTTCCGTCTAAAAACACCAAAAGCAACGGCATAAAAGCGCAAAGCCAAAATTGACAAATGTGGATCTAATTAAACTAAAGAGCTTCTGCACACAAAAAGAAACTACCATCAGAGTGGAACAGGCAACCCACAGAATGGGAGAAAATTTGCAATCTACTGCCTGGACGAACGGCTAATATCCAGAACCTACAAAGAACTCAAACAAATTTACAAGAAAAACAAACAACCCCATCAAAAGGGCAAAGGATATGAACAGACATTTCAAAGAAGATACATCTATACAGCCAACAGACATGAAAAATGCTCATGATCACTGGCCATCAGAGAAATGTAAATCAAACCACAATGAGATACCATCTCACACCAGTTAGAATGGCTATCATTAAAAAGTCAGGAAACAACAGGTGCTGGAGAGGATGGAGAAATAGAACACTTTTACAGTGTTGGTGGATTGTAAACTAGTTCAACCATTATGGAAAACAGTATATGATTCCTAAGGATCTAGAACTAGATGTGTACCATATGACCCAGCCATCCCATTTACTGGGTATATACCAAAGGATTACAAGCACATATGCTGCTCTAAAGACACACATGCACACGTATGTTTATTGCAGCACTATTCACACAGCAAAGACTTGAATCAACTCCAAATGTCCATCAGTGACAGATTGGATTATGAAAATGTGGCACACATACACCTCATGGAATACTATGCAGCCATAAAAGGATGAGTTTGTGTCCTTTGTAGGGACATGGATGCAGCTGGAAACCATCATTCTTAGCAAACTATCACAAGAACAGAAAACCAAACACCGCATGTTCTCACTCATAGGAACTGAACAATGAGATCACTTGGACTCAGGGAAGGGGAACATCACACACCGGGGCCTATCATGGGAGGGGGAGGGAGAGGGTTTGCATTGGGAGTTATACCTGGATGTAAATGACGAGTTGATGCGCAGCAGACCAACATGGCACAAGTATACATATGTAACAAACCTGCACGTTATGCACATGTACCCTACAACTTAAAGTATAATAATAATAAATAAATTTAAAAAAAATTTTTATATTACACAGTTTGGAAACTTCGTCATGGACGGATCCACGAAAGGACATTTGGGAGCACATTCAGGCCTATGGTGAAAGAGGACATATCTTTAGATAAAAACTGGATAGAAGCTTTCTGAGAAACTACTTTGTGATGTATGCCTTACACTCAGGGAGTTATACCTCTTTTCTCATAAGGCAGTGTTTGAAGACTGTTCCTGTAAAACTGAAAAAGTAATATTTCGGAGCACATGGAAGACGATGACGAAAAGTGAAGTATCCTGAAATAAAACACAGAAAGAAGCATTCCAAGAAACTGCTCTCTGACATATGTATTCATTTCAGACAGTTAAAGCTGACTCTACATTTCCCAGTTTGGAAAGTGTGTCTTTGAGGATTCTGCAAAGGGATATTAAGTGGCAACTGGAGGCCTATTGTGAGCAGCAAATGTCTTCCTTTGAAAACTGGAGATAAGCTTTCTGAGCAACTGCTTTGTGATGTGTGTATTCATATCATAGAGTTAAATCATTCTTTGGATTCTACAGTTTGAAATCACTCTTTCTGTGGAACCTGAGAAAGGACATTTCGGAACGCTCTTAAGAATATGCTGAAAAGAAAATACCCTCCAATAAAAACCAGAAGGAAGCTTTCTGTGAAACTGCTCTGTGTCATGTGAATCCCACTAGCACAGTTAAGCTTCTGTTTTCATTGAGCAGTATTCTAACACTGTCTTAGTTTAGTCAACTAAGGGATACTCGGGAGCACTTTGAGTCTTATGGTGAAAACGGAAATATCTTCAGATAGAAACTGGAGAGAAGATTTCCGAGGAATTGCGTTTTGACATGTGCATTCCACTCACAGAGTTACATTTTTCTTCTCATAGAGGATTGGGGGATCCCTTTTGGAGAAAAAGCTCCCAGGGGATATTCGGGAATATATGGATGGCTATGGTGAAAAAGGAAATATCCTCAGACAAAAACTGGAAACAACCTTTCTGTGAAACTGCTTTGTGATAGATATGTTTAATCATCTCACATAGATAAAACTTTCTTTATATTATTCAGTTTTCAAACGCCTTCATGGACGGATTCATGAAGGGACTTTCGGGAGAAAGTTGAGGCCTATGGTGAAATAGGAAATATCTTCAGATAAAAACTGGAGTGAAGCTGTCAGAGAAACTGCTTTGTGATGTGTGCATTCCACTCAGGGAGTTATGCCTCTTTTCTCATAAGACAGTGTTTGAACACTGTTCCTGTAAAACCGAAAAAGTGATATTTTGGAACGCATTGAAGACTATGGAGAAAACTGAAATATCCTCAAATAAATCCCAGACAGAAACGTTTCAAGAAACTGCTCTCTGATATGTTCATTTATTTTACAGAGTTAAAATTTATTCTACGTTGCCCAGTTTGGAAAGTCTGTCTTTGAGGAACCTGTGAAGGGATATTAAGTGGGACCCAGAGGCTTGTGGTGAGCAAGGAAACGTCTTCCGATGAAAACTGGAGAGAAGTTTCTGAGCAACTACTTTGTGATGTGTGTATTTGTCTCATAGAGTTAAACCATTCTTTGGATTGAGCAGTTGGAAATCACTTTTTTTGTGGAATCTGAGTAAGGACATTTGGGAACGTTCCTTAGAATACAGAGAAAGAAATATCCTCAGGTAAAATCCAGAAGGAAGCTTTCTGTGAAACTGCTCTGTGTCTTCTTAATTCCCCTCACTCAGTAAGCCTCTCTTTTCACTGAGCAGTTTTCTAACCCTATTTATGTTTAGCGTGTGAAGGGATATTCGGGAGCGCTTTGACACTTTGGTGAAACGGGAAATATCGTCAGATAGAAACTGGAGAGAATCCTTCCAAGGAGCTGCTTTGTGACATGTGCATTCCACTCACAGAGTTACATGTTTTTTCTCATAGAGGATTATGAAATCCCTTTTGGAGAAAAAGCTACCAAGGGACATTCACCATATGGGGGGCTACAATGGAAAAGAAAATATTCTCAGGCAAAAACTGAAAGGAAGCTTTCTGTGTAAAGGTTTGGTGATAGATATGTTTATGTATCTCACATAGGTAAAACTTTCTTTACATTATGCAGCTTGGAAACTCCCTCATGGATGGATCCGCAAAGGGATATTCGGGATCACATTCGGGCCTATGGTGAAAAAGGAAATATCATCAGATAAAAACTGGAGAGAAGCTTTCTGAGAGACTGCTTGGTGATGTGTGCATCCCACTCAGGGAGATATACCTTTCTTGTCATAAGGCACTGTTTGAACACTGTTCCTGGAAAACCAAAAAAGTGGTATTTCCGAGCGCATTGAAGACTATGGTGAAAAGTGAAATATCTTCAAATAAAACCCAGAGAGAAGCGTTCCAAGAAATTGCTCTCTGATATGTGCATTCATTTCACGGAGTTAAAGCTTAATCTACGCTGCCCAGTTTGGAAAATCTGTCTTTGAGGAATCCGTGAAGGGATATTAAGTGGTGCCAGGAGGCTTCTGTGAGCAAGGAAACAACTTCCAATGAAAACTGTAGAAAATCTTTCTGAGCAACTGGTTTGTGATGTGTGTATTCGTCTCATAGAATAAACCATTATTTGCATTGAGCATATTGAAATCACTGCTTTTGTGGAATCTGAGGAAGGACATTTGGGAACGTTCCTTAGAATATGGAGAAAGAAATATCCTTGGCTAAAATCCAGAAAAAAGCTTTCTGTGAAACTGCTCTGTGTCATCTTAGTTCCCCTCGTTCAGTTAAGCCTCTCTTTACACTGAGCAGTTTTCTAACCCTGTTTATGTTTAGTGTGTGGAAGGACATTCGGGAGCGCTTTGAGACTTATGGTGAAAAAGGAAATATCTTCAGACCAAAACTGGAGAGAAGCTTTCCAAGGAGCTGCTTTTTGACGTGTGCATTCCACTCACAAAGTTATATCTTTTTTCTCATAGAGGATTGGGAAATCCCTTTTGGAGAAAAAGCTACCAAGGGACACGCACCACATGGAGGGTTACAGTGAAAAGGAAATATTCCCAGGCAAAAACTGAAAGGAAGTTTTCTGTGTAAACGTTTTTTGATAGAAATGTTTATGCATCTTACATAGGTAAAACTATCTTTTCATTATGCAGCTTGGAAACTCTGTCGTGGAAGGATCCACGAAGGGATATTCGGGATCACATTCGGACCTATGGTGAAAAAGGAAATATGTTCAGGTAGAAACTGGAGAGAAGTTTTCTGAGAAACTGCTTGGTGATGTGTGCATTCCACTCAGGGAGTTATACCTTTTTTCTCGTAAGGCACTGTTTGAACACTGTTCCTGTACAACTAAAAAAGTGATATTCGGAGCACATTGAAAACTATGGCAAAAAGTGAAATGCCGTCAAATAAAACCCAGAAAGACGCATTCCAAGAAACTGCTATCTGATATGTCCATTCATTTCACAGAGTTAAAGCTTACTCTACATTTCCCAGTTTGGAATGTCTGTCTTTGAGGATTCTACAAAGGGATATTAAGTGGCCACCTGAGGCCTGTGGTGACCAAGGAAATGTCTTCCATTGAAAATTGGAGAGAAGCTTTCTGAGCAACTCTTTTGTGATGTGTATTCACATCTCATAGAGTTAAATCATTCTTTGGATTGACCAGTTTGAAATAACTGTTTCTGTGGATTCTGAGAAAGGTCATTTGGAAACGCTCTTTAGAATATTCTGAAAAAGAAATAACCTCAGATAGAATCCAGAAGGAAGCTTTCTGTGAAACTTCTCTGTGTTGCTTGAATTCCGCTCACACAGTTAAGCTTCTGTTTTCATTGAGCAGTATTCTAACACTGTTTTTGTTTAGTCTGCAAAGGGATATTCGAGAGGGCTTTGAGGTTTATGGTGTAAAAGGAAATATCTTCAGATAGAAACTGGAGAGAAACTTTCTGAGGAGCTGCTTTGTGACGTGTGCATTCCACTCACAGAAATATACCTTTCTTCTCATAGAGGATTGGGGAATCACTTTTGGAGAAAAAGCTACCCGGGGACATTCAGGAGTATACGGACAGCTATGGTGAAAAAGGAAATATCCTCAGACAAAAACTGGAAAGAGGTTTTCTATGAAACTGTTTTGTGATAGATATGTTTATTCATCTCACTTACATAAAACTTTCCTTATATTACGCAGTTTGGAAACTCCATCATGGAAGGATCCACAATAGGACATTCAGGAGCACATTCAGGCCTACGGTGAAAAAGTAGGTATCTTTAGATTAAAACTGAATAGAAGCTTTCTGAGAAACTGCTTTGTGGTGTGTGCATTCCACTCAGGGAGTTATACCTCTTTTCTCATAAGGCAGCATTTGAACACAGTTCCTGTAAAATCAAAAAAATAATATTTCAGAGCACATGGAAGACTATGGCAAAAAGTGAAATGTCCTTAAATAAAACCCAGAAAGAAGAGTTCCAAGAAGCTGCTCTCTGATATGTGCATTCATTTCAGAGAGTTAAAGATTAATCTACATTTCCCAGTTTGGGAAGTCTGTCTTTGAGGATTTTGCGAAGGGATATTAAGTGTCGACCGTAGGCCTGTGGTGAGCAAGGAAATGTCTTCCATTGAAAACTGGAGAGAAGCTTTCAGAGCAACTGCTTTGTGATGTGTGTATTCATCTCATAGAGTTAAATCATTCTTTGGAATCAGCTGTTTGAAATCACTCTTTCTGGGGAACCTGAGAAAGGACATTTGGGAACTCTCTTAAGAATATGCTGAAACAGAAATACCCTCTGACAAAAACCAGAAGAAAGCTTTCTGTGAAACTGCTCTGTGTCATGTGAATTCCACTCACACAGTTAAGCTTCTGTTTTCATTGAGCAGTATTCTAACACTGTTTTAGTTTAGTCAGCTAAAGGATATTCGAGAGTGCTTTGAGGCTTATGGTGAAAACGGAAATATCTTCAGATACGAACTGAAGAAGCTTTCCGAGGAGTTTCTTTGTGACGTGTGCATTCTACTCACAGAGTTATAATTTTCTTCTCATAGAGGATTGGGGAATCCCTTTTGGAGAAAAAGCTACTAAGAGACATTCTGGAGTTTATGGACGTCTGTGGTGAAAAAGGAAATATCCTAAGACAAACACTGGAAAGAAGCTTTCTGTGAAACTGCTTTGAGACAGATATGTTTACTCACCTCACATAGATAGAACTTTCTGTCTATTTCGCAGTTTTGAAATTCCATCATGGACGAATTCACAAAGGGACATTCGGGAGCACATTCAGGCCTATGGTGAAATAGGAAATATCTTCTGATAAAAACTGGAGAGAAGTTTCTGAGCAACTGCTTTGTGATGTGTGTATTCGTCTCATAGAGTTAAACCATTCTTTGGATCGAGCACTTTGAAATCACTGTTTTTGTGGAATCTGAGGATGGACATTTGGGAACGCTCCTTAGAATATGGAGGAGGAAATATCCTCAGGTAAAATCCAGCAGGGAGCTTTCAGTGATACTGTTCTGTGTCGTCTTAATTCCTCTCGCTCAGTTAAGCCTCTCTTTTCATTGAGCAGTTTTCTAACACTGTTTATATTTAGTGTGTGAAGGAACATTCGGGAGTGTAGAGGTCTGCAGGCTTGCAAATGAGACGTTCCCGAGAAGCCCTGCTCTTTAAGACAAAGCAAGATGGTCCTTCTCTGCAAACAGAAAGGGCAAAAGAGCCAGCTGCAAGTAGTGGGCTCTGGGAACTGGTCAATGTTTACTAATCTTGCGAGTCAAGGAAAGGTCAAAGAAGCAACACATGCCCCATGACTTGGCAACATTTCACAAACGGCTGGATAAAATAAAGCAGTGTGTGTCGTTTGGGGCGGCCTCCATGTATATCTTGTCCTGTGTTGTCTTGTGTGTTCATTCCTTTGTTTAGGAAACACGTGGACCCCAAGAACTGACACAGAGAGCAGGGTCCGTGGCTCCAAGAGAGCAAGAGACTAGAGGGGGAGCTCGCTGGGTATGTAAGTAAAAAAGGGGGACCCACGGAAAAATTATGGGGAATTCCACCTCTCTGGCCTCAGAATATTTATGGCTGCTTCAAGGACTGTTGCTTTCTATAGGAGTAGAAGTGAAAGAAAAGACTTTGAAGTGATTGTTTGCCCATGTTGAACAACATTGTTACTGGTTTCAGTATCAAACTAAAGTGTAGCTATATCGGAGAGAATGGTTACAGGCAGTAAAAGCTCTGTGTAGAGCTCACCAGTTAGAGGATACTATGACTTTAAATTTGTGGACCTTGTGTAGTACTATCACTCAGGCATTAGAGTTACTTGAGACTGATTCAGAGTGTGGTGAAGTAGCCACAGGAGGAAAGGCATCTGAGGATTTAGGAAAAAATGAATCTGAACTGGAGCCCATTTATGCCAGGGTAACAGAGGATAGGGAGGTAGTAATAGAGGGAGAAGAGGAAGAGCCAACTCTTCCTTCTTCTAAGGGGAATTTTGACATGCAGTGTATTATAGGAATGCTTCAACAGATATTACAGATACATTCTTCTAATTCACCTTTGTGAGCTTTCCCTGTTTCTTTTCCTTCTGACCCATTAGAAGAGGATTTTCCAGTGCCTCCACCCCTCCCCCAGCTGCCTTACCTTTGTCTGGCAAAGTTTTCTCAGTGCCTTTCCTGCCATTGGAGGAGGGAGAAAAGGAAAAGATAAGAGAATTTGAGGAACTGGATCTGTTTCCAATTATTCGTGCTCCTTTTGCTCCTAATGCTCAGTTTCCAAATGGTGGCAATAACGTCCAATTTTACTGCATTACAATTTAAATTTTTGAAAGAAATAAAAGCTTCCATTTCTAACTATGGACCTCAATCTCCTTTTGTCCTTGGTCTTCTTGATGCTTTTTCATCAGAAAATTTGATGATTCCTATATACTGGGAGACTTTAGGGAAGGCTGTTCTTGATCGTTCTCAGTGGTTACAATTGCGCAGCTGGTGGATGGACGAGGCACATGTGAAGGCTAGGAAAAATGCTACGTGTGATCCCCCAGGACCTACTGAAAAACAACTCACAGGCACAGGCCAATATGCTACTCTTAATGCTCAGGCTGGCCTAGATGATGTCGCCCTTATTCAAATCAAGACTTTGTTTTTAAAGGCCTGGAATAAGGTAGAGATAGCAGGAAAATCTTCCCTCTCCTTTGTAAAAATTTTACAGGGTGCAAATCAACCATATCCGGATTTTGTAGCCCGTCTTCAGGATGCTGTCTTGAAAACTGTAGGTGTTGACCCTGCTTCAAAAATTTTGTTACAAACATTGTCTTTTGAAAATGCTAATGCTAACTGTTAAAAATTGTTAAGACCATTAAAGGCCAATGGGGCCAATTTAGATAAATATATTAGAGCTTGTGCTGGTGTTGGAGGGGCTATTTATGATGCTCAATTATTTGCTGGAGCCCTATCTAAAGCCTTAAAAAGGAATAACAAACAAGGTGTTTGCTTTCAATGTGGTAAACCTGGACATTTCAAGAAAAAAAAATGTCATAAAAAATTAAACACTTTTATCCCTCAAGGCAGAAAGCTGCCTTCAGAGGTGTACAAACGTTGTGGCAAAAGTCGACATTGGAAAAATGAATGTCATTCCAAATCTGATAAAAGTGGAAATTTACTGTCTCCTCTCCCGGAAAACAGGAGCCAGGGCCCACAGGCTTGGGCCCTCAACAATTACAATGCAAGCTTACCACAATACCCAGTGAGAAATGGCCTACAACTTCAAGGAATAAATTCAAGTACTCCTTAAGGATTCCACCCCTTACCCCAGTTTCCCAGCTTTATGCGGCAACTAAACAAAGTGCCGCTGCTGACTTAGCTATTACTCAGCCTTATACCTTGTCTCCTAATGGAGGAGTATATAAATTAACTACTGGGGTGTGTGGCCCTTTGCCAAAAGGACATGTAGGACTTTTGTTAGTTCAAAACGACAGTGCTATACAGAGGTTAATGATGATTCCCGGGATCATTGATCCTAATTTTACTATTAAAATTCTTATTATAGTACACATCTCACAATTTATGTGCCTAAGGCAGGGGAACGTATTGCACAATTATTTTTATTGCCTTTCTTTCCGTTCCTATCTAGAGAGGTATCTTGACAAGGAGGGTTCAGTAACACAGGAAAAACTTTTTTAGAAAACTTTAGTTTCTGATCAAAAGCCCTTATGTTCATTGCACGTTAATAAAATAGTTTTTAAGGGGTTAATTGACACAGGGGCGGATGTGTCTATCATTTGTTTAAATCAGTGGCCTATGCAATAGGAAAAGAGACAAGTTTCAGTTACACTCACTGGCTTAGGTGCTGCTTCTGTGGTTTATCAAAGCCTAGAACCTTTAACCTGAGTCGGTCCTAAAGGTCAACAAGGTTAAGTGTTTTTTTTATATTGTTTCTATCAATATTAATCTTTAAGGATAGGATCTTTTACAACAATTTGGTACATTTTTAAGCATTCCTCATATTTCTTCAGCTGCCAAAAATATGATGTTCAAAATGGGCTACAATCCTTTAAACTCATAGCCACTGTTCACCAGCCTCAACCTTTACAATTAAAGTGAAAAACTACCACTCCTGTTTAGGTGGAACAGTGGCCATTATCTAAAGAAAAACTTGAGGCTTTAAAAAAGTTAGTCAAAAAACAATTGGCCAAGGGGCATATAAAGCCAAATACTTCTACATGGAATTCCCCTGTCTTTGTTGTTAAAAGTAAAAAATGGCGTTTATTAACTAATCTTAAAACTATAAATTTTTACATTCAACCTATGAGGAGTTTACAGCCTGGTCTTCCTAATCCCGCCCTTATCCCACAAAGTTAAAAATTAATGGTCATAGATCTCAAAAATTGTTTTTTCTCTATTCCATTACAACCTCAAAATTATGAGAAGTTTGCCTTTACTATTCCTAAATATAATAATAGACAGCCCACACAAAGATATCAGTGGAAGGTTCTTCCCGAAGGTATACTTAATAGCCCTACTTTATGTCAAAAATTCATACATAGGACTTTAAATCCTGTAAAAAATCAGTTTCCAACAGTGTTAATTTATCATTATATGAATGATATTTTATTGACTACCCCTCATGTAACCCTCCAAAATCAAGTTTTTAAGGTTTACAACAACAGTTAATTCATTATAATTTACAAATCTCTCCTAAAAAAGGTACAAACTCAGTTCCCCATTCAATATTTAAGGTACTCATTGACTAAAAAACAAATCCGCCCACAAAAGTTTCAAATTAAAAAAGATCAACTTGTAACCCTTAATAATTTTCAAAAATTGTTAGGAGATATTAATTGGCTTCGTCTCCTCTTAGGTATTACTACTTATAAATTACAACATTTGTTTACTACCTTAAAAGGGGATTCAGATTTAAACAGTTCTCAAAAATTATCCCCCACTACTGAAAAACATTGTCTTTTGTAAAAAATAAAATTAGTGAAGCTCACTTTAATTATATTATAACCAATCTTCCACTTTCTTTATGTCTTTTTTATACTCCTCATTCACCAACAGCCATCTTACATCAAGATAGTAACATTCTGGAGTGGCAATTTTTGACTAATAAAGCCATTAAAAAAGTTTACCTTTATATTAATAAATTGGTTAAATTGATTATTAAAGGGTAACATAGAGCTCGTCAAATGCTTGAAACTGACCCTGTAAAAATTATTACACAATTATCTAATCAATACATTACTTCTCTACTAAAATCTCATAAAAAATGGCAAGTGGCTTGCGCTGAGTATACTGGTTCCTTTTCTCAGCACTATCCCAGTCACAGATTATTTGCTTTTTTACAATAATATTCTTTCCTGCCCTATAATCCTATTTCTTATACTCCAGTTAAAGGTCCCACCTTTTTTATTGATACTTCTAACAATAAAAAAGCTGGATACTGGGCATCAGATAATTCAAAAATTTCTCACTATCCATTTAAATCTGTACAACAGGAAAAACTTTTTGCCATTCTTATGGTACTGCAAAATTGGCCTCAAACCCTTTGTGATATAGTTAGTAGTTCCCAATATGTTGTATATGTGACTAAGTATATTTCTCAAACTTCTTTACCATTACTCCCAAAAACTGCATTACAAAAACTATTTGCCTTAGTGTTCTTGACTCTTACTTCCCGTACAACCCCCTTTTTATCACTCATATCCGTTCTTATTCAGCTTTACTGGGACCTTTAACTTTTGGTAATAACCAAATTGATTCTTTACTTGTTAACAATGTCCAACAGACTCAAAATGAACATCAATTACATCATACTAACAGTTTAGGATTACAACGGCAGTTTTCTATAACACGCCATCAAGCCCAAAGTATTATCAGAGCCTGTCCATCTTGTGCTCCTATTATTACACCCTTTTTAAGTCCAGGTATAAATCCCCGAGGCACTCAACAAAATCATATTTGACAAATGGATGTAACTTATGTTTCTTCTTTTGGTCGGTTAAAATATGTTCATCATACAATTGATACGTGGTCACACTTCCAATGGGCTACACCATTACCCTCTAAAAAAGCTGATTCTGTTATTACTCATTTTCTTACTTGCTTTACAGTTATAAGAGTTCCTACTAAATTAAAAACTGACAATGCTTCTGCTTATTGCTCTCGTAAATTGACTGCCTTCCTCTCTTCATACCACATTCGTCATTCCACTGGTATTCCATTTAACAGTCAAGGTCAAGCAATTATTAAAAGAGCTAATGCTACCTTAAAATTACAACTTTTAAAACAAACAGGGGGAAATGGACGAGATTCCCCCAAAACATCAAATTCTGAAGCTCTTTTTACTTTAAATTTTCTGAACTATTGGAGCCAATTACAGCAATCCGCAGCAGTAAAACATTTTCAACAACCATTAGAAAAGCCAAAAGCTAACAATTTGTGGGTGTACTATCCTTCATTACAAGGCCAATATTTGAAAGGAAAAGTTTTACAATGGGGTCGAGGTTATGCTCTCGTTCGTACAGCTGCAGGAGATGAGTGGTTCCCATCCCGACGGCTGAAGCAGTGCCATGGTGAAAAGGAGCTGGCCGGAAGACTTCCTGGTGGCATTTCAGGAATTAAATCTGAGTGCTCAGAAAACCTTCACCTTCAGAACTCGTCGAGTGGAACCCCTGACATGGGGTCAGCTGAAAAAGCTTACTCAAGAAACTAAAGGGGTTTTTCAACAAGCTGGACAGCCCAAAACCTCACTGACCTTATTTCTGGCTATACTAGCTGTAGTAAACTGAGAGTAACAGCTGGAGAATTCACATATTGGGCTTTTATTCCCTTTCCACCCTTATATCAAGGTGTGGCCTGGGGAGACAAAGAAGTTTTAGTATTTACTGATGATACTGCTTGGATGCCATCACCTTTTAAAAATCATGATCCTGAGTTAGACACAGTTGCAATAAATAGTTCATATCAATTTGGGGTGAAAGGGTTACCTATATGTCTTAGGAACAGTCCACATTGTTTACATCCTTCTCATGAGGCTTAGGCTGTGCGCTATAATCATAGTCACATTGCTGCCTTTACTATAATTGTTGTTACTCAGAGTTTTAAATATAATCATACTGCTCTTCTTAATAAAACCTTGCCTACTACATTATCCTTATGTCCTATTCCTGAGGTGTCTGGAGATGTTTCCCAATTAGAGTGGACTAGATGTAAAAGAAGTAGACCACAATTATTATTAGAGGTAAAAGGTAGGAATTACAAATACCTTGTCACTGACTGGAGTGTGCATGAGGATTTTCAGACTAAGTTTATCCACATTAGCCTACGATGGCATAGAAATAATCACAGCATTTATGCTGATGGTAACAAAACTATTCTTTGGCATGATGGTGGCTTGCCGCCCCCTATGCCACATTTGGCCAACACCTCATAAATACAAAGTCATATATAAAAGTTACTAGCTACTGGCAAACCAATGTCTACTTTTACAGGAAACATGTCCTTAAATACCACTAATCTTTATAATCCTTTCCATATATCTTTACATCAAAACAGATCTAAATATGTCATTGCTTGTGTTTAAAAACCTTACTTGTTGTTAGTAGGAATCTTTAAATAGGATAATAATACAGGAGTAGTTAACTGTACAGGCAATTGTACATTTTTAAGCTGTATAAATCCTACTTGGTGGCATAATAATTAGAACAAGACTCACTCTGATATATATATTTTAAGAACTAGAAAAGAAACCTGGTTACCTGTGAACTTGACACGCACCTGGAGTGAATCTGCTGGGGTTACTCAGATTTACAAAGTAATGCAAGATCTTGTCCACCACAGCCAGAGAATGGTTGGGATCGTCGTAACAGCAGTAGTAGGACTTGTGGCCATTGCTTCCACCGCCGCTGTTGCTGGACTGGCGTTACATCAAAGTATCCAAAATACAGAGTTCATGCAACAATGGCATAAACAATCTCACTTGTTGTGGCAACAACGAGACATCAATGCTCATTTGACTAAATGAGTAGATAACTTAGAACAAGTGGTTTCTTGGATAGGAGATCAGCTGACAGTGTTAAATACTTGAGCCTTGTTAAAATGTGACTGGAATACTACTCAATTTTGTATTATCCCTGTTCCTTTTAACAACACTGTACATAATTGGACAGAGATAAAAAGGTTTTTAATTGGCCATAATAATCTTTCCCTGGAAATACAAGAACTAACACACAATATTTCTGAAATGTTTCATAATCAATTACCATTGCTGACTGGCACAGATTTAATGACTGGTATTGCACAAAGCTTAAAATCTTTAAACCCTATGAGTCCTGTACAAACTTTACTGACTTCTGCTTCTAGTAATGTATTGATTGTTGTTTTTACCTTTGGCATTTTCACAGTCTGCCGGAAATGGTGCCGAAGGGCAAATACCAAATCCCAGCGAGCCCAACATGTGATGATGGTTTTGAAAAAAATTCAAACCCGTAAATAAAGAAGGGGGAGATGTACAGGACTGCATGCTCGCAAATGAGATGTTCTCGATAAGCCCTGCTCTTGCAGACAAAACAGGACAGTCCTTCTCTGCAAACAGGAAGGACAAAGGAGCCAGCTGCAAGGAGTGGGCTCTGGGAACTGGTCAATGTTTACTGATCTTGTGAGTCAAGGAAAGGCCAGAGAAGCAACACATGCGCCATGACTTGGCAACATTCCACAAACGGCTGCATATAATAAAGCAGTGTGCACCGTTCGAGGCAGACTCCATGGATGTCTTGTCCTGTGTTGTCTTGTGTGTTCATTCCTTTGTTTAGGAAACACACGGACCCCAACACGGGATTGCTTTGAGGCTTACGGTGAAAAAGGAAATATTTTCAGACTGAAACTGGAGAGATGTTTTCCGAGGAACTGCTTTGTGACGTTTGCATTCCACTCACAGTGTAATACCTCTCTTCTCATACAGCATCGGGGATACCTTTTTGGAGAAAAAAGTGCCAAGTGGTATTCGTGAGCATGTTGATGACCACGGTGGAAAGGGAAATAGCCTCAGACAAAAACTGGAAAGAAGCTTTCTATGAAACTGCTCTGTGATATGTGTATTCATCTCACGTAGATCAAGATTTCTTTACATTACACAGCTTGGAAACTCTGTCATGGACAGATCCACTAAGGGACATTCGGGAGCACATTCAGGACTATGGTGGAAAAAGGAAATATCTTCAGATAAATACTGAAGAAGAACTTTCTGTGAATCTGCTTTTTGCTATGTTTAATCATCTCACATAGATAACGATTTCTTTACATTATGCAGCTTGGAAAGACCATCATGGATGGATCTGTGAAGGGATATTCAAAATCACATTCGGGTCTATGGTAAAAAAGGAAATATCGTCAGATAAAAACTGGAGAGAAGCTTTCTGAGAAACTGCTTGGTGATGTGTGCATTCCACTCAGGGAGTTATACCTTTCTTCTCACAAGTCATTGTTTGAACAATGTTCCTGTAAAACTAAAAAAGTGACATTCGGAGCACATTGAAGACTATGGGAAAAAGTGGAATATCATCAAATAAAACCCAGAAAGAATCATTGCAAGAAACTGCTCTCTAACATGTCCATTCATTTCACAGAGCTAAAGCTTACTCTACATTTCCTAGTTTGCAAAGTCTGTCTTTGAGGATTCTGCGAAGGGATATTATGTGGCAACTGGAGGCCTGTGACAAGCAAGGAAATGTCTTCTGTTGAAAATTGGAGAGAAGCCTTCTGAACAACTCTTTTGTAATGTTTGTATTCATCTCATAGAGGTAAATCCTTCTGTGGATTGAGTAGTTTGAAATCACTGTTTCTGTGGAATCTGAGAAAGGACATTTGGGAACGATCTTTAGAATATCCTGGAAAAGAAATAACCTCAGATAGAAACCAGAAGGAAGCTTTCTGTGAAACTGCTCTGTGTTGCTTGAATTCCACTCGCACAATTAAGCTTCTCTTTTCATTGAGCAGTATTGTAACACTGTTTTTGTTTGGTCTGCAAAGGAATATTCAGGAGCGCTTTGAGGCTTAAGGTGAAAAAGGAAATATCTTCAGATAAAAAGAGTAGAGAAGCTTCGCGAAGAGGTGCTTTGTGCATGTGCGTTCCACTCACAGAATTATACCTTTCTTCTCATAGAGTATTGGGGAATTCATTTTGGAGAACAAGCTACCAGGGGACATTCAGGACTATATGGACGACTATGGTGAAAAAGGAAATATCCTCACACAAAAACTGGAAAGAAGATTTCTGTGAAACTGTTTTGTGATAGATATATTTATTCATCTCACATAGATAAAACTTCCCTTATGTTACTCAGTTTGGAAATTCTGTCATGGACAAATCCATGAAGGGACATTCTGGAGCACACTCAAGCCTACGGTGAAAAAGGGGATATCTTCAGATAAAAACTGGATAGAAGCTTTCTGAAAAACAGCTTTGTGATGTGTGCATTCCACTCAGGGAGTTATACCTCTTTCCTCATAAGGCAGTGTTTAAAAACTGTTCCTGTAAAACCGAGAAAGTAATATTTTGGAGTGCATGGAAGACTATGGCAAAAGTGAAATATCCTGAAGTAAAACCCAGAATGAAGCGTTCCAAGAAACTCCTCTCTGACATATGCATTCATTTCAGAGAGTTAAAGCTTACTCTACATTTCCCAGATTGGAAAGTCTGTGTTTGAGGATTCTGCAAAAGGATATTATGTGGCAACCAGAGGCCTGTGGTGAGCAAGGAAACGTCTTCTGTTGAAACCTGGAGAGAAGCTTTCTGAGCTGCTGCTTTGTGATGTGTCTATTCATCTCATAGAGTTAAATCATTCTATGGAATGAGCTGTTTGAAATCACTCTTTCTGAGGAACCTGAGAAAGGACATTTGGGAACGCTCTTAAGAATGTGCAGAAAAAGAAATACCCTCCGATAAAAGCCAGAAGGAAGCATTCTGTGAAAGTGCTCTGTGTCATGTAAATTCCAATCACACAGTTAAGCTTCTGCTTTCATTGGGAAGAATTCTAACACTCTTTTACTTTAGTCTGCTAAGGGATACTCGAGAGTGCTTTGAGGCTTATGGTGAAAATGGAAATATCTTCAGATACGAACTGGAGAGACGCTTTCAGAGGAGCTGCTTTGTGACGTGTGCATTCCACTCACAGAGTTATACTTTTCTTCTCATAGAGGATTGGGGAATCCCTTTTGGAGAAAAAGCTACCAGGGGACATTTGCAAGTATGTGGACGTCTATGGTGAAAAAGGAAATATCCTCAGACAAAAACTAGAAAGAACCTTTCTGTGAAACTGCTTTGTGATAGATATGTCTATTCATCTCACATAGATAAAACTTTCTATTACGCAGTTTTGCAATTCTGTCATGGATGGATTCTCGAAGGGACATTCAGGAGCACATTCAGGCCTATGGGGAAATAGGAAATATCTTCTGGTAAAAATTGGAGAGAAGCTTTCAGAGAAACTGCTTTGTGATGTGTGCATTCCACTCAGAGAGTTATACCTCTTTTCTCATAAGGCAGTGTTTGAATAATGTTCTTGTAAAACCGAAAAAGTGATATTACGGAGTGCATTGAATGCTATGGCGAAAAGTGAAATATCCTCAAATAAAACCCAAAGGAAGTGTTCCAAGAAATTTCTCTCTGATATGTGCATTCACTTCACAGAACTAAAACTTACTCTACGTTGCCTGGTTTGGAAACTCTCTCTTTGAGGAATCTGTAAAGGGATATTATGTGGCGCCTGGAGGCTTGTGGTGAACAAGGAAACGACTTCCGATGAAAACTGGAGAGAAGTTTCTGAGCAACTGCTTTGTGATGTGTGTATTCATCTCATAGTGTTAAGCCATTCTTTGTATCGAGCACTTTGAAATCACTGCTTTTGTGGAATCTAAGGATGGATATTTGGGAATGCTCCTTAGAATATGAAGGAGGAAATATCCTCAGTTAAAATCCAGAAGGAAGGTTTCTGTGAAACTACTCTGTGCCATCTTAATTCCTCTAGCTCAGGTAAGACTCTCTTTTCATTGAGCAGTGTTCTAACACTGTTTATGTTTAGCGTGTGAAGGGACATTCGGGAGTCATTTGAGGCTTACAGTGAAAAAGAAAATATGTTCAGACCGAAACTGGAGAGAAGTTTTTGAAGGAACTGCTTTGTGACATGTGTATTCCACTCACAGTGTTATACCTGTCGGGGAAACCCTTTAGGAGAAATAGGTATGAAGGGACATTCGGGAGTATATTGATGCCTATGATGAAAAGGGAAATAGCCTCAGGCAAAAACTGGAAAGAAATTTTCTGTGAAACTGTTTGGCGATGTGTGTATTCATGTTACATAGTTAAAGCTTTCTTTACATTACACAGCTTGGAAACTCTGTCATGGACGGATCCGCAAAGGTACATTTGGGAGCACATTCAGGACTACGTTGAAAAAGGAAATATATTCAGAAAAAAATTGAAAGAAGCTCTCTGTGAATCTGCTTTTTGCTATGTTTATTCATCTCACGTTGATACATTACGCAGCTTGGAAACTCTGTCATGGATGGATCCGCGAAGGGCATTCTGTAGCACACTCAGGACTATGGTGAAAAGGAAAATATCTTCAGATGAAAATCAGAAGGACGCTTTCTGTGAAACTGCTCTGTGTTGTGTGAATTCTGCTCGCACACTTAAGCTTCTCTTTGCATCGAGCCATTTTCTAACACTGCTTATGTTTAGCATGCAAATGGATTTTCAGGAGCGCTTTAAGTCTTATGATGAAAAAGGAAATATGTTCAGATAGAAACTGGAGAAAAGCTTTCAGAGGAACTGCTCTGTGACGTGTGCATTCCACTTACAGTGTTATACCTCTTTTCTCATACAGCATCAGGGAAACCCCTTTGGAGAAAAATTTACCAATGGATATCCGGGAGCATATTGAGGCCTCTTGTGAAAAGGGAAATAGCCTCAGATAAAAACAGGAAAGAAGCTTTCTGTGAAAATGCTCTGTGATATATGTATTCATCTCACATAGATAAAGCTTCCTTTACAGTATGCAGCTTGGAAACTCTGACATGGAAGGATCCACGAAGGTATATTTGGGATCACATTCAAGACAATGGTGAAAAAGGAAATATTTTCAGATGAAAACTGGAAAGAAGTTTTCTGTGAATCTGCTTTTTGCTGTGTTTATTCATCTCACATAGATAAAGCTTTCTTTACATTACGCAGCTTCGTAACTCTGTCATGGACAGATCCCTGAAGGGACATTCGGGAGCACATTCAGGACTCTGGTGAAAATGGAAATATCTTCAGATAGAAACTGTAGGGAAGCTTTCTGAGAAACTGCTTGGTGATGTGTGCCTTCCACTCAGCGAGTTATAACTCTTTTCTCATAAGGCAGTGTTTGAACACTGTTCCTGTAAAACCAAAAAAAGTGATATTTTGGAGCGCATTGAAGACTACAGTGAAAAGTGAAATATCCTCAAATAAAACCCAGATAGAAGCGTTCCAAGAAACTGCTGTCTGACATGTGCATTCATTTCGGACAGTTAAAGTTTACTCTACATTTCCCAGTTTGGAAAGTCTGTCTTTGAGGATTTTGCAAAGGGATATTAAGTGGCGACTGGAGGCCTGTTGCAAGCAAGGAAATTTCTTCCATTGAAAACTGGAGAGAAGCTTTCGGAGCAACTGCTTTGTGATATGTGTATTCATCTCATAGAGTTAAAGCATTCTTTGGATTGAGCAGTTTGAAATCACTCTTTCTGTCGAACCTCAGAAAGGACATTTGGAAACACTCTTAAGAATATGCTGAAAAAGAAACACCCTCTGATAAAAACCAGAGGAAGCTTTCTGTGAAACTGCTCTGTGTCTTGTGAATTCCACTGGCACAGTTAAGCTTCTGTTTTCATTGAGCAGTATTCTAACACTGTTTTAGTTTAGTCAGCTAAGGGATACTTGGGAGTGGTTTGAGGCTTATGGTGAAAACGGAAATATCTTCAGATAGAAACAGGAGAGAAGCCTTCCGAGGAGCTGCTTTGTGACATGTACATTCCACTCACAGAGTTATACTTTTCTTCTCATAGAGGATTGGGGAATCCCTTTTGGAAAAAAAGCTACCAGGGGACATTCACGAGTATGTGGACGTCTATGGTGAAAAAGGAAATATCCTCAGACAAAAACTAGAAAGAACCTTTCTGTGAAACTGCTTTGTGATAGATATGTCTATTCAACTCACATAGATAAAACTTTCTTTCTATTACGCAGTTTTGAAACTCCGTCATGGATGGATTCGTGAAGGGACTTTCAGGAGCACATTCAGGCCTATGGGGAAATAGGAAATAACTTTTGGTAAAAATTGGAGAGAAGCTTTCAGAGAAACTGCTTTGTGATGTGTGCATTCCACTCAAGGAGTGATACCGCTTTTCTCATAAGGCAGTGTTTGAACACTGTTCCTGTAAAACTGAAAAAGTGATATTATGGAGCGATTTGAACACTATGGCGAAAAGTGAAGTATCCTCAATTCAAACCCAGAAAGAAGCATTCCATGAAACTGCTTTCTGATATGTGCATTCACTGGACAGAGTTAAAGCTTACTCTATGTTGCCATGTTTGGAAACTCTCTCTTTGAGGAACCTGTGAAGGGATATTAAGTGATGCCCGGAGGCTTGTGGTGAGCAAGGAAATGACTTCGGATGAAAACTGGAGAGAAGTTTCTGAGCAACTGCTTTGTGATGTGTGTTTTCATCTCATAGAGTTAAACCATTATTTGGATTGAGCACTTTGAAATCACTGTTTTTGTGGAATCTGAGGATGGACATTTGGGAACCCTCCTTAGAATATTGAGCAGGAAATATCCTCAGTTAAAATCCAGGAGGAAGCTTTCCCTGAAACTGCTCTGTGTCACGTTAATTCCTCTCACTCAGTTGAGCCTCTCTTTTCTTTGAGCACTTTTCTAACCCTGTTTATGTTTAGTGTGTGAAGGGATATTCAGGAGTGCTTTGAGGCTCATGGTGAAAAAGGAGATATGTTCAGATCGAAACTGGAGAGAAGCTTTCCGAGGAACTGCTTTGTGACGTGTGCATTCCACTCACAGTGTTTTACTTCTCTACCCAAACAGCATCGGGGAAACCCTTTTGGAGAAAAAGGTACCAAGTGGTATTTGGGAGCATGTTGATGCCTGTGGTGAAATGGAAAATAGCCTAAGACAAAAACTGGAAAGAAGCTTTCTATGAAACTGCTCTGTGACATGTGTATTCATCTCAGATGGATAAAGCTTTCTTTACACTACACAGCCTGGAAACTCTGTCATAGACGGATCCAAAAAGGGACATTGGGGATCACGTTCAGGACTATGGTAAAAGGAAATATCTTCAGATTAAAACTGGAAAGAAGCATTCTGTGAATCTCCTTATTGCTATGTTTATTCATCTCACATAGAAAGCTTTCTTTACATTACACAGCTTGGAAACTCCATCACAGAAGGATCCTCAAAGGGATTTTCGGGATTACATTTGGGCCTATGGTGAAAAAGGAAATATTGTCCGATAAAAACTGGAAAGAAGCTTTCTGAGAAACTGCTGATGATGTGTGCATTTCACTCACAGAATTACACCTTTCTTCTCATAGAGGATTTGGGAATCTCGTTTGGAGAAAAAGCTACCAGGGAATTTCGGGAGTATATGTATGGCCATGGTGAAAAAGGAAATATCCTCAGACAAAAACTGGAAAGAAGATTTCTGTGAAACAGCTTTGTGATAGATATGTTTATTCTTCTCACATAGATAAAACTTTCCTTTTAATATGCAGTTTGGAAACTGTCATGGACGGATTCGTGAAGGGACACTTCGGAGCACATTCAGGTCTACGATGAAATAGGAAATATCTTCAGATCAAAACTGGAGAGAAGCTTTCTGAGAAACTGCTTTGTGACGAGGGCATTCCACTCAGGGAGTTATACCTCCTTTCTCATAAGGCAGTGTTTGAACACTGTTCCTGTAAAACCAAAAAAGTGATATTTTGGAGTGCATTGAAGACTATGGCGAAAAATGAAATGTCCTCAGATAAAACCCAGAAAGAAGCGTTCCAAGAAACTGCTCCCTGATATGTGCATTCATTTCACAGAGTTGAAGCTTACTCTACGTTGCCCAGTTTTGAAACTCTGATTTTGAGGAATCTTTGAAGGGATATTAAGTGGCGTCCAGAGGCTTGTGTTGAGCAAGGAAATGTCTTCCGATGAAAACTGGAGAGAAGGTTTGTGAGCAACTGCTTTGGGATGTGTGTATTCGTCTTATAGAGTAAAACTCTTCTATGGATTGAGCAGTTTGAAATCACTGTTTTTCTGGAATCTGAAGAAGGACATTTGGAAATGCTCTTTAGAATATGGAGAAGGAAATATCCTCAGGTAAAATCCAGAAGGAAGATTTCTGTGAATCTGCCCAATGTCGTCTAAATTCCTCTCACTCAGTTAAGCCTCTCTTTCCATGGAGCAGTTTTCTAACACTGTTTATGTTTAGTGTGTGAAGGGATATTCAGCAGCACTTTGAGCCTTATGGTGAAAAAGGAAATATGTTCAGACCGAAACTGGAGAGAAGTTTTCCGAGGAACTGCTTTGTGACATTTGTATTCCACTCACAGTGTTATACCTCTCTTTTCATACAGCATCGTGGAAACCACTTTGGAGAAAAAGTTACCAAATGGTATTTGGGAGCATGTTGACGCCTATGGTGAAAAGGAAATTAACCTCAGAAAAAACTGGAAAGGAACTTTCTATGAAACTGCTCTATGATATGTGTATTCACCTCACATAGATAAAGCTGTCTTTACATTACGCATGTTGGAAACTCCATAATGGATGGATCCACGAAGAGATATTCCAGATCACATTCGTGCCTATGGTGAAAAAGGAAATATCATCTGATAAAAAATGGAGAGAAGTTTCTGAGAAACTACTTGGTGATGTGTTCATTCCACTCAGGGAGATATACCTTTTTTCATATAAGGCACAGTTTCAACACTGTTCCTGTAAAACTACAAAAGTGATATTCAGAGAACATTGAAGACTATGGCAAAAAGTGAAATGTCGTCCAGTAAAACCCAGAAAGAAACATTCCAAGAAACTGCTCACTGACATGTCCATTCAGTTCACAGAAATAAAGCTTACTCTACATTTTCCAGTTTGGAAAGTCTGTCTTTGAGGATTCTGCGAAGTGATATTAAGTGGCAACCAGAGGCCTGTAGCGAGCAATGAAAGGTCTTCCAATGAAAATTGGAGAGAAGCTCTCTGAGCCACTCCTTTGTGATATTTGTATTCATCTCATAGAGTTAAATCATTCTTGGGATTGAACATTTTGCAATCAATGTTTCTGTGGAATCTGAAAAAGGACATTTGGGAACGTTCTTTACAATACCCTGAAAAAGAAATAACCTCAGATAGAAAACAGAAGGAAGCTTTCTGTGAAACTGCTCTGTGTCGCGTGAATTCCGCTCACACAGTTAGGCTTCTGTTTTAATTGAGCAGTATTCTAACACTGTTTTTGTTTTGTCTCCGAAGTGATATTCCAGAGTGCTTTGAGGCTCCCGGTGAAAAAGGAAATATCTTCAGATAGAAACTGCCGACAAGCTTTCCAAGGACCTGCTATGTGACGTGTGTACTTCTTTGTGATCTGTGTATTCATCACACAGAGTTACAGCTTTCCCCTCAAGAAGTCGTTTGCTAAGACTGTTCTTGTGGAATTTGCAAAGTTATATTTGGAAGGCCATGGAGGGCTATGGTGAAAAAGAAAATATCCTCAGAGAAAAACTGGAAAGAAACTTTCTGAGAAACTGCTTTGTGATGTGTGACTTCCACTCACTGAGTTACAGATGTATTTCGTGGAGCTGTTTGCTTGCTTTATTTCTGTGGAATCTGAGAACTGATATTTCAGATCCCTTTGAAGACTATAGAGCCAAAGGCAATATCCTCTGATAAAAAGGAGAAAGAAGCAATCAGAGAAACTTCTTCCTGATCTCTGAATTCATCTCACAGAGTTACACCTTTCCCCTCAAGGAGCCATTCGCTAATACTGTTTCTGTGGAATTTGCAAAGTGATATTTAGAAGCCCAAGTAGGGCGATGGTGAAAAAGAAAATATCTTCAGATAAAAACTGGAAAGAAGCATTCTGAGAAATTGCCCTGTGATCTGTGAATTCATCTCACAGAGTTACAGCTTTCCCCTGAAGGAGCTGATCATTAAGACTGTTCTTGGCATTTGTAGTGGCTCAAGCCTGTAATCCCAGCACTTTGCAGGAGGCGAGGCAGGTGGATCCGAGGTCAGGTCAGGGGCTCATCCTGGCTGACACGGTGAAACTCCGTCTCTACTAAAAAGATGAAAACTAACTTGGTGAGGTGGGCCTGAGTCCCAGCTACTCGGGAGGTAGAAGAACAGGAGAATGCGTGAGCCAGGAAGTAGCGGAGTTTGCAGTGAGCTGAGATCCAGCCCTGCATTTACAGCCTGAAGCGGCAGAAGAGACTCCGTCTCAAAAAAAAAAAAAAAAAAAAAAAAAAAAAGACTGTTCTTGTGTAATATTCAAAGTAATATTTGGAAGCCCATGGAGGGCTATGGTGAAAGGGAAAATATCCTCAGACAAAAACTGGAAAGAAGCTTTCTGAGTAACTGCTTTGTGATGTGTGACTTCAACTCACTGAGTTACAGCTGTATTTCGTTGAGCTGTTTGCTAGCCCTATTTCTGTGGAATCTGAGAACTGATATTTCGGATCCATTTGAAGACTATAGGGCCAAAGGAAATATCCTCCGATAAAAAAGAGAAAGAAGTTTTCTGAGAAACTTCTTTGTAATCTGTGATTTCATCTCAGAGAGTTACAGCTTTCCCCTCAGGAAGCCGTTCACTAAGACTGTTCTTGGGGAATTTGCAAAGTGATATTTGGAAGCCTATGGAGGGCTACAGTGAAAAATAAAATATCCTCAGATGAAAACTGGAAGGAAGCTTTCTGAGAAACTGCTTTGAGATCTGTGACTTCCATTCACTGAGTTACATCTGTATTTCTTGGAGCTGTTTGCTAGCCTTATTTCTGTGGAATCTGAGAACTGATATTCCGGATCCCTTTGAGGACTCTAGGACCAAAGGAAATATCCTCCGATAAAAAAGAGAAAGAAGCTCTCTGAGAAACTTTTTTTGTGATCTGTGAATTCATCTCACAGGGTTACAGCTTTCCCCTCAAGATGCCGCTTGTTAAGACTGTTCTTGTGGAATTGGCAAGTGATATTTGGAAGCCCATGGAGGGCTATGGTGAAAAAGAAAATATCCTCAGAGAAAAACTGGAAAGAAGATTTCTGAGAAACTGCTTTGTGATGTGTGACTTCAACTCTCTGAATTACAGCTGTATTTCATGGAGCTGTTTGCTGGCCTTATTTCTGTGAAATCTGAGAACTGATATTTCGGATCCCTTTGAAGACTATAGGGCCAAAGAAAATATCCTCCGATAAAAAAGAGAAAGAAGCTTCATGAGAAACTTCTTTTTGATCTGTGATTTCACTCACAGAGTTACAGCTTTCCCCTCAGGAAGCCGTTCACTAAGACTGTTCTTGGGGAATTTGCAAAGTGATATTTGGAAGCCCATGGAGGGCTACGGTGAAAAAGAAAATATTCAGATGAAAAACTGGAAAGAAGCTTTCTGAAAAACTGCTTTGTGATCTGTGACTTCCACTCAGTGAGTGACATCTGTATTCCTTGGCGTTGTTTGGTAGCCTTATTTCTGTGGAATCTGAGAACTGATATTTCGGATCCCTTTGAGGACTCTAGGACCAAAGGAAATATCCTCCGATAAAAAAGAGAAAGAAGCTTTCTGAGAAACTTTTTTTTGATCTGTGAATTCATCTCACAGAGTTACAGCTTTCCCCTCAAGAAGCCGTTCGTTAAGACTGTTGTTGTGGAGTTTGCAAAGTGGTATTTTGAAGCCCATTGAGGGCTATGGTGAAAAAGAAAATATCCTCAGAGAAAAACTGGAAAGAAGCTTTCTAAAAAACTGCTTTGTGATGTGTGACTTCCACCCACTGAGTTACAGCTGTATTTCATGGAGCTGTTTGCTAGCCTTATTTCTGTGGAATCTGAGAACTGGTATTTCGGATCCCTTTGAAGAATATAGGGCCAATGGAAATATCCTCCGATAAAAAAGAGAGAGAAGGTTTCTGAGAAACTTCTTTGTGATGTGTGAATTCATCTCACAGAGTTACAGCTTTCCTCTCAAGAAGCCTTTCGCTAAGACTGTTCTTGTGGAATTTGCAAAGTGATATTTGGAAGCCCATGGAGGGCTGTGGTGAAAAAGAAAATATCCTCAAATAAAAACTGAAAGGAAGCTTTCTGAGAAACGGCTTTGTGATCTGTGAATTCATCTCATAGCGTTACAGCTTTCCCCTCAGGAAGCCGTTCACTAAGAATGTTCTTGTGGAATTTACAAAGTGATATTTGAAGCCCATGGAGGGCTCTGGTGAAAAATAAAATATCCTCAGATAAAAACTACAAAGAAGCTTTCTGAGAAACTGCTTTGTGATCTGTGACTTCCACTCACTGCATTACAGCTGTATTTCTTGGAGCTGTTTGCTAGCCTTATTTCTGTGGAATCTGAGAACTGATATTTTGGATCCCTTTTAGGACTCTGGGACCAAAGGAAATATCCTCTGATAAAAAAAAGAAAGAAGGTTTCTGAGAAACTTCTTTGTGATCTGTGAATTCATCTCACAGAGTTACAGCTTTCCTCTCAAAAAGCCTTTCACTAAGACTGTTCTTGTGGAATTTGCAAAGTGATATTTGGAAGCCCATGGAGGGCTATGGTGAAAAAGAGAATATCCTCAGATAAAAACTGGAAAGAAGCTTTCTGAAAAACTGCTTTGTGATGCGTGACTTCCACTCACTGAGTTACAGCTGTATTTCATGGAGCTGTTTGGTAGCCTTATTTCTGTGGAATCTGAGAACTGATATTTCAGATCCCTCTGAAGACTATAGGGCCAAAGGAAATATCCTCCGATAAAAATGAGAAAGAAGCTTTTTGAGAAACTGCTTTGTGATCTGTGAATTCATCTCACAGGGTTACAGCTTTCTGTGAAGCTTCTCTTTTCATTGAGCAGTATTCTAACACTGTTTTTTTAGTCTGTGAGGGGATATTCATGATCGCTTTGAGGCTTATGGTGAAAAACCAAATAACTTCAGATAGAAACTGGATAGAAGCTTTCCGATTAGCTACTATGTGACATGTCCATTTCACTCATAGAATTATACCTTTCTTCTCAAAGAAGATTGGGGAATCCCTTTTGGAGAAAAAGCCAATGAGGGACATTCGGGAGTATAGGGATGGCTATGTTGAAAAAGGGAATATCCTCAGACAAAAACTGGAAAGACGCTTTCTGTGAAACTTCTTTGTGATAGATATGTTTTTTCATCTCACATAGATAATACTTTCCTTCCATTATGCAGTTTGGAAACCTTGTCATGGATGGATTCGTGAGGGAACATTTGGGAGCATGGTCACACGTATGGTGGAATAGGAGATATCTTCAGATAAAAACTGGACAGAGGCTTTCTGAGACACTGCTTTGTGATGTGTGCATTCCACTCAGGGAGTTATACTTCTTTTCTCATAAGACAGTGTTTGAACACTGTTCCTGTAAAACCAAAAAAGTAATTTCGGAGCACATGGAAGACTATGTTGAAAAGTGAAATGTCATCAAATAAAACCGGGAAAGAAGCATTCCAAGAAACTTGTATCTGACATGTACATTCATTTCAGAGAGTTAAAGCTTACTCTACATTTCCCAGTTTGGAAAGTCTGTCTTTGAGGATTCTGTGAATAGATATTAAGCGGCGACCGGAGGACTGTGTTGAGCAAGGAAGTGTCTTCCATTGAAAACTGGGGAGAAGCTTTCTGAGCAACTGCTTTGTGATGTGTGTATTCATCTCATAGAGTTAAATCATTTTTTGGATTGAGGAGTTTGAAATCACTCTTTCTGTGGAACCTGAGAGAGGACATTTGGGAGCGCCCTTAAGAATATGCTGAAAAGGAAATACCCTCCAATAAAAACCAGAAGGAAGCTTTCTGTGAAACTGCTCTGTGTCATGTGAATTCCACTCACACAGTTAAGCTTCTGTTTTCATTTAGCAGTATTCCAACACTGTTTTAGATTAGTCAGCTAAGGAATACAGGGAGTGCTTTGAGGCTTATGGTGAAAACGGAAGTATCTTCAGATAGAAACAGGAGAGAAGTTTTCCGAGGAGCTGCTTTGTGACGTGTGCATTCCACTCACAGAGTTACACGTTTTTTCTCATAGAGGATTGGGATATCCTTTTTGGAAAAAAAAACTACCAAGGGACATTTGGGAGTATTTGGGCAGCTATGGTGAAAAAGGACATATCCTCAGACAAAAACTGGAAAGAAACTTTCTGTGAAACTGCTCTGTGATAGATATGTTTATTCATCTCACATAGATAAAACTTTCTTTCTATTACACAGTTTTGAAACGTCGTCATGATGGATTCGTGAAGGGTCATTCGGGAGCACACTCAGGCCTATGGTGAAAAAGGAAATATCTTCAAGGTAAACTGGAGAGAAGCTTTCTGAGAAACTGCTTTGTGATGTGTGCAATCCACTCAGGGAGTTGTATGTCTTTTCTCATAAGGCAGTGTTTGAACACTGTTGCTGTAAAATCGAAAAAGTGATATTTCAGAGCGCATTGAAGACTATGGCCAAAAGTGAAATATCCTCAAATAAAACCCAGATAGAAGCGTTCCAATAAACTGCTCTCTGATATCTGCATTCATTTCACTGAGTTAAAGCTCTCAGTACGTTGCCCATTTTTGAAACTCTGCCTTTGAATAATCTATGACGGGATATGAAGTGGCACCTGGAGGCTGCTGGTGAGCAAGGAAAAGTCTTAAGATGAAACATGGAGAGAAGCTTTCTGAGCAACTGCTCTGTGATGTGAGTATTCATCTCATATAGTTAAACCATTCTTTGGATTGAGCAGTTTGAAATCACTCTTTTTGTGGAATCTGAGGAAGGACATTTGGAAGCTCTCATTAGAATATGGAGAAAGAAATATTCTCAGGTAAAATCCAGAAGGAAGCATGTTTAGCATGTGAAGGATATTCGGGAGTGCTTTGAGGCTTACAGTGAAAAAGGAAATATGTTCAGACCGAAACTGGAGAGAAGCTATCCGAGGAACTCCTTTGTGACATGTGCATCCCACTCACAGTGTTATATCTCTCTTCTCAAACTGCATCAGGGAAACCCTTTTGGAGAAAAAGGTGCCAGGTGACATTCGGGAGCATGTTGCTGCCCACGGTGAAAAGGGAAATAGCCTCAGACAATAACTGGAAAGAAGCTTTATATGAAACTGCTCTGTGATATGTGTATTCATATCACATAGATAAAGCTTACTTTACTTTACACAGCTTGGAAACTCAGTCATGGATGGATCCGCGAAGGGATATTTGGGATCACATTTAGGCCTATAGTGAAAAAGGAAATATCATCAGTTAAAAACTGAAGAGAAGCTTTCTGAGAAACTTCCCGGTGGTATGTGCATTCCACTCAGGGATTTATACCTTTTTCCTAATAAGGCACTGTTTGAACACTGTTCCTGTACAACTAAAAAAGTGATATTTGGAACACATTGAAGACTATGGCAAAAAGTGAAATGTCGTCAAATAAATCCCAGAAAGAAGCATTCCAAGAAATTGCTCTCTGACATGTCAATTCGTTTCACAGAGTTAAAGCGTACTCTACATTTCCCATTTTGGAAATCTCTCTTTGAGGATTCTGGGAAGGGATATTAAGTGGCAACTGGAGGACTGTGGCGTGCAAGGAAAAGTCTTCCATTGAAAATTGAGAGAAGCTTTCTGAGCAAATACCTTGTGATGCTTGTATTCGTGTCATAGAGTTTAATCATTCTTTGGATTGAGTATTTTGAAATCACTGTTTCTGTGGAATCTGAGAAAGGACATTTGGGAACGGTCTTTAGAATACCCTGAAAAAAAAAAATAACCTCAGATAGAAACCAGAAGGAAGCTTTCTGTGAAACTGCACTGTGTCTCGTGATTTCTGCTCACACAGTTAAGTTTCTCTTTTCATTGAGCAGTATTCTAACACTATTTTTGTTTAGTCTGTGAAAGGATATTCGGGAGCGCTTTGAGGTTTATGGTGAAAAAGGAAATACCTTCAGGTTGAAATTAGAGAGAAGCTCTCCAAGGAGCTATTTTGTGACGTGTGCATTCCACTCACAGAATTATACCTTTCTTCTCATAGAAGATTGGGGAATCCCTTTTGGAGGAAAAGCTACCAAGGGACATTCAGGAATATATAGTCAGCTATGGTGAAAAAGGAAATATCCTCAGACAAATACTGGAAAAAACTTTCTGTGAAACTGCTTTGTGATAGATATGTTTATTCATCTCACATAGATAAAACTTTCCTTATATATCGCAGTTTGGAAACTCTGTTAGGGATGGATCCGTGAAGGGACATTCTGGAGCACTTTCAGGCCTGTGAGCAACTCTTTTGTGATGTTTTTATTCATCTCATAGAGTTAAATCATTCTTTGGATTGAGTAGTTTGAAATCACTGTTTCTGTGGAATCTGAGAAAGGACATTTGGGAACGCTCTTTAGAATGTCCTGAAACGCTGTTTAAAATATAGAGAAAGAAATATTCTCAGATAAAAACCAGAATGAAGGTTTCTGCGAAACTGCTATGTGTCGTGTGAATTTCTCTCACTAAGTTAAGCTATAATTTTCATTGAGAAGTTTTCTAACACTGTTTATGTTTAGTGTATGAAGGGATATTTGGGAGCGCTTTGAGGCTTATGTTGAAAAAGGAAATATGTTCAGATAGAAACAGGAGGGTAGCATTTAAAGGAACACCTTTGTGATGTGTGCATTCCACGCACAGTGTTATACCTCTCTTCTCATACATCACTGGGAAAACCCTTTTGGAGAAAAAAAATGTATCAAGCTATGTTCATTTGCATATTGACGCCAATGGTGAAAAGGGAAATAGCCTCAGACAAAAACTGGAAAGAAGCTTTCTATGAAACTGCTCTGTGATATGTACATTCATCTCACATACATAAAGCTTTCTTTACATTACGCAACTTGAAAACTACGTCATGGATAGTTCCAAGAAGGGACATTCAGGAGCACATTCAGGACTATGGTGAAAAAGGAATTATCTTCAGATGAAAACTTGAAAGAAGTTTTCTGTGAATCTACATCTTGCTAAGCTTATTCGTGTCACATAAATAAAACATTATTTACATTATGCAGCTAATGTGTGTATTCATCTGGTAGAATTTAATCATTCCTTGGATTCAGCAGTTTGAAATCACCGTTTCTGTGGAATCTGAGAAACGACATTTGGGAACCGTTTTTAGAATATGCTGAAAAAGAAATACCCTTAGATAGAAACCAGAAGGAAGCTTTCTATGAAACTGCTCTGTGTCATATGAATTAGACTAGAACAATTCAGCTTCTCTTTTCATTGAGCAGTATTCTAACACTGTTTTTGTTTAGTCTACGAAGGCATATTCGGGAGCACTTTGAGGTTTATGTTGAAAACGGACATACCTTCAGATAGAAACTGCAGAGAAGCTTTCTAAAGAGCTGCTTTGTGACGTGTGCATTCCACTCACAGATTTATACCTTTCTTCTCATAGAGGATTGGGGAATCTCTTTTGGAGAAAAAGCTACCAAGGGACATGGGGGAGTATATGGACGGCTATGCTGAAAAAGGAAATATGCTCAAACAAAAACTGGAAAGAAGCTTTCTGTGAAACTGCTTTGTGATAGATATGTTTATTCATCTCACATAGATAAAGCTTTCTTTACATTATACAGTTTGGAAACTCCATCATGGACGGATCTGCGAAGGGACCTTCGTGAGCACATTCAGGCCTATGGAGAAATAGGAAATATCTTCAGATAAAAACTGGAGAGAAGTTTTCTGAGAAACTGCTTTGTGATGTGCACATTCCACTCAGAGAATTATACCTCTTTTCTCATAAGGCAGTGTTTGGACACTGTTCCTGTGAAACCGAAAAAGTGATACTTCAGAGCACATTGAAGACTACGGTGAAAAGTCGAATATCCTCAAATAAAACCAAGAAAGAAGCATTCTAAGAAACTGCTCTCTCATATGTGCATTCATTTCACAGACGTAAAGCTTACTCTACATTACCCAGTTTGGAAACTCTCTCTTTGAGGAATCTGTCAAGGGATACTAAGTGGCGCCTGGAGGCTTGTGTTGAGCAAGGAAACCTCATCCTATGAAAACTGGAGGTAAGCTTTCTGAGCAACTGCTCTGTGATGTGTGTATTCATCTCATAGAGTTAAACCATTCTTTGGATTGAGTAGTTTGAAATCACTGTTTTTGTGGAATCTGAACAAGGACATTTGGGAACACTCCTTAGAATATGGAGAAAGAAATATCCTCAGGTAAAATCCAGAAGGAAGTTTTCTGTGAAACTGCTCTGTGTCATCTTAATTCCTCTCTGTCAGTTAAGCCTTCATTTTCATTGAGCAGTTTTCTAACCCTGTTTATGTTTAGCGTGTGAAGGGATATTCGGGAGCGCTTTGAGGTTAACGGTGAAAAAGGAAATATGTTCAGACAGAAACTGGAGAGAAGCTTTCCGAGCAACTACTTTGTGAGGTGTGGATTCCACTCACAGTGTTACACCTCTCTTCTCATACAGCATCAGGGAAACCCTTTTTGAGAAGAAGGTAACAAGTGATATTCGGGAGCATGTTAATGCCTACGGTGAAAAGGGAAATAGCCTCAGACAAAAACTGGAAAAAGGTTTTCTATGAAACTGCTCTGTGATATGTGTATTCATCTCACATAGTTAAAGCTTTCTTTACATTACAAAACTTGAAAACTCTGTCATGGAAGGATCCACAAAGGGACATTCAGGAGCACATTCAGGACTATGGTGAAAAAGGAAATATCTTCAGGTAAAAACTGGAAAGAAGCTTTCTCTGAATCTGCTTTTTTCTCTGTTTATTCATCTCACATAGATAAAGCTTTCTTTACATTACACAGCTTGGAAACTCCGTCATGGATGGATCTGTGAAGGAATATTTGGGATCACATTTGGGCCTATGGTGAAAAAGGAAATATCATCAGATAAAAACTTGAGAGAAACTTTCTGAGAAACTGGTTGGTGATGTGTGAATTCCACTCAGGGAGTTATACCTTTCTTCTCATAACGCACTGTTTGAACACTGTTCCTGTCAAACTAAAAAAGTGATATTCAGAGCACATTGAAGACTACGGTGAAAAGTGAAATGTTGTCAAATAAAACACGGAAAGAAGCATTCCAAAAAACAGTTCTCTAACATGTCCATTCATTTCACTGAGTTAAAGTTTACATTACATTTCCCAGTTTGGATAGTTTGTCTTTGAGAATTCTGAGAAGAGATATTTAGTGGCAACCCAAGGCATGTGGCGAACAAGGAAATGTCTTCCGTTGAAAATTGGAGAGAAGCCTTCTGAGCAACTCTTTTGTGATGTTTGTATTCATCTCATAGAGCTAAATCAATCTTTGGATTCAGCAGTTAGAAATCACTGTTTCTGTGAAATCTGAGAAAGGACGTTTGGGAACACTTTCTGGAATATCCTGAAAAAGAATAACCTCAGATAGAAACCAGAGGAAACTTTCTGTGAAACTGCCCTGGGTCGCGTGAATTGCACTCACACAGTTTAGCTTTTCTTTTCACTGAGCAGTATTCTAACACTTTGTTTGTTTATTCTGTGAAGGGATATTTGGGAGCACTTTGAGGCTTATGGTGAAAAAGGAAATATCAGTGATATTGGTCTAAAATTCTCTCTCTTTTTTTTTTTTGTTTTTGTTTTGTCTCTGCCAGGCTTTGGTATCAGGATGATGTTGGCCTCATAAAATGAATTAGGGAGGATTCCTTCTTTTCCTATTGAACCTTTTTCTATTTCTAACCGAGAAAGTGGTATTTCAGAGTGCATTGAAGACTATGGCGGAAAGTGAAATATCCTCAAATAAAACTCAGAAAGAAGCTTTCCAAGAAATTACTCTCTGATATGTGCATTCATCTCACGGAGTTAAAACTTACTGTACATTGCCCAGTTTGGAAACTGTATTTGAGGAATCTGCCAAGGGATATTAAGTGGTGCCCCAGGGCCTATGTTGAGCAAGGAAATGTCTTCCATTGAAAACTGAAGAGAAGCTTTCTGAGCCACTGCTTTGGGATGTGTGTATTCATCTCATAGAGTTAAATCATTGTTTGGATTGAGCAGTTTGAAATCACTGTTTCTGGAGAAAGGACATTTAGGAACGCTCCTTAGAATATGCTGAAAAAAAAATACCCTCAGATAAAAATCAGAAGGAAATTTTCTGTGAAACTACTCTGTGTCGTGTGAATTCCACTCGCTCAGTTCAGCTTCTCATTTCATTGAACAGTATTCTAACACTGTTTTTGTTTAGTCTGAGAAGGGAATTTCGGGGGCACTTTGAGGCTTATGGTGAAAACGGAAATATCTTCAGATAGAAACTGGAGAGAAACGTTCCAAGGAGCTACTTTGTGACATGTACATTTCACTCACAGAGCTTTACCTATCTTCTCATAGAAGATTGGGGAATCCCTTTTGGAAAAAAAAGGTATCCAGGGACATTCGAGAGTATATGGATGGCTATGGTGAAAAACGAAATGTCCTCAGACAAAAGCTGGAAAGAAATATTCTGTGAAACTGCTTTCTGTTTGATATGTTTATTCATCTCACATAGATAAAACTTTCTTTATATGACGCTGTTTGGAAACTCCGTCATGGACGGATCCGCGAAGGGACATTCAGGAGCACATTCACCCTACAGTGAAAAAGGAAATATCTTCAGATAAAAACTGGATAGAAGCTTTCTGAGAAACTGCTTTGTGATGTCTGCATTCCACACAGGGAGCTGTACCTCTTTTCTCATAAGGCAGTGTTTGAACATCATTTCTGTAAAACCGAAAAGTGATGTTTTGGAGCGCATTGAAGACTATGGCAAAAAGGGAAATATTCTCAAATAAAACCTAGAAAGAAGCATTCCAGGAAACTGCTCTCAGATATGTGCATTCATTTCAAAGAGGTAAAGCTTACTCTACATTGCCCAGTTTGGAAACTCTGTCTTTGAAGAATCTGTGAAGGGATATTAAGTGGCCACCAGAGGTCTGTGGTGAGCTAGGAACTGTCTTCAGATGAAAACTGGAGAGAAGCCTTCTGAGCAACTGCTTTGTGATGTGTGTATTCATCTCATAGAATTAAACCGTTCTTTGGATTGAGCAGTTTGACATCACTCTTTCTGTGGAATTTGTGAAAGGAAATTTGGGAACACTCTACAGAATATGCAGAAAGAAATATCCTCAAATAAAAACCAGAAGGAAACTTTCTGTGAAACTGCTATGTGTCATGTGAATTCCTCTCGCTCAGTTAAGCTTCTCTTTTCATTGAGCATTTTTCTAACACTGTTTATGTTTAACGTGTGAAGGGATATTCTGGAGCACTTTGAGGCTTATGGTGAAAAAGGAAATATGTTCAGATAGAAAGTGGAGAGAAGGTTTCCAAGGAATTGTTTTTTGTGATGTGTGCATTCCACTCACAGTGTAAAACCTCTCTTTTCATACAACATGGAGGAAACCCTTTAGGAGAAAAAGGTATCTAGGGATATTTGGGGGCATATAGATGCCTATGGTGAAAAGAGAATAGCCTCAGACAAAAACTGGGAAGAAGCTTTCTGTGAAACTGCTCTTTGATATGTGTATTCACCTCACATGGATAAAGCTTTCTTTAAGTTACACAGCTTGAAAACTCTGTCATGAATGGATCTGCGAAGGGACATTCGGGAGTACATTCAGGACTCTAGTGAAACAGGAAATATCTTCAGATAAATACTGCAAAGAAGCTTTCTGTGAAATTGTTTTTTGCTATGTTTATACGTCTCACATAGATAAAGCTTTCTTTACATTACGCAGCTTGGAAATTCCGTCATGGATGGATCCACGAAGTGATATTCATGATCACATTCAGGCCTAAGGTGAAAAAAAATATATCTTCAGATAAAAACTGGAGAGAAGCTTTCTGAGAAATGGCTTTGTGATATGTGCATTCCACTCAGGGAGTTTTACTTCTTTTCTCATAAGACGGAGTTTGAACACTGTTCCTGTAAAACCAAAAAACTGGTATTTTGGAGTGCATTGAAGACTATGGCAAAAAGTGAAATATCCTCAAATAAAATCCAGAAATAAACGTTCCAAGAAACTGCTCTCTGATATGTGCAATCAACTCACAGAGTTAAAGCTTACTCTACATTTCCCGGTTTCGAAACTCTGTCTTTGAGGAATCTGCAAAAGGATATTAAGTGGCGCCCAGAGGCCTGTGGTGAGCAAGGAAATGTCTTCCAATGAAAACTGGAGAAAAGCCTTCTGAGCACCTGCTTTGTGATGTGTGTATTCTTCTCATACAGTTAAATCATTCTTTTGGTTGAGCTATTTGATATCACTGTTTCTCTGGAACCTGAGAAAGGACATTTGGGAACATTCTTTAGAATATCCTAAAAAAGAAATACCCACTGATAAAAAAAAAAAAAAAAAAAAAAAGGAAGCTTTCTGTGAATCTACTATGTGTCGTGTGAATTTCACTCACAATGTTCAGCTTCTATTTTTATTGAGCAGGATTCTAACACTGTTTTTGTTTAGTCTGCAAAGGGATATTTGGGAGTACTTTGAGGCTTATGGTGAAATCGAAAATATCTTCAGATAGAAACTGGAGGAAAGCTTTCCAAGGAGATGCTTTGTGAAGTGTGCATTACATTCACAGAGATCCCTTTCTTCTCATAGAGGATTGGGGAATTCCTTTTGAAGAAAAAGCTACCAAGGGATATTCGGGAGTATATGCGCGACTATGGTGAAAAAGAGTTAAAGTTTGCTCTACATTGCCCAATTTGGAAACTCTGTCTTTGAGGAATCTGCGAAGGGATACTAAGTGACTCCCGGAGGCCTGTTTTGAGCAAGGAAATGTTTTCCGTTGAAAACTGGAGAGAAGCTTTCTGAGCAGCTGCTTTGTGATGTGTGTATTATTCTCATAGAGTTAAATCATTCTTTGGATTGAAGAGTTTGAAATCACTATTTCTATGGAATCTGAGCAACGACATTTGGGAACGCTCCTTAGAATATGGAGAAAGAAATATCCTCAGATAAAAACCAGAAGGAAGCTTTCTGTGAAACTGCTGTGTGTCGTGTGAATTCCTCTCACTCAGTTAAGCTTCTCTTTTCATTGAGCAGTTTTCTAACATTGTTCATGTTTAGCGTATGAAGGGATATATGGGAGTACTTTGAGGCTTATGGTGAAAAAGAAAATATATTCAGAGAGAAACTGGATAGAAGCTTTCCGGGGAACTGTTTTGTAACGTGTGCATTTCACTCACAGTGTTATACCTATCTTCTCTTACAGCATCAGGGAAACCATTTCTGTGATACCGTTCTGAGACATGTGTATTTATCTCACGTAGATAAAGGTTTCTCTACATTATGCAGCTTGGAAACTATGTCATGGATGAATCCACGAAGGGATATTCAGGAGCACATTCAGGACTATGTTGAAAAAGGAAATATCTTCAGATAAAAACTGGAAAGAAGTTTTCTGTGAATCTGCTTTTTGCTATGTTTATTCATCTCACATAGATAAAGCTTACTTTACATTATGCAGTTTGGAAACTCTGTCATGGAAGGATTCCACGAAGGGATATTTGGGATCACTTTCGGGCCTGTGGTGAAAAAGGAAATATCATCAGAAAAAACCTGGAGAGAAGCTTTCTGAGAAACTGCTTGGTGATGTGTGCATTCTACTCAGGGAGTTATACCTTTCTTCTCATAAGGCACTGTTTGAACACTGTTCCTGTAAAACCAAAAAGTGATATTCAGAGCACATTAAAGATTATGGTGAAAAGTGACATATCCTCAAATAAAACCCAGAAAGAAGCATTCCAGGAAACTGATCTCTGACATGTCCATTCATTTCACAGAGTTAAAGCTTACTCTACATTTCCCAGTTTGGAAAATCTGTCATCGAGGATTCTGCAAAGAGATATTAAGTGGCAACCAGAGACCTGTTGCGAGCAAGGAAATTTCTTCCATTGAATAATGGAGAGAAGCTTTCTGAGAAACTCTCTCGTGATTTTGTATTCATCTCATAGAGTTAAATCTTTCCTTGGATTGAACAGTTTGAAGTCACTTTTTCTGTGGAATCTGAGAAAGGACATTTGTGAACGCTCTTTAGCATACCCTGAAAAAGAAATGACCTCAGATTGAAACCAGAATGAAGCTTTCTGTGAAACTGCTCTGGGTTGCGAGAATTCCGCTCACACAGATAAGCTTCTCTTTTCATTGAGCAGTATTCTAACACTGTTTTTGTTTAGTCTGCAAAGGGATATTTGGGAGCGCTTTGAGGCTTATGGTGAAAAAGGAAATATCTTCAGATAGAAACTGGAGAGAAGCTTTCCGAGGAGCTGCTTTGTGATGTGTGCATTCCACTCACAGAATTATACCTTTCTTCTCATGGAGGATTGGGGAATCCATTTTGGAGAAAAAGCTACCATGGGACATTCGGGAGTATAGGGACAGCTATGGTGAAAAAGGAAATATTCTCAGAAAAAAATTGGAAAGAAGCTTTCTGTGAAACTGCTTTGTGATAGATATGTTTATTCATCTCACATAGATAAAACTTTCCTTATATTACGCAGTTTGGAAACTCCGTCATGGAAATAGGAGATATCTTCAGATAAAAACTGGATAGAAGCTTTCTGAGAAATTGCTTTTTGATATGTGCATTCCACTCAGGGAGTTATACCTCTGTTTTCATAAGGCAGTGTTTGAACACTGTTCCTGTAAAACTGAAAAATTGATATTTCAGAGCACATTTAAGACTATGGTGAAAAGTGAACTATCCTCAAATAAAAACGGGAAAGAACGGTTCCAAGAAACTACTCTCTGATATGTGCATTCAGTTGACAGAATTAAAGCTTACTCTACATTGCCCAGTTTGCAAACTGTGTCTTTGAGGAATCTGTGAAGGGATATTAAGTGGCGCCTGGAGCCCTCAGGTGAACAAGGAAACGCCTTCCGTTCAAAACTGGAGAAAAGCTTACTGAACAACTGCATTGGGAAATGTGTTTTCATCTCATAGAGTTAAATCAATCTTTGGAGTGAGCAGTTTGAAAATACTCTGTGGAATCTCAGGAAGAATATTCGGGCACTCTCTTTAGAATATCCTGAAATGCTGTTTAAAATATGGAGAAAGAAATATTCTCAGATAAAAACCAAGAGGAAGTTTTCTATTAAACTGCTATGTGTCAAGTGCATTCCACTCACAGAGTTATACTTTTCTTCTCATAGAGGATTGGGGAATTCCTTTTGGAGAAAAAGCTACCAGGGGACATTTGGGAGTATATGGACAGCAATGGTGAAAAAGGAAATATCCTCAGACAAAAACCGGAAACAAGATTTCTGTGAAACTGCTTTGTGATGGAGATGTTTATTCTTCTCACATAGATAAAACTTTCTTTATATTATGCAGTTTGAAAACTCCATCATGTTCAGATCTGCGAAGGGACATTCCACAGCACATTCAGGCCTATGGTGAAAAAGGAAATATCTTCAGAAAAAAACCGGAAAGAGGCTTTCTGAGAAACTGTTTTGTGATGTGTGCATTCTACTCAGGGAGTTATACCTCTTTTCTCATAAGGCAGTGTTTGAACACTGTTCCTGTAAAACCTAAAAAGTAATATTTCAAGCACATGGGAGACTACGGCGAAAGGTGAAATATCCTGAAATAAAACCCAGAAAGAAGCGTTCCAAGAAATTGCTCTCTGACATGTGCATTCATTTCAGAGAGTTAAAGCTTACTCTACATTTCCCAGTTTGGGAAGGCTGTCTTTGAGGATTCTGCAAAGGGATATTAAGTGGCGACCGGAGGCCTGTGGCGAGCAAGGAAATGTCTTCCGTGGAAAACTGGAGAGAAGCTTTCTGAGCAACTGCTTTGTGTGATGTGTATTTATCTCATAGAGTTAAATCATTCTTTGGATTGAGCAGTTTGAAATCACTCTTTCTGTGGAGCCAGAGAAAGGACATTTGGGAACGCTCTTAACAATATGCTGAAAAAGAAATGCCCTCCAATAAAAATCAGAAAGAAGCTTTCTGTGAAACTACTCTGTGTCCTGTGTATTCCACTCACACAGTTAAACTTCTGTTTTCACTAAGCAGTATTTTAACACTGTTTTAGTTTAGTCAGCTAAGGGATACTCGGGAGCGCTGTGAGGCTTATGAAAAAAATGGACGGCTATGGTGAAAAAGGAAATAGCCTCAGACAAAAACTGGAAAGAAGCTTTTTGTGAAACTACTTTGTGATAGATATGTTTATTCATCTCACATAGATAAAACTATCTTTCTATTATGCAGTTTTGAAACGCCATCATGGACGGATTCACGAAGGGATATTCGGAAGCACTTTCAGGTCTGTAGTGAAATAGGAAATATCTTCACATAAAAACTGAAGAGAAGCTTTCTGAGAAACTGCTTTGTGATGTATGTATTCATCTCATAGAGTTAAATCATTCTTTTCATTGAGCACTTTGAAATCACTCTTTCTATGGAACCTGAGAAAGGACATTTTGGAACGCTCTTAAGAATATGCTGAAACAGAAATACCCTCCAATAAAAACAAGAAGAAAGCTTTCTGTGAAACTGCTCTGTGTCATGTGAATTCCACTCACACAGTTAACCTTCTCTTCTCATTGAGCAGTATTCTAACACTGTTTTTCTTTAGTCTGTGAAGGGATATTCGGGAGCACTTTGAGGTTTATGGTGAAAACGGAAATATTTTCAAATACAAACTGCACAGAAGCTTTCCGAGGAGGTTCTTTGTGATGTGTGCATTCCACTCACAGAGTTATACCTTTCTTCTCATAGATCATTGAGGAATCTCTTTTGGAGAAAAAGCTACCATGGGACATTCAGGAGTATATGTATCACTGTGGTTAAAAAGGAAATATGCTCAGACAAAAAGAAACTTTCTGTGAAACTTCTTTGTGATAGATATGCTTATTGATCTCACATAGATTAAACCTTTTTATATTATGCAGTTAGGAAACTCCGTCATGGGCGGATCCACAAAGGGACATTAGGGAGCACATTCAGGCCTATGGTGAAAAAGGAAATATCTTCAGATAAAAACAGGAGAGAAACTCTGAGAAACTGCTTTGTAATGTGTGCATTCCACTCAGGTAGTTATACCTCTTTTCTCATAAGACAATGTTTGAACACTGTTCCTTAAAACCGAAAAAGTGATATTTCAGAGCGCTTTAAAGACTGGCCAAAAGTGAACTATCCTAAAATAAAACCCAGAAAGAAGCATTCTAAGAAAATGCTCTCTAATATGTGCATTTATTTCACATAGATAAAGCTTACTCTACATTGCCCCGCTTGGAAACTCTCTCTTGAGGAATCTGCGAAGGGATATTAATTGGCATCCAGAGACTTGTGGTGAACAAGGAAATTTCTTCCGTTGAAAACTGGAGAGAAGCTTTCTGAGCAACTGCTTTGTAACGTGTGTATTCATCACATAGAGTTAAACCATTCTTTGGATTGAACACTTTGAAATCACTGTTTCTATGGTATCTGCCAAAGGACATTTGGGAATGCACCTTAAAATATGGAGAAAGAAATATCCTCAGATAAAAACAAGAAGGAAGCTTCCTGTGAAACTGCTATGTGCTGTGTGAATTCCTCTCGCTCAGTTAAGGTTCTCTTTTCAATGAGAAATTCTCTAATACTGTTTATGTTTAGGTTTGAAAGGAATATTCGGAAATGTTTTGAGACTTATGGTGAAAAAGGAAATATGTTCAGATAGAAACTGGAGAGAAGCTTTAACAGGAACTGCTTCATGACGAGTGCATTCCACTCACAGTGTTTTACCTCTCTTCTCATACAGCATGGAGGAAACCCTTTTGGAGGAAAAGGTACCAAGAGATATTCAGGGGTATATTGATGAATATGGTGAAAAGGAAAATAGCCTCAGACTAAAATTGGAAAGAAGCTTTCTGTGAAACTGTTCTGTGATATGTATATTTTTCTCACATAGATAAACCTTTCTTTACGTTATGCAGGTCGGAAACTCTGTCATGGATGGATCCACGAAGGGACATTCGAGAGCACATTCAGGAGTATGGTGAAAAAGGAAATATCTTCAGATAAAAACTGGAAAGAAGCTTTCTGTGATCTTTTTGCTATGTTTATTCATCTCACATTGATAAAGCTTTCTTTGTAGTACTCAGCTTGGAAACTCTGCCATGGACGGATCTGTGAAGGGACATTCGGGAGTACATTCAGGCCTATGCTGAAAATGGAAATATATTCAGATAAAAACTGGAGAGAAGCTTTCTGAGAAACTGCTTTGTGACGTGTGCATTCCACGCAGGGAGTTATACCTCTTTTCTCATAAGGCAGTGTTTGAACACTGTTCCTGTAAAACCGAAAAAGTGATATTACGGAGCACATTGAAGACTTTGGTGAAAAGTGAAATATCCTCAAATAAAACCCAGAAAGAAGCGTTCCAAGAAACTGTTCTCTGATATGCGCATTCATTTCACAGAGTTAAAGCTTACTCTACATTGTCCAGTTTGGACTCTGTCTTTGAGGAATCTGCAATGGGATATTATGTGGCTCCCGGAGGCCTGTGGTGAGCAAGGAAATGTCTTCCCTTGAAAACTGAAGAGAAGATTTTTGAGCAGCTGCTTTGTGATGTGTGTATTGTTCTCATAGAGTTAAATCATTATTTAGATTAAAGAGTTTGAAATCACTGTTTCTGTGGAATCTGAGAAAGGATATTTGGGAAAACTTTTTGGAATATGCTGAAAAAGAAATATCCTCGGATAAGAAACAGAAGGAAGGTTCCTGTGAGACTGCTCTGTGTCATGTGAATTCCACTCACACAGTTCAGCTTGTCTTCTCAATTAGCAGTATTCTAACACTGTATTTAGTATGTGAATTGATATTCGGGAGCGCTATGGGGCTTACAGCGAAAATGGAAATATCTTCATATAGAAACTGGAGAGAAGTTTTCCGAGGAGCTGCTTGTGATGTGTGCATTCCACTCACAGAATTATACCTTTCTCCTAATAGAGGATTGGGCAATTCTTTTTGGAGAAAAAGCTACCAAAGGGACATTCGGGAGTATATGGACAGCAATGGTGAAAAAGGAAATATCCTCAGACAAAAACTGGAAACAAGCTTTCTGTGAAACTGCTTTGTAATAGATATGTCTATTCATTTCACATAGATAAAACTTTGCTTGTATTACACAGCTAGGAAACTCTGTCATGTATGGATATGCAAAGGCACATTTGGGAGCATATTCAGGCCTGTGGTGAAAAAGGAAATATCTCCAGATAAACACTGGGAAAAAGCTTTCTGTGAATCCGCCTTTTGCAATGTTTAATCACCTCACATAGTTAAAGCTTTCTTTACATTGCACAGCTTGGAAACTCCGTCATGGACAGATCCATGAAGGGATATTCGGAATCACATTCAAGTCTATTGTGAAAAAGAAAATATCATCAGATAAAAACTGGAAAGAAGCTTTCTGAGAAACTTCTTTGTGATGTGTGCATTCCACTCAGTAAGTTATACCTCTTTTCTCGTAAGGCAGTGTTCGAACACTGTTTCTGTAAAACCAAAAAAGTGATATTTTGGAGCGCATTGAAGACTATAGCGAAAAGTGAAATATCCTCAAATAAAACCCAGAGAGAAGCATTCCAAGAAACTGTCCTCTGATACGTGCATTCATTTCACAGAGTTAAAGTTTACTCTACGTTGCCCTGTTTGGAAACTCTGTCTTTAAAAATCTGTGAAGGGATATTAAGTGGTGCTCGGAAGCGTGTGGTGACCAAGGAAATGTCTTCTGATGAAAACTGGAGAGAAGCTTCCTCAGCAACTGCTTTGTGATGTGTGTATTCATCTCATATAGATAAACCATTCTTTGGCTTGAGCACTTTGAAATCACTGTTTTTGTGGAATCTGAGGAAGGATATTTGGGAACGTTCCTTAGAATATGGAGAAAGAAATATCCTCAGGTAATATCCAGAAGGAAGTTTTCTGTGAAACTGCTCTGTATTGTCTTAACTCCTCTCGCTCAGTTAAGCCTCTCTTTTCATTGAGCAGTTTTTTAACCCTTTTTATGTTTAGCCTGTGATGGGATATTCATGAGTGCTTTGAGGCTTACCGTGAAAAATGAAATATGTTCAAACCGAAACTAGAGAGAGGCTTTCCGAGGAACTGCTTTATGACGTGTGCATTCCACTTACAGTGTTATACCTCTCTTCTCATACAGCATCGGGTAACCCTTTTGGAGATAAAGGTACCAACTGGTATTCGGGAGCATGTTGATGGCTATGGTGAAAAGAGAAATAGCCACAGACAAAAACTGGAAAGAAACTTTCTATGAAACTGCTCTGTGATATGTGTATTCATCTCACATAGATAAAGCTTTCTTTACATTACACAGCTTGGAAACTCTGTCATAGACAGATCCACGAAGGGACATTTGTGAGCACATTCAAGACTCTGGTGAAACAGGAAATATCTTCAGATAAATACTGGAAAGAAGCTTTCTGTGAATCTGCTTGTTGCTATGTTTATTCGCCTCACATAGATAAAGCTTACTTTATGCAGCTTGGAGACTCCATCATGGGTGGATCCGCGAAGGATTATTCAGGATCACATTCAGGCCTATGGTGAAAAAGGAAATATCGTCAGATAAAAACTGGAGAGAAGCTTTATGAGAAACTGTTTGGTGATGTGTGCATTCCACTCAGGGAGTTATACCTTTCTTCTCATAAAGCACTGTTTGAACACTGTTCCTGTAAAACTAAAAAAGTGATATTTGGAGCACATTGAAGACTATGGCAAAAAGTAAAATGTCTTCCAATAAAACCCAGAAAGATGCATTCCAAGAAACTGCTCTCTGACATGTCCATTCATTTCACAGAGTTAAAACTTACTCTACATTTCCCAGTTTGGAAAGTCTGTCTTTGAGGATTCTGCGAAGGGATATTAAGTGGCAACCGAAGGCCTGTGGTGAGCAAGGAAATGTCTTCTGTTGAAAATTTGAGAGAAGCCTTCTGAGCAACTTATTTGTGATGTTTGTATTCATCTCATAGAGCTAAATCATTTTTTGAGTTGAGTAGTTTGAAATCACTGTTTCAGTGGAATCTGAGAAAGAACATTTGAGAACACTCCTTAGAATATCCTGAAAAAGAAATGACCTCAGATAGAAACCAGAGGAAGCTGTCTGTGAAACTGCTCTGTGTCACGTGAATTCCGCTTGCACAATTAAGTTTCCCTTTTCATTCAACAATATTCTAACACTGTTTTTGTTTAGTCTGCGAAGGAATATTTGGGAGTGCTTTGAGGCTTACAGTGAAAAAGGAAATATCTTCAGATAGAAACTGGAGAGAAGCTTTCCAATGAGCTGCTTTGTGACGTGTGCATTCCACTCACAGAATTGAACCTTTCTTCTCATAGAGGATTGTGGAATCCCTTTTGGAGAAAAAGCTACCAGTGGACATTCGAGAGTATATGGACAGCTATGGTGAAAAAGGAAATATCCTCTGAGAAAAACTGGAAAGCAGCTTTCTGTAAAACTGCTTTGTGATAGATATGTTTATTCATCTCACATAGATAAAACTTTCCTTATATTACGCAGTTTGGAAACTTCGTCATGGACGTATCTGCGAAGGGACATTCGGGAGCACATTCAGGCCTACGGTGAAAAAGGAGATATCTTCAGATACAAACTGGATAGAAGCTTTCTGAGAAACTGTTTTGTGATGTGTGCATTCCACTGAGGGAGTTATACCTCGTTTCTCATAAGGCTGTGTTTGAACGCTGGTCCTGTGAAACCAAAAGTAATATTTTGGAGTGCATGGAAGACTATGGCGAAAAGTGAAATATCCTGAAATAAAACCCAGAAGAAAGCATTGCAAGAAACTGCTCTCTGATATTAGCATTCATTTCAGAGAGTTAAAGTTTACTGTACGTTGCTCAGTTTGGAAACTCTATCTTTGAGGAATCTGCGAAGGGATATTTAGTGGTGCCCGGAGGCCTGTGGTAAGCAAGGAAATGTCTTCCAATGAAAACTGGAAAGAAGCTTTGTGAGCAACTGCTTTGTGATGTGTGTATTCATCTCATAGAGTTAAATCATTCTTTGTATTGAACAGTTTGAAATCACTGTTTCTGTGGAATGTGACAAAGGACACTTGGGAACACTCTTTAGAATATGCTAAAAAAATATCCTCAGAGAAAAACTGGAAGGAAGCTTACTGTGAAACATCTCTGTGTCATGTGAATTCTAGTCACAGAGTTCAGCTTCCCTTTTCATTGAGCAGTACCCTAAAACTGTGTTTAGTGTGCAAAGGTATATTCGGGAGCGCTTTGAGGCTTATGGTAAAAACAGAAATATCTTCAGATAGAAACTGGAAAGAACCTTTCTAAGGAGTTGCTTTGTGACGTGTGCATTCCATTCACAGAATTGTGTCTTTCTTCTCGTACAGCATTGGAGAAGCCCTTTTGGAGAAAGAGGAACCAAGGGATAACTGGGAGCATATTGACGCCTATGGTGAAAAGGGAAATAGCCTCAGATAAAAACTGGAAAGAAGTTTTCTATGAAACTTCTCTGTGATATGTGTATTAATCTCACATAGATAAAGCTTTCTTTACATTAAGCAGCTTGGAAACTCTGTCATGGACATATCCATGAAGGGACATTTGTGAGCATATTCAGGACTATGATGAAAAAGAAAATATCTTCAGATAAAAACTGGAAAGAAGCTTTCTGTGAATCTGCTTTTTGCTATGTTTATTCACCTCACATAGATAAAGCTTTCTTTACATTATGCAGCTTGGAAACTCCGTTATGGATGCATCCACAAAGGAATATTCGGGATCACATTTGGGCCTCTGGTGAAAAAGGAAATATCGTCAGATAAAAACTGGAGAGATGCTTTCTGAGAAACTGCTTGGTGATGTGTGCATTCCACTCAGGGAGTTATACCTTTCTTGTCATAAAGCACTGTTTGAACACTGCTCCTGTAAAACTAAAAAAGTGGCATTCGGAGCTCATTGAAGGCTATGGTGAAAAGTGAAATGTCATCAAATAAAACCCAGAAAGAAGCATTCCAAGAAACTGCTCTCTGACATGGCCATTCATTTCACAGTGTTAAACCTTACTCTACATTTCCAAGTTTGGAAAGTCTGTCTTTGAGGATTCTGCGAAGTGATATTAAGTGGCACTTGGGGCCTGTGGAGAGCATGGAAATGTCTTTCATTGAAAATTGCAGAGAAGATTTCAGAGCAACTCCTTTGTGATATTTGTATTCATCTCATAGACTTAAATCATTCTTTGGATTGAGCAGGTTGAAATCACTGTTTCTGTGGAATCTGAGAAAGGACATTTATGAACCCTCTTTAAAATATCCTGAAAAAGGCCGGGCGCGGTGGCTCAAGCCTGTAATCCCAGCACTTTGGGAGGCCGAGACGGGCGGATCACGAGGTCAGGAGATCGAGACTATCCTGGCTAACACAGTGAAACCCCGTCTCTACTAAAAAATACAAAAAAAACTTAGCCGGGCGAGGTGGCAGGCGCCTGTAGTCCCAGCTACTCGGGAGGCTGAGGCAGGAGAATGGCGTGAACCCGGGAGGCGGAGCTTGCAGTGAGCTGAGATCCGGCCACTGCACTCCAGGGGGGGTGAGGGAAAACCCCCCCAACAAAAAAAAAAAAAAAAAAAAAAAAAATCCTGAAAAAGAAATAACCTCAGATAGAAACCAGAGGAAGTTTTCTGTGAGTCTTCTCTGTTTTGCATGAATTCCGCTCACATAGTTAAACTTCTCTTTTCATTGAACAGTATTCTAACACTGTTTTTGTTTAGCCTGCGAAGGGATATTCGGGAGTGCTTTGAGGCTTACAGTGTAAAAGGAAATATCTTCAGATAGAAACTGGAGAGAAGCTTTCTGAGGAGCTGCTTTGTGACTTGTGCATTCCACTCAAACAATTATACCTTTTTTCTCATAGAGGATTGGGGAATCCCTTTTGGAGTAAAAGCTACCAAGGGACATTCGGGAGTATATACGGCTATGGTGAAAAAGGAAATATCCTCAGACAAAAACTGGAAGGAAGATTTCTGTGAAACTGCTTTGTGATAAATAAGTTTATTCATCTCACTTAGATAAAACTTTCCTTATATTATGCAGTTTGGAAACTCTGTCATGGACAGATCCGCGAAGGGATATTCAGGAGCCCATTCAGGCCTATGGTGAAAGAGGGGATATCTCCAGATAAAAACTGCATAGAAGCTTTCTGAGAAACTGCTTTGTGATGTGATAATTCCACTCAGGGAGTTTTACTTCTCTTCTAATAAGGCAGTGTTTTAACACTGTTCCTGTAAAACCCAGACAGTGATATTTCAGAGCCCATTGAAAAGTCAAGTATCATCAAATAAAACCCAGAAAGAAGCGTTCCAAGAAACTGCTCTCTGATATATGCGTTCATTTCACAAAGTTAAATCTTACCGTACATTCCCCAGTTTGGAAAGTCTGTCTTTGAGGATTCTGCGAAGGGATAATAAGTAGCTACCTGTGGCCTGTGGTGAGCAAGGAAATGTCTTCCCTTGAAAACTGGAGAGAAGCTTTCTGAGCAACTCTTTTGTGATGTTTGTATTCATCTCATAGAGTTAAACCATTCTTTGTATTGAGCTGTTTGAAAATCCTGTTTCTGTGGAATCTGAGGAAGGACATTTGGGAACGTTCAATAGAATATGGAGAAAGAAATATCCTCAGATAAAATCCGGAATAAAGCTTTCTGTGAGACTGCTCTGTGTCATCTTAATTCCTCTTACTCAGTTAAGCCTCTCTTTTCATTGAGCAGTTTTCTAATCCTGTTTATGTTTATCGTGGGAAGGGATTTTCGGGAGTGATTTGAGGCTTACAGTGAAAAAGGAAATATGTTCAGATAGAAAATGGAAGAGAAGTTTTCTTCGGAACTGCTTTGTGATGCGTGCTTTCCACACAAAGTGTTATACCTCTCTTCTCATACAGCATCGGGGAAACCTTTCTGGAGAAAAAGGTACCAAGTGATACTCGGGAGCATATTGATGCCTATGGTGAAAAGGGAAATAGCCTCAGACAAAAACCGGATAGAAGCTTTCTTTAAAACTGCTCTGTGATATGTGCATTCATCTCACATAGATAAAGATTTCTTTACATTACGCAGCTTGGAAACTCTGTCATAGATGGATCGATAAAGGGACATTCGGGAGCACATTCAGGATTATGGTGAAAAACGAAAGGTTCTCAGACAAAAACTGGAAAGATTTCTGTGAAACTACTTTGTGATAGATATGTTTATTCATCTCACATAGATAAAACATTCTTTATATTATGCAGTTTGTAAACTCCATCAAGGACATATGTGCAAAGGGACTTTCGGAGCACATTCAGGCCTATGGTGAAAAAGGAAATATCTTTAGATAAAAGCTGGAGAGGAGCTTTCTGAGAAACTGATTTGTGATCTGTGCATTCCATTCAGGGAGTTATACCTCTTTTCTCATAAGGTAGAGTTTGAACTCTGTTCCTGTAACACCGAAAAGGTGATATTTTGGAGCACCTTGAAGACGATGGCGGAAAGTGAAATATCTGCAAATAAAACTCAGACAGAAGCATCCCAAGAAACTGCTGTCTGATATGTTCACTCTTTTCACAGAGTTAAATGTTACTCTACCTTGCCCAGTTTGGAAACTCTATCTTTGAGGAATCTGCGAAGGGATATTAAGTGGCGCCAGGGAGCCAGTGTTGAGCAAGGAAATGTCTTCCAATGAAAACTGGAGAGAAGCTTTGTGAGCAACTGCTTTGTGATGTGTGTATTCAACTCATAGAGTTAAACCATTCTTTGGATTGAGCAGTTTGAAATCACTGTTTGGGTGGAATCTGAAGAAGGACATTTGGGAACGCTCTTTAGAATATGGAGAAAGAAATATCCTCAGATAAAAATCAGAAGGAAGCTTTCTGTGAAACTCTTGTGTATGATGTGAATTTCTCTCACTCAGTTAAGCTTCTCTTTTCATTGAGCAGTTTTCTAACACTGTTGGTGTTTAGCGTGTGAAGGGTTATTCCAGAGCGATTTGAGGCTTACGGTGAAAAAGGAAATATGTTCAGATAGAAACTGGAGAGAAACTTTCCAAGGAACTGCTTTGTGACGTGTGCATTCCACTCAGTTTTATACCTCTCTTCTCATACAGTATCAGGGAAACCCTTTTGGAGAAAAAGTACTAAGGGATATTCAGGGGCATAGTGATGCCTATGGTGAAAATGGAAATAGCCTCAGACAAAAACTGGAAAGAAGCTTTCTGTGAAACTGCTCTGTGCTATGTGTACTCGTCTAAAATGGATAAAGCTTTCTTTACATTATGCAGCTCGGAAACTCTGTCATGGACAGAACCGTGAAGGGACATTCGGGAACACATTCAGGACTGTGGAGAAAAAGGAAATATCTTCAGATAAATCTTTAAAGAAATTTCTATGAATCTGATTTTTGCTATGTTTATTCATCTCACGTAGATAAATGTTTCTTTACCTTATGTAGCTTGGAAACTTTCTCATGGACAGATCTGCGAAGGGATATTCGGGATCACATTCAGGCCAACGGTGAAAAAGAAAATATCTTCAGAAAAAAACTGGAGAGAAGCTTTCTGAGAAACTGCTTTGTGATGTGTGCATTCCACTCAGGGAGTTGTACCTCTTTTCTCATAAGGCAGTGTTTGAACACTGTTCCTGTAAAACCGAAAAAGTGATATTTGGTGTGCATTTAAGACTAGGGCAAAAAGTGAAATATCCTCAAATAAAACCCAGAAAGAAGTGTTCCAAGAAACTGCTCTCTGATATGTACATTCATTTCAAAGAGTTAAAGCTAACACTACATTGCCCAGTTTGGAATCTCTGTCTTTCCAGAATCTGCGAAGTGGTAGTAAGTGGTGCCTGGAGGCCTGTATTGAGCAAGGAAATGTCTTCTGTTGAAAACTTGAATCTTTGTGAGCAACTGCTTTGTGATGTGTGTATTCATCTCATAGGGTTAAATCATTCTTTGGATTGAGTAGGCTGAAATCACTGTTTCTGTGGAACCTGAGAAAGGACATTTGGGAACGTTCTTAAGAATATGCTGGAAAGGAAAGACCCTCAGATAAAAACCAGAAGGAGACACTCTGTGAAACTGCTCTGTGTCATGTGAATTCCACTCGTACAGTTAAGCTTCTGATTTCATTGAGCAGTATTCTAACACTTTCAGATTAGTTTCCTAAGGGATATTTGGGAACGCTTTTTGGCTTCTGCTGAAAACGGAAATATCTTCAGATAGAAACTGGAGAGAAGCTTTCTGAGGAGCTGCTTTGTGACGTGTGCATTCAACTCACAGAATTATACCTTTCTTCTCATACAGCATTGGAGAAACCCATTTGGAGGAAAAGGTACCAAGGGATAACCGGGAGCATATTGACACCTATGGTGAAAAGGGAAATAGCCTCAGACAAAAACTGGAAAGAAGCTTTGTGTGAAACTGCTCTGTACTGTGTGCACTCATCTCACATAGATAAAGCTTTCTTTACATTACCCAGCTTGGAAACTCTGTCATAGACGGATTCATGAAGGGACATTTGGGAGCACATTCAGGACTATGGTGAAAAATGAAAGGTCCTCAGACAAAAGCTGGAAAGAAGATTTCTGTGAAACTGCTTTGTGATAGATGTGTTTATTCATCTCACATAGATAAAACTTTCTTTATATTACACTTTTGTAAACTCCATCAAGGACGTATGCGCGAAGGGACATTCGGGTGCACAATCAGGCCTACGGTGGAAAAGGAAATATCTTTAGATAAAAACTGGAGAGAAGCTTTCTGAGAAACTGCTTTGTAATCTGTGCATTCCATTCAGGGAGTTATATCTCTTTTCTCATAAGGCAGTGTTTGAACACTGTTCCTGTAAAACCAAAAAGGTGATATTTTGGAACACCTTGAAGATGATGGCAGAAAGTGAAATATCTACAAATAAAATCCAGACAGAAGCGTTCCAAGAAACTGCTCTCTGATATGTGCATTCATTTCACAGAGTTAAAGATTACTCCACGTTACCCAGTTTGGAAACTCTGTCTTTGAGGAATCTGTGAAGGGATATTAAGTGGTGCCAGGGAGCCAGTGTTGAGCAAGGAAATGTCTTCCAATGAAAACTGGAGAGAAGATTTGTGAGCAACTGCTTTGTGATGTGTGTATTCATCTCGTAGAGTTAAGCCATTCTTTGGATTGAGCAGTTTGAAATCACTGTTTGGGTGGAATCTGAGGAAGGACATTTAGGAATGCTCTTTAAAATATGGAGAAAGAAATATCCTCAGATAAAACCCAGAAGGAAGCTTTCTGTGAAACTGTTATGTGTCGAGTGAATTCTTCTCCCTCGTTAAACTTCTCTTTTCGTTGAGCAGTTTTCTAACACTGTTTACGTTTAGTCTGTGAAGGGATATTCTGTAGGGCTTTGAGGCTTATGTTGAAAACGGAAATATCTTCAGATAGAAACCGGAGAGAAGTGTTCTGAGGAGCTGCTTTGTGACGTGTGCACTCCACTCACAGAGTTATTCTTTTTTTCTCATAGAGGATTGGGAAATTCCTTTTGGACAAAAAGCTGCCAAGGGACATTTACCATATGGAGGGCTATGTTGAAAAAGGAAATATCCTCAGGCAAAAACTGAAAAGAAAGTTCTTCTGTAAATGCTTTGTCATAGATATGTTTATTCATCTCACACAGATAAAGTTTTCTTTATATTACACAGTTTGGAAACTCCATCATGGACGGATCCACAAATTGACATTCGGGAGCAAATTCAGGCCTATGGTGAAAAAGGAAATATCTTCAGATATAAACCGGAGAGAAACTTTCTGAGAAACTGCTTTGTGATGTTTGCATTCCACTCAGGGAGTTATACCTCCTTTCTAATAAGGAAGTGTTTGAAAACCGTTCTTGTAAAACCAAAAAAGTGATATTTTGGAGCGCACTGAAGACGATGGAGAAAAGTGAAATATCCTCAGATAAAACCCAGGAAGAAGCATTCCAAGAATCTGCTCTCTGACGTGTGCATTCATTTCACAGAGTTAAAGCTTACTCTACATTGCCCAGTCTGGAAACTCTGTCTTTGAGGAATCTGTGAAGGGATATTAAGTGGCGCCCAGAGGCCTGTGGTGAGCAAGGAAATGTCTTTCATTGAAAACTGGAGAGAAGCTTTCTGAGTAACTGCTTTGTGATGTGTGTATTCATCTGATAGAGTTAAATCATTCTTTGGATTGAGCAGTTTGAAATCACTGTTTCTGTGGAATCTGAGGAAGGACATGTGGGAACAATCTTTAGAATAAGGAGAAGAAAGTACCTTCAGATAAAAACCAGAAGGAAGCTTTCTGTGAAACTACTATGTGTCACGTGAATTCCTTTGCTCAGTTAAGCTTCTCTTTTTCTTGAGCAGTTTTCTAACACTGTTTATGTTTAGCTTGCAAAGGGAAATTCAGGAGTGCTTTGAGGCTTAAGGTGAAAAAGGAAATATGGTCAGATAGAAACTGGAGAGAAGTTTTCCAAGGAACAGCTTTTTAAAGTGTGCATTCCACTCACAGTGTTATACCTCTCTTCTCATACAGCATCGGGGAAACCCTTTTGGAGAAAACGGTACCAAGGGATATCCGGGAGCATACTGACACCTATGGTGAAAAGGGAAATAGCCTCAGACAAAAACTGTAAGGAAGCTTTTGGTGAATCTGCTCTGTGATATATGTATTCACCTCACATAGGTAAAACTTTCCTTGCATTATGCAGCTTGGAAACTCTGTCATACATGGACCACAAAAGGACATTCCGGAGCACATTCAGCACTGTGGTGAAAAAGTAAGTATCCTGTGACAAAAATTGGAATGAAGCTTTCTGTGAATCTGATTTTTGCTATGTTTATTCATCTTACATAGAATAAACTTTCCTTATATTATGCACTTTGGAAACACTGTCATGGACGGATCCGAGAAGGGACATTTGGGAGCACATTCAGGCCTATAGGGAAAAAATAAATAACTTGAGATAAAAACTGGAGAGTAGCTTTCTGAGAATCTGCTTTGTGATGTGTGCATTCCACTCAGGGAGTTATACCTCTTTTCTCACAAAGCAGTATTTGAACACTGTTTATGTAAAACTGAAAAAGTGATATTTCGGAGCACATTGAAGACTATGTGGAAAAGTGAAACATCCTCAAATAAAATACAGAAAGAAGCGTTCCAGGAAACAGTGGTCCGATATGTGCATTAATTTAACAGAGTTAATTTTTACTCTACTTTGCCCAGATTGGAAACTCTGTCATTGAGGAATCTGCGAAGGGACGTTAAGTGGCGCCCGGAGGCCTCTGGTGAGCTAGGAAATGTCTTCCGATGAAAACTGGAGAGAAGCTTTCTGAGCAACTGCTTTGTGATGTGTGTATTCATCTCATAGAGTTAAACCATTCTTTGGATTGAGTAGTTTGAAATCACTGGGTCTGTGGGATCTGAGGAAACATATTTGGGAACGCTCTTTAGAATATGGAGAAAGAAATATCCTCATATAAAAACCAGAAGGAAGCTTTCTGTGAAACTGCTATGCGTCGTGTGAATTCCTCTCGCTAAGTTAAGCTTCTCTTTTCATTTAGCTGTTTTCTACCACTGTTTATATTTAGCGTGTGAAGGGATCTTCGGGAGCGCTTTGAGACTTATGGTGAAAAAGGAAATATGTTCAGATAGAAACTGGAGAGAAGCTTTCCGAGGAATTGCTTTGTGATGTGTGCATTCCAGTCACAGTGTTATACTTCTCCCTCATATAGATTCAGGAAGACTCTTTTGGAGGAATAGGTACCAAGGGATATTTGGGGGCATATGGTGAAAAAGGAAATAGCCTCACACTAAAACTGGAAAGAAGCTTTCTGTGAAACTGCTCTGTTGTATGTCTATCCATCTCACATAGATAAAGCTTTCTTTACATTACACAGCTTGGAAACTCTGTCATGGACGGATCCACGAAGGGACATTTGGGAGCAAATTTAGGAGTATGGTGAAAAAGTAAATATATTCAGATGAAAACTGGAAAGAAGCTTTCTGTGAATCTGTTTTTTGCTATGTTTATTCATCTCACATTGAGAAACTTTTCTTTATATTACGCAGCTTGGAAACTCCGTCATGGACGGATCTGCGAAGGGACCTTCGGGAGTACATTCAGGCCTATCTTGAAAATGGAAATATCTTCAGATGAAAGCTGAAGAGAAGCTTTCTGAGAAACTGCTTTGCAACGTGTTCTTTCCACTCAGGGAGTTATACTTCTTTTCTAATAAGACAGTGTTTGAACAGTGTTACTTAAAAACTGAAAATGAGATATTATGGAACACTTTGAAAACTATGGCGAAAACTGAAATATCCTCAAATAAAACCCAGAAAGAAGCATTTCAAGAAACTACTCTCTGATATGTGCATTCATTTCACAGAGTTAATGCAGACTCTACATTGCCCAGTTTGGAAACTCCGGTTTTGAGGAATCTGCGAAGGGATATTAAGTGGCTCCCGGAGGCCTGTGGTGAGCAAGGAAATGTCTTCCTTTGAAAACTGGAGAGAAGCTTTCTGAGCAGCTGCTTTGTGATGTGTGTATTATTCTCATAGAGTTAAATCATTCTTTGGATTGAAGAGTTTGAAATCACTGTTTCTGTGGAACTTGAGAAAGGACATTTGGGAACGCTCTTTAGAATATGCTGAAAAAGAAATACCCTCAGATCAAAAACAGAAGGAAGTTTTCTCTGAGACTGCTCTGTGTCAGGTTAATTCCACTCACACATTTCAGCTTCTCTTCTCATTGAGCAGTATTCTAACACTGTTTTTCTTTAGTCTGTGATGGATATTCGGGAGTACTTTGAGGCTTATTGTGAAAATGGAAATATCTTCAGATAGAAACTGAAGAGAAGCTTTCTGAGGAGTTGCTTTGTGACGTGTGCACTCCACTCAAAGAGTTATACCTTCTTTCTCATAGAGTATGGGTAATCCCTCTTGGAGAAAAAGCTACCATGGGACATTTGGGAGTATACGGATGGCTATGGTTAAAAAGGAAATATCGTCAGACAAAAACTGGATATAAGCCTTCTGTGAAACTGCTTTGTGATAGATATGCTTATTGATCTCACATAAAACCTTCTTTATATTACGCAGTTAGGAAACTCCATCATGGACAGATCCACAAAGGGACATTCGGGAGTACATGCAGGCCAATGGTGAAACAGGAAATATCTTCAGATAAAAACGGAGGAGAAACTCTGAGAAACTGCTTTGTGATGTGTGCATTCCACTCAGGGAGTTATACCTCTTTTATCATAAGGCAGTGTTTGAACACTGTTCCTGTAAAACCGAAAAAGTGATATTTCAGAACACTTTAAAGACTATGGTGAAAAGTGAACTATCCTCAATTAAAACCCAGAAAGAAGTGTTCCAAGAAAATGCTCTCTTATATGTGCCTTTATTTCACAGATAAAGCTTACTCTACGTTGCCCATTTTGGAAACTCTCCCTTGAGGAATCTGTGAAGGGATATTAATTGGCGCCCGGAGGCCTCTGGTGAGCAAGGAAATGTCTTCCATTGAAAACTGGAGAGAAACTTTCTGAGCAACTGCTTTGTGACATGTGTATGCATCTCATAGAGATAAATCATTCTTTGGATTGAGTAGTTTGAAATCACTGTTTCTATGGAATCTGATGAAAGACATTTGGGAACACGCTTTAGAATATAGAGAAAAAAATATCCTCAGGTGAAAACCAGAAGGGAGCTTTCTGTGAAACTGGTATGTGTTATGTGAATCCCCCTGGCTCAGTTAAGCTTCTCTTTTCATTGAGCTATTTGAAGCCACTGTTTATGTGTAGTGTGCAAAGAGATATTCGGGAGCGCCTGAGACTTACGGTGAAAAAGAAAATATGTTCAGATAGAAACTGGAGGGAAGCTTTCCGAGGAACTGCTTTGTGACGTGTGCATTTCACTCACAGTGTTATACCTCTCTTCTCATACAGATTCGGGAAAACCCTTTTGGAGGAAAAAGTACCAAGGTATATTCAGGGGCATATTAACGAATATGGTGAAAAGGAAATAGACTCAGACTAAAACTGGAAAGAAGCTTTCTGTGAAACTACTCTTTGATATGTGTATTCATCTGACATACATAAAGCTTCCTTTATGTTACACAGCTTGGAAACTCTGTCATGGATGGATCCGTGAACGGACATTCAGAAGCACACTCAGGAGTATGGTGAAAAAGGAAATATCTTCAGATAAAAAATGGAAAAAAGCTTTCTGTAAATCTGCTTTTTGCTATGTTGATTCATCTCACATTGACAAAGCTTTCTTTATGTTATGCAGCTTGGAAACTCTGCCATGGACGGATCCACGAAGGGACATTCGGGAGCACATTCAGGAGTATGGTGAGAAAGGAAATATCTTCAGATAAAAACTGGATAGAAGCTTTTTGTAAATCTGCTTTTTGCTATGTTGATTCAACTCACATTGATAAAGTTCTTTACATTCCACAGCTTGGAAACTCTGTCATGGACGGACCTGCGTAGGGACATTCGGGAGCACATTCAGGACAATGGTGAAAAAGGAAATATCTTCAGATTAAAACGGGAGAGAAGCTTTCTGAGAAACTGCTTTGTGACGTGTGCATTCCACTCAGGGAGTTGTACCTCTTTCTAATAAGGCAGTGTTTGAAGACTGTTCCTGTAAACCAGAAAACATGATATTACAGAGCACATTGAAGACTATGGCAAAAAGTGAAATATCCTCAAATAAAACCCAGAAAGAAGTGTTCCAACAAACTGCTCTCTGATATGTGCATTCATTACACAGAATTAAAGTTTTCTCTACATTGCCCGGTTTGGAACCTCTGTCATTGAAGAATCTGCAAAGTGGTATTAAGTGGCTCCCAGAGGCCTGTTTTGAGCAAGGAGATGTCTTCCGTTGAAAACTGGAGAGAAGCTTTCTGAGCAGCTGCTTTGTGATGTGTATATTATTCTCATAGAGTTAAATCATTCTTTGGATTGAAGAGTTTGAAATCATTGTTTCTATGGAATCTGAGGAAGGACATTTGGGAACGCTCCTTAGAATATGGAGAAAGAAATATCCTCAGATAAAAACCAGAGGGAAACTTTCTGTGAAACTGCTGTGTGTCATGTGAATTCCTCTCACTCAGTTAAGCTTCTCTTTTCATTGAGCAGTTTTCTAACATTGTTCATGTTTAGCATATGAAGGGATATATGGGAGCACGTTGAGGCTTATGGTGAAAAAGAAATTATGTTCAGATAGAAACTGGAGAAAAGCTTTCCACAGAACTGCTTTGTGACGTGTGCATTCCTCTCACAGTGTTATACCTCTCTTCTCACAAGCATCGGGGAAACCTTTTCTGTGATACTCTTCTGTGATATGTGTATTCATCTCACATAGATAAAGCTTTATCTACATTACGCAGCTTGGAAACTCTGTCATGGATGAATCCACAAAGGGATATTCGGGAGCACATTCAGGACTATGTTGAAAAAGGAAATATATTCAGTTAAAAACTGGAAAGAAATTTTCTGTGGATCTGCTTTTTCTATGTTTATTCATCTCACATAGATAAAACTTTCTTTGTATTACGCAGTTTTGAAATTCCGTCATGGACAGATCCGCGATGGGATATTCAAAAGCGCATTCAGGCCTATGGTGAAAAAGGAAATTTCTTCAGGAAAAAACTGGAGAGAAGCTTTCTGTGATGTGTGCATTCCACTCAGGGAGTTATACCTCTTTTCTCATAAGGCAGTGTTTGAACACTGTTCCTGTAAAACGAAAAAGTGGTATTTCAGAGCGCATTGAAGACTCTGGCAAAAAGTGACATATCCTCAAATAAAACCCAGAAAGAAGCATTCCAAGAAACTGCTCTCGGATATGTGCATTCATTTCACAGAGGTAAAGCTTACCCTACATTGCCCACTTTGGAAATTCTGTCTTTCAGGAATCTGTGAAGGGATATTAAGTGGCACCCGGAGGCCTGTGGTGAGCAAGGAAATGTCTTCCAATGAAAACTGGAGAGAAGCTTTCTGAGCAACTGCTTTGTCATAGGTGTATTCATCTCATAGAGTTAAATCATTCTTTGGTTTGAGCAGTTTGAAATTACTGCTTCTGTGGAATCTGAGGAGGGACATTTGGGAAAGATCTTTAGAATATGGAGAAAGAAATATCGTCAGATAAAAACCAGAAGGAAGCTTTCTGTGAAACTTCTATGTGTCATGTGAATTCCTCTCACTCAGTTAAGCTTGACTTTTCATTGAGCAGTTTTCTAACCTTGTTCATGTTTAGCATATGAAGGGATATTCAGGAGTACTTTGAGGCTTATGGTGAAAAAGAAAATACGTTCAGATAGAAACTGGGTAGAAGCATTCCGCAGAACTACATAGTGACGTGTGCATTCCACTCACAGTGTTATACCTCGCTTCTCATACAGCATCGGGTAAGCCGTCTCTGTGATACCGTTCTGTGATATGTGTATTCATCTCACATAGATAAAGCTTGCTCTACATTACGCAGCTTGGAATCTCTGTCATGGATGAATCCGCGAAGGGACATTTGGGAGCACATTCAGGACTATGTTGAAAAAGGAAATATCTTTAGATAAAAACTGGAAAGAATCTTCCTGTGAATCTGTTTTTTGCTATGTTTATTCATCTCACATAGATAAATGTTTCTTTATATTACCCAGTTTGATAACACTGTCATGGACGGATATGTGAAGGGACATTCTGGAGCCCATTCAGGCCAGTGGGGAAAAAGGAAATAACTTCATATAAAAACTGGAGAGAAGCTTTCTCTAAATCTGCTTTTTGCTATGTTGATTCCTCTCACATTGATAAAGCTTTCTTTACATTACGCAGCTTGGAAACTCTGTCATGGATGGATCTGTGAAGGGACATTTGGGTGTACATTCAGGCCTATGTTGAAAATGGAAATATCTTCGGATAAAAACTGAATTGAAGCTTTCTGTGAATCTGCTTTTTGTTATGTTTATTCATCTCACATTGGTAAAGCTTTGTTTACAATAAGCAGCTTGGAAATTCCATCATGGACGGATCTGGGAAGGGACATTCGGGAGCACATTCAGGCCTGTAGTGAAAAAGGAAATATCTTTAGATAAAAACTGGAGAGAAGCTTTCCGAGAAACTTCTCTGTGAGGTGTGCATTCCACTCAGGGAGTTTTACCTCTTTTCTCATAAGGCAGTATTTGAACAGTGTTCTGTAAAACAGAAAAAGTGGTATTTCAGAGTGCATTGAAGACTATGGTGAAAAGTGAAATATCCTCAAATAAAACCCAGAAAGAAGCATGCCAAGAAACTGCTCTCTGATATGTGCATTCATGTAACAGAGTTAAAACTTACTGCATGCTGCCCAGTTTGGAAACTCTCTCTTTGGGAATTTGTGAAGGGATATTAAGTGGCGACTGGAGGCTTGTGGTGAACAAGGAAACGACTTCCAATAAAAACTGGAGAGACGTTTCTGAGCAACTGCTTTGTGATGTGTGCATTCGTCTCATAGAGTTCAACTATTCTATGGATGGAACAGTTTGAAATCACTGTTTTTGTGGAATCTGAAGAAGGAATTTTGGAAACGCTCCTTAGAATATGGAGAAAGAAATATCCTCAAGTAAAATCCAGAAGGAAGGTTTCTGGGAAACTGCTCTGTGTCATCTGAATTCTGTTCAATCAGTTAAGCCTCTCTTTTCATTGAGCAGTTTTCTAACCCTGTTTATGTTTAGCATGTGAAGTGATATTCAGGAGCACTTTGAGTCTTATGGTGAAAAAGGAAATATGTTCAGACCGAAACTGGAGAGAAGCTTTCCGAGGAACTGCTTTGTGAAGTGTGCATTCCACTCACAGTGTTATAGCTCTCTTCTCATACAGCATCGGGAAAACTCTTTTGTAGAAAAAGGAGCCAAGTGATATTCAGGAGCATGTTGATGTCCACGGTGAAAAGGGAAATAGCCTAAGACAAAAACTGGAAAGAAGCTTTCTATGAAACTGCTCTGTGATATATGTATTCATCTCACATAGATCAAGCTTTCTTTACATTATGCAGCTTGGAAACTCTGTCATGGACAGATCCATGAAGGGACTTCGGGAGCACATTCAGGACTTGCAGGGGCCTTTGAAAACAGTATGCTGAGAATAGATAGGGCTGAAGGACAGTATCTCCAATTGAACTTTTAATGAACTCCCTTAGGCGCCAAGAAGGCGGGCAGATAAGGAAGAGCATAGAAACAAAGAACTGAGTAGAAGGTTACATGTGGGAAAAGAAAGTTTGTTTTGCATTGCATTCTTTCTGCTGATGTGGGGTTTATGGAGTATAAATAAAGTGAGGCGGAGGCTCTGAGTGCGGCCGCCATGTCCTCTGTGTGTCTTTGTCTTTTGTGTGTTCTTTCATTCTCCACCACCCACGGCATGCACCCCAACAAGTGGCGCAGCGAGCAGGGTCAGCACGGGTGAGTAGGGGAGAACAAGAAGGGGAAACCCCTAGGGGCGGGTAAGGCCCAGATATTGTTAAGGGGAACCTTCTTAAGCTTTCATTATGGAGAATTCCATCTCTCTGGTCTCAGAATATTTATGGCTGTTTCAAGGACTGTTGCTGTCTATAGGAGTGGAAGTAAAAGAAAAAGACTTTGTAGCGATTGTTTGCCCATGTTGAACAACATTGTTACTGGTTCAGTATCAGACTAAAGTGCAGCTGAATCACGGAGAATGGTTACAGGTAGTAAAAACTCTGCTTAGAGCTCTCCAGTTAGGGATATTATGCCTCTAAAATTGTGGACCTTGTGGGCTCATCACTCAGACATTAGAGTTACTTGAGACTGATTCAGAGTGTGGTAATGTAGCCACAGGAAGAAAGGTATCTGAGGATTTGGAAAAAAAATATAAAATAAAATAAATCTGGGGGGCGGAGCAAGATGGCCGAATAGGAACAGCTCCAGTCTCCAACTCCCAAGCGGCGACGAACCCGTATTTCCGGCATTTTCAGCTGAGGTACTGGGTTCATCTCACTGGGAGTGCGGACGTCGGTGCTGGTCGGCTGCCGACCAGCGAGAGCTGAAGCTGAGGCGAGGCATTGCCTCACCTGGGAAGCGCAAAGGGGAATCCTTTCTAGCCAGGGGAACTGAGACACACAACACCTGGAAACCCAGATTGCTCCCCACTGATACTGCGCTTTAAGCAAACAGGCACACCCAGGAGATCATGTATCCCACACCTGGCGGGAGGGTCCCAGCCCACAGGCCTCCCTCATTGCTAGCACAGCAGTCTGCTTGATCTACCCGACAAGGAAGGCAGCGGCGAGGCTGGGAGGGCGCCCGCCATTGCTGAGGCTTAAGTAGGTAAACAAAGCTGCTGGGGCTCCAACTGGGTGGAGCTCACAGCAGCTCAAAACCACCTGTCTCTGTGGAGCTCCACCTCACGGGGACAGGGCACGTAAAAGCCTCTGCAGGCATAAGCGACTCTGTCTGACAGCTTTGAAGGCAGTGGATCTCCCCAGCAGGGAGGTTGAGATCTGAGCGGACGGGCTGCCAACTCAGTGGGTCCCCAGGCCCTGAGTAGCCTAACTGGGAGCATCCCCACTAGGGGGCAGTCTGACACCCCACACCTCACAGGGTGGGAGTACACCCCTGAGAGGAAGCTTTAAAGCAAGAATCGAACCCAGGTACTTGCTGTTCCAGAAATATTCTATCTTCTGCAGCCTCTGCCTGCTGATACCCAGGCAAGCAGGGTCTGGAGTGGACCTCAAGCAATCTCCAGCAGACCTACAGCTGGGAGCTCCCTGACTGTTAGAGAAAACTATCAAACAGGGAAGGACACCTACACCAAAAACCCCCATCAGTACAACGCCATCATCAAAGACCAGGAGGCAGATAAAACCAAAGAGATGGGGGAAAAAGCAGGGCAGAAAAGCTGGAAATTCAAAATAGGCACATCTCCCCGGCAAGGGCGCAGCTCATGGCCAACAACGGATCAAAGCTGGGCCGGAGAATGACTTTGACGAGATAGAGAGAAGAAGGCTTCAGTCCATCAAATTTTCAAGAGCTAAAAAGGAGGAATTACGTACCAAGCATAAAAGAAACTAAAATCTTGAAAAAAAAAGTGGAAGAATTAATGACTAGACTAATTAATGCAGAGAAGGTCCTAAACAGAATGAAAAGATGAAAAACATGACCACGAGAAATCGTGAAACCGTCACAAGCCTTCCAGTAACCGACCGATCAACTGGAAGAAAGAGTATCAGCGATTGAGGATCAAATGAATGAAATGAAGCGAGAAAGAGAAACCAAAAAGAAAAGAAAAATGAACCGAAAAGCCTGCAAGTATGGGATTATGTAAAAGACCAAATCTACGTCTGATTGGGGTGCCTGAAAGTGAGGGAAAATGGAACCAGTTGGAAAACACTCTTCGGGATATCATCCAGGAACTAACCCTGGTAAGGCAGGTAACATTCAAATCAGGAAATACAGAGAGCATACAAAAGATGCTCTCTCGAGAAGAGCAACTCCAAGACACATAATTGCCAGATTCACCAAAGTTGAAATGAAGGAAAAATCTTAAGGGCAGCCAGGGAGAAAGGTCAGGTTGCATTACAAAGGGAAGCCCATCAGACTCACAGCAGATCTCGGCAGAAACTCTCCAAGCCAGAAGAGAGTGGGGGCCAATATTCAACATTCTTAAAGAAAAGAATTTTTAAACCCAGAATTTCATATCCAGCTAAACTAAGTTTCATAAGTGGAAGGAGAAATGAAAATCCTTTACAAATTAAGCAAATGCTTAGAGATTTTGTCACCACCAGGCCTGCCTTACAAAGAGACCCTGGAAGGGAAGCACTCAACATGGAAAGGAACAGCCGGTACCAGCCATTGCAAACATGCCAAAATGTAAAGACCATCGAGGCTAGAAAGGAAGAAACTGCATCAACCAGAGCAAAATAACCAGTTAATATCATAATGGCAGGATCAAGTTCACACATAACAATCTTAACCTTAAATGTAAAATGGACTAAATGCTCCAATTAAGAGACACAGACTGGCAAACTGGATAAAGAGTCAAGACCCATCAGTCCTGCTGTATTCAGGAGACCATCTCACACACTGAGAGACATACATAGCCTCAAAATAAAAGGATGGAGGGAAGATTTACCAAGCAAATGGAGAACAAAAAAGCAGAGTTTAATCCTAGTCTCTGATAAAACAGACTTTAAACCATCAAAGATCCAAAAGAGACAAAGAAGGCCATTACATAATGGTAAAGGGATCAATTCAACAGGAAGGCTAACTCTCCTAAATATATATGCACCCAATACAGGGGCACCCAGATTCATAAAGCAAGTCCTTAGAGACTTACAAAGAGACTTAGACTCCATACAATAATAAGGGGAGACACAACCTCCCTGTCAACATTAGACAGATCAGCAAGAGAAAGTTAACAAGGATATCCAGGAATTGAACTCATCTCTGCAGCAAGCAGACCTAATAGACATCTATAGAACTCTCCACCCCAAATCAACAGAATACGTTGCTTCTCAGCACCACATCGTACTTACTCCAAAATTGACCATATAATTGGAAGTAAAAGCACTCCTCAGCAAATGTACAAAGAACAGAAATTATAACAAACTTCTCTCAGACCACAGTGCAATCAAACTAGAACTCAGGACTAAAGCTCAATCAAAACCCAACTCAACTACATGGAAACTGAACAACCTGCTCCTGAATGACTACTGGGTACATCACGAAATGAAGGCAGAAATAAGATGTTCTTTGAAACCAATGAGAACAAAGATACAACATACCAGAATCTCTGGGACACATTTAAAAGCAGTGTGTAAGAATTTATAGCTGCCTAAGTACTTACAAGAGAAAGCAGGAAAGATCTAAAATTGACACTCTAACATAGCAATTAAAAGAACTAAACAAGAGCAAACACATTCAAAGCTAGCAGAAGGCAAGAAATAGCTAAGATCAGAGCAGAACTGGAAAGGAGATAGAGACACAAAAACCCTCAAAATCAATGAATCCAGGAGTTGGTTTTGAAAAGTCAACAAAATTGACAGACCACTATAGACTAATAAAAGAAGAAAAGAGAAAGAATCAAATGTACTTAATTAAAATGATAAAGAGGGGATATCACCACCGACCCCACAGAAATACAAAACTACCATCCAGAGAATACTATAAACACCTCTACATAAATAAACTGGAAAACCTAGAAGAAATGGTGTTTCCTGGACACTTACACTCTTCCAAGACTAAACCAGGAAGAAGTTGAATCCCTGAATAGACCCAATAGTAGGCTCTGAAATTGAGGCAATAATTAATAGCCTACCAACCAAAAAAGTCAGGACCAGATGGATTCACAGCTGAATTCTACCAGAGGTACAAGGAGGTTGGTACCATTCCTTCTGAAACTATTCAATCAATAGAAAAGAGGGAATCCTCCTAACTCATTTATGAGGCCAACATCATCCCTGATACCAAAGAAAGCCTGGCAGAGACACAACAAAAAAGAGGAATTTTAGACCAATATCCCTGATGAACATGATGCAAAAATCTCAATAAAATGCTAGCCAAACCAGTTCAACAACACATCAAAGCTCACCATGATCAAGTGGGCTTCATCCCTGGGATGAAGGCTAGTTCAACATTAAAATCAATAAACATAATCCAGCATATAAGCAGAACCAAGACAAAAAGAACCACATGATTATCTCAATAGATGCAGAAAGACTTTTGACAAAATTCCAACAGCCCTTCATGCTAAAACGCTCAATAAATTCGGTATTGATGGAACGTACCTCAAAATAATAGAGCTATTTATGACAAACCCACAGCCAATATCATACTGAATGGGCAAGAAAACTGGAAAAATTCCCTTTGAAAACTGGCACAGACAGGATGCCCTCTCTGCTCCTATTCAGCATAGTGTTGGAAGTTCTGGCTAGGGCAATTAGGCGAAGAGAAATCAGGGGTATTCAGTTAGGAAGAAGTCAATTGTCCCTGTTTGCAGATGGCCTTGATTGTATCTTTAGAAAGCTGTTGTCTCAGCCCAAAATCTCCTTAAGCTGATAAGCAACTGTAAAATCTCAGGATACAAAATTAATGTGCAAAAATCACAAGCATTCTTATACACCAATAACAGACAAACACAGAGGCAAATCATGAATGAACTTCCATTTCAGAATTGCTTCAAAGGAATGATACCCTAGAATCAGCTTACAAAGGGATGTAAAAGGACCTCTTAAAGGAGGAACTACAAACCACTGCTCAGTGAAATAAAAGAGGACACAAACAAATGGAAAGAACATACCATACTCATGGATCACGAAGAAGAATCAATATCATTGAAAATGGCCATGCACTGCCCAAGGTAATTTATAGATTCAATGCCATCCCCATCAAATACCAATAGGTTTCTTCTGGGGTGGGAAAAGAAAACTGCTTTAAAAGTTCATATGGAACCAAAAAAGAGCCCACATCTCCAAGACAATCCTAAAGTCAAAGAACAAAGCTGGAGGCACATCCACATACCTGACTTCAAACTATACTACAAAGGGGCTATAGTAAACCAAAAACAGCATCGTTACTGAATTGCCAAGAAACAGAGATATAGACCAATGGAACAGAACAGAGTCCTCAGAAATAATACCACACATCTACAGCCATCTGATCTTTGACAAACCTGACAGAAACAAAAGAAATGGGGAAAAGGATTCCCTATTTAATAAATAGTGCTGGGAAAATTGGCTAGCCATAAGAGTATAGAAAGCTGAAGTGGATCCCTTCCATACTCATATACGAAGTGAATTCAAGATGGATTAGAGACTTAATATTAGACCTAATACCATAAAAATCCTAGAGGAAAACCTAGGTAGTACCATTCAGGACATAGGCATGGGCAAAGACTTCATGTCTAAAACACAAAAACAACGGCAGCAAAAAGCTACAAAATTGACAAATGGTATCTAATTAAACTAAAGAGCTGCACAGCAAAGGAAACTACCATCCAGAGTGAACAGGCAACCTACAGAGATGAGGAAAATTTTTGCAATCTACTCATCTGACAAGGGCTGTATCCAGAACCTACAAAGAACTCAAACAAATTTACAAGAAAAAGACAAACAACCCCATCAAAAAGTGGGCAAAAGGATATGAACAGACATTTCTCAAAAGAGACATTCATACAGCCAACAGACATATGAAAAATGCTCATCATCACTGTGCATCAAATGAAATGAAAACCACAATGAATGCCATCTCACACCAGTTAGAATGGCCGATCATTAAAAGTCAGGAAACAGCAGGTGCTGGAAGGATGTGGAGAAATAGGAACACTTTTACACTGTTGGTGGGATTGTAAAGCTAGTTCAACCATTATATGGAAAACAGTATGGCGATTCCTCAAGGATCTAGAACTAGATGTACCATATGACCCAGCCATCCCATTGCACAGGGATATGCAAAAAGGATTATAAATTATGCTGCTGAAGACACATGCACGTATGTTTGTGCAGCACTGACCCTAGCAAAGACTTGGAATCAACCCAAATGTCCATCAGTGACAGATTGGATTAAGAAATGTGTAGCACATATACACCATGGAATACTTATGCAGCCATAAAAAGGATGAGTTTAGGTCCTTTGTGGGGACATGGATGCAGCTGGAAACCATCGTCTTAGCAAACTATCACAAGAACAGAAAACCAAACACATGTTCTCACTCATAGGTGGGAACTGAACAATGAATCACTTGGACTCCAGGAAGGGGAACATCACACACGGGGCCTATCATGGGGAGGGAGGGAGGGATTGCAATGGGAGTTATACCTGATGTAAATGACGAGTTGATGGGTGCAGCAGACCAACATAACACAAGTATACATATGTAACAAACCTACGTTATGCACATGTACCTACAACTTAAAAGTATAATAATAATAAAATAAATTTAAAATAAATAAATAAATAATTCTGAAATGGAGCCCATTTGTGCCAGGATAACAGAGAATGGGGGGTATAAAGGGGAGAAGAGAAAAGCCAGCTCTTCCTTCTTCTAAGGGAAATTCTGACATGCAGTGTGAAATTATGGAAATGCTTCAACAAATATTACAGATATATTCTTCCTAATTCATCTTTGCGAGCTTTTCCCTGTTTCTTTTCCAGCCTGCCCTGTTAAAGGAGGATTTTCCAGAGCCTCCAACCCCTGGCTTCATATCTTTACCTTTGTTTGTAGAAGTTGAAGCCCTGTTGCATCAGACATACTTTAAATTTATACTAAACACCTGTTTAATATGTCAAAACCAGTGTATATGTATATCTTATTGTTTGTTAAATATTATGAGTATTTCAATAGTTAATAAATAAGCATTAATATTAACTATTAATATTAATATAGTATTAATAACCTCAGCTAGAAATTGTTATGTTATAGGGGTGCATAGGTTCCACCAATTTACCTCCAAACAGAAGTTGGTATTCGAGTTGCTTAACACGTTAACTACCTCTTGATATTTTCTGTGTCTTTAAATTTTTACTTCATTGTATTGTGTATGTAATGGATTCTCAATTTGGTATTAATATACATATTTCCTAGTGAGGTAATGATGTTAGACATATAGGTTTATTGTCATTTCTTTGTTCTGCACTACTTTTGGTTGGGTTATTTACCTTTCCTATTAATATGTTGGGATTCTTTATATTTGGGGATATGAGTATTGTATATATTATATATACTTTTAATTTAAAAATTTAAGGAGAGCTGGATCTGTTTCCAATTATTTGTGCTTCTTTTTGTCTCCTAATGCTCAGTTTTCAAATGGTAGCAATAATATCAATTTAATGCCTTACAAATTAAATTTTTAAAAGAAATGAAAGCTGCCATTTCTAACTATGAACCTCAATCTCCCTTTTATCCTTGGTCTTCTTGATATTTTTCATTGAAAATTTGATAATTCCTATAGACTGGAAGACTTTGGGAAGGCTTTCTTGATCGTTCTCAGTGAGACACAATTGCACAGCTGGTAAAATGAACAAAGGCACATGTACAGGCTAGGAAAAATGTTATGTGTGATCCCCTGGACCCACTGAGGAACAACTCACAGGCACGGGCCAATATGCTGCACTCTTAATGCTCAGGCTGGTTTAGATGATGTTGCCCTTACTCAAATCAAGATTTTTGTTTTTAAGGGCCTGAAATAAAGGTAGAGATAACAGGAAAATCTTCCCTTTTATCTGTGAGAAGATTTTACAGGGCACAAATGAACCATATCTATATTTCATAGCCCGTCTTCCAGGATGCTGTCTTCAAAATTGTAGGTGCTGGCCTTGTAAAAATTTTTGTTACAAACGTGTCTTTTAAAAATGCTTATGCTGACTGTTAAAAATTGTTAAAAATCATTAAAGGCCAATGGGGCCAATTTAGATAAATATGTTAAAACTTGTGTTAGTGTTGTAGGGGCTATTTATAATGCTCACTTCTTTGCTGGAGCTTTGTTTAAAAGCCTTAAAATAACAAACAAGGTGTTTGGTTTCAGTGTGGTAAACCTAGACATTTCAAAAAGAATGTCATAAAAATTGAACACTTTTATCCTCAAGGCAGAAGCTGCCTTCAGAGGTGTGCAAATGTTGTGGTAAGGTCGACATTGGACAAATAAATGTCGTTCAAAACTGATAAAAGTGGAAATTTACTGTCTCTCCTCTCCTGGGAAACGGGGGCAGGGCCCACAGCCTTGGGGCCCAACAATTCTAATACAAGTCTACTACAATATTCCAGTGAGCAATGGCCTACAGCATTAAGGAATAATTCAAGTCCTCCTTAAGGATCCCACACCTTACCCCAGTTTCTCAGCACATGGCAACTAAGCAGAGTGCGCTGCTGGCTCTAGCTAATACTCAGCCTTATACTTTGTCTCCTAATAGAGCAGTATATAAATTAGCTATTAGAGTGTGTGGCCCTTACACTTAAGGACATGATGTTACCTAATAAAAATTCTTATTATGGTTCAAGTCTCTGAATTTATATGCCTAGAGGCAGGGGAACGTATTCTCAATAGGGAGGTTTGGTAGCACAGAAAAAACTGTTTTGAAACTTTAGTTTCTAATCAAAAGCCCTTATGTTCATTGCACATTAATGAAATAGTTTTAAAGGGTTAATTGATACAGGGTGAATATGTCTGTTATTTGTTTAAATTAGTGGCCTATACAATGGGAAAAAAGACAAGTTTCCATTATACTCATGAGCTTGGGTGCTGCTTCTGTGGTTTATCAAGGCGTAGAACCTTTAACCTGTGTCGGTCCTAAAGGTCAGCAAAGGTCAAGTGTTTTTGTTTTTATATTGTTCCTATCAATATTAATTTTTTGGGAACAAAGTCTTTCACAACAACTTGCTGCTTTTAAGCTTATTCCTCATATTTTATAGCTGAAATATGATGTTCAAAATGGGCTACAATCCTTTAAACTCATAGCCACCACTCTGGCCCAGGTGAAACAGTGACCATTATTTAAAGAAATACTTAGGACTTTAAAGAGTAAGTCAAAGTAAATGGCAGAGAGAGGAATCTAAAACACGTACTTCTGCATGGAATTCCCGTCTTTGTCTTGTCTTAAAACTATAAATGTTTACATTTAACCTAGGGAAGTTTGGCCCAGTCTTCCTAATCCTGCCCTTATCCCTGAAGTTAAAACCAGAGAAAGCAGCAAGATGCTTTTGGCCAATAAATTACAAACTCAGCTTTCTTTCTACTCATATGTGCCACAGAAAAATTTACTACTGGATTTAGGCTGGTGGCGGTGAAACAAATGTAATCCCAGCACTTTGGGAGGCCAGGACGGGCGGATCACGAGGTCAGGAGATCAGAGACCATCCTGGCTAACATGGTGAAACCCCGTCTCTACTAAAAATACAAAAAAACTAGCCAGGTGGCGAGCCTGTAGTCCCATTTTCGGGGAGGCTGAGAGCAGGAGAATAGCATAAACCCGGGAGGCAGAGCTTGCAGTGAGCCAAGATCCAGCCACTGCACTCCGGCCTGGGCAACAGAGGGCTGCGTCTCAAAAAAAAAAAAAAAAAATTTAGCTGGATTTTCTTATTCAATATTTAGAGTTATACCTTAGGGGCACAAAATATTAGACCCCAAAATTCAAATTCAGCGTGATCGTTTAAAAACATTACATGATTTTCAAAAGCTTCTAGGAGACATTAATTGGATGCACGTCCTATTTAAGAATACCAACATATCAGTTATAACATCTTTTTTTCTATTCTAGAAGGGAGACAGTCTTGGACAACTCCACGCCATTTAACTCCTTTGGCTTTACAGGAACTCCAGCTTGTTGAGAGAGCAACTTCAAAGGCCCTTCCTTTTGTTTTATTTCATACTTTACCTTCTCCCACAGGAACGATTCATCAAACTAATCTGACCACTAAAATGGATCTTTTGTCCAATAAAATATCTAAGCTTGGCTACTATATCGATTGTTTAGCTGAACTGATCATCAAGAGACTGACATCACTGTAATGACAACTTTGGGAGAGATCCTTCCTTAATTATCTCTCCAATTCACTCATAGTCAGATCCTTATCTTGCAACTTCTGATTCTTGGTTGCTTGCGCTTCTTTTGTTGGACAATTTTCCTACCCAATATCCTAAGTCTCCGATCTTTTTTCATTTTTAGGCAACATTCTGTGTTGCCTTTCTCCTAATTTGTATTTCCTGTTCAAGGTCCTACCTTTTACTGATGCTGAAAGTAGCAATGGTAAGGCTGGATATTGGAGTGTTCATCAATCTCGAGTTACAGTTTATCCTTATCCCTTGGTGCAACAGGAGAATTGTTTGCTGTTCTGATGATCTTACTTGATTTCCCTACTACTGGTTTGTAACATTGTTGATGATTCTCAGCTGTTTTATGTTACTTCTTATATTTCTCAGGCCACTTTACCTCTTTGTGCTACTTCTTCTCTTCAAAATTCTTTTCCTTGTTATCTTCTACTTTGAGCCAACGTCGAGGCTCAGCATTCATCACTCATCTTACGTTCTCATTCTCAGCTATGGACCATTGGTTCATGGTAATACTCAACCCAGATTGATTCACTTTTAATAGGCCACCCACCATGCTGCAGAACAAAATATACTCTACATCACACTAATAGTTCTGGCCAGCTATTGTGGGTTTCATTTTAACTTATAAACAAGCTAGTTCTTATTCGAGCTTGTCAGCCTGTGCTCACTTTGAGCATGCCATCCTTCCATCCTGGGGTTAATCCATGAGATGTCCCTTCTTTTTGAACAATTAAGTATGTTCATCCTTACCATTGATACCTTTTCTCATTTTCAATGGGCCACTCCGTTGCCATCTGAGAAAGCTGATTCTGTTATTACACATCTCTTAGCTTGTTTTTCCATCATGGGCATTCCTCTTATACTTAAAACTAATCATGCCCCTGCCTATGTCTCTCATAAATTACAAGTTTTCTTACAGCAATACAATATTCAACATATCATCGGTATCCCGGGCAACAGTCAAGGTCAAGCCATCATTGAGCGTGCAAATTTAACTTTAAAAACTTAACTATTAAAACAAAACAAAAAGGGGAAAATGAGCCCCCCAGAAACCAGATTTTGAAACCAGATTTTGAAGGTTCTTTTTACCTTAATTTTTTTGAATCAATGGAGACAAGTATGATTACTAGTAATGAAACTATTCCTAGTTCTTTACTTTTTTGTCCTATTCTAGAGGTTTCTCCTAATATTGAGGTGCTGGAGTGACAACAATGTCGGGGAACTAAACCCCGGATTTTATTAGAATACGATGGAATGTAAATAACTGATTGGAGTGTGCACGGTGATTTACAAATAAAATTTAGTCACATACCTTGAAATGACACTGGGTAAATAAAAGTATTGCTGCTAACAGTAATGAAACCTTGGTATGGTGTGAAGGAGCCTGAAGTACAGAGTCATCTTTGGAAGTTGTTAGCTGCAGGCGATGCCATTAGCACTTTTGTGGGGAATATGTCCCTTAATCTTTCTAACCCAACTAACTCCTTTCATATTCAGTTATATCGAAATACCTCCTGATATATTATTGCTTGTGTCCGTAAGCCCTACCTATTATTAGCAGGGAATTTGACATGGGATAATGATACAGGGATTGTTAATTGTACAGATATGTGTACATTTTTGTCTTGCCTCAATCATTCCTGGTGGCACAACTTTACTGGGGATATTTATATCCTCAGGGCTCGTAAGGAAATTTGGCTACCTGTTAACCTTACGCGACCATGGGGGGCATCACCTCTTGAAACTTATATTTGGACTTCTCTGCAGCGAACCTGCCATGCCCTTGGACTTATAATTGCCTCAGTGATGAGGCTTGTTGCCATCGCCTCCACTGCGATTGTAGCAGGACTCACTCTTCATCAAAGCATACAAAATGCTGAATTTATGCAGCAATGGCACGAACAATCTCACCGGTTATGGCTTCAACAATGAAACATTGACTCTCAACTTGCTGAAAGATTGGACAACATGGAGCAAGCATTGACATGGCTTGGAGATCAGCTCCCTGTACTCAGTACTCGGATGACATTACAATGTGATTGGAACTCCACTCAATTTTGTGTAACGCCTGTACCTTTTAACATCTCTCAAAATTGGACTGTAATCCGAAAATTATTAGTAGGCCATAAAAATATTAGTTTGGACATCCAAGAGCTCATTCAGAACATTTCTGAAGCATTTCGACAACAATTACATGTGTTGTCTGGAACCGTAACCCTGCAGAGCTGGGTCAGCGCCTTGCTGCCTTTAACCCATGGACCCAGATGAAAACATGGATTTCTACAATCTCTGGAAGTATATTGCTTTGGGCACTTGGATTGAGTCTACTTCTTTTGGTGATTCGATGCTCCCTCCGTTGCCTCCAAAAACAAAAGAAAACACAGGAACAAATATGGGCTACCTTTTTAGGATTGAGGCAAAACAAAAACAAAAAGGGGGAAATGCAGGGGCCTTTGAAAACAGTATGCTGAGAATAGATAGGGCTCAAGGACAGTATCTCCAATTGAACTTTTAATGAACTCCTCTAGGCACCAAGAAGGCGGGCAGATAAGGAAGAGCATAGAAACAAGGAACTGAGTAGAAGGTTACATGTGGGAAAAGAAAGTTTGTTTTGCATTGCATTCTTTCTGCTGACATGGGGTTTATGGAGTATAAATAAAGTGAGGCGGAGGCTCTGAGTGTGGCCGCCATGTCCTCTATGTGTCTTTGTCTTTTGTGTGTTCTTTCATTCTCCACCACCCCCGGCATGGACCCCAACAAGGACTATGGTGAAAAAGGAAATTTCTTCAGATAAAAACTGAAAAGAAGCTCTCTGAATCTGCTTTTTGCTATGCTTAATCATCTCACATAGATAACACTTTCTTACATTACACAGCTTGGAAACTCCATCATGCATGGATCCGCGAAGGAATATTCAGAATCACCTTTGGGTCTATGGTGAAAAAGGAAATATCATCAGATAAAAACTGGAGAGAAGATTTCTGAGAAACTGCTTGGTGATGTGCGCATTTCACCCAGGTAATTATACCTCTTTTCTCATAAGGCACTGTTTGAACACTGTTCTTGTAAAGCCTAAAAAGAGATATTTCAGAGTGCATTGAAGACTATGGCAAAAAGTAAAATATCCTCAAATAAAACCTAGAAAGAATCGTTAAAAGAAACTGCTTTCTGATATGTGCATTCATTTCAGATAGTTAAAGTTTACTATATATTGCCCAGTTTGGAAACTCTGTCTTTGAGGAATCTGGGAAGGGATATTAAGTGGCACCGGAGGCTTGTGGTGAGCAAGGAAATGTCTTCCATTGAAAATTGGAGAGAAACTTTCTGAGCAACTGCTTCGTGACATGTGTATTCATCTCATAGAGGTAAACCATTTTTTGGATTGAGCAGTTTGAAATCACTGTTTCTGTGGAATTTGAGGAAGGACATTTGGGAATGCTCTTTAGAATATGAAGAAAGAAATATCCTCAGATAAAAACCAGAAGGAAGCTTTCTATGAAACTGCTATGTGTAGTGTGAATTATTCTCGCTCAGTTAAGCTTCTCTTTTCATTGAGCAGCTTTCTAACGCTGTTTATGTTTAGCGTGTGAAGAGATATTCGGGAGCACTTTGAGGGTTACGGTGAAAAAGGAAATATGTTCAGATAGAACCTGGAGAGAAGCTTTTCGAGGAACTACTTTGTGACGTGTGCATTCTAATCACTGTGTAATACCTCTTTCTCATACAGCATCAGGGAAACACTTTTGGACAAAAAGGTACCAAGGGATATTCAGGAGCATAATGACGCCTATGGTGAAAAAGGAAATAGCCTCAGACCAAAACCGGAAAGAAGCTTTCTGTGAAAATGCTCTGTGATTTTCATCTCAAATAGATAAAGTTTCCTTTACATTACTCAGCTTGGAAACTCTGTCATGGTCGGATCTGCGAAGGGACATTCGGGAGCAGATTCAGGACTATGGTAAAAATATAAATATCTTCAGATAAAAACTGGAAAGAAGCTTTCTGTGAATCTACTATTTGCTATGTTTATTCATCTCATATAGATAAAGCTTTCTTTACATTACACAGCTTGGTAACTCAGTCATGGACGGATCCCCGAATGGACATTCGGGAGCATATTCAGGACTATGGTCTAAATGGAAAGATCTTCAGATAAAAACTATGGAGAAGCTTTCTGAGAAACTACTTTGTGATGTGTGCATTCCACTCAGGCAGTCTTTGAACACTGTTCCTGTACAACTGAAAAAGGAATATTTCGGAGTGCATTGAAGACTATGGAGAAAAGTGAAATATCCTCAAATAAAACCCAGAAAGAAGCATTCCAAGAAACTGTTCTCTGATATTTGCATTCGTTTCACAGAGATAAAGCTTACTCTACATTTCCCAGTTTGGAAACTCTATCTTTCAGGAATCTGCAAAGGGATAGTAAGTGGCACCCGGAGACCTTTGATGGGCAAGGAAACGTCTTCTGTTGAAAACTGGAGAGAAGCATTCTGATCAACTGCTTTGTGATGTGTGTATTCATTTCATAGAGTTAAATCATACTTTGGATTGAACAGTTTGAAATCACTGTTTCTGTGGAATCTGAAGAAGGACATTTGGGAACACTCTTTAGAATAAAGAGAAAGAAATATAATCAGATAAAAAAAAGAAGGAAGCTTTCTGTGAAACTACTATATGTCGTGTGAATTCCTCTTGCTCAGTTAAGCTTCTCTTTTCATTGAGAAATTTTCTAAAACTGTTTATGTTTAGCATGTGAAGGGATATTCAGGAGTGCTTTGAGGCTTACGGAGGAAAAGGAAATATGTTCAGATAGAACCTGAAGAGAAGTTTTCTGAGGAACTGCTTTGTGAAGTGTGCTTTCCACTCACAGTGTTATACCTCTCTTCTCATACAGCATCAGGGAAACCCTTTTGCATAAAAAGGTACCAAGAGATATTTGGGGACATATTAACGCCTACAGTGAAAAGAGAAATAGCCTCAGACACAAACTGGAAAGAATCTTTCTGTGTAACTGCTCTGTGTATGTGTATTCATTTGACATAGATAAACCTTTCTTTACATTATGCAGCTTGGAAATTCTGTCATGGACGGATCTGTGAAGGGACATTCTGGAGCACTTTCAGGATTATGGTGAAAAAGGAAATATCTTCAGACAAAAACTGGAAAGAAGCTTTCTGTGAATCTGCTTTTTGCTATGTTTATTCAATTCACGTAGATAATGCTTTCTTTCCATTACGCAGCTTGGAAACTCTGTCACGGAAGGATCCATGAAGGGCATTCAGGAGCACATTCGGGACTATGGTGAAAAGGGAAATATCTTCAGACAAAAACCAGAAGGAAGCCTTCTGTGAAACTGCTGTGTGTCGTGTGAATTCCTTTCGCTCAGTTAAGCTTCTCTTTTCATTGAGAAGTTTTCTAACACTGTTTATGTTTAGCGTGTGAAGGGATATTTGGCAGCACTTTTAGACTTATGGTGAAAAAGGAAATATGTTCGGATAGAAACTGGAGAGAAGCTTTCTGAGAAACTGCTTTGTTATGTATGCATTCCACTCAGGGAGTTTTACCTCTTTTCCTGTAAGGCAGTGTTTGAACACTGCTCCTGTAAAATGAAAAAGTGATATTTTGGAGCGCATTGAAGACTAGGGCGAAAAGTGAAATATCCTCAGATAAAACCCAGAAAGAAGCCTTCCAGGAAACTGTTCTCCAATATGTGCATCCATTTCACAAAGTTAGAGCTTACTCTACATTGTCCAGTTCGGAAAATCTGTCTTTGAGAAATCTGCGAAGAGATATTCAGTAGCGCCCGGAGGCCTCTTGTGAGCAAAGAAACGTCTTCCGATGAAAACTGGAGAGAAGCTTTCTGAGCAACTGCTTTGTGATGTCTGTATTCATCTCATAGAGTTAAACCATTCTTTGGATTCAGCAGTTTGAAATGACTGTTTTTGTGGAATCTCAGGAATGACATTTGGGAATGCTCTTTAGAATATGGAGAAAGAAATATCCTCAGGTAAAATCCAGAAGGAAGCTTCCTGTGAAACTGCTCGGTATCTTGTCAATTCCTCTCACACCATTAAGCCTCTCTTTTCATTGAGCAGTTTTCTAACCCTGTTTATGTTTAGCGTGTGAAGGGATATTCGGGAGCACTTTGAGGCTTATGGTGAAAAAGGAAATATGTTCAGACCAAAACTGGAGAGAAGGTTTCCGAGGCACTGCTTCTTGACGTGTGCATTCCACTCACAGTGTTATACCTCTTTTATCATACAGTATCAGGGAAACCCTTTTGAAGAAAAATATACCAAGAGATATTCAGGGGCACATTAACGCCTATGGTGGAAAGGGAAATAGCCTGAGACAAAAACTGGAAAGAAGCTTTCTGTGAAACTGCTCTGTGCTATGTGTTTTCATCTCACACAGATAAAGCTTTCCTTACGCAGTTTGGAATCTCCGTCATGCAAGCATCCGCGAAGGGACATTTGGGAGCACATTCAGGACTATGGTGAAAAAGGAAATATCTTCAGATAAAAACTGGAAAGAAGATTTCTGTGAATCTCCTTTTTGCTATGTTTATTCATCTCATATAGATAAAGTTTTCTTTACAATTACATAGCTTGGAAACACCATCATGGATGGATCCACCAAGTTACATTCTGGAGCACCTTCAGGACTATGGTGAAAAAGGAAATATCTTCAGATAAAAACAGGAGAGAAGCTTTCTGAGAGACTGCTTTGTGATGTGTGCATTCCAGTTAGGGATTCATACCTCTTTTCTCAAATGTAGTGTTTGAACACTGTTCCTGTGAAACCGAAAAAGTGATATTTTGGATCGCATATAGGACTATGGAGAAAAGTGAAATATTCTTAAATAAAACCCAGAAAGAAGCATTCCAAGAAACTACTCTCTGATATGTGCATTCATTTCACCAGGTTAAAGTTTACTCTACGTTGCCAAGTTTGGAAACTCTGTCTTTGAGGAATCTGTGAAGGGATATTAAGTGGCGTCCAGAGGCTTGTGATGAGCAAGGAAACGTCTTAAGATGAAAACTGGAAAGAAGCTTTGTGAGCAACTGCTTTGTGGTGTGTGTATTCATCTCATAGAGTTAACCCATTCTTTAAGTTGAGCAGTTTGAAATCACTGGTTTTTTTTTTTTGGAATCTGAGGAAGGACATTTGGAAACTCTCATTAGAATATGGAGAAAGAAATATCCTCAGGTAAAATCCAGAAGGAAGCTTTCTGTGTAACTGCTCTGTGTCGTCTTAATTCCTCTCACTCAGTTAAGCCTCTCTTTCCATTGAACAGTTTTCTAACACTGTCTATGTTTAGCGGGTGAAGGGATATTCGGGAGCGCTTTGAGGCTTACAGTGAAAAAGGAAATACATTCAGACCAAAACTGGAGAGAAGCTTTTCTAGGTGCTGCTTTGTGACGTGTGTATTCCACTCACGGTGTTATACCTCTGTTCTCATACAGTATCAGTGAAACCCTTTTAGAGAAAACGGTACCAAGTGATATTCAGGAGCATGTTGATGCCTATGGTGAAATGGGAAATAGTCTCAGAGAAAAACTGGAAAGAAGCTTTCTATGAAACTGCTCTATGATATGTGTATTCACCTCACATAGATAAAGTGGCGACCAGAGGCCTGTGGTGAGCAAGAAAATGTCTTCCATCAAAACTTGGAGAGAAGCTTTCTGAACAACTCTTTTATGATGTTTGTATTTATCTCTTATAGTTAAATGATTCTTTGAATTGAGCAGTTTGAAATCACTGTTTCTGTGGAATCTGAGAAAGGACATTTGGGAACGCTTTTTAGAATATCATGAAAAAGAAATGACCTCAGATAGAAACTAGAAGGAAGCTTTGTGATGTTTTGTGATAAAGTTTTCTTTACATTACATTACACAGCTTGGAAACTCTGTCATGGAAGATCCATGAAGGGACATTTGGGAGAACATTCAAGATTATGATGAAAAAGTAAATATCTTCAGATTAAATCTGGAAAGAAGCTTTCTGTGAATCTACTTTTTCCTATGTTTATTCACCTCACATAGATAAAGCTTTATTTAAATTACACAACTTGGAATCTCTGTCATGGATGGCTCAGCAAAGGGATATTTGGGATGACATTCAGGCCTACAGTGAAAAAGGAAATATCAGGAGATAAAAAGTGGAGAGAAGCTTTATGAGAAACTGCTTGGTGATGTGAGGATTCCAATCATTGAGTTATACCTTTCTTCTCATACGGCACTGTTTGAACACTGTTCCTGTGAAACTAAAAAAGTGAAATTCGGAGCACATTGAAGACTATGGCGAAAAGTGAAATGTCGTCCAATAAAGGCCAGAAAGAAGCATTCTAAGAAACTGCCCTCTGACACGCCCATTCATTTCACAGTGTTAAAGCTTACTCTACATTTCCCAGTTTGGAAAGTCTGTCTTTGAGGACTCTGCGAAGGGATATTAAGTGGCAGCCTGAGGACTATGGCGAGCAAGGAACTGTCTTCCGTTGAAAATTGGAGAGAAGCTTTCTGAGCAATACTTTTGTGACGTTTGTTTCTTCTCATAGAGTTAAATCGTTCTTTGGATTGAGCAGATTGAAATGACTGTTTCTGTGGAATCTGAGAAAGTACATTTGGTAACACTCTTCAGAATATCCGGAAAGGGAAATAACCTCAGATAGAAAACAGAAGGGAGCTTTTGTGAAACTGTTCAGTGTCGTGAATTCCGCTTGCACAGTTAAGCTTCTCTTTTCATTGAGCTGTATTCTAACACAGGTTTTGTTTAGTCTGCAAAGGGATATTCAGGATCACTTTGAGGCTTATGGTGTAAAAGGAAATATCTTCAGATAGAAACTGGAGAGAAGATTTCCGAGGAGCTGCTTTGTGACATACGCATTCCACTCACAGAGTTATATTTTTCTTCTCATAGACTATTGGGAATTCCTTTTGGAGAAAAAACTATGAGGAGACATTCGGGAGTATATGGACGGCTATGGTGAAAAAGGAAATATCCTGAGACAAAAACTGGAAAGAAGCTTTCTGTGAAACTTCTTTGTGATAGATATATTTATTCATCTCACATAGATAAAACTTTCTTTCTATTACATAGTTTTCAAACGCCGTCATGCACGAATTCGCGAAGGGAAATTCGGGAGCACATTCAGGCCAATAGTGAAAAAGGAAATATCTTCAGATGAAAACTGGAGAGAAGCTTTCTGAGAAACTGCTTTGTGATGTGTGCATTTCACTCTGGGAGTTATACCTCTTTTCTCATAAGGCAGTGTTTGAACACTGTTCCTGTAAAACCGAAAAAGTGATATTTCAGAGTGCTTTGAAGATTATGGGGAAAAGTGAAATATCCTCAAATAAAACCCAGAAAGATGCATTCCAAGAAACTGCTCTCTGATGTGTGCATTCATTTCACAGAGTTAAAGCTTACTCTATGTTGCCCAGTTTGGAAACTCTGTCTTTGAGGAAACTGTGAAGGGATATTAAGTGGCGCCCGGAGGCTTGCAGTGAACAAGGAAACGTCTTCCGTTGAAAACTGGAGAGAAGCTTTCTGAGCAACTGCTTTGTGGTGTGTGCATTCATTTCATGCAGTTAAACCATTCTTTGGATTAAGCAGTTTGAAATCACTGTTTTTGTGAAATCTGAGGAAGGACATTTTGGAACGCTCCTTAGAATATGGAGACAGAAATATCCTCAGGTAAAATCCAGAAGGAAGCTTTCTGTGAAACTGCTCTGTGTCATCTTAATTCCTCTCGCTCAGCTAAGCCTCTCTTTCCATTGAGCAGTTTTCTAACCTTGTTTATGTTTAGCATGCGAAGGGATATTTGGAAGCGCTTTGAAGTTTACGGTGAAAAAGGAAATCTGTTCAGAGTGAAACTGGAGAGAAGCTTTCCGAGGAACTGCTTTGTGACGTGTGCATTCCACTCACAGTGTTATACCTCTCTTCTCATATAGCATCAGGGAAACACTTTTGGAGAAATAGATATGAAGGGATATTGCGGAGAGTATTAATGCCTATAATGAAAAGGGAAATCGCCTCAGACAGAAACTGGAAAGAAGCTTTCTATGAAACTGCTCTGTGAGATATGTATTCATCTCACATAGATAAAGCTTACTTTACATTATGCAGCTTGGAAACTCTGTCATGGACGGATCCATGATGGGACATTCGGGAGCATATTTAGGACTATGGAGAAAAAGGAAATATCTTCAGATAAAAACTGGAAGAAGCTTTCTGTGAATCTGCTTTTTGCTATATTTATTCATCTCACATACATAAAGCTTTCTTTACATTATGCAGCTTGGAAACTCCATCATGGATGGATCCGCAAAGGGATATTCGGGATCACATTCAGGCCTATGGTGAAAAAGCAAATATCATCAGATAAACACTGTAGAGAAGCTTTCTGAGAAACTGTTTGGTGATGTGTGCATTCCACTCAGGGAGTGGTACCTTTCTTCTCATAAGGCAGTGCTTGAACACTATTCCTGTAAAACTAAAAAAGTGATATTCGAAGCACATTGAAGACTATGGCAGAAAGCGAAATGTCGTCCAATAAAACACAGAAAGAAGCATTCCAAGAAACTGCTTTCTGATATGTCCATTCGTTTCACAGAGTTAAATTTTACTCTACATTTTCCAGTTTAGAAAGACTGTCTTTGACAATTCTGCGAAGGGATGTTATTTGGCAACCGGAGGCCTGTGGCGAGCAAGGAACTGTCTTCCATTGCAAATTGGAGAGAAGCTTTCTGAGCAACTCTTTTGTGATGTTTCTATTCATCTCATAGAGTTAAATCATTCTTTGGATTGACCAGTTTGAAATCACTGTTTCTGTGGAATCTGAGAAAGGACATTTGGGAATGCTCTTTAGAATATCCTGAAAAGGAAATAAACTCAGATAGAAACCAGAATGAAGCTTTCGGTGAAACTGCTCTGTGTTGCATGAATTCCACTCACAGAGTTAAGCTTCTATTTTCATTGAGCAGTATTCTAACACTGTTTTTGTTTAGTCTGCGAAGGGATATTCGGGAGTGCTTTGAGGCTTATGGTGAAAAAGGAAATATCTTCAGATAGAAACTGGAGAGAAGCTTTCCAAGGAGCTGCTTTGTGACATGTGCATTCCACTCACAGAATTATACCTTTCTTCTCATAGAGGATTGGGAAATCCCTTTAGGAGAAAGAGCCACCAAGGGACATTCGGGAGTATAGGGATGGCTATGGTGAAAAAGGAAATATCCTCAGACAAAAACTGGAAAGAAGCTTTCTGTGAAACTGCTTTGTGATAGATATGTTTAATCATCTCACACAGATAAAACATTCCTTATATTACACAGTTTGGAAACTCCGTCATAGACTGATCTGCAAAGGGACATTCGGGAGCACATTCAGGCCTACGGTGAAAAGGAGATATCTTCAGATAAAAACTGGATAGAAACTTTCTGAGAACCTGCTTTGTGATGTGTGCATTCCACTCACGGAGTTATACTTCTTTTCTCATAAGGCAGTGTTTGAACACTGTTCCTGTAAAAGCTAAAAAGTAATATTTCGGATCACATGGAAGACTATGGCAAAAAGTGAAACATCCTGAAATAAAACCCAGAAAGCAGTGTTCCAGGAAACTGCTCTCTGACATGTGCATTCATTTCAGAGAGTTAAAGCTTCCTCTATGTTTCCTAGTTTTAAAAGTCTGTCTTTCAGGATTCTGCCAAGGGATATTAAGTGGCAACCAGAGGCCTGTGGTGAGCAAGGAAATGTCTTCCGTTGAAAACTGGTGAGAAGCATTCTGAGCAACTGCTTTGTGATGTGTGTATTCCTCTCATAGAGTTAAATCATTCTTTGTATTGAGTAGTTTGAAATCACTCTTTCTGTGGAAACTGAGAAAGGATAATTGGGAACGCTCTTAAGAATATGCTGAAAAAGAAATACACTCCAATAAAAACCAGAAGGAAGCTTTCTGTGAAACTGCTCTGTGTCATGTGAATTCCACTCGCACTGTTAAGCTTCCGTTTTCATTGAGCAGTATTCTAACACTGTTTTAGTTTAGTCAGCAAAGGGGTACTCGGGAGCGCTTTGAGGCGTATAGTGAAAATGGAAATATCTTCAACTAGAAACTGGAGACAAGCTTTCTGAGGAGCTGCTCTGTGACGTGTGCATTTCACTCACAGAGTTATAATTTTCTTCTCATAGAGGATTGGGGAATCCCTTTTGGAGAAAAAGCTACCAGGGGATGTTCAGGAGTATATGGATGGCTATGGTGAAAAATGAAATATCCTCAGACAAAAAATGGAAAGAAGCTTTCTGTGAAACTGCTTTGTGATAGATATGTTTATTCATCTCACATAGATAAAACTTTCTTTCTATTTTGCAGTTTTGAAACTCCGTCATGGACAGATTCACGAAGGGACTTTCAGGAGCACATTCAGGCCTATGGTGAAAACGGAAATATCTTCAGATAAAAACTGTAGAGAAGCTTTCTGAGAAACTACTTTGTGATGTGGCATTCCACTCAGGGAGTGATACCTCTTTTCTCATAAGGCAGTGTTTGACGCAGTTCCTGTAAAACTGAAAGGGTGAAATTTTGGAACGCATTGAAGACTTTGGTGAAAAGTGAAATGTCCTCAAATAAAACCCAGAGAGAAGCATTCCAAGAAACTGCTTTCTGATATGTGCATTCATTTCAGAGAGTTAAAGTTTACTCTACATTGCCCAGTTTGGAAACTCTGTCTTTTAGGAATCTGCAAAGGGATATTAAGTGGCACCCGGAGAAGTGTTGTGAGCAAGGAAATATCTTCCATTGAAAACTGGAGAGAAGTTTTCTGAGCAACTACTTTGTGATGTGTGTAGTCATCTCAGAGAATTAAATCATTCTTTGGACGGAGCAGTTTGAAATCACTGTTTCTGTGGAACCTAAGAAAGGACATTTGGGAATGCTCTTTAGAATATGCTGAAAAAGGACTACCCACAGATAAAAAACCAAAAGGAAACTTTCTGTGAAACTGCTCTGTGTCATCTTAATTCCTCTCGCTCAGCTAAGCCTCTCTTTTCATTGAGCAGTTTTCTAACCCTGTTTATGTTTAGCATGCGAAGGGATATTCAAAAGCACTTTGAAGTTTACGGTGATAAAGGAAATCTGTTCAGACCGAAACTGGAGAGAAGCTTTCCGAGGAACTGCTTTGTGACGTGTGCATTCCACTCACAGTGTTATACCTCTCTTCTCATACAGCATCAAGGAAACCATTTCTGTGAAACTCTTCTGTGATGTGTGTATTCATCACACATAGATAAAGCTTTCTTTACATTCCGTAGCTTGGGAACTCTGTCATGAAGGGATCCGCACAGGGATATTTGGGAGATTCTTGAGGACTATAGTGAAAAAGGAAATATTTTCAGATAAAAACTGGAAAGAAGCTTTCTGTGAATCTGCTTTTTGCTTTGTTTATTCATCTTACATAGGTAAAACTTTCTTTATATTTCGCATTTTGGAAACTCTGCCATGGACGGATTCGCGAAGGGATATTCAGGAGCACATTCAGGCTTATGGAGATAAAGGAAATATCTTCAGATAAAAACTTCAGAGAAGCTTTCTGAGAATCTGTTTATAACGTGTGCATTCCATTCAGGGAGTTATACCCCTTTTCTCATAAGGCAATGTTTGAACACTGTTCCTGTAAAACAGAAAACGTGATATTTCAGAGTGCATTAAAGACTGGGTTAAAAAGTGAAATATCCACAAATAAAACCCAGAAAGAAGTGTTCCAAAAAACTGCTCTTTTGTGTCCATTCATTTCTCAGAGTTAAACCTTACTCTTCATTGCACAATTTCGAAACTCTGTCTTTGAGGAATTTGTGAAGCGATATTAAGTGGCACCCGGAGGCTTGTGGTGAGCACAGAAATGTCTTCCGATGAAAACTGGAGAGAAGCTTTCTGAGCAAATGCTTTGTGATGTGTATATTCATCTCATAGAGTTAAATCATTCTTTCGATTGTGCAGTTTGAAAGCACTGTTTCTGTGGAATCTGAGGAGGCATATTTGGGAACGATCTTTAGAATATGGAGAAAGAAGTATTCTCAGATATAAACAAGAAGGACGCATTCTCTGAAACTGCTATGTGTCGTGTGAATACCTCTCACTCATTTATGCTTCTTTTTCCATTGAGCAGTTTTCTAACACTGTTTGTGTTTAGCGTGTGAAGGGATATTCAGGTGCACTTTTAGGCTTATGGTGAAAAAGAAATTATGTTCAGATAGAAACTGGAGAGAAGCTTTCCGAGGAACTGTTTGTGACGTGTGCATTCCACTCACAGGTTTATAGCTCTCTTCTCATAAAGCATTGGGGAAATCCTTTTGGAGAAAAAGGTACCAAGGGATATTCGGGAGCATATTGACGTCTATGGTGAAAAGGGAAAAATCCTCAGACAAAAACTGGAAAGAAGCTTTCTGTGAAACTCCTCCATGATATGAGAATTCATCTGACATAGATAAAGCTTACTTTACATCACGCAGCTTGGAAACACTGTCATGGACGGATTGGTGAAAGGACATTCAGGAGCACATTCAGGCTTATGGTGAAAAAGGAAATATCTTCAGATAAAAACTGGAAAGAAAATTTCTGTAAATCTGCTTTTTGCTATGTTTATTCATCTCACATAGATAAAGCTTTCTGTATATTACGTAGCTTGCAAACTCTCTCATGGATGAATCCACGAAGGGACATTCGGGAGCACATTCAGGACTATGATGATAAAGGAGATATCCTCAGATAAAAACTGGAGAGAAGCTTTCTGAGAAACTGCTTTGTGATGTGTGCATTCCACTCAGGGAGATAAACCTCTTTTCTCATATGGCAGTGTTTGAACACTGTTCCTGTGAAACCGAAAAAGTGATATTGTGGAACGCATTGAAGACTATGGCAAAAAGTGAAACATCCTCAAATAAAACCCTGAAAGAAGCGTTCCAAGAAAATGCTCTCTGATATGTGCATTCATTTTACAGAGTTAAAGCTTACTGTACATTGTCCAGTTTGGAAACTCTGTCTTTGAGGAATCTGCAAAGAGCTATTAAGTGGCTCCCGGAGGCCTGTGGTAAGCAAAGAATTGTCTTGCGATGAAAACTGGAGAGAAGCTTTCTGAGCAACTGCTTTGTGAAGTGTGTATTTATCTCATAGAGTTAAATCATTCTTTGGATTGAACAGTTTGAAATCACTGCTTCTGTGGAATCTGAGGAAGGATATTTGGGAACGCTCTTTACAATATGGAGAAAGAAATATCCTCAGATAAAAACCAGAAGGAAGCTTTCTGTGAAACTGCTACATATCCTGTGAATTCTTCTTGCTCATTTAAGCTTCTCTTTTCATTGAGCAGTTTTCTAACACTGTTTATGTTTAGTGTGTGAAGGGATATTCGGGAGCGCTTTGAGGCTTATGGTGAGAAAGGAAATATGTCCAGATAGAAACTGGAGAGAAGTTTTCTGAGGAACTGCTTTCTGACGTGTGCATTCCACTCACAATGTTATAGCTTTCTTCTCATACAGCATCAGGGAAACCGTTTTGGAGAAAAAGGTACCAAGGGATATCGGAGAGCATATTGACGCTTTTGGTGAAAAGGGAAATAGCCTCAGACAAAACTGGAAAGAGGCATTCTGTGAAACTGCTCTGTATCATGTGTATTAATTTCACATAGATAAAGCTTTCTTTACATTTCACAGCTTGGAAACTCTGTCATGAACAGAACCACGACGGGACATTAGGGTGCATATTCTGAACTCTGGTGAAAAAGAAAATATCTTCAGATAAAAACGGGAAAGAAGCCTTCTGTGAATCTGCTTTTTGCTATGTTTATTCATCTCACATAGATAAAACTTTCTTTACATTGTGCAGCTTGCAAACTCTGTCATGGATGAATCCGTGAAGTGACATTCGGGAGCACATTCAGGACTATGACGAAAAAGGAAATATCCTCAGATAAAAACTGGAGAGAAGATTTCTGAGAAACTGCTTTGTGATGTGTGCATTCCACTCAGGGAGTTATACCTCTTTTCTCATAAGGCAGTGTTTGAACACTGTTCCTGTAAAACCGAAAAAGTGATATTTTGTAGCACATTGAACATTAGGGCAAAAACTGAAATATCCTCAAATAAAACCCAGAAGGAAGCATTCCAGGAAACTACTCTCTGATATGTGCATTCATTTCACAGAGTTAAAGCTTACTCTACGTTGCCCAGTTTGGAAACTCTGTCTTTGAGGAAACTGTGAAGGGATAGTAAGTGGCGCCCAGAGGCCTGTGGTTAGCAAGGAAATGTCTTCCGATGACAACTAGAGAGAAGCTTTCTGAGCAACTGCTTTGGGATGTGTGTATTCATCTCATAGAGGTAAATCGTTCTTTTGATTGAGCAGTTTGAGGTCACTGTTTCTGTGGAACCTGAGAAAGGTCATTTGGGAACGCTCTTTAGAATATGCTGAAAAAGGAATACCCTCAGTTAAAAACCAGAAGGAAGCTTTCAGTGAAACTTCTCTGTGTTGTATGAATTCCACTGACACAGTTAAGCTTCTCTTTTTATTGCGCAGTATTCTAACACTTTTTTTGTTTAGCATGTGAGGGGATATTCCAGAACGTTTTTAGGCTTTCAGTGAAAAAGGAAATATGTTCAGGTAGAAACAGGAGAGAAGCTTTCCGAGGAACTGCTTTGTGACGTGTGCATTCCACTCACAGTGTTATACCTCTCGTCTCATGCAGCATCGGGGAAACCCATTTGGACAAAAGGTACCAAGGGATATTCGGGGCATATTGATGAATATGGTGAAAAGGGAAATAGCCTCAGAGAAAAACTGGAAAGAAGCTTTCTGTGAAACTGCTCTCTGCTATGTGTATTCATCTCACATAGATAAACTTTCTTTACATTACACAGCTTGCAAATTCTGTCATCGATGGATCCGTGAAGGGATATTCGGGAGCACATTCAGGACTATGGTGAAAAAGGAAATATCTTCAGATAAAATCGGGAAAGAAGCTTTCTGTGAATCTGCTTTTTGCTATGTTTATTCATCTCACATAGATAAAGCTTTCTTTATATTACACAGTTTGGACACTCTGTCACAGACGGAACCACAAAAGGACATTCGGGCGCACATTCGGGCCTATGGTGAAAAAGAAAATATCTTCAGATAAAAACCAGAGAGAAGCTTTCTGAGAAACTGCTTTGTGATGTGTGCATTCTACTCAGGGAGTTGTACCCCTTTTCTCATAAGGCAGTGTTTGAACACTGTTCCTGTAAAACCGAAAAAGTGATATTTCATGGCGCATTGAAGACTATGATGAAAATTCAACTATCCTCAAATAAAACTCAGAAAGAAGCTTTCCAAGAAACTGCTCTCTGATATGTGCATTCACTTCACAGAGTTAAAGATTACTGTACATTGCCCAGTTTGGAAAATCTGTCTTTGAGGAATCTGTGAAGGCATATTAAGTGGCGCCCAGAGGTCTATGGTGAGTAAGGAAATGTCTTCTGATGAAAACTGGAGAGAAGCTTTCTGAGCAACTGCTTTGCAATGTGTGTATTCATCTCATAGAGTTAAACCATTCTTTGGATTGAGCAGTTTGAAATCACTGTTTCTGTGGAATCTGAGGAAGGACATTTGGGAATGCTCTTTGGAATATGGAGAAAGAAATATCCTCAGATAAAAACAAGAAGAACGTTTCCTGTGAAACTGCTATGTGTCGTGTGAATTCCTCTCACTCAGTTCAGCTTCTCTTGTCATTGAGCAGTTTTCTATACTGTTTATTTTTAGCGTGTTTAGTGATATTCGGGAGCACTTTGAGGCTTATGGTGAAAAAGGAAATATGTTCAGACCGAAACTGGAGAGAATCTTTCTGAGGAACTGCTTTGTGACGTGTGCATTCCAATCAGAGTGTTATAATTCTCTTCTCATACAGTATCGGGAAACCCTTTTGGTGAAAAAGGTACCAAGAGATATTCGGGAGCATATTGACGCCTATGATGAAAAGGGAAATAGCGTCAGACAAAAACTGGAAAGAAGCTTTCTGTGAAACTGATCTGTGATATGTGTAATCATCTCACATAGATAAAGCTTTCTTTACATTACACAGCTTGGAAACTCCGTCATGGGTGGATCCGCGAAGGGACATTGGGGAGCGCATTCAGGACAATGGTGAAAAAGGAAACATCTTAAGAAAAAAACTGCAAAGTAGTTTTCTGTGAGTCTGCTTTTTGCTCTGTTTATTCATCTCACATCGATAAAGCTTTCTTTATATTACATAGCTTGGAAACTTTGTCATGGACGGATCTGTGAAGGGTCATTCAGTAGCACATTCAGGACTGTGCTGAAAAAGGAAATATCTTCAGATAAAAACTGGAAAGAAGTTTCTGTGAATCTGCTTTTCGCTATGTTTATTCATCTCACATAGATAAAGCTTTCTTTACATTACCCAGCATGAAAACTCCGTCATGGATGGATCCGCAAAGTGATATTCGGGATCACATTCTTGCCTATGGTGAAAAAGATAAAAACTGTAGAGAAGCTTTCTGAGAAACTGCTTTGCTGTGTGTGCATTTCACTCAGCGAGTTATATCTCTTTTCTCATAAGGCAGTGTTTGAACACTGTTCCTGTAAAACCAAAACAGTGATATTTCAGAGCGCATTGAAGACTATGGCGAAAAGTGAAATATCCTCCAATAAAACCCAGAAAGAAGTGTTCTAAGAAACTGCACTCTGATATGTGCATTCATTTCACAGAGTTAAAAATTACTCCACCTTGCCCAGTTTGGAAACTCTGTCTTTGAGGAAACTGTGAAGGGATAGTAAGTGGCGCCCAGAGGCCTGTGGTGAGCAAGGAAATGCCTTCCGTTGAAAACTGGAGAGAAGTTTTCTGAGCAACTGATTTGTGATGTGTGCATTCATCTCATAGAGTTAAATCAATCCTTGGATTGAGCTGTTTAGTCTGTGAAGGGATATTTGGGAGCGCTTTGAGGCTTATGATTAAAATGGAAATATCTTCAGATAGAAACTGGATAGAAACTTTCCGAGGAGCTGATTTGTGATGTGTGCATTCCACTCACAGAATTATACCTTTCTTCTCATAGAGGATTGGGGAATTCCTTTTCGAGAAATGGCTGCCAAACGTCCACCATATGGATGGCTAGGGTGAAAAAGGAAATATCCTCAGACAAAAACTGGGAAGAAGAGTTCTGTGAAACTGCTTTGTGATACATATGTTTATTCATCTCACATAGTTAAAACTTTCTTTACATTACACACTTTGGAACTCCGTCATGGACAGATCCATGAAGGGACATTTGGGAGCACATTCAGGCCTATGGTGAAGCAGGAAATATCCTCAGATAAAAACTAGAAAGAAGCTTTTTGAGACACTGCTTTCTGATATCAGAATTCATCTGATACAGTTACACTTTCGTTTCACGTAGCAGTCTCTTACACGGTTTTTGGGGAATCTGAAAAGGGATACTTTGAATCGCATTGAAGCCTACACTGACAAAGAAAATATCCTCAAATAAAAACGAGAAAGAAGCTTTCTGAGAAACTTCTTTGTGATGTGTGAATTCATCTCACAGTTTTCACCTTTCTCTTCACGAAGAAGTTTGCTAACACTGTTTTAGTGCAATCTGCAAAGTGATATTTGGGAATGCTTTGAGGCGTATGTTTAAAAAGGAAATATCCTCAAATAAAAACTAGAAAGAACCTTTCTGAGAAACTGCTTTTTGATGTGCGACTTCTTCTCACAAAGTTACACTTTCGTTTCATGGAGCAATCTGTTACCCCTGTTTCTGGGGAATTTCTAAAGCCATATTTTGGATCGCATTGAGACGTATGTTGACAAAGCAAATATTCTCAGATAAAAACTAGAAAGAAGTTTTTTGAGAAACTTCTTTGTAATGTGTGAATTCATCTGACAGAGTTACACCTTTCTTTCAATGAAACAGTTTGCTAACACTGTTTTCGTGGAATCTCCAAAGTGATATTTGGGAATGCATTGAGCCCTATGCTGAAAAAGGAAATATCCTCTGATAAAAACTAGAAAGACACTTGCTGAGAAACTTCTTTGTGATGTGTGAATTCATCTCACAGGTTAAATTTCACCTCATGGAGCAGTCTGTTACCACTGCTTGTGTGGAATTTGTGATGCGATATTTGGATCGCATTGAAACATTTGTTGACAAAGGAAATATCCTCAGATAAAAACCAGAAAGAAGCTTTCTGAGAAAGTTCTTTGTGATGTGTGAATTCATCTCCGAGAGTTAAAATTTCAATTCATGGATCAGTCTGTTACCACTGTTTCTGAGGAATTTGTGAAGCGATATTTTGGATCACATTGAAACCTATGTTGACAAAGGAAATATTCTCAGATAAAAGCTAGAAAGAAGTTTTCTGAGATACTTCTTTGTGATGTGTGAATTCACCCCACAGAGTTACCCCTTCCTCTCAATGAAGCAGTTTGCTAATATGTTTTTTTGGAATCTGAAAAGTGATGTGCACTGAGGGCTCAAGTGAAAAAGGAAATATCCTCAGATAAAAACTAGAAAGAAGCTTTCTGAGAAACCTCTTTGAGACGTGTGAATTCATCTCAAAGAGTTAAAATTTCACTTCATGGAGCAGTCTGTTACCACTATTTTTGGGGAATTTGTGACGCGATACTTTGGATCGCATTGAAACCTATGTGGACAAAAGAAATCTCCTCAGATAAAAAGTAGAAAGAAGCTTTCTGAAAAACTTATTTGTGATGTGTGAATTCACCTCACAGAATTACCCCTTTCTCTCAATGAAGCAGTTTGCTAACATGTTTTCTTGGAATCTGCAAAGAGATATTTTGGAGCACATTGGGGGCTATGGTGAAAAAGAAAATATCCTCAGATAAAAACTAGAAAGACGCTTTTTGAGAAAATGCTTTATGATGTGTGAATTCATCTCACAGAGGTAAAATTTCTCTTCATGGGGCAGTCTGCTACCACTGTTATTAGGGAATCTTAGAAGGGATATTTTCGATTGCATTGAAGCTTACACTGACAAAGGAAATATCCTCAAACAAAAACGAGAAAGAAGCTTTCTGAGAAACTTCCACGTGATGTGTGAATTAACCTCACAGCGTTACACATTTCTCTTCATGAAGCACTTTGATAACACTGTTTTCGTGGAATCGGCAATGTGATGTTTGGAAGCCCATAGAGGCCTATGGTGAAAAAGGAAATATACTCAGATAAAAACCAGAAAGAAGCTTTCTGAGAAACTGCTTTGTGTTGTGACAACGCATCTCTTAGAGTTACATCTGTGTTTCGAGGAGCCGTTTGCTAGCACTGTTTTTCTGGAATCAGAGAAGTGACAATTTGGATCGCTATGAAGACTCTATGGACAAAGGATATACCCTCAGATAAAAACCAGAATGAAGCTTTCTGAGAAACTGGTTTGTGATGTGTGAATTCATTTCACAGTGACACCACCCTTTCATGGAGGGACTTGCTAACACTGATTTTGTGGAATCTCAGAAGTGATATCTTGGATATCGTTGAATCCCAAGGTAGAAAAAGAAATATCCTCCGATAAAAACTGCAGAGAGAAGCCTTCTGAGAAACTGCTTTGTTGTAGGTGAATTTAGCTCACAGAGTTACAGCATTGTTTTCATTGAGAAGCTTGCTAACAGTGTTTTCGCAGAATCTACCATAAGACACATAGGGGCGCTTTGAGACCACAAATGAACTCAGAAGAAAAAGGAAAGAAGCTTTCTGAGAAACTGCTTTGTGATATGTGAATTCAACTCACAGAGATACACCTGTCTTTCTTGGTGCTGTTTGATAGCCCTGTTTTTGTGGAATCTGAGAACTGATATTTTGGATCACTTTGAAGACTCTATGGCCAAGGGAAACATCCTCAGATAAAAATCAGAATGAAGTTTTCTGTGAAACTGCTTTCTGATGAGTGAATTCATTTCACAGAGTTACACCTGTATTTCATGGAGGCGTTTGCTAGCACTGTTTTTGTGGGATCTGAAAAGTGATATTTTGGATCGCTATGAAGACTCTATTGACAAAAGAAATATCCTAAATAAAAACCAGAAAGAAACTTTCTGACAAACTGCTTTATGATGTGTGAATTTATCTCACAGTGTTACACAACTCTTTTGTGGAGGATTTTGCTAGCACTATTTCTGTGAAATCTCAGAAGTGATAATTTGGATATCATTGAATCCCATGTTGAAAAACGAAATATCCTCACACAAGCTTTCTGAGAAACTTCTTTGTGACCTGTGAATTCATCTCATAGAGTTACACGTTTCTCTTTATGAAGCAGTTAACTAACATTGTTTTCGTGGAATCTGCAAAGTAATATTTGGGAGCGCATTGAGGCTATGGTGAAAAAGGAAATCTCTTCAGATAAAAACAAGAAAGAAGCTTTCTGAGAAAATGCTTTGCAATGTGTGAATTCATCTCAAAGAGTTAAAATTTCACTTCATGGAGCAGTCTGTTAACACTGTTTTTGAGGAATTTTTGAGGCGATATTTGGGATCGCATTGAAACATATGTTGACAAAGGAAATTTCCTCAGATAAAAACTAGAAAGCAGTTTTCTGAGAAACTTATTTGTGATGTGTGAATTCATCTCACAGAGTTACACTTTTCTCTCAATGAAGCAGTTTGCTAATATGTTTTCATGGAATATGCAAAGTGATATTTAGGAGCACTTTGAAGCCTATGGTGAAAAAGGAAATATCCTCAGATAAAAACCAGAAAGAAGCTTTTTTAGAAACTTCTTTTTGGTGTGTGAATTCTTCTCACAGAGTTACACTTTCGTTTCATGGAGCAATCTGTTACTACTGTTTCTGGGGAATTTGTGAAGCGATATTTTGGATCTCATTGAAACCTATGTTGACAAAGGAAATATTGTCAGAAAAAATCTAGAAATAATCTGTATGAGAAACTTCTTTGTGACGTGTGAATTCATCTCACAGAGGTACACTTTTCTCTCAATGAGGCTGTTTGCTAACAGAGTTTTCGTGGAATCCGTAAAGTGATATTTGGGAACGCATGGAGGCCTATAGTGAAAAAGGAAATATCCTCAGTAAAAACGAGAAAGAAGCTTTCTGAGAAACTTCTTTGTGATGTGTGAAATAATCTCACAGAGTTAAAATTTCACTTCATGTAACAGTCTGTTACCACTGTTTTTGGGAATTTGTGAGGCGATGTTTTGGATCGCATTGGAACTTATGTTGACAAAGGAAATATCCTCAGATCAAAACTAGAAAGACGCTTTCTGAGAAACTGCTTTCTGATATCTGAATTCATCTCACAGAGTTACACTTTCATTTCATGGAGCAGTCTCTTACCATTTTTTTGGGGAATTTCAAAGGGATAGTTTGGATCGTATTGAAGCCTATGTTGTCAAAGGAAATATCCTCAAATAAAAACGAGAAAGAAGCTTTCTGAGAAATTTCTTAGTGAGGTGTGAATTCATCTCACAGAGTTACACATTTCTCTTCATGAAGCAGTTTGCTAACACTGTTTTCATGGAATCTGCGAAGTGATATTTGGGAGCGGTTTGAGACCTATGGTGTAAAAGGAAATATCCTCAGATGAAAACCAGAAAGAAACTTACTGAGAAAATGTTTTTTGATGTGCGAATTCTTCCCACATTGTTACACTTTCGTTTCATGGAGCAGTCTGTTACCACTGTTTCTGGGCAATTTGTGAAGCAATATTTTGGATCTCATTGAAACCTATGTTGACAAAGGAAATATTCTCAGATAAAAACTAGAAAGAAGCTTTCTGAGAAACTGTTTTCTAATGTGTGAATTCATATTGCAGAGTTAAACCTTTCTCTCCATGAGGGAGTTTGCTAACACCGTTTTCGTGGAATCATTTAAAGATGTATTTGGGGGCGCATTAGGAGTCCCATGGTGAAAAGGAAATACACCAGATAGAAAACTAGAAAGAAGCTTTCTGAGAAACTACTTTGGGAAGTGTGAATTCATCTCACAGAGATAAAGTGTCCTCTTCATGGAACAGTTTACTCACACAGTTTTCCTGGAATGCGTAAAGTGATATTTGGGAATGCATCGAGGCCTATGGTGAAAAAGGACACATCCTCAGATAAAAAGTAGAAAGAAGCTTTCTGAGAAACTGCTTTATGACGTGTGAATTCGTCTCAGAGAGTTAAAATGTCACTTCAAGGAGCAGTCTGTTACCACTGCTTTTGGGGAATCTCAGAAGGGATACTTTGGATCGCATTGAAGCCTACAATGACAAAGGAAATATCCTCAAATAAAAACGACAAAGAAGCTTTCTGAGAAATTTCTTTGTGATGTGTGAATTCAATGCACAGAGTTACACATTTCCCTTCATGAAGCAGTTTGCTAACACTGTTTTCGTGGAATCTGCAAAGTGATATTTGGGAGCACTTTGAGGCCTATGGTGAAAAAGGAAATATCCTCAGATAAAAACTATATCCTCAGATAAAAACTATCCTCAGATAAAAGCTTTCTGAGAAACTTCTTTTTGACGTGTGAATTCATCTCACAGAGTCACACCTTTCTCTCAATGAGGCAGTTTGCTAACACAGTTTTCATGGAAAATGTAAAGCGATATTTTAGAAGGCATTGAGGCCTATAGTGAAAAAAGAAGTATCCTCAGATAAACCTAGAAAGAAGCTCTCCGAGAAACTTCTTTGTGATGTGTGAATTCATCTCACAGAATTACACCTTTCTCTCAATGAAGCAGTTTGCTAACACGTTTTCCTGGAATCTGCAAAGTGATATTTGGGAGCGCACTAAGGGCTATGGTGAAAAAGAAAATGTCCTCAGATAAAAACTAGAAAAACGATTTCTCAGAAACTGCTTTCTGATATCTGAATTCATCTCACCGAGTTACACTTTCATTTCATGGAGCAGTCTCTTACCATTGTTTTTGGGGAATCTGAAAGGGATATTTTGGATCACATTGAAGCCTACATTGACAAAGGAAGTATCTTCAAATAAAAACGAGAAAGAAGCTTTCTGAGAAACTGCATTGTGATGTGTGACTGCAACTCAGAGTTACACCTTTCTTTTCATTGATCAGTTTGCTAACACTCTGTTCTTGAAATCTGCGATGGGATATTTCTTAGCACAATGAAGCTTACGGTGACAAAGGAAATCTCCTCAGATAAAAACCAGAAACAAGCTCCTGAGATATTGCTTTTTGATGTGAGATTACATCTCTTAGAGTTACACCTGTGTTTTGAGCAGCCGTTTGCTAGCACTGTTTCTGTGGAATCTGAGAAGTGATAATTTGGATCGCTATGAACATTCTATGGACAAAGGAAATATCCTCAGATAAAAAGCAGAATGAAGCTTTCTGAGAAACTGGTTTGAGATGTGTGAATTCATTTCACTGTGACACCACTCTTTCATGGAGGAGTTTGCTGGCACTGATTTTGTGGAATCTCAGAAGTGATATTTTGGATATCGTTGAATTCCAGGGTGGAAAATGAAATATCCTCAGATAAAAACTGCAGAGAAGCCCTCTGAGAAACTGCTTTGTTGTAGGTGAATTCAGCTCACAGAGTTACAGCACTGTTTTCGTTGAGAAGCTTGCTAACAGCGTTTTCGCAGAATCTGCAATGAGACACAAGGGGACGCTTTGAGACCAGAAATAAACTCAGATGAGAAAGGAAAGCAGCTTTCTGAGACTCTGCTTTGTGATGTGTGAATTTTTTTTTTTTAAATATTCAACTATATTTATTACGGTATGGAACATGGAAAGGTTCAGATTTTATTTTATTTTTTTTAAATTTTTTTATTATTATTATACTTTAAGTAAAGACTTGGAATCAACCCAAATGTCCATCAGGGACAGATTGGATTAAGAAAATGTGGCACATATATACACCATGGAATACCTTTGGCAGCCATCAAAAGGATGAGTTGTGTCCTTTGTAGGGACATGGATGCAGCTGGAAACCATCATTCTTAGCAAACTATCACAAGAACAGAAAACCAAACACGCATGTTCTCACTCATAGGTGGGAACTGAACAATGAGATCACTTGGACTCAGGAAGAGACATCACACACGGGGGCCTATCAGCCATAGGGGAGGGGGAGGGGGAGGAATTGCATTGGGAGTTATACCTGATGTAAATGACGAGTTGATGGAGTGCAACACAGCAACATGGCACAAAGTATACATATGTAACAGAAGCCGTTATGCATTTACCTACAACTTAAAGTGTGATGTGTGAATTTAACTCACTGAATTACACCTGTATTTCGTGGAGCCGTTTGCTAGCCCTGATTTTGTGGAATCTGAGGACAGGTATTTCGAATCACTTTTGAAGACTATCACGGTCAAAGGAAATATCCTCAGACAAAACCAGAAAGGGGCATTCCTGAGAAACTGCTTTGTGATGTGTGAATTCATCTCTAGAGTTACATACTGTTTAGTGGAGGAGTTAGCTAGCACCTTTTCTGTGGAATCTCAGAGGTGATATTTTGGATATCATTGAATCCCATGGTGAAAAGTGAAATATCCTCAGATAAAACCTGGAAGGAAGCCTTCTCAGAAACTGCTTGGTGCTGTGTGAATTCATCTCACAGAGCTACACTTTTAATCTTCATGAAGCAGTTTGCTAACACTATTTCATGGAATCCGCATAGGTGGTGTTTTGGGGAGCACGTTGAGGTCTACAATGATGAAAAAAGAAACATTCTGAGATATTAAAACTGGAAAAGAAGCGTTCTGAGAAACTGCATTGTGATGTGTGAATGCAAGTCACAGAGTTACACTTTTCTTTTCATTGACCAGCTTGCTAGCTTACTGTATTCTTGAAGTCTGCAATGGGATATTTCTCAGTGCCATGGAAGCTTACAGTGACAAAGGAAATATCCTCAGAGGAAAACTAGAAAACTTTCTGAGATACTTTGCTGTAGTTATTGTGTATCCATCTCACCCAACTCTGTGAGATGAATCCACACATCCTGAAAATAATTCTCGAAAGTTTCTTTCTATTTTTATCTGAGGATGTTTCCTTTCTCTATATTCCTCAATGCTCTCCAGAATATCTTGTGCATATTCCAAGGAAAGGTGTTATCTAACTTCTCAATGAAAGAATGGTGCTTCAACTCTGTGAGATAATTCACACATCTCGCTGTCTGCTTCTTTCTTATTTTCCTATGAGGATATTTCCTTTTGCACCATATTGCTCATTGCACTTGTGAATATCCCTTCACAGATTCCCCAAAAGCAGTTCTACAAAACTGATTTATGAAAAGAATCATGTGAATCTGTGAGATGAAGTAACACATCAAAAAGTCATTTCTCAGGAAACTTTTGTCTAGTTTTACACGAGGGTATTTTCTTTGCAAAAATAAGCTTTGATTAGCTCTGAACTATCCCCTTGCAGATTCCAAGGAAACACTGTTAGTCAACTGCTCAATGAAAAGAACAGTGTAACCCTGTGAAATGAATTCACACATCATAAAGCAGGTTCTCAGAAAGTTTATGACTACCTTTTATATGAGGATATTTCCTTTTCCACCATAGGCCTCAACTCACTCCCAAATATCCCTTTCTATATTCAACAAAAACAGTGTTTGCAAACTGCTACAAAAGTTACTACTCTGTGACATGAATAGACACATCACAAAGAAGTTTGTGAGAAAACCTCCTTCTAGTTTTTTTCTCTGGATATTTAATTTGTCGCTTATATGCTTCAATCAAATATTCTTCGTCAGATTCCCCATAAACAGTGTTGCAAACTGCTCCGTGAAAAAGAAAGGTGTAACTCTGTGAATGAATTACATATCACAAGCAGTTTCACAGAAAGCTACTTTTTGGTTATTTTTCTGAGGATAAATCGTTTGTCACCATAGGCTGCAATGCCCTCCCAAATATCCTATTGCAGATTCCACGCAAACAGTGTTAGCAAACTGCTATAAGGAAAGAAAGGTGTAACTCTGTGAGATGAATTCACCCATCACAAAGCTATTTCACAGAAATCTTTCTATTGGTTTCATTGGAGGATATTTCCTTTTTCACTGTAGGCCTCAATGTGCTCCCAGATATCACTTTGCAGATACCACGAAAACAGTGTTAGCAAACTGCTCAGGAACAGAAAGGTGTAACTCTGAGGCGAGGAATTCAACCATCACAAAAAGAAAACTTTCTCAAGCTTCTTTCTAGTTATCTGAGGATATTTCCTTTGTCACCATAGGCTTCAAGGCAGTTTAAATTATCCCTTCTCAGATTCCCCCAAAACAGTGCCACAAAACTGCTCCATGAAACAGTGGTGTAACTCAGTGAGATGAATTCACACATCACAGAGTAGATTTTAAGAAAGCTTATTTCTAGTTTTTTTCAGAGGATATTTCCCTTTTCACCATAAGCCTCAACTCTCTCCCAAATATCCCTCTGTAGATTCCAAGAAAATAGTGTTAGGAAACTGATGCAGGAAAAGAAAGGTGTTACTCTGGGAGATGAATACATACATCACAAAGCCATTTCTCAGAAAGCTACTTTCTAGTTTTTGCCTAAGGATATTTCCTTTGTCAACATAAGCTTCAATGCACTCGGAAATATCCCATTGCAGATTCCACGAAAACGGTGTTAGAAAACTGCTCAATGAAAACAACAGTGTAACTCGGAGAGATGAATTCACACAACACAAAGCAGTTTCTCAGAAATCTGCTTTTTGGTTTTTATCTGAGGATATTTCCTTTGACCGTAGGCTTCAATGCGCTCCCAAATATATCATTGCAGATTCCACAGAAAGAGTGTTATCAAACTGCTCAATGAAAATATTGGTGTAACTCTGTGAAATGAGTTCGCACGTCACAAAGAACTTTCTCAGAAAACTTCTTTCTTGTTTTAATCCGAGGGTATTTAATTTTCAAAATAGACTTCAATGCGATGTCTAATACAACTTTTCAGATTCCCCAAAAACAGTGATACTAAACTGATCCATTAAATGAATCCTGTAACTCTGTGAGATGAATTCACAAATCACACAGCAGTTTCTCAGAAAACTTCTTTCTGGTTTTTGTCTGAGGATATTTCCTTTTGTCACCATAAACTTCAATGCCCTCTGAAATATCCCATTGCAGATTCCAAGAAAACAGTGTTAGAAAACTGCTCAATGAAAAGAACAGTGTAATTCTGTGAGGTGAATTCACACATCAAAAAGCATTTTCTCAGAAAGTTTCTTTCTAGTTTTTATCTGAGGATATTTCCTTTTAAATCATAGGCCTCACTGCGCTCCCAAATATCCCTTTGCAGATTCCCAGAAAACAGTGTTAGCAAACTGCTGCAAGAAAATAAAGGTGTAACTCTGTGAGATGAATTCACACATCACAAAGCAGTTTCTCATAAAGTTTCTTTCTAGTTTTTATCTCAGGACATTTCCTTTGTCACCATGGGCTTCAATATGATCCAAAATATCATTTCTCATAATCCTCAAAAACAGTGCTACAAAACTGCTCCATGAAAAGAATCAAGTAACTCTGTGAGATGAATTCACA